>NC_091977.1:40574463-41174463 GCF_044704955.1 Pristiophorus japonicus
AGGTGCAGCATTTGTTCTGACAGCTGTACTGAATATTGCAGCTGTTTGTTCAGCACCATAAGAGTTAATTCATGCCACTGAATCTCAGTTTGCCCATTCCTGAGCAAATCACTCTGCCATAGAAATCACCAAATGGAGCACCATGTCCAATCAGTAAAACTTGTTCCTGAATAGTTCGAGCCAGTGTTCCATTATATACCTTTAACTATATGCCTTTGGGATACACCAACACAATCTCTCGCAGCGTATGTCTCCGACTTCATTTAAGCACCATATATATTTTTTATCGAAACAGGCTTTGCTTTTTTACAATTACTTACATTTATTTGGGATCTTTTCCCAGTACACTGTTAGACATTCAATTCTTAAATCATCCACACATCGGCTAGTACAAGGAAAGTGGAGCAACAGCCACAGGGCAGCAGTTAAAATGAAGGTGAGCAGCCCCAGTGTCTCTGTTTCTTTTGGAACATTTTACAATATTTTGTTGGTCTGTATTTTGCCAGCTGCAGTGAATTAATCTGTTGTATCTGATTTAGCACTTTTATAGAAGGGAAAAAAATCGTATTTTTTTCCACTGAAGGAAATAAAATCTCTTTACTGTGCCTGCTGAAAAAATATTTCTCAAATCTAAAATGAAGAAAATGCCAAAATAAAATGTGTTATTGATGACTGGCTTGACCCTCAGTTTTTCTTGACGTTGTCTATAGGAGTTTTCGACATTATCTGAAGGAACTGTGTTATTCTTGTGTTGCTTAGTGGGTGTTTCAGAGAGAATAACTCTTCCGTGAGAGGGGAACGGTGAAATGCTTTTGATGTCCTTTCTACCTCAGCAGTTTAATTAACTTCGCAAAGTACTACAGCGATAACTGAGTTTTGAAATTAATTAATTTCTAGTATCTAGGTATTTACTTATGCAGAGCAATTGTTTTATAAGCCTCATTCACATTACAGTAATTTTACTGCACATTACAGCAAGAAGTGTCAATAAAATGGATGTCAGTAAAACCTCAGTGATTTTGCCTGACATTGGAGAATTCACACTGACAAATTCTAATAATAGGTACAGTCACCCAGGTTTCTACTGGTGATTGTGATTTTATTTCTTCTTCCTGAGGGTGAGACTTCCTCTATATTTCTTTTCTATATTTTCTCTCCTTTATCTTTCTTAAGTCTCATCGTGCACCTTGGCCACGTGGTTAGACTGACACTCCGCTCACACGCCTTTCCCAAACCTAGGAAAAACCTTATGAAAGAGAAATCATGTTTGACAAACCTGTTAAGAGTTTTTTGAGATTGTAACTCATAGAATAGATAAGGGGGAACCAGTGGATGTGGTGTATTTGTATTTTCAGAAGGCATTCGATAAAGTGCCACACAAGAGGTTATTAACCAAAGTAAGGACCCAAGGGATTGGGGGTAATGTACTCGCATGGAATGACGATTAGTTAACGGACAGAAAACAGAGAGTAGGAATAAACAGGTCATTGTCGGGTTGGCAGACTGTAACTAGTGGGGTACCGCAAGGATCAGAGCTTGGGCCTCAGCTATTCACAATCTATATCAATGATTTAGATGAGGGGACCAAATGTAATGCAGTATATCCAAGTTTACTGTTGACACAAAGCGAGGTGGGAATGTAAGTTGTGAAGAGGATGCAAAGAGGCTTCAAGGGAATATAGACAGGCTAAGTGAGTGGGCAAGAACATGGCAAATGGAACATAATGTGATAAATGTGAAGTTATCCAGTTTGGTAGGAAAAATAGAAAAGCAGAATACTTTTTAAATGGTGAGAGATTGTGTCCTTGTATATGAATCACTGAAAGTTAACGTGCAGGTACAGCAAGCAATTAAGAAAGCAAATGGTATGCTGGCCTTTGCATTACAACAGCGATGACACTCCAAAAGTACTTCATTGGCTGTAAAGCGCTTTGAGACGTCCGGTGGTCGTGAAAGGCACTATATAAATGCAAGTCTTTCTTTCTTTTTATTACAAGTGGATTTGAGTATGAGTAAAAACGTCTTCCTGCAATTATATAGTGGCCCTGGTGAGACCACACCTGGAGTATTGTGCACTGTTTTGGTCTCCTTACCAAAAGAAGGATATACTTGCCATTGAGGGACGGCAACAAAGGTTCACCAGACTGATTCCTGGGATGGGGAGATTGTCCAATGAGGAGAGATTGTGTAGACCAGGCCTATATTCTCCAGAGTTTAGAAAAATGAGAGGTGATCTCATTGAAACATACAAAATTCTTACAGGGCTTGACTGGGCAGATGCAGGGAGGATGTTTCTCTGGCTGGGGAGTCTAGAACCAGGGGTCACAGTCTCAGAATAAGGGGTTGGCCATTTAGGACTGAGATGAGGAGAAACATCTTCACTCAGATGGTGTTGAATCTTTGGAATGCTCTACCCCGGAGGGCTGTGGAGGTTCAGTCGTTGAGTATATTCAAGGCAGAGATCCATCCAGAGATGGATTTCTGGATATTAAGGGAATCGAGGAATATGGGGATAGTGCAGGAAAGTGGAGTTGAGGTAGATAATCAGCCATGATCTTATTGAATGGCGGAGCAGACTCGAGAGGCCGAATGGTTTACTCCTGCTTCTATTTCTTATCTTCTCATGTTCCCAAACCTACCTTTTTGACCAAGCTTTTGGCCATCTGCCTGAATATCCTCTTATGCGGCTCGGTGTCAAATTTTGTTTGATAGCGCTCCTACCAAGCACCTTGGGACATTTTACTACATTAAAGGTGCTGTATAAATACAAGTTGTTATTATTCATTGACTGTAAAATGCTTTTCGATGGCTTGAATGTTAATTGTATTCAGGTGATGGGCAACGCTCCCCCTCGCTGCCGGTTCGGTGCAGCCTGGACCAGCTTTTTCAATGTTAAAGAACTGTCAATGGGCTGCACACCAAAACACATTACGGGGAACATTGGTGGTGGCTGTTAATTGGGGACTCTCTTGTGTTCATATATATGGGAGCAGGCCAAGGAAGGGGAAACTTATCTTGTGGGTGTACCGTGCATAAAGTATGTCTCTGGAAATACAGACTCTAGTGTTCTATCCTATGCCACCTGGCTATCCGACTTTTACACTGAGGTCATGAAATGCAAGTTCTTCTTCTTTTATTAAGGGAAACTTTGATTCAGGTACCCAGTCAACTATTGTTCGATCCAAAGTTATACTCACTCATTTTTGCTGATACCAAACTTCCAAGAAAAGCAAATGATTTTGTTTCTATTTGGCCTCTCACCATTTTCTCTGCCAATTGTTCTGCCCTCTTCTGAAGACTGTTCCAAGGGCACCAGTTGCCCTCTGGCATCTCGTACAAGTGGCCATTATTCACGTGTAAGCCTTAACAGTGAGTGACAGTAGTCGCTTCCATCTTGCAGGTGTGGGGGAGCCACCAGACACAAGCCCAATCTTCTCATCTAAGGTTGACACACATTGTTAATCTCTTAATTTCCAATGAAATATGAACTCCGATTGTAGTTTTAATGTAACTTTATTCTGGCAGCAGCAACAAGCTCCTGACTTTAAGCCAGGCCTTTGTCCTTCTGAGACCACATGGCCAAAATGGCTGTTTATATACCTGGTTCAATTTAACAGAAAAGAACTCGCCTTCTTTGACCTTATTGGCTCGCTACCCAAAGTCCTAAAATGTCAAGTTGATTGATGACTTAATGCAATGTGGTCTGTGTTTTTTCAAAACTGCAGCCGGGCTGCAGAGCTTGAATTCTCTATCAATCCCCCCTTTGATTCTTTCACAAACTGAATCATAAAACATCAGGTATCACTAAACATTCGAAAAAATAATTTCGCACATGTTAATAGAGTTTCCTTCTATAATTTGTTGATGTGTTTCGCCACATGTCTGGACTAGTAACTTCCACACAAATTTACACCAACCCTAGCTCCATCGTGGCCACAATGGAAGTCTGGTTTTAGTAGGTTAATTAACCTTATTCCAATTTAATACAAATCAATATCTTAATTCAACCAGTAAACAACCTTCCCTTAAGCATAACATACCCCTGTGCCACGTACAGACGGTCTGCTGGGACCTGCAAGGTGTCTCACCTGCGGGACAGCAGTTACAGCCGCCTGGTTGCAACAACATTTAATCAACATAAACGAACAATATAAAAGTAAAATAATTACAATGAATAGAATTAAACCTTCCACCAATGAAGTTCCTATTGAACCTAGCCATTCAGTGGCTCCGCTCCACAAAGTGAATGATGGGGGTTGCTTAAGTTTTTCTACCTCCTTTTTGGATATGCTCCGCTAAGTGGGTAATTTCTTCGGAGCTATCTGGGATATATGTGCAACACTCAGCTCCGAGTAGGGCGCAAGTACCTCCCTTTTCAGCAAGGATGTAGTCAAGGGCCAGTCTATTCTGTAGGGCTACTGTGCAGATTGCTACCATTTCTGCATTGATTTAAACTAGAGCCTCTGAGGTATCATTGGCGACTCGTTCCACAACGGATGCCATGTTAATGGATTCCCTTGCCAGTCTGGCGGTCCCATATCTAGGGATCAGAATGGCAAAGAACCTCTCTGTTTCTGTGATAGCTCTCTTAGAACGGTGTAAATGTTCCGACAGTGACTTTATATGATACATATAAGGCACAATGTAGGCTAGATAGCAGGATCCCATCCAATTCTGGGGCAGCCAAGGGTAGGCCTTGTGGCCACACACCCAATAGGTGCCATTATAGGCAATGAAGGTTAGCTGTTTCTTTGTCAGCAACACTCCGGGGCCTGTCCAGGCTTTTCCATCTGTTTTATTCAGAATCCCTGTTAGGTTAAAAATTCCCACATCGGCCCAGTTTGGAAGGTTCCGTAGCTTGATTATATTATAATTCCGGGAGCAGTTACTACACCCCATATTTTGGCCTCCTTTGATGTTTCTAATCAGACAGACTGATTCCCCCGGTCTTCCTATTCCCGTTGTATTAGTGATAACAAAAAATGGGGGCCGTTTGGAATTATTGTAGCACGGTTGGTATCCCCCTTCAAAGGTAGTCAGATTGTAACCTGCTGACTTCCATTTACGTGCCCAGTTTTCCGTATCCTGAAACGCCTTGCCTGTTTTGTTTTGATTAATTATCCACTCAGCCATTTCCGAGATATTCAAGGGAACTGGCCTCAAGGGAATCCCTCCCTTTGAGTGAATAGGAATATGCTCACACACCCAACAACTAGAAATGTTACCTTGTTTGGCATAAATGTATGACATATATAAAAAGGTATTTACATGTAATTCCCTTGCTACCCTACTATTTCCCTTTGGTGCAGAGGGTCGGCTAGTAAGAAGTAGGCCTATGCCTAGAATACCTACAGTCAGTAATACAGTAAATTTATACATTTTGGCAAAAAAATAATTGTCCTTATTAGATTTCAGCTTCAGTTACGGGTGCTCGTTTAACTTGTGAAGCACACGGATCCAGGCTTTCTTTCCTTGGACTTTAACAGCTGCCTGGGTGGTCAATAACACTTGAAAAGGTCCCTCCCACTTGGCACCCAAAGGTTCTTTATGCAACTTTTTCACATACACCAAGACTCCCGGGATGATGTTGTGTCCTCCTTCGGGTGGATTACCCCAAGCTGCCGATACCTGTCGGGAAATAGAACTAATAGCATTGGTTAGGTTCTGACAGTATGATAACAAAGTGTCATTCATTAAGTGAACATCAGCTTTCCGTAAATCGATAGTTCCTGGCAGTGACATGGGTCTTCCTGTTATAATTTCAAATGGGCTAAGACCTGTAGTTCTGTTCGGGGTTGCCCTAATGCTACATAGCACTATTGGTAGTGCCTGGGGCCATGGTGTTCCTTCTTGGTGATATTTGGCAAGCTGTTGTTTCAGAGTTCGATTCATTCGCTCTACTTGTTCTGATGATTGTGGATGATAAGGACAGTGTAAATCCCACATAATGTTCAGTAACCTACAGACTTCTTGGCAGACAGCACCTGTGAAGTGTGTTCCCTGATCTGAGTCAGTGCTCCTCGGGACTCCCCATAGGGGAATGTAATCCTTACACAAGACCTTTGCAGTGTGATTAGCTGTGGCTCTTTTAGTTGGGACAGCTTCTACCCATCTAGAGAATCTGTCGACCATGACAAGAATGTTAGTGTATCCTTGGCATGAAGGAAGAGATATATAATCAACCTGCAGATGTTGGAATGGTCCGACAGGGGCAGGGGGCCTCAGTTGGGGCATTACCGTGATGGGTCCAGAATTATTTTTCTGGCAGACCACACAGCGGTCTGCTACCAGCTGGGCATGTTTTTTAAATCCCCGACCCCACCAGCTTTTCTGGAACCGTGCCGTCATCTGTTGTGAGGTCAAGTGTCCCCACGAGTGGATCTGTTGGGCTAAAAAGGCATAAGCGCTTGTGGCGTGACTGGCTTGTCGGTAACTCTTTGTCTCCAGACACCATCTTCACATAGCTTAATTCCTGCCTCAATCCATGTCCATTTTTCCTCTCGGGAGCACTCGCCTTGCATTGTTTGAAGGTCTCATGTCAGAGTCCTGAGTGCTTTCAATCTGCACACCTGTGGTGGTTCTTCTGGGGGAACGCCCTGTGAGGCGGCATCTTTAGCTGCCTGGTCGACTAGGGCATTTCCCTGTGCTTCTGTGGTATTTTCCTTGGTATGGGCCTTACACTTCAGGATGGACACTTCCTGAGGTAATTGTATGGCCTCTAGTAAATCTCTGACTTCTTTTCCATTTCGGATAGGTGTACCAGCAGCAGTGAGGAATTCTCTTTTCCGCCATAACAGACCAAAGTCATGAGCGACTCCAAAAGCATAACGCGAATCTGTGTAGACATTAGCTGTCTGTCCTTCTGCTATTCGACATGCTTTTGACAGGGCCTGTAACTCGGCCTGTTGTGCTGACGTTCCTGAGGGTAAACATCCTTTTGCCACTACCTCATATAAGGTTGTAACTGCCCATCCTGCTTTTCTGGTACCATTGTCAACAAAGGAGGAACCATCTGTAAACAGGATGAGGTCTGGGTTGTGCAGAAGCTCCTCTGCTGCTAAGGCTGCTTCTTCTGTTTCTTTTAAAATCTCCATGCAGTCATGCTCTTCACATTCTCCCCCCTCTTTCTCCCTCGATTCTGGCATCGGGAGCATAGTTGCGGGATTAACCGGGCTGTCCCGGACGATATGGAGATTAGGAGCGTCCAAAACTGCTGTCCAGCGGATCCATCCAGCTGCTATCACCTGAGACATTCTGTTCATCGACAGCAAAGCGTATAAGGTGTGGGGACACTTGACAATCAGCTTTTGGTCGAGGACTAGACCCGCAGTGATCATTACCGCTCGACATGTAGCTTGCATGGCCCTTAGGCAACTTCCCCATCCGAGGGCTACCGCATCCAGTTTTGCCGAATAATAGCCAATAGGTCTTTGCCGATCCCCATGTTCTTGTGTCAGTATAGCTGTCATGTATCCTTCTTTCTCATGGACAAACAGGGTAAATGGCTTACCACTGTCAGGGATTCCCAGAGCCGGTGCCGAACACAAAGCCTTTTTCAAACTCAGGAAGGCCTCTCGCTGTTCCTTAGTGAGGGTGATGGCTTCTTTATAGGCACGTTTCCCCTTTAAAATATCATTCAATGGCTGAGCAAGCTGTGTGAAGGAGTCAATCCAATTTCTGTTAAAGTTACACAATCCCAGAAAAGACCTTAGTTCCTGAATAGTGGTGGGTTTTTTAGCAGCTCGAATGGCTGCAGTTCAATCCTGGGTAAGTTCTCTCTTTCCTTGTGAAATCTTTTGTCCCAGTTATGCAAACTCTTCTTGGGATATTTGTGTTTTGTCGATGCTGGCTTTATGTCCTTTCAGCCAAAGGTGGTCCAGCAAAGCTCGTAAATCTTGTTCATGCTGTTCTTCCGTGTTTGAAGCTAGCAGGATATCGTCTACATATTGGATGACTGTGGATGACAGGGGAGGTAATTCTCGCAAATGGCTTTGTAAAGCCATGTGGAATACCGTAGGGCTGTTGTGGAAACCCTGCGGTAACCGGGTCCAAGTATACTGTTGTCCTTGGACCGTGAAAGCAAACCACTGTCGAACCTCCAGTGCCAGAGGCACCGACCAAAATCCGTTGGCCATATCTATAACCGAGAAATATTTATGTTCCGGTTTGAGGGCATTAAAAATGGTGGAGGGATCTGCGACCAAAGGAGCATTTTGATCAATACACTGGTTAGCTTTCCTATAATTGACAGTCAAACGGCAAGTCTCATTAGATTTCTGTACTGGCCACACGGGGCTATTGGAGGAGCTATGCGTTTTAATAAGCACCCCTTGTTTCTCCAATTGCTGAATAACCGGTAAGATTCCCGCGATGGCAGTTGGACTGATAGGATACTGTTTAGTGCATGGAGGTTTGGTCCCGGTAAATGACGCAGGCTCCATCTGGAGTAGGCCACAATCATTCTTACCTTTAGCCCATATTGGGTGTTCCTTCAATTCTTCTTTCTTCAAAGTTCTAATTGACCATGTCACCCGACCATCCTCAAAATGCAACGATGAATCTACTTGGATTAGAACGTCCATTCCCAAAAGGGGCTGATCTACTGGGCCTATCCACACCGGCATGGTTAGTTCATGTGGACCCAGCCCTATAAGTACCGGTGTTGTCCTTTTAATTTCCATTTTATGGCCCCCAACTCCATAGGCTGTACGTGAACTACCATCAAACGGCAAAAAATCTCCATATTGTAGGGGTAAGCATGTTAATTCTGCCCCTGTGTCTAAAAGACAGTCCACATCCTTATTGCCCACCCTGACAGTTATATTAGTGCGAGGAGGGGGGCCAGGGTGGGCTCGAATCGTTTTTTGCTATCTCAAGTAACTCCTTCTGTTGTTGTATTGTCAGTCGCTTAAATGCTTCTATGAGGTCGTTATCTTGTGACAAGCCTGGTTTGTTGGCTGAATTGTATCCCTGGCTGCGTCCTCTTCCCCAGCCTCGACCTTTCTGTTTTGCCCTGCACGTCTTGGCCCAGTGACCTTCTTTTCCACAATAATGACATTTTCCGGGTAATTTTCCTAATAACTGTTTATCGGAATCCTGGGATTTTCATCCCATAGCCTGTACAGCTCGGACTTTAGCTCCCATGTCCCGATCTAATTGGTGACATCGATCCACCAATGCTACAAAGGTAGTTCCTCTACCTTCCCAGTCCGGTAACACTACCTTAAGCATTTTGGACAGTTCTGGCTTTAGACCTGCCACGAAAGCTGCTTTCAGGGGACCAAACACTTGTTTATCCATTTCCTTATCCGTATTATTCATACCCGAATGTTCTGGCCACGTGCATCTAAACCGCTCGTCATACTCCAGGAACTCCTCTGTTCCTTTCTGTTGGCAGGCTGCAATTTTTCCCCAGTCTGTCTTAGCTGGACTGAAGGCTTGCAGCCAGTGTTTAATCGCCTCCCATCCTGCGTTTAATTCTTGCTCATCCTGCCCCAAAGCTTCTTCTACCTTGTCGTGCAATTTTCTTCCTTGTGTTTTTGGCACCATGATGGTCAAAATTTGCACTCCATCCCAGGGATGAAGTTGATATATATTTCTTAAGCGGTCCAATTGGTCCCACGTTTTTACTCCCCCTTTCTTTGGATTGGGCAATTCCTTGGACCATTTATCAATTTTCTCTAGGTCTGCCGGATCATAAACTAAATATTCTGCATACACCCTTTTCCTCGTTTTTTTTGGTTCCGCCCTCATCCGCAGTCTCTTCTGATTTGACTACAACGCGTCTTTTTTTAAACGGGACAAAGCGCACCCCTAATTCGTCATCCTCCTCCGATCCTGTATTGTTTGAGGATTCAGAATCTGTATCTATTCCTCAGTCGTGTCTTTGGGTTTGCGCCTTTAATTTATCCAAACATGGGTACCCTGGGAATTGACCGATACATTTTCCTTTTCCTATTACTGTCTCTTGACCTAATGATTTTTTCCATTCTTTAATTTCACCTTTAAGATCTTTAACTTCCGCTTCCGACTTTTCAAGTTCAAGTCTTTTCTGTCACAGCTGTGCACAAACAGCTTGCAATTGGACCTTTGTACTGGTCAGTTCTCGATCATGTTGGGAACGCATTGTAATTTCATTCCGCTTTCGGATCTGTCCCATAACGGCTAGGGACCATCTAGTTCACTCTTTATTTTTCATACGGGTCGTTTTTCCCCAGACCCTTTTAATCTCGTCCAAGGACCATTGCCCTTTGGAGGTTCTGTACTTTTGTTCGATCTTAATACAGGTTTTAGATAAGTTGAATTGTTGCTCTATGTATTCTTTCAACTGTTGGAGGATTTCATCTATCGAAACCTCAGGTGGTGCCCGCCCGCCTTTAACAGTTGTAGACAATTCTTTGCTCTTATCTTCTGCTGCCTTAATACTGATTTCTTTACTGGGGTCTCGAGTCGTCGGCTTTCCAGCCAATCAGTGGGTCGGTGATTAATTAATTAACACACCGCCGAAGTTAGACGTCCATGGGATCTCGAGCCGACTACCAACCGGAGGGTTCGCAAACCGGAGGCTTTCGGAATCGCGTAGAAGGAGAGGCGAATTTAGACTTTTGATCGAGGGCTTTTATAAAGAGGAGTCCTTACCTCAGTATGTCGGTCCGATGTCCAAAATTCAGTTTCTTCCCTCAGCGATCCTGTTCGTGACGCCAAAATTGTTAGATCTCTTAATTTCCAATGAAATACGAACTCCGATTGTAGTTTTAATGTAACTTTATTCTGGCAGCAGCAACAAGCTCCTGGCTTTAAGCCAGGCCTTTGTCCTTCTGAGATCACATGGCCAAAATGGCTGTTTATATACCTGGTTCAATTTACAGAAAAGAACTCGCCTTCTTTGACCTTATTGGCTCATTTGATAGTCTGTTCACCTTTAATTGGCTCGCTACCCAAGGTCCTAAAATGTCAAGTTGATTGATGACTTAATGCAATGTGGTCTGTGTTTTTTCAAAACTGCAGCCGGGCTGCAGAGCTTGAATTCTCTATCACACATACTTCCAGCAGTTGGATAATGATCAGGATTAGGAACTCTTAAACCAGTTCCTTTCCCTCTTCCTTTTAACTAAAGACACGGAGGCCAATTGTGCTATCCCTACCATCACCCTTATTGAAATCAACAGCCTCAGCAAAGACCAGGGATCAAATCTGGGAACTGCTTAGCCTGTAAGGATGAGCTATGAACTGGGTGAACTCACTGAGCCTTTATGGTGTGTGGTTTTGTCGATGAATATTACTTATTGTTGAAGTGCACCTTCTTGTCTCCTATGCTCCCATTAGACCTTCACTACCAATTTGTCTCAGAATGAAAAACATTGGATGTTCTGGGAGCATGGTCATTAAAGCCAAGAAGATGTAGTTGTCCCTCCTTCAGTAGCAAAAATGGTTAAGGCTCCAGGATTTTCTTTGCATGATGTCACATTGCCAGCTGCCTGCGATGATAAAGTTAGCTTCAAAAATAGAACATCCATTCCAGTGTAGCAGGCTTTTTTTTAAAGTACGAGATGAAAAGAGCAAATTACCTCCATGTACAAATTCAGCATCAGTTAGTCTCTGCGGGAAAGTCTAAAAAAAATAAGATCTCCTACTGTTAGAAACTAGCTGTTGAATCTTGTCAGTTTGGCCACATATCTTTTTGAGCATATGGAACACCTGATACTCCTACTTTGGTTTTCACCTAGAGCTTTCTGCATTCTTTACAGAATAGGTTAACTACTGCAAAACTGAACATTATTAATTCATCCAGGATCGTTCTGGTTTTCACTGGGCCCCAGGATTGCTGGAATGTACAGATGTTAAGTATATTCAAGACCGAGGTCGATACATTTTTGAACAAAGGAATTAAGGGATATAGGGCTAGTGCGGGAAGGTGGACATGAGGTAGAAGATCAGCCATGAACTTGCTGAATGGCAGAGCAGGCTCGAAGAACATAAGAAATAGGAGCAGGCCTTTGGCCCCTCGAGCCTGCTTCGCCATTCAATAAGATCATGGCTGATCTGATCATGGGCTCAGCTCCACTTCCCTGCCCACTTCCCATAACCCTTTATGCCCTTATTGTTCAAAAATCTATCTATCTCCACTTTAAATATATTTAATGACCCAGCCTCCACAGCTCTCTGGGGCAGAGAATTGCACAGATTTGCAACCCTCTGAGAGAAGAAATTCCTCCTCATTTCTGTTTTAAATGGGTGACCCCTTATTTTGAAACTATGCCCCTCGTTCTAGATTCGCCCATGAGGGAAAACATCCTCTCTGCATCTACCCTGTCGAGCCCGCTCATTACTTTGTATGTCTCAATAAGATCACCTCTCATTCTTCTAAACTACAATGAGTATAGTCCCAACCTACTTTATAAGTCAAACACTTCATCTCAGGAATCAACCTAGTGAACCGTGTCTGAACTGCCTCCAATGCAAGTATGTCCCTCTTTAAATAAGGAGACCAAAACTGTATGCTGTAATCTAGCTGTGGCCTCACCAATACCCTGTACAGTAGTAGCAGGACTTCTCTGCTTTTATGCTCCATCCCCCTTGCAATAAAGCCCAACATTCCATTTGTCTTCCTGATTACTTGTTGTATCTACATACTAACGTTTTGTATTTCATGCACAAGGACCCCCAGGACCCTCTGTACTGCAGCATTTTGTAATTTTTCTCCATTAAATAATCATATGCTTTTTAATTTTTTTCTATCTAAGTGGATAACCTCACACTTTCCCACATTATACTCTATCTGCCAATTTTTTGTCCATTCACTTCGTCTGTCTGTATCCGTTTGCAGATTTTTTGTGTCCTCCTGACAGCTTGCTTTCCCACCCATCTTTGTATCACCAGCAAACTTGGCTACATTACGTTTGGTCCCTTCACCCAGATCATTAATATAGATTGTAAATAGTTGAGGCCCCAGCACCGATCCATAGAAACATAGAAACATAGAAAATAGGTGCAGGAGTAGGCCATTCGGCCCTTCTAGCCTGCACCGCCATTCAATGAGTTCATGGCTGAACATTCAACTTCAGTACCCCATTCCTGCTTTCTCGCCATACCCCTTGATCCCCCTAGCAGTAAGGACCTCATCTAACTCCTTTTTGAATATATTTAGTGAATTGGCCTCAACAACTTTCTGTGGTAGAGAATTCCACAGGTTCACCACTCTCTGGGTGAAGAAGTTCCTCCGCATCTCGGTCCTAAATGGCTTACCCCTTATCCTTAGACTGTGACCCCTGGTTCTGGACTTCCCCAACATTGGGAACATTCTTCCTGCATCTAACCTGTCTAACCCCGTCAGAATTTTATATGTTTCTATGAGGTCCCCTCTCATTCTTCTGAACTCCAGTGAATACAAGCCCAGTTGATCCAGTCTTTCTTGATAGGTCAGTCCCGCCATCCCGGGAATCAGTCTGGTGAACCTTCGCTGCACTCCCTCAATAGCAAGAATGTCCTTCCTCAGGTTAGGAGACCAAAACTGTACACAATACTCCAGGTGTGGCCTCACCAATGCCCTGTACAACTGTAGCAACACCTCCCTGCCCCTGTACTCAAATCCCCTTGCTATGAAGGCCAACATGCCATTTGCTTTCTTAACCGCCTGCTGCACCTGCATGCCAACCTTCAATGACTGATGTACCATGACACCCAGGTCTCTTTGCACCTCCCCTTTTCCTAATCTGTCACCATTCAGATAATAGTCTGTCTCTCTGTTTTTACCACCAAAGTGGATAACCTCACATTTATCCACATTATACTTCATCTGCCATGCATTTGCCCACTCACCTAACCTATCCAAGTCGCTCTGCAGCCTCACAGCATCCTCCTCGCAGCTCACACTGCCACCCAACTTAGTGTCATCCGCAAATTTGGAGATACTACATTTAATCCCCTCATCTAAATCATTAATGTACAGTGTAAACAGCTGGGGCCCCAGCACAGAACCTTGCGGTACCCCACTAGTCACTGCCTGCCATTCTGAAAAGTACCCATTTACTCCTACTCTTTGCTTCCTGTCTGACAACCAGTTCTCAATCCATGTCAGTACACTACCCCCAATCCCATGTGCTCTAACTTTGCACATCAATCTCTTGTGTGGGACCTTGTCGAACGCCTTCTGAAAGTCCAAATATACCACATCAACTGGTTCTCCCTTATCCACTCTACTGGAAACATCCTCAAAAAATTCCAGAAGATTTGTCAAGCATGATTTCCCTTTCACAAATCCATGCTGACTTGGACCTATCATGTCACCTCTTTCCAAATGCACTGCTATGACATCCTTAATAATTGATTCCATCATTTTACCCACTACCGATGTCAGGCTGACCGGTCTATAATTCCCTGTTTTCTCTCTCCCTCCCCACGAGTTACTGTTTGCCAACCGGAAAATTACCCATTTATCCCAACTCTCTGTTTTCTGTTAGTTAGCCAGTCCTCTATCCATGCTAATATATTACACTCAACCCCATGACCTTTTATCTTGTGCAGTAATCTTTTATGTGGCATCTTATCGAATGCCTTCTGGAAATCTAAATATACCACATCCACTGGTTCCCCCTTATCCACCCTGTTCGTTACATCCTTAAAGAACGCCAGCAAATTTGTCAAACATGATTTCCCTTTCTTTAAACCACATTGACTCTGCTTGACTAAATAATGCTTTTCCAAATGTCCTGCTACTGCTTCCTTAATAATGGACTCCAGCATTTTCCCAATCACAGAAGTTAGGCTAACTGGTCTATAGTTTCCTGCTTTCTGGCTGCCTCCTTTTTAAGTAGGGGCGTTATATTTGCGGTTTTCCAATCGGCTGAGACCTCCTCAGAATTCAGGGAATTTTGGTAGATTACAGCCAATGCATCCATTATCTCTGCAGCCACTTCTTTTAAGACCCTAGGATGTAAGCCATCAGGTCCAGGGGACTTGTCTGCTTTTAGTCCTATTATTTTACCGAGTACTATTTCTTTAGTGATAGTGATTGTTTTAAGTTCCTCCCTCCCTATAGCCCCTTGATTATCCGTTATTGGGATGTTTTTAGTGTCTTCTACCATGAAGACTGATACAAAATATTTGTTCAAAGTCTTTGCCATTTCCCTGTTCCCCATTATTACTTCCCCAGTCTCGCCCTCTAAGGGATCAACATTTACTTTAGCCACTCTCTTCCTTTTTATATGCCTATAGAAACTCTTACTATCTATTTTTATATTTATTGCTAGTTTACTTTCATAATCTTATCTTCCCTCCCTTTATTATTTTTTTAATCATTCTTTGTTGAGTTTCCCAATCCTCTGGCCTCTCACTAATCTTGGCCACTTTGTATGCCATTGTTTTCAATTTGACACCATCCTTTATTTCCTTAGTTAACCACGGATGTTTATCCCTTCTCTTAAAGCCTTTCCTTCTCATTGGAATATATTTTTGTTGAGAGTTAGGAAATATCTCCTTAAATGTCCGCCACTGCTCATCAACTGTCCCACACTTTAATCTATTTTCCCAGTCCACTTTAGCCAGCTCTGCCTTTATGCCTTTGTAGTCTCCTCTGTTCAAGCTTAGGACACTGGTTTGAGATCTAACTTTCTCACCCTCTAATTGAATTTGAAATTCAACCATGCTATGATCACTCTTTCCTAGAGGATCCTTTACTAGGAGATTATTTATTCATCCTGTCTCATTACACAGTATCAGATCTAAGATAGCCTGCTCCCTTTTTGGTTCTGCAACATACTGTTCAAGGAAACTATCCCAGATACACTCTATGAACTCTCCCTCAAGGCTACCTTGGCTAATTTGATTGGCCCAGAAATCCCGATTGGCTGCTTCCCGTGGGCGATTGAGGGGAAAAAGTTAAAAAAGATGCGCACACACCTGCTCCTTCTGTGCCCACATGAGTTCCTGCTCCTGAGGCCTCCACTGATTGCGCATCGGAACGCGTGCATGTCTGGATGTGCGCAGGGCTGGAGCTGCAGTCACATGACTCTGGGCAGCCAATCCAGGTAAAATATGTTCTCATTCATAATAATGGGAACTCCGTAAGTTGGAGTTCCAGTTATTATGAATGAGAATCCCCCCCCCCCAAATACACCACATATTTTTATTCATTTAAATTAGTTATTTATGTATTATAAAAAATATATTCCGATTTTTAAAAAAGTTTTTAAAATTATGGTTTAAAATAAACTTACTGTAGTGGGGAGGGTTTTAAACAATAACATTTGTTTTTTTAAATTTATTTTATAATGTTTTTGTGTATTTTAAAACTCTTACACCTGTAAAAGTAGGCTATGTGCCTGCTTTTATCAGGCGCAAGAGTTATCAGGACATCCGCTGGGCAAGATATGGGTAAATACCGTAGTCTTTCCTATGCGAATGTCCCGGATGTGGAGTTGTGGAGGAATTGTCTTGTTCCAGCTTGACAGATCGGAAAAGCCGGTTTTCAGCACATGTGTATTGTGCGCTGATAACCGGCTTTTGCGATGCCTTCCCGGGTCCGTATACTGTCCGTACGAACCCGAGAGGCAAGAATTTCGGGGCCATTATGTTCTTACACTTTGCAAAGTCACTAACGACATGGGCAGGGAGGATCTAATTACACATTCCTGAGAAACTGCTGGGTGTGTTTTGTCTTCCAAGGTGACCAATCAGCATTCAGGACTTGTCATCAAGGGGGCCCAATCAGAGCTTTAGGTGTTGAAAATTAACATGTCCATAAAAAAGCGCAAACCTGCTTAATTGCAACCACTCAGGACAACTTCGCAGATTGCAATAAAATGGGTATGGCTAGAGAATAGGAAGCAACTAAAATCAATGCAGGTCTGGTGTATAAAAACCTTTACCTTCTAATATTTTTACATCTCAAAAAGCTGAATATAGTATGGCATTTTAAAAAGGAAAAAAATGCTTGCTTCTCAAGTGATTTTTTTATGCTGTGCAGAATTCTGTGATTTGTTTTGTTTGGTGGAATCAGAAGTTATCGACTATCACACTTTGCATTTACAATTACATCCTCTCCAGCCAGCATTTGAGTCTTTCAGAGAATGAGAGATGTTTGCATCAGTCATCTCTTTGCAAATTTCCAGCTCGTCATCCTTCGAAACAAGAAGATTGAACTCTGCCTCACTCAAACCGTCGGGAATCCCTTCATCAACCCCCTCAACTTCACCTGGGTCATTATTTTCTTCGCTAGAATCTAACCCGCAGTTTCTAATGCAGTTACTGGTGCTGTTGGGAGGCACTATCTTCAAATCCTTTACCCTGTTCCAGACATCCACTTGCTCACGCAACTACAAGTCATGGCGCCTTTTTATGCGGAGGCATCTTGAAAAACATCCACACAACACTAACACACATTAGCGATGACTGGAAACCTGATCCACGTGGTTGTTAATGCACATTGACTAATTAACCCAATCAGATTGAAAGGTGAACGCCTCGGGAATCAAAGGTGAAAAGTCTAATTAAAGCGGGATTTTTGAGTGCCACGTTTGCAGAGAATTGTGATTCCAACAAATTAAATCACAGTAAAACAAACATTTCACAATAGGAAGAATAGAGGGAAAATATAAGCCTGTAGAGATTGTGTCAAAATGAGAATTACAATTTAGAAAGTTGCAAATAAATAACTATTACAGTAACTGTGGACGGTTAAACAGTTTCCACTTGTGGGGAATCGCATAACTAGAGGCCATCAATATAAGATAGTTACCAAGAAATCCAATAGAGAATTCAGAAGAAACTTCTTTATCCAAAGAGTGTTGAGAATATGGAACTCGCTACCACAGAGAGTGGTTGAAGTGAATAGTATAGATGCATTTAAGGGAGGCTCGGCAAGCATATGAGGGAGAAGGGAATAGAGGGTTATGCTGATAGATTTAGATGAGTAAAGAGGGGAGGAGGCTCGAGTGGAACATAAACCCCAGCATGGACTGTTTGGGCCGAATGGCCTGTTTCTGTGCAGTATATCCTATGTAATCCTGTGTTGTGTGAGAATGACGCTCTCCAGTGTCTTTCCATTAGCATGTTGCCAGAGCTCTGCAGCAATACTCCACATGGTGTTATATAAAGCACTGTCATCTAATAGAAAGCTCTGACTAGCCACCGATGTGGGTATGGCAACACCATATTAGCTACCCGCATTGATTTTAGGATAAATCCCTTGACATACACTCAGAATTCAGGTAAATGTACTTCACTTGTGCCTATTTACTTGAACATCGCCCATCATTCGGTAACCAAGGAATGAAAGCAATCACAACACTCAAAACACTCGCACATTCTGCTTACCATCTTACCATTTTACCAACAAGCGCATGAAAGGGTTAAATTACCCATGTATGCACCGTGGAAAGTTGGGTTATGTGTACAGTTCTGGTCTCCTGACCTAAGGAAAGACATATTTGCCTTAGAGGGTGTGCAACAAAGGTTCACTAGACTGGTTCCTGGGATGAGGGGATTGCCCTATGAGGAGAGATTGAGCAGGCCTATATTCCCTTGAGTTTCGAAGACTGAGAGGTGATCTAATTGAAACAAATAAAATTCTTACAGGGCTTGACAGGGTTAATGCTGAGAAGATGTTTCCCCTGGCTGAAGAATCTAGAATACGGGGTCAGTCTCAAAATAAAGGGTCGGTCATTTAGGACTAAGACAAGGAGAAATTTCTTCACTCACAAAGGTTTGTGAATCTTTGGAATTCTCTACCCCAGAGACCTGTGGATGCTCAGTCATTAAGTATATTCAAGACAGAGGTCAATAACATTTTGGGAACGAAGGGAATGAAGGCATCTGGGGATAGTGCGGGAAGGTGGAGTTGAGGTAGAAGATCAGCCATGATTTTGTTGAATGGCGGAGCAGGCTCAAAGGGCCAAATGGCCTACTCTTATTTTGTGTTCTTATGTGATCACAAACCTGACGATGATATCCATTGCTCATTTTTTATTTACTAATCAGAAATGCAATTCGTCACTTCTGGATTCCCAATTCACCACATGTGTCTAGTGGCTAATGTATTGGACAACACTGATTTCAAGAGTGTTTTTAAATGTTATCTTTCCATGAATGACTGGCTTGGTGAGAAAGTATGTTGCATCAAAGACCCAGTAGATGAGAGTGCTAAGACAATGGTATTTGATTCAATCTATTCTTGCCAATGCCACTGTCACCAGATCTGACTTTTTTTTGTTGTTTGTGACATGCCTTGGAGTGGAGAAAGCAAAGAGGAGATTTAATAGAGGTGTTTAAAATCATGAAGGGTTTAGTTACAGTAAATAAAAAGAAACTGTTTCCAATGGCTGAACGGTCGATACTGAGAGGGCACATAATTTGGAACAGAGGAGGTTGAGGGGAGACCTGATTGAGGTATATAAAATTGAGAGGCCTGGATAGAGTGGATAGGAAGGACCTGTTTCCCTTAGCACAGGGGTCAACAGCCAGGGGACATAGATTTAAAGTCATTGGGGGGACGTTTAGAGGAGATGTGGGGAAATTTCTTCACACAGAGGGTGGTAGGGATCTGGAACTCACTGCCTGAAAGCGTGGTCGAGGCAGAAAGCCTCACCACATTTTTAAAAATACGTGGATGTGCGCTTAAAGTGCCGTAACCTACAGGGATACGGACCAAGCGCTGGAAACTGGGATTAGGCTGGATAGCTCTTGGTTGGCCGGCGCGGACACGATCGGCTGAAATGGTCTCCTTACATGTTGTAAATTTCTATGATTCTATTTCTATGATTTAAGGTGATTGGCAAAAGAACCAGAGGTGACATGAAGGAAACTTTTTAAAGTAATGAGTGGTTAGGATTTGGAATGCACTGCCTTGTCGGTTGTTGGAGACAGATTCAATAGTAGCCTTCAAAAAGGAATTGGATAAAAATTTAAAGGAGACAGAATTACAGGGATATGGGGAAAGAGCCGGGGCTTGGGACTAATTGGATTGCTCTTTGAAAGAGCAGACTCGATGGACAGAATGGCCTCCTTCTGTGCTGTCCTATTCTGTGATTTGATGCTATCAGTTCTTCAGAGAAATTCGCCAACATTTCAAAAGAATTGACAGTGCCACGTCTGATATTGTGGATGTGCATTAAAACTGCACTGCCAGATCTCTCCAATGGCTCAGTGGCAAATTGCACTGTCTGATGTGGAGCTGGTCCATACAGACCACAATGTTTTCATGTTCAGTCCCTGTCTGTATTAAATTAGCTGACCATAGTTGTTGCAGAAGTAAGGCCTTCATAACGAGGGGTTAAATTTGTCTGTCCTTGATGCTATGTGTTGACTGATGCTGGGATATGCTTGTAGACATTTGGTGGCGATAGGATCGGCTTCAGCTGTGACTGTGCATCTTGTGCTTCCCCGTCTTGCTTCACGCTACCATTGGTGACCCTGCCTTCAGCTGTCTCAGACCTAAGCTCTGGAATTGCCTCTCTAAATCTCTCTGCCTCTTCACCTCTTTCAACAACAACAACTTGTATTCATAAAGCGCCTTTAACATAGTAAAACGCCCCAA
This sequence comes from Pristiophorus japonicus, assembly GCF_044704955.1. Classification (NCBI taxonomy): domain Eukaryota; kingdom Metazoa; phylum Chordata; class Chondrichthyes; family Pristiophoridae; genus Pristiophorus; species Pristiophorus japonicus. The sequence goes on from NC_091977.1 coordinate 40,594,994, forward strand.
GGTGCTTCATTCACAGCAGTGTTGTAAGACACAAAAATTGACACCAAGTCATATCAGAAATTCGGGCAGATAATTTTAAGGAGCTTCTGAAAGGAAGAAAGAAGCGGAGAGGTTTAGGGAGGGAATTCCAGAGCTTAGGGCCCAGGCAGCTGAAGGCACGATCACTGATGGTTGAGCGATTAAAATCAGGGATGCTCAAGAGGGCAGAATTTGAGAAGCACAGACAACTCAGGGAGGTTGTGGGGGTTGGAGGAGATTACAGAGATAGGGAGGGGCGAGGCCACGGAGGGATTTGAAAACCAGGATGAGAATTTTGAAATCGAGGCATTGCTTAACCGGTAGCCAATGTAGATCAGCGAGCACAGGGGTAATGGTTGAATGGGACTTGGTGCGAGTTAGGACAGGGGCAGTCTCTCCTTTCAGAAGCTCCTTAAAACCTACTTCGAGTTTCACAAGAATGCAGCTCGTCCTAATGTCTTCTTCTTTGGCTCAGTGTCAAAATTTGTCTGATAACTCTCCTGTGAAATGCCGTTTTACTCGGTGAAAGGTGCTATATATAAAAGCAGGTTGTTGCAGAAATTCACATAGAAATACAGGACCACCATTATTTTGGCAATAAAATATAAGGTAAATGTACATGCGTGGTTCTTTTAATGGGGAAAACTAGCAGAGCTGGGGATCAATGTGCAAACGCTTTTGATCAGTATGGTGTGTACGTGCGATCTTAGTCTTGGTCTCGCCTTGAAAATAAATCTCAGAAGCAGATCGCATTCAGATTGATTTTTGGTGAATTAAGGACAGTAATTTAATTCTGAGGTTCAAAACTGCATGAACAAATTCATGGTGCATTGCAGCTTTAACTAGAATTAAATTTAAACAAATTTCACGTTGCAGAGAAATTGTTTACATGTATTTAGTCTGCTGCAGCTGTAGCATGAGCAACAAAATTGATGGCTCATTAAAGCTGCACGACCCCATCATTTTCTTTATTCAGTTGTGAAGTACTTCCCAAAATAACCCATTCTTGAAAATATCAGCCTGCAATTCCAGTTAATTGCGCTCAAGTTCATCCGCCGTGCAGAATGTAAAAAAAACTCATTTCTACAGCACTTCATGGCCCCGCACATAAGCAGAAGTCACTGAGCCACACGTTCGGCTGATCCCAATCCTGTTGGATTGAGACGTACGCTGTTGGAGACGTGCGATATTCCCGCCACTGGTCTGCAGCTTGAGAGGGACGCATAACACAACGATCTATCCGGTAATGCTGCGAGCACGACTAGGAACAGAACTCAGGCAGGAGAGAGCAGTGAGGAAGCAGAACAGAAATGGAGGTGGCTGGGTGCCAACCAGTCTTGCCCCCACTATTCTAAGTAACAGAAAGGATTTGCAGTGTGTTTTTTTTATTAGTTCCCGGGATGTGGGTGTCGCTGGCAAGGCCATCATTTATTGCCAATTCCTAATTGCCCTTGAGAAGGTGGTGGTGAGCCGCCGCGTTGAACCGCTGCAGTCAGTGTGGTGAAGGTACTCCCACAGTGCTGTTCGGGAGGGAGTTCCAGGATTTTGACCCAGTGACGATAAAGGAACAGCGATATACTTCCAAGTCAGGATGGTGTGTAACTTGGAGGGGAACTTGCAGGTGATGGTGTTCCCATGCACCTGCTGACCTTGTCCTTCTAGTGGTAGTGGTATTAATTAGACAGCAAAGTCCTAGCCACTTTGTTGTGACCTGCGTTGTTGTGTGGCTTGCTTTTTTTGTTGTCCCTTCAAAGTTAGGAATTGTCTTAGCTACCTTGATATATGTGCTGCCCAGTGTAGAACTGAATTGGATAAACCAGACAGATTCCCATCTTCAATTCTTGATTTATGCTGATTCAGCAATGGAAGGAGTAACATTGGTCTCCGTGAAAGAAAATAAAGACTTGCATTTATATAGCGCTTTTCACAACCCAAAGCGCTTTACAGCCAATTAAGTACTTTTGAAGTGTAATCACTGTTCTAATTAAAAAGTAGGACCCCAAAAGTAGTAATCTCAGGATTGCTACCAGTGCCACGTGCTAGTCAGAGTAGGAATCGCAGGATAGCGCAGATGAATACGTGGCTTGAGCAGTGGTGCAGCAGGGAGGGATTCAAATTCCTGGAGCATTGGAACCGGTTCTGGGGGAGGTGGGACCAGAACAAACCGGACGGTCTGCACCTGGGCAGGACCAGAACCAATGTCCTAGGGGGAGTGTTTGCTAGTGCTGTTGGGGAGGAGTTAAACTAATATGGCAGGGGGATGGGCACCAATGCAGGGAGACAGAGGGAAACAAAAAGGAGACAAAAGCAAACGACAGAAAGGAGATGAGGAAAAGTGGAGGGCAGAGAAACCCAAGGCAAAGAACAAAAAGGGCCAATGTACAGCAAAATTCTAAAAGGACAAAGGGTGTTAAAAAAACAAGCCTGAAGGCTTTGTGTCTTAATGCAAGGAGTATCCGTAATAAGGTGGATGAATTAACTGTGCAAATAGATGTTAACAAATATGATGTGATTGGGATTACAGAGACGTGGTTCCAGGATGATCTGGGCTGGGAACTCGACATCCAGGGCTATTCAACATTCAGGAAGGATAGAATAAAAGGAAAAGGAGGTGGGGTAGCATTGCTGGTTAAGGAGGAGATTAATGCAATAGTTAGGAAGGACATGAGCTTGGATGATGTGGAATCTATATGGGTAGAGCTGCAGAACACCAAAGGGCAAAAAACGTTAGTGGGAGTTGTTTACAGACCTCCAAACAGTAGTAGTGATGTTGGGGAGGGCATCAAACAGGAAATTAGGGGTGCATGCAATAAAGGTGCAGCAGTTATAATGGGTGACTTTAATATGCACATAGATTGGGCTAACCAAACTGGAAGCAATACGGTGGAGGAGGATTTCCTGGATGGTTTTCGAGGCCAATATGTCGAGGAACCAACTAGGGGGGAGGCCATCTTAGACTGGGTGTTGTTTAATGAGAGAGGATTAATTAGCATTCTCGTTGTGCGAGGCCCCTTGGGGAAGAGTGACCACAATATGGTGGAATTCTGCATTAGGATGGAGAATGAAACAGTTAATTCAGAGACCATGGTCCAGAACTTAAAGAAGGCTAACTTTGAAGGTATGGGGCGTGAATTGGCTAGGATAGATTGGCGAATGATACTTAAGGGGTTGACTGTGGATGGGCAATGGCAGACATTTAGAGACCGCATGGATGAACTACAACAATTGTACATTCCTGTCTGGCGTAAAAATAAAAAAGGGAAGGTGGCTCAGCCGTGGCTATCAAGGGATAGTATTAAAGCCAAGGAAGTGGCATACAAATTGGCCTGGGGACTGGGAGAAATTTAGAACTCAGCAGAGGAGGACATAGGGTTTGATTAGGGCAGGGAAAATGGAGTACGAGAAGAAGCTTGCAGGGAACATTAAGACGGACTGCAAAAGTTTCTATCGCTATGTAAAGAGAAAAAGGTTAGTAAAGACAAACGTAGGCCCCCTGCAGTCAGAATCAGGGGAAGTCATAACGGGGAACAAAGAAATGGCGGACCAATTGAACAAGTACTTTGGTTCGGTATTCACTAAGGAGGACACAAACAACCTTCCGGATATAAAAGGGGTCAGAGGGTCTAGTAAGGAGGAGGAACTGAGGGAATTCCTTATTAGTCGGGAAATTGTGTTGGGGAAATTGATGGGATTGAAGGCCGATAAATCCCCAGGGCCTGATGGACTGCATCCCAGAGTACTTAAGGAGGTGGCCTTGGAAATAGCGAATGCATTGACAGTCATTTTCCAACATTCCGTAGGGTCTGGATCAGTTCCTATTGAGTAGAGGGTAGCCAATGTAACCCCACTTTTAAAAAAAGGAGGGAGAGAGAAAACAGGGAATTATAGACCGGTCAGCCTGACATCAGTAGTGGGTAAAATGATGGAATCAATTATTAAGGATGTCATAGCAGCGCATTTGGAAAGAGGTGATATGATAGGTCCAAGTTAGCATGGATTTGTGAAAGGGAAATCATGCTTGACAAATCTTCTGGAATTTTTTGAGGATGTTTCTAGTAGAGTGGACAAGGGAGAACCAGTTGATGTGGTGTATTTGGACTTTCAGAAAGCTTTCGACAAGGTCCCACACAAGAGATTAATGTGCAAAGTTAAAGCACATGGGATTGGGGGTAGTGTGCTGACGTGGATTGAGAACTGGTTGTCAGACAGGAAGCAAAGAGTAGGAGTAAATGGGGACTTTTCAGAATGGCGGGCAGTGACAAGTGGGGTACCGCAAGGTTCTGTGCTGGGGCCCCAGCTGTTTACACTGTACATTAATGATTTAGACGAGGGGATTAAATGTAGTATCTCCAAATTTGTGGATGACACTAAGTTGGGTGGCAGTGTGAGCTGCAAGGAGGATGCTATGAGGCTGCAGAGTGACTTGGATAGGTTAGGTGAGTGGGCAAATGCATGACAGATGAAGTATAATGTGGATAAATGTGAGGTTATCCACTTTGGTGGTAAAAACAGAGAGACAGACTATTATCTGAATGGTGACAGATTAGGAAAAGGGGAGGTGCAACGAGACCTGGGTGTCATGGTACATCAGTCATTGAAGGTTGGCATGCAGGTACAGCAGGCGGTTAAGAAAGTAAATGGCATGTTGGCCTTCATAGCAAGGGGATTTGAGTACAGGGGCAGGGAGGTGTTGCTACAGTTGTACAGGGCCTTGGTGAGGCCACACCTGGAGTATTGTGTACAGTTTTGGTCTCCTAACCTGAGGAAGGACATTCTTGCGATTGAGGGAGTGCAGCGAAGGTTCACCAGACTGATTCCCGGGATTGTGGGACTGACCTATCAAGAAAGACTGGATCAACTGGGCTTGTATTTACTGGAGTTCAGAAGAATGAGAGGGGACCTCATGGAAACGTTTAAAATTCTGATGGGTTTAGACAGGTTAGATGCAGGAAGAATGTTCCCAATGTTGGGGAAGTCCAGAACCAGGGGTCACAGTCTAAGGATAAGGGGTAAGCCATTTAGGACCGAGATGAGGAGAAACTTCTTCACCCAGAGAGTGGTGAACCTGTGGAATTGACTGCCACAGAAAGTTGTTGAGGCCAATTCACTAAATATATTCAAAAAAGGGTTAGATGAAGTCCTTGCTACTAGGGGGATCAAGGGGTATGGCGAGAAAGGGGTACTGAAGTTGCATGTTCAGCCATGAACTCATTGAATGGCGGTGCAGGCTAGAAGGGCTGAATGGCCTACTCCTGCACCTATTTTCTATGTTTCTATGTCTATGTTTCTAATGTAGGAAACGCGGCAGCCAATTTGCGCACAGCAAGCTCCCACAAACAGTACTTGATAATGACTAGATAATCTGTTTTAGTGATGTTGGTTGAGGGATAAATATTGGCCAGGATGCTGGGAAGAACTCCCCTGTTCTTCCAAATCATGCCATGGGTACTTTTACGTGCACCTGAGAGAGCAGATGCGGCCTCGATTTAAATCTCAACCGAAAGATGGCACCTCCGATAGTGCAGCACCCCTCAGCACTGCATGGAAGTGTCAGCCTAGATTTATGTGCTGAAGTCTCTGGAGGAGAACTTGAACCTACAACCTTCTGCCTCAGAGGCAAGTGTGCTACCAATGTGCCCCTAGACGAAGCCGGAAAAAGGTCGTGCAAGGCTCACCTAGTGACCTTAAGTGTGCAATGGCTCACATATTTGTGCATGTATGGACACTGGGTAAGAGCGGGATTAGGCTTTGGCTGTGACAGCTCCCACAGTTGGGCCTGCGCTCGCTGGCTGGGTTTAGAAACATAGAAATTTACAGCGCGGAAGGAGGCCATTCCAGCCCATCGTGTCCGCGCCGGCCGACAAAGAGCCGCACGGCCCTTGGTCAGCAGCCCTAAAGGTTACATATAAACCTATGAACAATGACTGAAAGGCAAAGAGCACCCAGCCCAACCAATCCGTCTCACCACAACTGCAACACCCCTTATACTGAAATATTCTACACTCCACCCCAACCGGAGCCATGTGATCTCCTGGGAGAGGCAAAAACCAGATAAAAACCCAGGCCAATTTAGGGAGAAAAAAATCTGAGAAAATTCCTCTCTCACCCATCCAGGCGATCGAAACTAGTCCAGTAGATCACCCTAGCCGTATTCTATTCCCTGCAGTACTTAGCATTATATCTGCTCCATCCAACAATAGGTCATCTAGTCTAATCCCAATTACGAGCTCTAGGTCCGCAACCCTGCAGGTTGCTGCACTTTTAAGTGCCTGTCCAACCATCTCTTAAAAGTGCTGAGGGTTTCTGCATCCACCACTCTTCCAGGCAGCGAGTTCCAGATCCCCACAACCCTCTGCGGAAAGAAGCCCCCCCTCTAAACCTTCCACCAACCACTTAAAACTATGCCCCCTCGTAATAAACCCCTCCACCAATGGAAATAGACCCTTACTATCCACGATGTCCAGGCCCCTCAATACTTTGTACATTTCAATGAAGACTCCTCCAAACCTCCTCTGGTCCAATGAGAACAAACCCAGCCTATCCAATCTTGCATGTAAAGAATGGCCACTTGTGAAACAAAAGTGTGCCATAACTATACATGTGTGTGTATGTATCTACAAACCACAGACCACTACTACAGCACAGGCCCCCCCCCCCCCGTCATTTAAATTTAGCAGGTTAGCTGCAGCGCGCTAATCGCATGCCCCAACACGGTGGGGGGGCGGTGACAGCGATTGCGGAGGATAGGGTTCCCGGGCGGCAGCTGTCCAGATTATTTTTGATTCGTCCATGGAACAGCTTCTTACCTAAAATGGCAATCAGGTCCCTATTGACATCCTTTTAATATGGAAGGCGGGGTCACCTGAATCAGCCGGGCGCTTTTGACACACGGCAATAGGCCTCTTTTAACACCGGTGCTAATGGGCCGGTAAGGTTGCCGACCCCACTTTGGCCATTACAGGCCCTTTAACACCAGATGAGTGCTCTCAAAATTGACCTCTAGGAATTTTAGCAAATGAACTATACAGGATCATCTTTTCACAATTGTCCTTATCTGGGCATTCCCACAGCATTCAGTCGCACAGCACTACAGCTGTGCTCTTTCGCAAGACCCATGAATATAATACCATCAGATACATGCAGAGAAAACTTAGGACTGCACTAAACGATGACAATAATTAGATGCTCGTACTGGCAGTTATCACCTGCTTGTCCACAAGGTCATAATAATAGCTGCTGCACTCTTGTCTCTCAGTCTGTATGATCGTGCCTGTGCATTGCCCATTTTATTGTCTCGGGATGGTTCTTTATTGTCGTAGGTGTTTATTATTCTTGACTGGCAGTTTCCATAAGCTGATGGTTTCTGTCGGATTGCGTTGATTCTGCTCTAATTTGTGCGCAAGCAGTCAGGGATGTAGGCAGTATTTCGCTGGTGGCAGGAGGTCCCTTTTGAGGCCTAAAGGCATGAAATTTATGCATGGGAAGTTAAGAACGTGATGTTTTTGATGACTAGTTTTAAAATGAAGTTTATATGTAAATCATTAAATCCTAGGATGTAATTAAGGTAAAAACAAATACAAAATTTTGCCACAGGTAAATCCTTTTTAGCTGTGAAAAATCCTCCGAGTGTGACTAACTGTGCCTTGACTGCATATTTTTGAGGATTATTTTTAACTAATATCGTGCACCAAATCCACAATGCATACATTGCAAACCGATTGAAAGCACAGCAAGTGAGTGCCTTGATACATTAAGAGATGAGACAGTGGTTATATTCACTGTACTGCAACATTGAAGACTTGTATTTCTTACAGATAATCATTAGTCATAAGGCACTCAGCTGGTAAAGCATTTCGCAGGAATACAGTCTGTGGTATAAACAGTGTGCATGATGGACAGTTCATGAGCCTGGTTCTTCCACGTGAAATCTGTTCCCTGCCTTGTTGATCTGCCAAATGTATTCAGTCAGGGTGCAACCTCTGCCAGAGACTCTGCTGCTGCTCCACTAACCATCCACTGGAGCACACTCAGAGATGTCACATTGTGTCAGTGTCATCGTGGCAGAACCATTGTTGGCTTGATATAATGGAGCGCCCAACGCTGCTGTTGAAATGGGTTCACCAATACTGCCTCGTGCAGCTGAGATGCGCCAACGATGTTCCGACCGTTGAAGATTGTGGCCTGTCGCACGCCATGACTGCTGCAAGGGTCTACCCACTTAGTCACAGAGAATTGGCCACCGCATGAGCTTGTGTTTAATGCTCAGGAACCCAATGAACCTTACCGCCACTGATTTAAGGTTGAGGGGTGAACGAATTGAGGTCTTTAAAATTATGAAAGGTTGTGACAGAGTGGATAAAGAGAGAATGTTTCCACTTGTGGGGAAGAGCATAACTAGAGGCCAGCAATGTGAGACAGTCACCAAGAAATCTAATACGGAATTCAGAAGAAAATTCTTCATCCAAAGAGTGGTGAGAATGTGGAACTCGCTACCACAGGGAGTGGTTGAAGTGAATAGCATAGATACATTTAAGGGGAGGCTGGATAAGCATATGAGGGAGAAGGGAATAGAGGGTTATGTGGATAGATTTAGATGAGGAAAGACGGGAGAAGGCTCATAAGAACATAAGAAATAGTAGCAGGATTAGGCCATTCGGCCCATCGAGCCTGCTCCGCCTTTCAATATGATCATGGCTCATATGATCATGGACTCAGTTCCACTTCCCTGCCCGCTCCCCATAACCCTTGACTCCCTTATCGCTCAAATCTGTCCATCTCCACCTTAAGTGACCCAGCCTCCACAGCTCTGGAGCAGAGAATTCCATAGATTTACAACCCTCTGAGAGAAGAAATTCCTCCTTATCTCAGTTTTAAATGGGTGGCCCCTTATTTTGAGACTGTATCCCCTCGTTTTAGTTTCCCCTATCAGTGGAAATATCCTTTCTGCATCCATCTTGTTGAGCCCCCTCATTATCTTATATATTTCAATAAGATCACCTCTCATTCTTCTGAACGCCAATGTGTCGAGGCCCAACCTGCTCAACCCATCTTCATAAGTCAACCCCCTCATCTCCGGGCTCGAGTGGAGCATAAACTCTGGCATGGACTGTTTGGGCTGAATGGCCTGTTTCTGTGCCTTATATCCTGTGTAATCCTATGTAAATATTTTGTGCAGCAGGGGAGCCGGACGCCTAGCCAGTTGGTGATTTTAATGACCAACATACAATACCTCTGGACTAGGAATGAATTGTAGGGTGACATTAACTCATTCATAAGAACATAAAGTTTACTTGAGATTAGGTCATTCAGCCCATCAAGTCCTCTTCATCTGGATATATTACCAGGGACTTTCCACCCCTACAACCACTAGCACTACCAGCTCCTACATCACTACCTGTAGAACTCCTACTTGAAGGAGCAGCAAGTTTGTTCCCTGAATAAACAAGAGTGCTAATAATAATCTTAATAGCCTATAACCCCCCTTCTCAACAAATATCAATCCAGCTCCTTTTTAAAGGTGTCAATTATCATTGGATGGACCATCCACTTTGGGAGTTTGTAGCTTGTGGACTAAACAAGTTTTTTCTCATCTCTAAAGTTGCTCAAAACTTGTAAATGTTGTACTTGGCTTGGGACATATTGGTGTATAGTATAAATCCAATAAATAATTTAGGAGAAATGTCTTTATCCAGAAAGCGATTGGAATGTAGAACTTGCGACCACAGAGAGCAGTTGAGACAAGTATCATTGTTGCCTTCATGGGGCAGCTGGACAAGTATATGAGGGCAAAAGGAATAGAAGGATATGCAATTGGGGTGGAGGAGGCTCTTTGAAGCATAAACCCCAGCACAGACCAATTGGACCGAATGGTCTGTTTCTGTGCTGTAAATTCGATGTAATAGTATTGTTATCTGCAGACACGTCAATCTTTCATTTCACCAAGCCATTAATAAAAATGATTAACAAGAGTTTCACCAAGCTCACTTTAATTTGGAGAAACCAGAATTTGCTAATCCAATTGACATTCAGTAAATGTTACCTGTGCTGTCTTGGGGGCCGAAACTTCTTGTCCGCCAGTTTCTCAGCAGTATGCCGGGTACTGCTGGGGCGGAGTGTGCGTGATTTTGATCAGTTTTTTCTCGGCGGTATGCCGAGCGGAGTGCAGCAGACGGAGCGGAGTGCAGCCGGCTGTGTGCGGGCGGTGAGTCCTTTTCACTCGGGAATCTTCAGGTCCCGAGTTCTGCGCACGCGCATGCTGCTGCGTGGCTCCGCCCCCCCGAGAGACACAGACCAGAATCCACAGAGACTGGCCGCCTGAGAGCGCTGTGCAGGTAAGTGGTGGGGAGGGGGTCGCTTCTTGGGGGGGTAGATTGCTTCTTGGGGGGAAATAGCTATTTGTGAGGGAGATTGCTTCTGGAGGAGCAATTGCTCTTTGGCTTGAGATTGCTACTTGGGGGCGTGATCGCTACTTGGGGGGGGGGGGGGGGGGTAACAGATCACTGTGAAGGGGACAGTGGGAGAGACTGGGGGATGAGAGAGACTGGGGGGGGTGACAGATAAAATTATTTCACAGGTGAAGATGCATTCCGCCGACTGAAGATCGACTTAAAACCACCTTTTCCAGGGCGGTCCGCAGGGTCGGCGGTATGTCGGTGGTAAGTCATCAATTTGGCAATTTTGGGTGGTATGTCGGCAGTATGCATGGGCGGACGGTATGCATTTCACCCGTCGGTATGTCGCTGATGAATTTCCCGCCGGGCGGTATGTGGGCAGTATGTTGGTATTTTTCGATCAATTTTGCGATTTTGGGGGTATGTCGGTAGTCCGCGGGCGATATGCGGTGGCATGTCCACTAATTTCGGGCCCTTGGAGTTCAGGTCCTGCCACCAGGTAAGGAATCAGCCACAATTGCCATTCCTCTTTTGCATGACAGAGTACAGGTACAACTACCGGAATTCTCAGGACTGAGCCCGTTCCGGTTTTTGGATTTTTCCGGATTTCAGACAAGAAAATTAATAGAAATTCTCGACCAAATCCGGGTTTTCAGGTCCGCATTCTGGCAAAATGTGAAATCTGGCACGGATTTAGTGAGGATTCCGGATTTCAGACTTTATTTTTCTTGTCTGAAATCTGGAATCCTCCAGCACATCCGTGCTGGATTTTGGGTTTTGCCTCAAAAATGTCCGGTTTTTGGAGAATTCCGGTTTTCGGAGTTCCGGATTTGGGACGTTGCACCTGTATGACATGACTAGAAAGCTAATCTCCATGAAGCTTTGTGGATGTGCAAGTACATTCATGGTCTATAGTTACCAACAATGTCCACAAAGACCATCTTTGTGGTTTGGAGCAATTCAGCTAGCCTGCAGGGGACATCTTCTGCGAAAATCCTATTGGCCAAGTTGCAGAAGCTGTCAGCTCAAGAGTGTATCTCCACAGCCACAACGCACAGCTGCCCTGTGTGTGGTAGTCTTGTTCACATCGCATTGGGCTACAGGGCACGTCATTTTATGACGTTTGTTCTTCCTATCTTTTGTTACATTTCTTCACGCACTTTATTGTTTGGTATTTCTATGTTATCTCCAGGGGTGACTTACAGCAACGCAGACGTTGAACAGCCCCAGTGACTATTTAATTGGTCCCCAGCATTTATTTTGTATGGTGTCCTATCAGCACGGCTCTTCTGGTGCACTCAGTTGAATGTTTGGTTGACAATTGAGGGTACTTGAAGGGATTATTCGTGTCAATGGAAGCCTGCTCGCCTGACTCATTATAATGAGCTGCCATCATGGATTTGACCCTGCGCCCAAGTCCAGTGCGCATCCGGCCCCTTCCACGCATGCTTTCGGGCGCAATTGAATTTCTAGGCCCCAGGCTTTAGGGTGACAGCCCATCTCTGCCGATAGAGCTGGCTCATTCATGACAGGTTGCAGTTCAGTGCAACCGACCATTAGCACAAGTTCCTCTGTACAAGCTTAACAAACTGGAACCTTTTAAACAGTGTAATGCATTTTGGACATGGTGTCCTGATGCTGTTGCAATCCTCTGGAGGTCAGTGTACTTGCTGTGGCAATAAAACGAGCATTTAACGTCGCGGTTCACCAAGATGACACTGCTTCAGCAAAAAAAAACATCCGAGTGATTGCTGACATTTGTGTGGATAGAGCTGGTCGCCGGGGGTAATTGGCCACAGTGAATTTGCATTTCCAGGACCAAATGTAAAGTTAAGGAGTAAAAACAAATGTTTGCTGTTCCACATCGCAGGATGGAGGGGTAAATGAGTATAAAAAGGTGTTTAGCATCCGACCTAGTATTTGGTAACTGACTGATAAACACACACACACAGTAGGCCGTATATTGTTGGGACAGGCTTGCAAACAGTTAAAGATATCTGAAACGACAATTTTTTTTTATTTGCACGGTCACCATTTTGCATTTTCACAGAGTTCAAAGTAGCGTCAGAACCCTCAAAGGGGTTAACGGTTATGTTCTTGTTCTAAATCCTTATTAACAGCGATGTCGTGCATCTCTCCTTAAACGCAATTAGAATTCTCCTTAATTCTACGTGAGATTGGCAGCATCAGCTGACGCGAATGCTATAAATGTTTGAAAAGCAACGACAACAGCAGCAAAAGTTTCCTGCGTCTTAATGAACAAACTATCTTTCAAAGTCTTGTTGTCTGTCGGTTTTAAGCTGTTTTCTTAAAACTCCATGTAAAAGGACGACTTTGAACATGATTACTGTTTCATATTCTTCCCAGTTGTCACTTGTGACCATTTATTGCAGTCTGGGTGGATTAGGCAGCTGGCGATGGCTCCGCAAAATGGGTGTGTTTGCCATTCCTGATGTATGAAAGGAAAAAAATGCCTTATCACGTCTCTCAGCAGTGTCTCGAGGCATTTCACAGGACCACCTACCGTTTCCATAAAATAATCTCATCCTTTTCTCCCATTCTGCTACATAGAGATAGCCTCGGCCATTTTGAACGCTTTTCTCCTGTGGTGTTCTGTTATTTGCCTTCAAGTTCTGTTATTGCGGGGGAGGGGTGCAGGTGCTGGGAGGGAGACAATCAGCCATTTGAAAAACCTCAAACAAAACGTTCCAACCCAGCAATATTGGGTATATGCGGAGTTAAGCGGTTGTCGTTTCATATGACGGAGGAAAAGCTTACAATGGAATGTCTAGTTTGGCTGTCCGTGCGATGGCCTCCATTTGATGCCGAGTGGAGAAATGAGGTGCCTCCCGTGACAGATCTCAGTGGGCAGGCTGAGGTGACGTGTTCCATGGTCTGGGACTCATAGCCACAGTCGCACTTCGGGTCGTCCCTCACCTTCCACTTGTGGAGGAGGTGGCCACATCGTCCGTGCCCTGTGCAGCTTCGGTTCAGGGACTGTCCACTGTCTTCGAGGGAGGTCGGAGCCAGGGACCACTGCTGCTGGGTCAGCGATGAGGTGTTGGTTCTTTATGTTGCATGCGTCTCAACATTCCGTCCACCTGGACAGTGGGTCGAAACCAGCTGATTCCCAGAATGGCCGGTGCCATTTTAAGCACTTTAGTGGTGGGCTTTCGTAAGTCTTCGAGAATGGGGAGGTCGATGTTGCTCTTGATTTTTTCCATCTCACGGAACACGGTGGCGTCGTGGCGAATGGCAGACAGGGCAATGTGGGACAGCACTGGGAGCCACTCGGTTGGAGTGGACATAAGTGTCCCTGAAACCGTCGTCATGGCGCCGTTTAGCTGCACGTCCACAATCTGTGTGTGTGGTGACTGCAGGACCATGAGGCAGAGCAGTATTCTGCAGCAGAGTAGACGAGGGCCACTGTTGGGGTGCGAAGTGTTATAGCTGTGCCTCCCCCCCAGATGTTCCAGCGAGTTTCCAGGCTCGGTTCAACCTGGTTTTTAGCCTTTTGCCCGGTGTCGCTGAGATGAGGCCGATAGGTGAGAAGCCTGTCCCAGGTGACGCCCAGGTATTTTGGGTGTGGTCCATGGGTAAGTTGCCTTCTGCAGAATGAAACATTGAGTTCATTCCCAGCGGCGTTGTTGTTCAGATGGAGCACCGGTACACAACTGTTTTCTCTGGATTGAGACGGAGGCACCAGGTCCGAAAGTAGCATTCCAGTTGGCACAAGTCACTTGTTGACTTCCTCCTTGCTTCTTGTAGCATTGGTGCCTGTGTCAACAGTGCTCTGTTTTTTTTTAATTCATTCACGGGATGTGGGCATCGCTGGCAAGGCCAGCATTTATTGCCCATCCCGAATTGCCCTTAACTGAATGGCTTCCCATTTCAGAGGGCAGTTAAGAGTCAACCACATTGCTGTGGGCCTGGAGCCAGGCCAGACCAGGGAAGGGTGGTAGATTTTCTTTTAGAAAGGACATTCGTGCACCAGGTGGGTTCGTTTACGAGAATTCAGTAGTTTCATGGTCTCCATTTCATATCAGCGGCATATGTGAACGTCCACGGTTTGGTGCAGGGCATGTCCGCTGAATAGATGTTATAAGAACATAAGAACATAAGAATTAGGAACAGGAGTAGGCCATCTAGCCCCTCGAGCCTGCTCCGCCATTCAACAAGATCATGGCTGATCTGGCCGTGGACTCAGCTCCACTTACCCGCCCGCTCCCCGTAACCCTTAATTCCCTTATTGGTTAAAAATCTATCTATCTGTGATTTGAATACATTCAATGAGCTAGCCTCAACTGCTTCCTTAGGCAGAGAATTCCACAGATTCACAACCCTCTGGGAGAAGAAATTCCTTCTCAACTCGGTTTTAAATTGGCTCCCCTGTATTTTGAGGCTGTGCCCTTTAGTTCTAGTCTCCTCGACCAGTGGAAACAACCTCTCTGCCTCTATCTTGCCTATCCCTTTCATTATTTTAAATGTTTCTATAAGATCACCCCTCATCCTTCTGAACTCCAATGAGTAAAGACCCAGTCTACTCAATCTATCATCATAAGGTAATCCCCTCATCTCCGGAATCAGCCGAGTGAATTGTCTCTGTACCCCCTCCAAAGCTAGTATATCCTTCCTTAAGTAAGGTGACCAAAACTGCACGCAGTACTCCAGATGCGGCCTCACCAATACCCTATACAGTTGCAGCAGGACCTCCCTGCTTTTGTACTCCATTCCTCTCGCAATGAAGGCCAACATTCCATTCGCCTTCCTGATTACCTGCTGCACCTGCAAACTAACTTTTTGGGATTCGTGCACAAGGACCCCCAGGTCCCTCTGCACCGCAGCATGTTGTAATTTCTTCCCATTCAAATAATATTCCCTTTTACTGTTTTTTTTTCCAAGGTGGATGACCTCACATTTTCCGACATTGTGTTCCATCTGCCAAACCTTAGCCCATTCGCTTAACCTATCCAAATCTCTTTGCAGCCTCTCTGTGTCCTCTACACAACCCACTTTTCCACTAATCTTTGTGTCATCTGCAAATTTTGTTACACTACACTCTGTCCCCTCTTCCAGGTCATCTATGTATATTGTAAACAGTTGTGGTCCCAGCACCGATCCCTGTGGCACACCACTAACCACCGATTTCCAACCCGAAAAGGACCCATTTATCCCGATTCTCTGCTTTCTGTAAGCCAGCCAATTCTCTATCCATGCCTCTGACTCCGCGTACCTTCATGTTCTGCAGTAACCTTTTGTGTGGCACCTTATCGAATGCCTTTTGGAAATCTAAATACACCACATCCATCGGTACACCTGTATCCACCATGCTCGTTATATCCTCAAAGAATTCCAGTAAATTAGTTAAACATGATTTCCCCTTCATGAATCCATGTTGCGTTTGCTTGATTGCATTATTCCTATCTAGATGTCCCGCTATTTCTTCCTTAATGATACTTCAAGCATTTTCCCCACTACAGATGTTAAACTAACCGGCCTATAGTTACCTGCCTTTTGTCTGCCCCCTTTTTTAAACAGAGGCGTTGCATTAGTTGCTTTCCAATCCGCTGGTACCTCCCCAGAGTCCAGAGACTTTTGGTAGATTATAACGAATGCATCTGCTATAACTTCCGCCATCTCTTTTAATACCCTGGGATGCATTTCATCCGGACCAGGGGACTTGTCTACCTTGAGTCCCATTAGCCTGTCCAGCACTACCCCGCTAGTGATAGTGATTATCTCAAGGTCCTCCCTTCCCACATTCCCGTGACCAGCAATTTTTGGCATGGTTTTTGTGTCTTCCACTGTGAAGACTGAAGCAAAATAATTGTTTAAGGTCTCAGCCATTTCCACATTTCCCATTATTCAATCCCCCTTCTCATCTTCTAAGGGACCAACATTTACTTTAGTCACTCTTTTCCGTTTTATATATCTGTAGAAGCTTTTACTATCTGTTTTTATGTTTTGCGCAAGTTTACTTTCATAATCTATCTTTCCTTTCTTTATTGCTTTCTTAGTCATTCTTTGCTGTCGTTTAAAATTTTCCCAATCTTCTAGTTTCCCACTAACCTTGGCCACCTTATACGCATTGGTTTTTAATTTGATACTCCTTTATTTCCTTGGTTATCCACGGCTGGTTATCCCTTCTCTTCCCGCCCTTTTTCACTGGAATATATTTTTGTTGAGCACTATGAAAGAGCTCCTTAAAAGTCCTCCACTGTTCCTCAATTGTGCCACCGTTTAGTCTGTGTTTCCAGTCTACTTTAGCCAATTCTGCCCTCATCCCACTGTAGTCCCCTTTGTTTAAGCATAGTACGCTTGTTTGAGACACTACTTCCTCACTCTCTATCTGTATTACAAATTCAACCATACTGTGATCACTCATTCCGAGAGCATCTTTTACTAGGAGATCGTTTATTTTTCCTGTCTCATTACACAGGACCAGATCTAAGATCGCTTGCTCCCTTGTAGGTTCTGTAACATACTGTTCTAAGAAACAATCCCGTATGCATTCTATGAATTCCTCCTCAAGGCTACCCCGTGCGATTTGATTTGACCAATCGATATGTAGGTTAAAATCTCCCATGCTTACTGCCGTTCCTTTTTCACATGCCTCCATTATTCCCTTGATTATTGCCCGCCCCACCATGAAGTTATTATTTGGGAGCCTATAAACTACGCCCACCAGTGACATTTTCCCCTTACTATCTCTAATCTCCACCCACAATGATTCAACATTTTGTTCATTAGAGCCAATATCGTCTCTCACAACTGCCCTGATATCATCCTTTATTAATAGAGCTACCCCACCTCCTTTCCCTTCTTGTCTATCTTTCCGAATTGTCAGATACCCCTGTATGTTTAATTCCCAATCTTGGCCTCCCCCCTGCAACCATGTTTTTGTAATGGCCACCAAATCATACCCATTTGTAATGATGTTCCGTCAACTCATTTACTTTATTTCGAATGCTGCGTGCGTTTATGTCGAGTGTTTTAATACTAGTTTTTAAACCATGATTTTTAGATTTGACCCCTCCTGTAGCCCCTTTATATTCATACATATTGTCCCTTCCTATCACCTTGTGGTTTACACTTACCCCAGTGCTACTCTGCTCTGTTGCCTCCTGCCTTTTGCATTCTTTATTGGGGTCATGTTCATCTGAGCTCTCACCCACTCTAACTAGCTCAGAGCCCTCTCCTGGGTTTCGAATACTCCTTGCATTGAGGCACCGAGCTTTCATGCTTGCCTTTTTATTGCACTTTGACCCTTTAGAATTTTGCTGTACAGTGGCCCTTTTTGTTTTTTGCCTTGGGTTTCTCTGCCCTCCACTTTTACTCATCTCCTTTCTGTCTTTTGCTTTTGTCTCCATTTTGTTTCCCTCTGTCTCCCTGCATTGGTTCCCATCCCCCTGCCATATTAGTTTAACTCCTCCCCAACAGCACGAGCAAACACTCCCCCCGAGGACATTGGTTCCGGTCCTGCCCAGGTGCAGACCATCCGGTCCTGTACTGGTCCCATCTCCCCCAGAACCGGTTCCAATGCCCCAGGAATTTGAATCCCTCCCTGCTGCACCACTGCTCAAGCCACGTATTCATCTGAGCTATCCTGCGATTCCTACTCTGACTAGCTTGTTGGATTGGTCGCAATCCTGAGATTACTAATTTTGAGGTCCGACGTTTTAATTTAGCTCCTAGCTCCTTAAATTCGTCTCATAGGACCTCATCCCTTTTTTTACCTATATCTTTGGTGCCAATGTGCACCACGACAACTGGCTGTTCACCCTCCCTTTTCAGAATGTCCTGCACCCGCTCCGAGACATCCTTGACCCTTGCACCAGGGAGGCAACATACCATCCTGGAGTCTCGGTTGCTGCCGCAGAAACGCCTATCTATTCCCCTTACCATTGAATCCCCTATCACTATCGCTCTCCCATTCTTTTTCCTGCCCTCCTGTGCAGCAGAGCTAGCCACGGTGCCATGAACTTGGCTGCTGCTGCCCTCTCCTGATGAGTCATCCCCCTCAACAGTACTCAAAGCGGTGTATTTGACCATAGGGGACCCCTGCACTACCTTCTTTGCACTGCTCTTCCTACTGGTCTTCCATTCCCTATCTTAACTCGCTGCACATGCTACTCACATCATTCTCAGCATCGTGGATGCTCCAGAGTAAATCCACCCTCAGCTCCAATTCCACAATGCGGACCGTCAGGAGTTGGAGGCGGATACACTTCCCGCACACGTAGTCGTGAGGCAAGGTCAGTGCATGCACTGACACCTGTGGCAGTTGATGCTTACTAATACGTGGTCTCCCTGTGCATGCTAGTTCACAGAGAACTTGAAGCTCATGTCATCACGAAGATGGCCCAATGCCCGAAAGCGGCCTCCCGGTCTGAAAAACATGAAAGGAAGCAGTTGAACACACCCACTTCTCCCCCCGCCTCCCCCACCCCCCCACACACCCCCAGTTAAGTTTTCCTGACTGACTGTCCGCCCGCATTATTTACTCCCACTCATTCTGAGCGATAGGCTCATTTAGTGTGTCTGTTGCATGACAATGAAGGACCTTGGATTTCTCAGTGAATCTCTTTAAAGTTGAGCAGAAAAAACATCTTATGTTACTTCTGCCAATTCAAGATAAATTGCAAGGATAAGCCAAAGTTACTTTCTTACTTACATTTTGTTTCACATAGATTTGTCCTGGGCTTTCCAGAGCAGACCTTGGAGGAATTGTTCTGTTAAGAGGCAGTAATAGTTGCAATAACACCAAGAAATCATTGCAATAAACTCGCTTCCCAAAAGTTTAGTTCAAGAGGAAATTCCATGAAGAAGAGCAGAGAAACACTTTTATGAATGCATTCGTCACGGTTTTGTGGCCATTAATTTTAATGGGTGGCATCATCTTTCTCACATTCATTAGGCGCACACTGATCCATTAAGCACTCGTGGGGGAATAAACAGAGTTTAATTTTTCACTACTTTGCCTGGAAAGATTCTTCCTCCACTCTCTCTCTTCCCTCTGTGCCTGTGATTTTCACTGTGACCTCTTCATTGAAACCCAAGGGCTTCAGAGCATGGGCTGCCTCTTTGTCTCTTTTTCTTCTGTTGTGTGTTGCCTTGTCCTGCAAGTAGAGAATACGAGTCGACAGATTACAAGTGTCAGAAGCGCATAGAGTGACACATCCTGCAGCCAATCATGGGTGTAAGGACATGTGCATGCACCATGCAGCTGTTAGGATTCGGTTCGGAGAATTTTTGGATGAAGCCCTGTGAGAATAAACGTGTGGAAAGAGTTACAGCTATAAGTTGTTGCTCCAAAATGTAGCCTGCTACAGAATGGGTATGCACAAGTAAGCATTCAAAAAGGCTCCAGGATACTCTGAAGATATGGAACATAAGAGCATAAGAAATAGAAGCAGGAGTAGGCCATTTGGCCCCTCGAGCCTGCTCCGCCATTTAATAAGATCTGAACTTGGCCTCAACTCCACTTCCCTCCCCGCCCCCCATAACCCTTGAGACCCGTGTCGTTCAAAAATCTGTCTATCTCCACCTTAAATATATCCAATGACCCAGCCTCCACAGCTCTCTGGGGTAGAGAATCCCAAAGATTCACGACGCTCTGAGAGAAGAAATTCCTCCTCATTTCCATTTTAAATGGGTGACCCCTTATTCTGAAACTATGCCCCCTAGTTCTAGATTCCCCCATGAGGGGAAACATCCTCTCTGCATCTACCTTGTCAAGCCCCCTCAGAATCTTATGTTTCAATGAGATTAGCTCTCATTCTTCTAAACTCCAATGAGTATCGGCCCACCATGCTCAACTTTTCTTTATAAGACAACCCCTTCATCTCCAGATTCAACCTCACTTTATGACATGCATATTTTTTGCGAGCTATTTGGTGTCAGGTGTGAGAAAGAAAAAAACTTGCATGTCTATACTGCCTTGTGATGTTCATCTCAAAGAGCTTCATATCCAGTGAAAGTCTTTTGAAGTGTAGTCACTGATTTTTAGACGTGAACCCTACATTACAACAGTGACTGCACTTCAAAAGTACTTCATTGGCTGTAAAGCACTTTGGGACATCCTGACGTAGTGAAAGGCACTATATGAATACAAGTTATTTCCTGTATCGGTGAGGTCTCTGAATTGTTTCCTCATTTTCAGCTATTTGCTCTGGGTGTTTGAAATAACACTTGCATAAAGTGCCACCTCCTCCCATGCACTTTGACCCACTCTCCTCTGTGGACGGTGCACTGCATTGCCAAACGGGGCCACCACCCTCTGCCACATTTCCTCCCTGAGCGCCTCCTTTTATTAAATCTGTACTCACTGCATGCCTCTGATCATTCTTCAAAAAACCTTGAATGACGCAAACGATTATAGGGGTATAAATTTGATGGCGCCTGGTTTTGGGGCATGAAGGGAGTGGAGGCAACTACAATGAGTACCCGAACCGGGAGACCGGAGGCTGGCCCAAGATTGGGCCTCGAGCTTCATTATTATTTATTGGGCAAGCCAGTTCACCCATTTGAAGGAACGAATTTCAGGCTGCTTGACTCTCCAGCAGCGGCCAAAAGGTAAGTCCCTGGAGCAGGGATAGAGCGGAAAAGTGGTGGGAGACGGGTGGGGAGGTGGGGGGCAGCAATCTGTATACTGTGGAGTATGGGGAGCTCCAGAGCAATGGTTTTTTTTCCTGCATTTTTGAGCAGGCCTGTGACATCGAATATTGGCAGTGGGCCTAAAACAGGTGTGAAGCTCCTCATTTACATCCTTATGCCTGTGATCCTCAGGGACGCTTGAAAAATCGCCCTACCCAATATTGGGTCAGAAGACTTTCAGCTGTCCTTTAGACGTGGGATTAGTCCATGAAATTGCCCCTCGGTGTCAGTGAAAAGTTTAGACGTTTGGAGCTTGCATGTTTGTGCCCAAACCATCAAGTTTTATCATAACAATCCTGATATACTCGTTATTCATTTTAGCTTGTCAGACATCCCACTTGCGTTGAGCCCAGATTAAATGTCGAACTGGCCACTTTGCTGCTTTATGTCCTTGGCACAGATGTCATTGTGTTCTGATCCAAGTTTCGCTGGAATTTTGTGATCATTTATTTTCTTGGCTCAGACGTGTAGAATAAATGTTTTCACATTGAAAAAAAATAGCAGAAGGTTAGGAATGTGGATTTACAGAAATTTTCGCTCTCAAAATTAAGATAAGTGAGATTCTGTGGGTGAGGAGGTCCTCCCTAGACTGGGACAGAACTTGTATCCATTGTTCCCTTCGCCATGGACCATCAGGCACATTCCGTTCCAATCCCTCACTCACACCACCATCAGGGAGCACAGATGCTTCCCTTCCTCTCCCTCACCACGATGTGTGGAAATATTGAGTTGCATAGAATTATATAAAATTTACATCAAAGAAACCGGTCATTCGGCTCAACTGGTCGATGCTGGTGCTAATACTCTACATGAGCCTCCTCCCACCCTATTTCATCTAACTAATCCTATCTGCATATCCTTCTATTCCTTACTCCCTCATGCACTTACCTACCTTCCTCTTAAATGCATCTATGCTCCTCAACTATTCCATGCGGTAGCATGTTCCACATTGTAACCACTTTCTGGATGGATTAGTTTATCCTGAATTCTTCATTGGATTTATTTGTGCCTGTCATTTTTATGGCCCCTCGATAGGACTTCCCCCAAGGGCCCTGGTCGCCTCTTCCTGCCTTCACCAATATCGGAGAGGGCGCAGAATGCGTGTGCACGCCAGATTGGAGGCTTTGGCACTCGCTTTGCACTGGCATCAACCAATTTCTAGGCCAGTGATTGCACTTCAAAAAGTAACGCCATTGATATGTCCTGAGAGAATACTGTAAAACCATTTTTCAGTCTTTTGTTGGCCAATAAGGTTCAGTCGTGCATGCTTATGCTGTCATCATAGGTGTTCTACATGTTTCATGTATTTTTTAAGGATTGGCCATATCAGGATCTGAATTTATTTCCATTGGGTCAATGTGGATTGTTTTTCTATGTATTACAATTTTGGCATGGCTCTTTGTCTGATTTAAAAAAAAATTAGTTCATGGGATGTGGGCGTCGCTGGCAAGGCTCCCATTTATTGCCTATCTCTTAAGAAGGTGGTGGTGAGCCGCCTTCATGAACCACAGAGGGCAGTTAATAGTCAACCACATGGGTCTGGAGTTACATATAGGCCAGCAAATTTCCTTACCTAAAGGACATGTGTGAAACAGATGGGTTTTTACGACAATCCGATAGTTTCGTTATTCCAGATTTATTTAATTAACTGAATATAAATTCCCCAGTAGCCATGATGGGATTTGAACTCATGTTTCGGGATTATTAATCCATACCTCTGGATTAGTAGTCCAGTAACATAACCACTGTGCTACCTTACCCTTAACATTATGTCTTTGTCTGTAGGGTTGAGGTAGATAATATGTTTAAGGGAACTTTGTGAAAACTAATGGAACAGCAGTTCTCAATTGGAACAGATGGATGTATCTTCCAACATATTCTTGAACATCCAGTTCCAGGATTACATTCTTAACAAATTCACAGGGAATATTCCCAAGATAGCCTCTTCTTCACTTGACAGAATTCCAGTGCATTATATCCATTTGGGTGGGAATCTTGAGTACTTATGTAATACGGGTGTGTTGTTCTGTGTACATAGAATGCTCCTGGTGTACATTAAAATGGAGTATTAATGTTGGCGACCCGCCCATTTTTCTTTATGTAGCCACAGACTGATGTGGGCCATTAAAAGTGCTGTGCAAAACCCACATTACACATTACATTGCTGCAATTCATCATAAAAGATCACCCCAATTGATGTCGTCAAGTGTTTTTTTTAAATCTGTGGATTTTGAATGACAACTATTTCAGAAAGGAGCCCGGAACTGAGCAGGAGCAGAGGCAGCGGCAGCAGCAGCAGCATAAAGAGTGCTGAGCAGCGATTCGAAAAAAATGCACAAGCAGTGATGTCACAGGATAGCTGGTAACTGGTTGGTTGGTAAAGGTCACACCGTTGATTTTTACTTAGTTAGGGGCCGGGGTTAAATAGCTGGTTAGCAATAAAGCACACACTTGGAGATAAGCAACTCAATACTATATTCAATTAATAACTGTTAACACTAAATTATATTAATAACTTAATACTATATTGAATTAGTAACTAATACTATATTATTAATAACTTGAATTCGATACATCATGGTCTTAAGTTTCTATAAAGTTAGTTATTAGTCGAATAAATAAAGGCATTGCAGGGCAGCTCGGTCCAGCGGAGTGCACTTCCTGTGCCATGTGGGAAATCCAGGACCCTTCCTGTGTCCTGGACAACCACTTGTGCAGGAAGTGTCATCAGCTGGAGGAGCTCAGGCTCCGGGTTTTGGAGCTTGAACAGCAGTCACTGCGGTACATCCGCAACACTTGAGAACTTCGTAGATAGCACGTTTCAGGAGGTGGTCACCTCCCAGATAAGGAGTATGCAGGCAGAGGGGGAATGGCCGCCAGACAGTAAAGGAGGACCAGGCAGGGAGTGCAGGAGTCCCCAGAGTGCATCCCACTCTCCAACCAGTATTCCGTTCTGAGTACTGGTGAGGGCAATGGTTCCCCTGGGGAGTACAGCCAGAGCCAAGTCTGTGGCACCACAGGTGGCTCAGCTGTACAGGGGGGAAGGAAGAAGAGGGAATTCGATAGTTAAGGGAGCAGTTAGGCATTTCTGCAGCCACAGGCGTGACTCCACGATGGTATGTTACCTGACTGGTGCCAGGGTCAAGGGTATCACTGAGCGGCTGCAGAACATTCTGAGGGGGGAGAGGGAATAGCCAGAGGTCGTGGTCCGTATTGGTACCAACGACATAGGTAGAAAGACGGATGAGGTCCTGCAGGTAGATTTTAGGGAGCTCGGAAAGAGATTAAAAAGCAGGACCTCAAAGGTAGCCATCTCTGGATTACTCCCGGTGCCATGTGCAAGTGAGTATAGAACTAGGAGAATAGAGCAGATGAATGCATGGCTGAAGAGATGGTGCATGAGGGAGGGCTTCAGATTCCTGGGGCATTGGAACCACTTCTGGGAGATGGGTTGCACTTCAACAGGGCTGGAACCAATATGCTCATGGGGAGGTTTGCGTGTGCTGTTGGGGAGGGTTTAAACTAATTTGGCAGGGGGATGGGCACCAGGATGTAACATTAGAAAGGGGAAATAAAGTGCACAAAGGATTGGGAGAGCCAGAGAGCATTAAAGTAAGAAATAGTGAGGTATTAGGTGGGGTCCAACTAAGAGAGAATGGATGTATGTGAGCTGCAGGCACAAATAGCCACATGGGAATATGATGTTGTGGTAATAACTGAGACCTGGCTCAACAAAGTGCAGGAATGGGTATGAAATAGTCTTGGTTATAAGGTGTTGAGGAAAGATAGGGAAGGAAAGATAGGATTAGGTGTGGCAGTATTGGTTAAGGAGAAGGTTACACTGCCGGAGAAGGAGGATGTCCTGGAGGGGTTAAGGACAGAATCTATATGGCTAGAGTTAAGAAATAATAGAGGCGCCATTACACTACTAGGTGTCTTCTATAGACCACCAAATAGTTGGAAAGATATGGAGGA
Organism: Pristiophorus japonicus; assembly: GCF_044704955.1. Classification (NCBI taxonomy): domain Eukaryota; kingdom Metazoa; phylum Chordata; class Chondrichthyes; family Pristiophoridae; genus Pristiophorus; species Pristiophorus japonicus. The sequence goes on from NC_091977.1 coordinate 40,620,034, forward strand.
ACACGTATGACAGATGTCAGGTTGCAAATGCATCTGAGAATCAGGCTATATAGAGAAGGGTCAGAGGAGAAGTGAAGAAGTAATTAAGAGGGTCAAATAGAGGCTATGAGAATAGAACATAAAAGGTAATCCCAAAATATTCTATAGGCATATAAAATAGTAAAAAGGTAGTAAGAGGATGGGTATGGCCGATTTTTTTCTTCTCCTCGTCGCTGGAGAAATAACACCAACGGTGACTCCGCAAATCCCTTGGGAGGACAGGCGCACCAACATTAGTGTCCTCGACCAGACCAACATTCCCAGCATCAAAGCACTGACCACACTTGATCAGCTCCGCTGGGCAGGCCACATAGTTCGCATGCCAGACACGAAACTCCCAAAGCAAGCGCTCTACTCGGAACTCCTTCATATAAAACGAGCCAAAGGTGGGCAGCGGAAACGCTACAAGGACACCTTCAAAGCCTGCCTGATAAAGTGCAGCATCCGCACTGATACCTGGGAGACCCTGGCCAAAGACCGCCCTAAGTGGAGGAAGCGCATCTGGGAGGGCGCTGAGCACCTCGAGTCTTGTCGCCGAGAACGTACAGAAATCAAGCACAGGCAGCGGAAAGAGCGTGCGGCAAACCAGTCCCACCCATCCCTTCCCTCAATGACTATCTGCCCCACCTGTGACAGAGACTGTGGTTCTCATATTGGTCTGTACAGCCACATAAGAACTCATGTTAAGAGTGGAAGCAAGTCTTCCTCGATTCCGAGGGACGGCCTATGATGATGATGATGGCCGATTAGGAGACTATACATGGAGGCAGAGGGTATGGCTGAGGTAGTAAATTAGTACTTTGCATCTGTCTTCAACAAGAGGATGCTGCTACAATAGTGAAGGAGGGGGATACATTTGATTGGATAGAAATTGATCACGAAGCGGTGTTAGAAAGGCTGGCTATACTTCAAGTAAGTAAATCACCAGAAGCGGATGGGATGCATCCTAGGATGCTGAGGGAATTGTGGGCAGAAATCTCTGAGGTACTGGCCATAATATTCCAATCCTCCATAGATACAGGAGTGGTAATGGAGGACTGGAGAATTGCCAAAATTGCACCCTTTGTTCAAAAAAGGGAGTAAAGATAAACCCAGCAACTACAGACCAGTCAGTTTAGCCTCAGCTGTGGGGAAGCTTTTAGAAACAGTAATCAGGGACAAAATTAACAGTCACTTGGATAGGGGTGGATTAATTAAGGCATATAAAATAAATTAAAAGCAAATCGTGTTTAACCAACTTGATCGAGTTTTTTGATGAGGTAACAGAGAGGGTTGATGAGGTCAATGCAGTTGATGTGGTGTACGTGGATTTCCAAAAGGCATTCAACAAAGTGCCACATAATCGGCTTGTCAGTAAAATTGAAGCCTATGGAATAAAAGGGCCAGTGGGTAAGTGACGAGAAACAGAGTACATAAGAACATAAGAAATAGGAGCAGGAGTAGGCCATACGGCCCCTCGAGCCTGCTCCGCCATTTAATATGATCATGGCTGATCTGATCGTGGACTCAGGTCCACTTCCCCGCCCGCTCTCCATAACTCCTTATTCCCTTATCGTTTAACAAACTGTCCATTTCTGTCTTAAATTTATTCAATGTCCCAGCTTCCACAGCTCTCTGAGGCAGCGAATTCCACAGATTTACAACCCTCAGAGAGAAGAAATTTCTCATCTCTGTTTTAAATGGGTGGCCCCTTATTCTAAGATCATGCCCTTTAGTTCTATTCTCCCCTATCAGTGGAAACATCCTCTCTGCATCCACCTTGTCAAGCCCCCTCATAATCTTATACGTTTCGATAAGATTACCTCTCATTCTTCTGAATTCCAATGAGTAGAGGCCCAACCTACTCATCCTTTCCTCATAAGTCAACCCCCTCCTCTTCGGAATCAACCTAGTGAACCTTCTCTGAACTGCCTCCAAAGCAAGTATATCCTTTCGGAAATATGGAAACCAAAACTGCACGCAGTATTCCAGGTGTGGCCTCACCAATACCCTGTACAACTGTAGCAAGACTTCCCTGCTTTTATCCTCCATCCCCTTTGCAACAAAGGCCAAGATTCCATTGGCCTTCCTGAGCACTTGCTGTACCTGCATACTATCCTTTTGTGTTTCATGCACAAGTACCCCCCAGGTCCCGCTGTACTGCAGCACTTTGCAATCTTTCTCCATTTAAATAATAACTTGCTCTTTGATTTTTTTCTGCCAAAGTGCATGACTTCCCACTTTCCAACATTATACTCCATCTGCCAAATATTTGCCCATTCACTTAGCCTGTCTATGTCCCTTTGCAGATTTTTTGTGTCCTCCTCACACTTTGTTTTTCCTCCCATCTTTGTATCGTCAGCAAACTTGGCTACGTTACACTCGGTCCCTTCTTCCAAGTCGTTAATATAGATTGTAAATAGTTGGGGTCCCAGCACTGATCCCTGCGGCACCCCACTGGTTACTGATTGCCAACCAGCGAATGAACCATTTATCCCTACTCTCTGTTTTCTGTTCATTAGCCAATCTGTATCCATGCTAATATATTACCCCCAACCCCTTTATCTTGTGCAGTAACCTTTTATGTGGCACATTGTCAAATGCCTTCTGGAAGTCCAAATACACCACATCCACTGGTTTCCCTTCATCCACTCTGTTCATGACATCCTCAAAGAATTCTCGCAAATTTGTCAAACATGACTTCCCCTTCTTAAATCCATGCTGGCTCTGCCTGACCAAATGTTGCTTTTCCAAATGCCCTGCTACTGCTTCTTTAATAATGGACTCCAACATTTTCCGAACCACAGATGTTAGGCGAACTGGTCTATACTTTCCTGCTTTTTGTCTGCCTCCTTTTTTAAATAGGAGCATCACATTTGCAGTTTTACAATCTGCTGGGACCTCCTCAGAATCCAGGGAATTTTGGTAATTTACAACCAATGCATCCACTATCTCTCTCGTTACTTCTCAAGACCCGAGGATGCAAGCCTCAGGTTCAGGGGATTTATCTGCCTTTAGTCCCATTATCTTACTGAGTACCACCTCCTTAGTGATTGTGATTGTGTTAAGTTCTTCCCCGCCCCCCCCCCGCCCCCCCCCCCTCCCCCCCCCCGCCCACCCCCTCCAGCCCCTTGACTATGCACTGTTGGAATATTGTGAGTGTCCTCTACCGTAAAGACTGATACAAAATATTTGTTCAGAGTTTCTGCTATCTCCATGTTCCCCATTGCTAATTCCCCGGTCTCGTCCTCCAAGGGACCAACATATCCTCGAGCCACTCTTTTCCTTCTTATATACCTATAGAAACTCTTGCTATCTGTTTTTATATTTTGTGCTCGTATACTTTCATAGTCTATCTCCCCTTTCTTAATCATTTTTTTAGTCATTCTTTGTTGACTTTTAAACGCGTCCCAATCTTCTGTCCTCCCACTAGTTTTGGCCATTCTGTATGCCCTTGTTTTAAATTTGATACCGTCCTTTACTTCTTTAGTTAGCCACGGATGGCCACAAAGGGTTGATGGTGGATAGCCAATGGCAAACATTTAAAGATCACATGTATGAACTTCAACAATTGTACATCCCTGTCTGGAGTAAAAATAAAACGGGAAAGGTGGCTCAACCGTGGCTAACAAGGAAAATTAAGGATAGTGTTAAATCCAAGGAAGAGGCATATAAATTGGCCAGAAAAAGCCGCAAACCTGAGGACTGGGAGAATTTTGTAATACAGCAGAGGAGGGCAAAGGGTTTAATTTGGAGGGGGAAAATAGAGTATGAGAGGAAGCTTGCTGGGAACATAAAAACTAACTGCAAAAGCTTCTGTACATATGTGAAGAGAAAAAAATTAGGGAAAACAGATGTAGGTCCCTTGCAGTCAGATTCAGGTGAATTTATAATGGGGAACAAAGAAATGGCAGACCAGTTAAACAAATAATTTGGTTCTGCTTTCACGAAGGAAGACACAAATAACCTTCCGAAAATACTAGGGGACCGAAGGTCTCGTGAGAAGGAGGAACTGAAGGATATCCTTATAAAGCCGGAAATTGTGTAAGGGAAATTGATGGGATTGAAGGCCGATAAATCCCCAGGGCCTGATAGTCTGCATCTCAGAGTAATTAAGGAAGTGACCCTAGAAATAGTGGATGCATTGGTGATCATTTTCCAACAATCTATCGACTCTGGATCAGTTCCTATGGATTGGAGGGTAGCTAATCTAACACTACTGTTTAAAAAAGGAGGGAGAGAGCAAACAGGGAATTATAGACCGGTTAGCCTGACATCAGTAGTGACGAAAATGTTAGAATCAATTATTAAAGATGAAATAGCAGCGCATTTGGAAAGCGGTGACAGGATCGGTCCAAGTCAGCATGGATTTATGAAAGTGAAATCATGCTTGACAAATCTTCTGGAATTTTTTGAGGATGTAACTAGTCGAGTGGACAAGGGAGAACCAGTGGATGTGGTGTATTTGGACTTTCAAAAGGCTTTTGACAAGGTCCCACACAAGAGATTAGTGTGCAAAATCAAAGCACATGGTATTGGGGGCAATGTACTGACGTGAATAGAGAACTGGTTGGCAGACGGGAAGCAGAGAGTCGGGATAAACGGGTCCTTTTCCGAATGGCAGGCAGTGACTAGTGGGGTGCCACAGGGCTCAGTGCTGGGACCCCAGTTATTTACAATATACATTAATGATTTAGATGAAGGAATTGAGTATAATATCTCCAAGTTTCCAGATGACACTAAACTAGGTGGTGGTGTGAGCTGTGAGGAGGACGCTAAAACGCTGCAGGGTGACTTGGACAGGTTAGGTGAGTGGGTAAATGCGTGGCAGATGCAGTATAATGTAGATAAATGTGAGGTTATCCACTTTGGGGGCAAAAACACGAAGGCAGAATATTATCTGAATGGCAGCAGATTAGGAAATGGGGAGGTGCAGCGAGACCTGGGTGTCATGTTCATCAGTCATTGAAAGTTGGTATGCAGGTACAGCAGGCGGTGAAGGCGGCAAATGGTATGTTGGCCTTCATAGCTAGGGGATTTGAGTATAGGAGCAGGGACATCTTAATGCAGTTGTACAGGGCCTTAGTGAGGCCTCACCTGGAATATTGTGTTCAGTTTTGGTCTCTTAATCTGAGGAAGGATGTTATTGCTATTGAGGGAGTGCAGCAAAGATTCAACAGACTGATTCCCAGGATGGCGGGACTGACATATGAGGAGAGACTGGATCAACTGGGCCTTTATACACTGTAGTTTAGAAGGATGAGAGGGGATCTCATGGAAACTTACAAGATTCTAACGGGACTGGACAGGTTAGATGAAGGAAGCATGTTCCCGATGTTGGGAAAGTCCAGGGGACATATCTAAGTATAAGGAGTAAGCCATTTAGGACTTAAATGAGCAGAAACTTCTTTACTCAGAGAGTTGTTAACCTATGGAATTCCCTGCCGCAGAGAGTTGTTGATGCCAGTTCATTGGATATATTCAAGAGGGAGTTAGATATAGCCCTTACGGCTAAAGGGAGAAAGCAGGAAAGGGGTACTGTGGGAATGATCAGACATGATCTTATTGAATGGCGGTGCAGGCTTGAAGGGCCGAATGGCCCACTCCTGCACCTATTTTCTATGTCTCTATGTTTTCCTTTAGTGGTGAACGGTTGTTGGTCAGACTGGAGGAAGGTATACCGTGGTGTTCCCCAGGGGTTGGTTCTGGGTTCACTGCTTTTCTTGATATATATTAATGACTTGGATGTGGGTGTACAGGGCACAATTTCAAAATTGGCAGATGACACAAAACTTGGAAGTATAGTGAACAGCGAGGAGGAGAGTGATAGACTTCAGGAAAACATGGACAGGCTGGTGAAATGGGCAGGCACATGGCAAATGAAATCTAATGCAGAAAAGTGTGAAGTGATGCATTTTGTCGAAAGAATTCGGAGAGTGCATATAAACTAAATGGTACAATCCTAAAGGGGGTGCATGAACAGAGAGACTAGTGGGTATGTGTGCATCAATCATTGAAGGTGGCAGGGCAGGTTGAGAAAGCAGTTAAAAAGGCTTACGCGATCCTGTGCTTCATAAATAGAGGTATAGATTACAAAAGTGTGGAAATTATGATAAACCTGTATAAAACACTGGTTTGGCTCCAACTGAAATATTATGTTCAATTCTGGGCACCGCACTTTAGGAAGGATGTGACGGCCTTAGACGAGGTGCAGAAAAGATTACGAGGATGATTCCAGGAATGAGGAACTTCAGTTACGTTGATAGACTGGATAAGCTGGGGTTGTTCTCCTTTGAGCAGAAAGATTGGGAGGATCATGAGGGATTTGGACACTGTCGATAGAGAGAAACTGTTCCCATTGGCAGAAGGGTCGAGATCCAGAGGACACAGATTTGAGGTGATTGGCAAAAGAACCAAAGGCGACGTCAGAAAAAACTTTTTACGCAGCGAGTGGTTAAGATCTGGAATGCACTGTCAGAAAGGGTGGTGGAGGCAGACTCAATCTTATCTTTCAAAAGCGAGTTGGATAAGTACCTGAAGGAAAAAAACTGCAGAGCTACGGGGAAAGGGCAGGGGAGTAGGATTCGCTGAAAATCGGTACAGGCTCGACGGGCCGAATGGCCTTCTTGCGTGCTGTAACCATTCTACGATTCTAACATTTCGCATTGCTACTGAGGCTCTGGGGAAGTGGCGTTGGGGCAGGGACATCTGACCTCTGAACTCCACACTCCCATTTGTTCCTGTGTTGTGATCCTCTCCCGCTTGTTGGAGAGGTTGATTATTTTCTTTTTCTGACCTTCGCTCTCGGGACCTCTGAACATTTGAGGCCCAGTCACTGTCTGTGGCATAGAATTTGTAGATGTTATATTATGTCATTGGCCACCGATGAGAGTAACTTGCTCCTTGTACCTTTGTTAACTCTAGACTTGACAATTCCAACGCACTTCTGGCTGGCCTCCCACGTTCTACCCTCCGTAAACTTGAGGTCATCCAAAACTCGGCTGCCCGTGCCCTTACTCGAATCAAGTCCCACTCACCCATCACTCTTGTGTTCCCTGACCTACATTGGCTCCCGATTAAGCAACGCCTTGATTTTAAAATTCTCATCCTTGTTTCCAAATCCCTCCATAGCCTCACCCCTCCGTATCTCTGTAATCTCCTCCTTGATATCTGTGCTCCTCTAATTCTGAAATTAAAAATAGAAAATGCTGGAAATTATCAGCAGGTCAGGCAGCATCTGTCGATAACCTTTCATCAGAACTGGAAAAAGTTAGAGCTGTAGCAGATGTTAAGCAAGTGCAGGGGGAGGGAATGTGTGGAGGGGAGCCAAAACAAAAAGGGAAGGTCTGTCATAGGGTGGAAGGCAGGAGTAGTTAAGTAACAAAAGGTATGATTGTACAAAGCAGTTCTGGCCTCTTGAGCATCTCCGATTTTAATTGCTCCACCATTGGCCGACGTGCTTTCAGCTGCCAAGGCTCTCTGGAATTCCCTCCCTAAATCTCTCCAACTCTCCACTTCGTTTTCCTCCTTTAAGACGCTCCTTAAAACCTACCATCTGTCCTAATATCTCCTTATGTGGCTCGGTGTCAAATTTTGTTTGATAACACTCCTGTGAAGCGCCTTGGGACTTTTTACTATGTTAAAGGCATTGTACAAATGCAAGTTGCTGTTGTATCAAAGGCACAATATCAATGGAAGAAGTGTCTTTGCTTGTTGTCATGGATTCATGTACAGAGTTCATGTGTTAGACCACTGGAAATCCTCCATTACCCTCTGCAGTCATCACTGTGAGCAGGCCCTCATTTGATTTTCCTGGGCAGGAGTTCAACTTTGCCTTCCAGTAATAAAAGAAATGCTTTAAAGGAATTCCTCAGCCAAATTCATCCAAGCTGTTACAGTTACATGTTTTAATTAATGGGTTGTTTCTCCGTTATTTGGTTAGCAATTTAGATAATACGCTGATCTTTAAAGTGACTTGCGTAATCACCATGGATATATAGCATCATAATTAAAATGCTAACATGCTCGCCACCCTCATTATAGTGCAGGCTTTGAGAGCCAAGTATTTGGTGTGTTACAACAAGGTGCTTGCTATTGTGAACGTCCCACAGCACAGTATACAATCTAATGAGAAAATTGGGAGGTGGGCCCAATGGTCTCACAGCAAGGATAGTGCTGCAACTGAGAGCTTTTCTCTGAGTCACACTGAGTCCCTGAATATATTTGCGGCTGAGATAGATTTTTGTTGTCAAGGGGAATCACGGGATATGGAGATTGGGCAGGAAAGTGGAGTTGAGGTTAATGATCAGCATGATCGTATTGAATGGTGGAGCAGGCTCGAGGGGCTGTATGGCCTATTCCTGCTCCTATTTCTTGTGTTCTTATGTTCTTTTATTAAGAAAGGGTTGTATTCTGTTTAAAGAAATATAAATCTTAGTCCAAGAAAGGGAGTTATATGGACAAATAAATACATATTTTTTGAACTGATCGATGAGCAGTTTAAGTCAGCCTTGCAGCTAAATAATTTAATTACTACAACAACGTGGTTTTACCTTTAACGTAATAAAATGTCCCAAGGCACTTCACAGGAGTGTTACACAACAAAATTTGACACTGAGCCAAATAAGGAGAAATTGGAGCAGATGACCAAAAGCTTGGTCAAGGAGGTAGGTTTTAAGGAGCATTTGACAGGAAGAAAGAGAGGCGCAGAGATTTAGGGAGGGAATTCCAGAGCTTAGGGCCTTGGCAGCCAAATGGTTGAGCAATTAAAATCGGAGATGCTTAAGAGGCTGGAATTGTCGGAGCGCAGATATCTCGGGCGGGTTGTGGGGCTGGAGGAGATTACAGAGATGGGGAGGAGTGAGGCCTTGGAGCGATTTGAAAATGAGGATGAGAATTTTAAAATTGAGGCGTTGCATAAACGGGAGTCAATGTCGGTCGGTCAGCGATGTGTGATGACAGGTGATTATGCGGGAAGAATACAAAAAGGAGTGGTAAATTGTGTGGTGATATTTAAAGTGTTGCACTTGTCGGTTGGTATCCCAGGAAAAATTCCTCAGATTCCATTACTGATTCCAAGATGGTTTCTGTTGGAAACCATTTACAAAACTACACACTACAAAAACACTTGCTTACCTCACTCAGGTGGAAAAAAAAAGTTTACATTTGCCCAGAAATGGTGAGTGCCATTTGTCCCTATAGTGTAGTCTTGGAAGTGGAGTGACAAATGCCTCTGAGTTCAAACCTCCCAGCCAAATGACCCTATTTCTTTGGAGTGCCATAGTGCAATGAGTTCACTGACATGCCCAGTGCTGGTGAGACTGACCTTTGACACACATGCTGTTCGAACAGTTGGCCACAAAACAAGCATTCGTACATCTTCTGTATCTCCATTTGTCATTCCTTTGTGACTTCAGATCGGCATCTCAAAATGTAGTTCCCCCCATTCCCAGGTCCAAGGGGAAGAAAATTGAAACAGAGAAAGAATTCACCACTGAGTACAGAGGAGTACTGTCCAAATTGATGATCCAGAAAGGCATGGGTCTAGATATCCCACAGGAATGGATCAGCTTGTGGGTGAATGAGGGATGAGGTGAGACAACTCCCTCAATCTTTCCTCCCTCTCACATTCTTCAGACTTCTAAAGGCAAGCTTGGCAACACATGATCATTCTTTCCTAATGTACCGCTTCTCTTTTACTCAGGATAAAGGGTCGGCCATTTAAAACTGAAATGAGGAGAAATTTCTTCACTCAGAAGGTTGTGAATCTTTGGAATTCTCTATCCCAAAGGGGCTTTGGGTGCTGAATCATTGAGTTTTTTCAAGGCTGAGAGAGATAAATTTTTGGACTCTTGGGCTAGAAATTGCGTAGCGTCCCGTTTGGAGCGATAACTTTTGTGTGAGCGCTAAAGTATCGCCAGACGAAATAGATTTGCAGCTACCAGAAACTTCTACTTCAGTGCTCCAAGAGGGCAATGGAGCACTAAATCGAGCACAATCACTTCGCTTAAAGCGCTAAAGGGAGTGAGAGGAGCGGTAGTGGTAGAGCGCTGAACGATGTTCCTTAAAGGGAAGTGCTAATGTTGATTTCATTCAATCTTTTTCATACCTCTGTGGGGCAACGGGGCCTGCGCTAGGTGCACAATAGCCCAAGCACTCGAAGAGATTGCAGGGCTGACGCATCGCAGGATCCAAAAAAAACAGAAGACTCCAGACTGGGAAGATGATTAATTTTTGCCCTACCTGACCATTCACTGCCTTTAAATATCGCTCCCCAAGCAGCCGGCCGAGGTGACAACGCCTCCTGCAGCTGCCATTGTCGACGCCCGGCAATGTGGCAGGGGGCGGAAGCGAATATCGCATCCGGGGCGGCAATTAGACGCCGCGCACCGGATGGCATCATGATCTACGGGGCCGCTGCAAAGCGAAGCGGTGAGCGTTAACACCAGCGCAAAACCGGCAGGTAAGTTCGCGGGCATCAGTGAATTCGCCACGCCCGGTCAGTCACCCCTTCGCGCCCCGTTATCGCTCCCGGACGCTAACGGGTGGCGCAAACCAGGCCAATTTCAATCCCCTAAGGGAATCAAGGGATATGGGAATCGAGTGGGAAAATGGATTTGAGGTCAAAGATCAGCTGAGATCTTAGTGAATGACGGAACAGGCTCGAGGGGCTGTGTGGCCTTCTCCTGCTCCTAATTCTTATGTTCTTTTCATCCTGTACGATAGGCCTTCGGCCTTTTGCCTTGGTTTCACATATTTTTAAAAAAATGTGAGTGGCTGAAGAACATATTCACCATCCTACATCTTTGCTCTGAATAATTTGGAAATGTCTGGTTTACTTTTCAACAACCACAGTCTGTTTTGCCTTCAAAATGAACAGTGTGTATGTGTTAATGGATAATTCGGTTTAAGATTTGGAAATGTGTTTTTCATGGGTGTCGGAAATCTGCAGCATACACTTTACATTTTGATAACCAAACATTGTTAACGTCCCTAATTCCGAATGGTTTCTGCTGACCTATTGCAATGTCAGATAAAGAGCTGTTTGTGTGGCCCACTGGGATCTAGTGGGAAAGAAAAGGATTACAGGTAATTGGTAGCTCGTCTCCGTGTGGCTTGAGTGGATGTGAAGAACGTGTTCATGCAGCAGCCTACAAATTAAACATGCATACACTTAGAATTGCAGCATCTAAAAAGTAATTTTATTACATTATTCAAACCATATTCATTTCTCTATTAGTGTAAACCTAACATCACCTCTACTTGGATAGTTTCAGTACATGTTACAGAAAGCTGCACTTCCCCCATTGCAACATTGCAAGCATCTTGTGCAAGAGTTGAGAAGAGCATCTCAACAGTTCTCAATCCCGTCCCAAATGCAGCTTCCTGTTGTTAAGTCTGTAATTGGATAGGAGTGGACCTGCAGGAGGATTGGGGTTATTATCATGACTTATGTTCTGAGATTTGCTTGGTTGCTGATGAAAATGCATTTGAAAATCATTTTCGTCTCAATAACTATTGTTTATAATACAAAATTATAAACGGCCGCTTACAGTTATACAGCGAGGTCGATTTTAACTGTTCCTATCGGCTGAGTGGCTGCTCGTTTTACACACCACCCGAATTTTCCTTCCACGGACTTCAATGGAAAGTAAAATCAGCAGATTTAAATCAAGCAGTTGGCCTGTTGCCACTTGTGGCCCTGCCTGTTGTGAACAGTTAAAAATCAACCCTGTGTCCGTCACATGACAAAATGTCCCCAGGTAGCTTGCAGGCGAGAGTGATGCATTGTGAACAGGAAGCAGATGAGTAAGCTTCTAGCGGTCAACAAGATAAGTTTTGAGGAGGCTTTTGATGCGAGAGAGGAAGGAAGGTGAAGAGGGTTAGGAACATGTCTGCCGTATAGGGGCATGATGGGTGAAGGCTCTGCCATCGATGGCAACATAGATGAGTACAAGGGATGGGAAGAAGATTAAGAAGAGCAGAGCGTGAGACACAAACGAGGAATGAATAAACTTTTACGCCAGAAGCAAGACTTTTTGTGTCTGATTTTCTTAGAAACTCGAACACATGAATATAAGAAATAGGAGCAAGAGTCGGCCATTTAGCCCTTCGAGCCTGTTCTGTGCAACAAGATCATGGCTGAACTTCTACATCAACTCCACCTTCCCACACTATCCCCATAGCCCTTGATTCTCTTAATATCAAAAAAAAAGTCTATCAATCTCTGTATTGAATATACTCAACAATTGAGCCTCCACAGCCCTCTGAAGTGGAGAATTTCAAAAATTCATAACCCTTTGAGTGCAGACATTTCTTCTCATCTCCTCAGTCCAAAATGGCCAACCCCTTATTCTGCGACTGAATCCTTGGTTCTAGACTCTCCAGCCAGGGGAAACATCCTCCTTGCATCTACAAGGAGGATGTTTCCCGTGTCAAGTCCTGGATTATCTGGCACAAATTTGTCAACCCTGGATCTGATAATTATGTTTTTTTTTTAATCTTGTTTGATCTGATTGTGATCTCCTATCAGTAGCACCTTACTTATGTAGTAAGTAACCCATTTTAAAATTATTGTTCACGGTGTCTTCTTGTAACAAAATGCCAAAAACACAAATACCGATACAGCAAATCCACAGTATACATAATGAAGTGAGTGTCATTTACTTGCTAGTATGGTAGGATAGTTGTAATACTGCAGTGGCAACCCAGAGGTGATGAGTTCTAAATCTCACCATGAGAAGTTGTAAAATTGATTTTAATTAATTGGCTAATTTATGAGCTGGCATTGGATAAAATGACTGGATTGTTTTAAGAACTCGGCTGGTGCAGGGGAGGGAACGTACCACCCCGCTTCCTCTGGCCTAATTGTGACTCCCATCCCATGCTAGGTTGTAAAAACAGTTGCTACTAGGGGCAATAAATAAATCCTTGCCAGCACTCCTATCATTGAAGTTTTAAAAAATTACCTTGTATAGATTCCTATCACTGATGCTTTTATTTCACCAGATATGACTCGAGACCTGTTCGAGAACAGGAGAGTGCAGCAGATTCAAACACGGCCCTTTTGTTGGTAGAGCCTGGGTTTAAATGTAACCCAGGCAAATAGGATGAGACTTGTCTTTCTTGGTCAGCTGCAAGGCTACTTTGTGAAGTATCTTTGGACTGCTCCATTCCTGTTCTTGTGAGATTGAGCCCACAGTACAAAACGTAAATTGGCACTCACCTTCAGAGAGGATAACTGATGGGAACAGGAGCAAGCCCTTCGAGCCTGCTCTGCCATTCAGTTAGATCATGGCCGATCTATCCCTAAGCTCCATTTACCCGCCTTAGCTCCATACCCCTTAATACCCTGACCTAACAAAGATCTATCATTCTCAGTCTAAGAAGAGCTGATGTGAGAAATAGTAATGTCACAAGAGTTATCTTCTGAGGTTGAATTCAATAAAGGGAGCTTGATTCTCTCCCACTACACTATACTTGACCTTAGAGCTCGACCTTAACTCCAGGTTTAGTTTTTTTCTTAAACACACAAACTGCAAATGAAAAGGGAATGACAATTAATCAGCCAACCAAAATGGGAAGCAATAACACTCTGGGTGAGGATGGGAATTTTTCAGATATTCTCTAACTTATGCACAAGGTGCTTGCATTGGGAAAAATGCACAAGGTGAAACTTCTTCCTGCTTACACATGGCGGGGGAAAACAGAATGTGAAATGGTCTTTAACATGGAACGTGAGGTTTCTGCATGATTTATATAGCAATGTCGACAATTGATGAGTTGCTTAGAATCGTAGAATCATAGAATGGTTACAGCAGGGAAGGAGGCCATTCGGCCTGTTGAGCTCACACCTACTCTCAGCTAGTCCCACTCCCCTGCCCTTTCCTCGTAGACCTGCAATTTTCTTTCCTTCAAATACTTATCGAACTCCTTTTTGAAAGATAAGATTCAGTCTGCCTCTGCCACCCTTTCAGGCAGTGCATTCCAGATCTTAATCACTCGCTGTGTAAAATGTTCTTTTCTTACGTCGCCTTTGGTTCTTTTGCCAATCACCTTAAATCTGTGTCCTCTGGCTCTAGACCCTTCTGCCAATGGGAACAGTTTCTCTCTATCTACTCTGTCCAGAACCCTCGTGATTTTGAACACCTCTATCAAATCTCCTCTCAAACTCTGCTTCAGGGAGAACAACCCCAGCTTCTCCAGTCTATCAAAATCCCTCATTCCTGGAATAATTCTCGAATATCTTTTCTGCACCTTCTTTAAGGCCTTCACATCCTTCCAGAATTGGACACAGTACTCCAGTTGGGGCCGAACCAGTGTTTTATACAGGTTCATCATAATTTCCACACTTTTCTACTCTATACCTCTGTTTATGAAGCCCAGGATCTCGTAAGCCTATTTAACTGCTTTCTCAACCTGCCTTGCCACCTTCAATGATTTATGCACATATACCCCCAGGTCTCTCTGTTCATGCATCCCCTTTAGGATTGCACCATTTTGTTTATATGTCCTCTCCTTATTCTTTCTACTAAAATGCATCAGTTCACACTTTTTTGCATTAAATGTCATCTGCCATGTGTCCATGTCTTCCTGAAGTCTATCACTCTCCTCACTGTTCACTATATAAGTTTTGTGTCATCTGTAAATTTTGAAATTGTGCCCTGTACACCCACATTCACGTCATTAATATATATCAAGAAAAGCAGTGGTCCTAGTATCGAGGGGAACACCACTCTATCTACCTTCCTCCAGTCCGAAAAACAACCGTTCACCACTACTCTCTGTTTCCTGTAACTTAACCAATTTCGTAACCAGGCTGCCACTGTCCCTTTTATTCCATGAGCTTCAATTTTGCTGGCAAGCCTATTATGTGGCACTTTGTTGAACTGCTTCTCCACGTGCAACTGTTTTGACAATATATTCTCTTCAGTTCTTGTGTGATTGAGCCCATGGTTGTCACGAAATTGGTGCTCACTTTCAGGAAAGATAACTGACGTGAGAAATAGTGATTTCACACTGGGAGCAGTGGGAGGCTTTCTTCTGAGGTTAAATGAGATGAACTGATCTTTGCTCTGTACCTCTATGCTACACTTGACCTGAGAGCTCGACAATGAACCATTGTCATGTATATAACAGTTACCTGCACATTGGCAAAAATACTATTGAATCTGTTGTTCAGAGCTAGCGTTCTTTCCCTTCATCCTTTGCTTGACCTCTGTTGATCATTGTCAGTCCGAGAGGATGAGCAACCTCCAGCCACTGGAGTCAATTACTTGATTAATGTGTGCGAGCGGCACTTAAAGAAGCAGAGGCCCCAATATTTGGGGGGAGGCGGGAAGGGTGTGGGAGTGGACAGGAACGGCCAGCGAACGTGTCAATGCCGGGGATGCGGAGGTCCTGCTGAATTTAACTGGCTGCCGGGTGGGACAACCAAGAGGGAACCACAGCCTTGGGAACGGTCCCCGGCAATCGGGAGGCGGGGGGGGGGGGGGGGGGCGGCGGGCAGGCCAGAGATCGGTGCCTGGGAACGGAGGGTAAAGATAGTCCACGATCATCAGTGGGGAGGCTGAAGGCTTCCTTGAGGGGCCAGGGAGGCATTCCTGCTCCTCCACGCCCACAAAGAGCGCTGTGAAAGGCACCTTCTTGAAGCAGCCGTTCCCACCTCCCTTTTTGCTGCCGGGTTTCCCGAGCCCTGGGACACCCGGCTGGCCATTGTTCAATATAAATTGCACGGTGGGAGCCTTATTCAAATATTTTAACGTGACGTTGTGGCAGGACAATCACAGGCCACGAAACACGACGCTGTGAAATGGTGGCTGCGGACATGTTCCCTGTTTTTTCCGTTTTTAACCCCCGACCCAACCCCCACCCGCCGTGGGTTGCTTAATATCAAGGTCGTAATCTCTGTACCTTGTGTACTTCTAACTGGTGCCCCTGCTCTTAATAACAATATAAGAATTATGAGCAGGAGTAGGCCATTCGGCCCCTCGAGCCTGCTCTTCCATTCAATGAGATCATGGCTGATCTTCGACCTCAACTCTACTTTCCTGCACTGTCTCTATATCCCTTGATTCCTAATTCGGTTCTGTTGGAGGCTGGAGGTCCCCGATGGCCTGAACAGAAAGAGAGGTTTGTGAATTCAGTTTTAAATGGAGACTTGATGACAGTTGGGGTTGCCAACCCTCCAGGATTTTCCTGGAGATTCCAGGAATGAAAGAGTAATGAACAGCCAGGTAAATATCATGGGGGAATTTTTTTTAATTGTTTTTTATTTCATTTTCTTTCATTTATTGTAGCAATAAAATTATTGGAGATGGGCAAAAAGTCTATTTGGCTGGATGGGGTGGTTGGAGGTGGGTGGTTATGGTGATGGAGCCTCCAGGATTACGTCTAACCAGAGTTGGCAATGGCAGGTCATGAAACTGGGTCTCCATTTTTGGGTCTTCAAAAGTCAGTTCCTTTACACGGTGCTATCGATAGCAATCTGCCTGTATAAAATTGCTTTCGAAGGTGCATGAGAACAGCTTGCAGTGACCTTTGGGAACAAGGTTAGGCTCCAGAACTTCCCCACAATGCTACAGCTGGGTGGAATAATCATCCTGATGATCAGCCATGACCATATTGAATGGTGGTGCAGGCTCGAAGGGCCGAATGGCCTATTCCTGCACCTATTTTCTATGTTTCTATGTCCTTTTGCAGGATTGGAGAAACAAACCTGCCCCCTGCCACTGTGAGGCCCAGTGAATCATCTCCCCGTTTCTTACACTTATTGGGACAAGAATGCGGCACTCCTTCATGTTATCAGCCCCGTAAGGACAGCGCGCAGTTTTTATTGGCATACTTCTCCAGCCAAATCTGCTGATTCCCAGAAGTGAACGAAAGGTTCAAGGCAGAAGCAAGAATGAAATGAATGGAAATTGGAAAGCAGTCACAGAAACTGAGAAGAGAAACCACGCGAGTGCACCGCAATCAGACAAAATGGGGTGCAAGAGACGAGAGGGATTAGAAGTGTCACAAACCAGATGTGAAGGGATTAAGCGAGCAGTTCAAAGGTCAGCCTGTCACAAAGTGAGACACGTGGGGCTAATTGAATGATCGCTGACACCTGCATTAGGTGTGAAGAACCTTATCTGTGTGGTATAAACTGAGCTTAGATGTGGCTAGCCTCAGGTGCTGCAACCTTGAAAGAAAGAAAGACTTGGATTTATATAGTGCTTTTCACAACCATCATCATCATAGGCAGTCCCTCAAAATCGAGGAAGACTTGCTTCCACTCTAAAAGTGAGTTCTTAGGTGACTGTACAGTCCAACATGGGAATTACAGTCTCTGTCACAAGTGGGAGAGACAGTCGTTGAAGGAAAGGGTGGGTGGGATTGGTTTGCTGCACGCTCCTTCCGCTGCCTGCGCTTGGTTTCTGCATGCTCTCGGTGACGAGACTCAAGGTGTTCAGCGCCATCCCGAATGCACTTCCTCCACTTCGGGCGGTCTTTGGCCAGGGACTCCCAGGTGTCGGTGGGGATGTTTCATTTTATCACAACCACCGGACGCCCCAAAGCGCTTTACAGCCAATTAAGTACTTTTGGAGTGTAGTCACTGTTGTAATGTCAGAAACGTGGCAGCCAATTTGCGCACAAGCAAGGTCCCACAAACAGCAATGTGATAATGACCAGATAATCTGTTTTTTTGTTATGTTGATTGAGGTCTAAATATTGGCCAAGACACCGGGGATAACACCCCTGCTCTTTTTCAAAATAGTGCCATGGGATCTTTTACTTGAGAGCAGACAGGGCCTCGGTTTAACATCTCATCCGAAAGACAACACGTCCGACAGTGCAGCGCTCCCTCAGCACTGCACTAGAGTGCCAGCCTAGTTTTCTTTTTGTGCTCAAGTCCCTGGACCACACAACCTTCTGAGAGAAAGCAGGAATGGGGTACTGAAGTTGCATGATCAGCCATGATCATATTGAATGATGGTGCAGGCTCAACGGGCGAATGGCCTACTCCTGCACCTATTTTCTCTGTTTCTATGACTCAGAGGTGAGGATGCTACCCACTGAGTCACAGCTGACATGAAAGGTAATGGAGCAACGCGAACAGAATTTATTTTGCACCAAGAGAGAATGGTTTTGTGGAACATTTCTGCAATCAGGTGATAATTAAACTATTACAGTATATAATTGGAATAGGATAATATCTTGCTGTGGAATGAATAATTGAATAATTACACTGCTAATTAATAGAAATCTGTTGTCAGAGAAGTTGAATTGTAGTAGCCTATACTGCTGTATAAAAACACTTGGGTACCTTATTCAATAGATTCTTTTATTTATGGTTTGATTGAGGGTTAGTATCCAGCCCAGCAGGCCGGATTAATAGTTGCTTTATGCTCCTTAGGACCAGTGCTAGTGGCATCAGCTCCTGATGTACAAGTCTTGTGCTTTAGCCGACCCCACAAGCATGGCTTGCACACAATGGGCCCAAGTTTCCACATGATTTGCGCCTGATTTTTAGGAGCAACTGGTGGAGAACGGACTATCTTAGAAATCGCAATTCTCCACATTTTTTTTTCTGCAGTTCTAGTCAGGTAGAACAGTTCTACTTTGGAACAGAATTTTTTCTTCAAAAGGGGGCGTATCCAGCCACTGACGCCTGATTTCAAAGTTTCCACAGTGAAAACGTACTCCAAACTAACTTAGAATGGAGCAAGTGAAGATTTTTGTAGAACTGAAAAAACATGTTCTACACATTAAAAATTCAGGCGCAGGTTACAAATTAGGCGTCCAGAACGAGGTGGGGGGGGAGGGGGGGGCGGAAGGGAAGTCATTAAATTCTACAATAAATCCTTATTTATACTTCTACAAATATTATACAAATAAATCCAACCTGAATAAACATTTATAAGCAAAGAAAAGATTAAATAAACCATCTCCCTACCTGTGTGAAGGCACGGAGAATGCTGCAGTCAGCCTGAGGCGCCCGTTCTTCCCGCGGGGGGGGGGGGAGGAGGTGCCCGTTCTTTCCCGCGGGGCGGGGGGGGGAGGCGCCCGTTCTTCCCGCGGGGGGGGGGGAAGAGGCGCCCGTTCTTCCTGCGGGGGGGGCGGGAAGGAGACAGTGAGAAGGCTGCAAGTGCTGATGTGCTGATGACAATGTGCTTTTATTAAAAAAATGTTCAAAAATTAAACAGCTACAAAGAACTACAAAAATAGCCGAGTGCCAATGTTCTTTTCACACTGCGCATGCGCGAACGCTCCAACGCGCACGCGCAGCGTTGCCGGCAGGAAAAAACTAATTTAAATAGTACCCGCCCCCTCCCACTTACAAAATCAGTGCGAGTGTAGGCTCCGCCCCCCTGGGCGCCGGGCCAGTCAGACAAGGAGCTGCAGGGTGCTCCAGAATCGCAAGTTTTTTTTTAGGCGCCGTTTTAGGCGCGAAAAACGGGCGCCCAGCTCGGAGGGGCGCCCGTTTTTTATCGTGTGGAAACTTGGGCCCAATATAACAACTAATAATGAGCACACTGAATTATAAAAAGAATCTAGTAAATTTTGCTTGCTTGATAATTAATGTTTGGACCTTCCTTTGTCGTCTTCAAGCTAATTATCTTCCTAGTTCGTGTTAGGTTTGGAGTAATTGAAAATTACCAGGAAAAAAATTATAGGGACATTTTTTTGTGCTGTTTTGTTCCGCCCAGACTCGCAACAAAGAGCAGGGCTGCAAAATGCACTGGGTGCAAAGCGAACCTGGCACACTCTGCTAAAACCATGTGATGGCTGAGCGGTTTCTGGAGCACATAGGATTGTGGGTATTGTAGCTGCCATTATTAACCGATTGACCTATTGAGCAACCAGTGGTGTGGGGGTGGGGTGGTTGGAGGCCATATGATAAAGCTTTCTGGAATACGGTCTGACCAGAACTGGTAATCCTACCTATCACCTGGATAAAGGAGATACATTTAGCAGAATGTCAGCCATGGCTCAGTAAGTAGCACTCTTGCCTCTGAATCAAAAGGTCGTGAGTTCTCATCTCACTCAAATGATTTGAGCCCGAATATAGGTGAATATACTGAGGGAGTGCTGCACTGTTGGAGGTGCCATCTTTTAGATGAGATGTCAAACCGAGGCCTCGTCTTTCCTTTCAGAAAAATCCTATTTCACTACATCAAGGAAGAGCAGAGGCGTTATCCCTGGTGTCCTGGCCAATATTTATCCCTCAACCAATATCACTAAGACATAGTGGTTATGTTACTGGACTAGTAATCCAGAGGCCGGGACTAAAAATCCAGAGACGTGAGTTCAAATCCCACCACAACAGCTGGGGAATTTAAATTCAGTTAATTAAATAAATCTAGTATCAAGTAAATCAGACCATGAAAACTACTGGCACCATTAAAAACCCATCTGGTTCACTAATGTCCTTTAGAGAAGTAAACCTGCTGTCCTTACTCGGTCTGGCCGACATCTGACTCCAGACCCACATCAATGTGGTTGATTCTTAACTGCCCTCTGAAGTGCCCTTGCAAGCCATTCAGTTGTAAAAAAACCACTAGGACAAAGTCAGCACTGTGGGAGTACCTTCACCACAAGGACTGCAGCAGATCAAGAAGGCGGCTCACCACCACCTTCTCAACGGCAATTAATGATGGGCAATAAATGCCAGTCTTGCCAACGCCACCCACATCCCGTAAATGAATACATTTTTAAAAAATTATCACATTGCCATTTGTGGGAGCTTGCTGTGTGCAAATTGTCTGTGTTTCTTACATTACAACAGTGACTACACTTCAAAAGTACTGTAGCGTGCTTTGGGGTGTCCTAATGTTGTGTAAGACTCTGTATAAATGCAAGTTCTTTCTTTAAACACTGGTCATCAGCTTATCGACATTAACCTCTCCAAGTTTAAACTTACGTTATAACGGTGTCAAAGTAGCTTTAGCTGATGTCAACCAGGGAGCTACAGGTGACTCAATACCCTTGCTGCAATCCAGTGAACTCCAACTGCCCCCGGCCTTTCCCCACCATCGCCAACCTGGTCTGTGTGTGAGAGAGAACTTTGGATGAGCACTGGATCAGACTTTGGCTGTTCAGACTCACATATGAAAAGTGACTACTTGGGCAAGGTTCTGGAAGGTGCTTGTGGAATGATCCCAGCACACGCTCACTTGTAGAGACGAGAGGAGAAACTGAAGAGGAAGAAACAAAATAGAAAAATAAAATCTTGGCTTGGCTAATTGAACATTTATTGTCAGGGAGACTGAGAAACAATATATTTATAGGCTGTATCTTTACCGTTTTACTTCCTCCTTACTCTCTTTCTTAATAAGTCTTGTAAAATGTAACTTTACCTGAGGAGGGTATTGTGTGGGGGAAGAATTGTTCTATTTACTGTGTATAACACACAATCATAAACTTGTTTTTTTTAATGCATTCGTGTTGTTGGTTCTACATTGTGACGACAGCGAATCTTATCACCCCCCCGCCACCCAACCCCCGCCATAGAGGGTTCCTGAGACCTGAGCTGAGGGAAGTCTCCTCACAGGAAGGCGAAGAAAAACAAAAGCATTAATCAATAAGCATCTCCTCCACATTCCTGCCCATAGCTGGTTACATCGCAGCGTTGATGAAAACTGAGAGTGGGTTCCAGCTTTCTGTCAGTCAGGAATTGGTCCATGGGGTGACAGCTGCTTGAGGGTGGGAAGGTTCCAATAAGAACTGGAGCTCCTTACAGTTTGCAGTCACATTTTTCAAAGCAGTGCTCTGAAATGAGATGGGAAAGTAACTCCAAAGTTACTCCAGGGGATTCTAATACATGGGGGCTTGACATGATCATCTGAAATTCCACTCTGTTATTTCAGTGGAGCTTTAACCCCACTGCAATAAACAGATTATGGCCCCCATTAATATGGCCTAGAGAGAAGTTTCAGATGAATGCATGTTGGTGTTCAGGGCAGTTATATTTATATATGGGGGTATGGTAGCATAGTGGTAATCCAGAGATCCGGCAGCTGGGGAATTTAAATTCAGTTAATTAAATAAATCTGAAATAAAAAGCTAGTATCTGCAATGGTGACCATGAAACTGCCGGATTATCATTAAAAACCCATCTGGTTCACTAATGGCCATTAGGGAAGGAAATCTGCCATTCTTACCCGGTCTGGCCTATATGTGACTCCAGACCCACAGCAATGTGGTTGACTCTCAACTGCCCTCTGAAATGACCTCGCAAGCCACTCAGCTATACAAACCGCTACAAAGAAACATGGACTGCAGTGGTTCAAGAAGGCAGCTCACCACCGCCTTCTCACGGGCAATTAGGGATAGGCAATAAATGCTGACCTTGCCAGCAACACCCACATTCCGTGAACGAATAAATAAATAAATATAGAACTTTCCACGTCAAAACATCTCAAAGTGCACTAGGCAATGCATTAATGTTGTGATGTACAGTGACTGTTGGTACATAGGCAAATGTGGCAGCTGCTCTGCACAAGGTTCTTCTCCATGATTCACACAGTTCAATTTCCTGATCTCAACTGCACTGATGGGAGGTAGATGCTGAGTGAAGAATGGGTTTTCCTGGGGTGGGGGGAGGGATGGAGTGAAGGAGTGTGAATGTGTTCCTGATTCACACAACCTCTGAATAACTGGTTAAAGTGTCAACTACATGGGAACAGCTCACTTGCCCATCCTTTTGGTTACGGAATGATTAGGTGTAAGCCTTGGCAAGTCAGTGGTATTGCTCTTAGATTGTGGGTTTAAACCCCACTCCAGATTGTGCACATAATCTAAGCTGAGTCTCAAGTGCAGCACTGAGGAAGTGCGACATTGTCAGAGGTGCTTTCTTTCGAATGAGATGTTAAACCAAGCCTGATACAAAAGATCGCATAGATCTTTGAAGAAGATTTGAAGATCAGGGGAGTGCTCCTGGTGTTCTGGCCAATATTTATTCTTCAACTAACATCACTAGAACACATTTCAAATGTACTTAATTGGCTGTGAAGTACCTTGGAACAACCCGAGGTCATGAAAGGCATTTTTTAAATTGTAAGTTCCTTCTTTCTTTGAATGGCGCAGGGGACAACCTAAAAAATATATTTTTTTAAGTGGAAGCAAACTAAATTGTAATGCTCCAGCGGCCCAATGTGTTAAAATATAAATATACAGACCCGCAGCATTAAAGCAGCGACGATATATTTTAATTACAGTATTTCAAATAGAAAACTTTAAAATGCTGTTGTCTGTTGTCCCAATGGAGTGGTGGGTAAATGCACTGCCCAGTGTGGCAATGGAACAGATAGACTGGGTTTGATCCTCAGTTTGTGCTGAGTTAGTTTATCCCAGTTGGAACTAGGCAGTTTGTCTCCAAGCCTCTGAGCTAGCGAGTGGGAAGGATACAAAAAAAATCAGCCAGGCTTGTTGCTCTTGAAATCTGTACAGTTACCCCTCAAGTAGGTGAATGGGCGGAGATTGTCTGAGGAATGGATCAAGGCTCCATGCAATGCCTTGCCTCCTTGGTTTAAACAGCCTAATGGCACTCGCTGTGATCCAGGGCCACACATGACGGATGAGCACTTGTGTGCAATAACACAGGACAACCAGCACGTAAAGCTCCCTCTACTAGCATGTCAACATTGTCGGGAAAAAAGGGGAGAAAATAGAAAATAAATCTTTCTCCTTTTTAACATAGAGGGTAACTCCGCAAAAGTGTCAGTCACTGACAGTGACAATTACTTATTTTGATTTAAATGTGTATCCTATTTTAACATATGTCACTGAAAAACAAACAGGGCTTCATATGTTCAAAAGGATCTGCAATCTGTCTTCCTCTTGCTGATCATAAATCTCATTCCTAACATTTCCCCAGTGTTGACAGTTCTGGCAATGTCTGTGACTGTGTCTATGGTCCCACCTACCTGCAGCAGCCTGAGCCCAGGCATCGGAGATATGGTGCAGGGACCGACACAGTCGGATCACTTGCTGCATGTCTCTCCGTGCCTGCCTGGAAGAACTGAATGGGTGTGGAGAGGAAACAGTGCTAGATTGATGGAGGACTGCCTCAATCCATCTGGACATCAGTGAACTTTAAAAAAAAAAGATAGAACCATCGGGAAGAATTCTTCCATTGAAACTTAATCCACGTGACTTCCCGGATTGGTTCTGATCACCTGAGGAGTTCAGAGTGGAATTCAACAGAGAATTTTTAACTTATTCGCTCTGGGATTTTTTGCCTCTCCCAGGAGATTACATGGTTGTGGTGTGGAGGGTTGGCCAGAAGGGAAGGATTGGGGTGTGCGGGGTGGCCAGAGGGAAGGGTTGGGATGTGGAGGGTTGGGGTGTGGAGGGTAGCCAGAAGGGAAGGGTTGGGATGTGGAGGGTGGCCAGAATGAAGGGTTGGGGTGTGGAGGGTGACCAGAGGGAAGGGTTGGGGTGTGGCCAGAAGGAAGGGTTGGGGTGTGGGGAGGGTGACCAGAAGGAAGGGTTGGGGTGTGGAGGGTGACCAGAGGGAAGGGTTGGGGTGTGGAGGGTGACCAGAAGGAAGGGTTGGGGTGTGGAGGGTGACCAGAGGGAAGGGTTGGGGTGTGGCCAGAAGGAAGGGTTGGGGTGTGGAGAGGGTGACCAGAGGGAAGGGTTGGGGTGTGGAGGGTGACCAGAGGGAAGGGTTGGGGTGTGGAGGGTGACCAGAAGGAAGGGTTGGGGTGTGGAGGGTGACCAGAGGGAAGGGTTGGGGTGTGGCCAGAAGGAAGGGTTGGGGTGTGGAGAGGGTGACCAGAGGGAAGGGTTGGGGTGTGGAGGGTGGCCAGAGGGAAGGGTTGGGGTGTGGAGGGTGACCAGAGGGAAGGGTTGGGGTGTGGAGGGTGACCAGAGGGAAAGGTTGGGGTGTGGCCAGAAGGAAGGGTTGGGGTGTGGAGAGGGTGACCAGAGGGAAGGGTTGGGGTGTGGCCAGAAGGAAGGGTTGGGTGTGGAGGGTGACCAGAGGGAAGGGTTGGGGTGTGGCCAGAAGGAAGGGTTGGGGTGTGGGGAGGGTGACCAGAAGGAAGGGTTGGGTGTGGAGGGTGACCAGAGGGAAGGGTTGGAGGGTGGGGGGAGTGCAGTGGGGACGTGTCTAGTCATGATGCATCAGCCGTCATGGAGTGGGGCAGGCTTGATGGACCAGCTGGCCTTTTCCTGCCCTGTCAATTTCATATGTCCATAAAATATCGGGATGAATTTTGAGAGGCTTTGCTATCAGCGCAGAACCTTGCAGGATTAGGGTGGGGGTCGTCGATAGCCCACTTCATACAAGAGGGACGATTCTGCTACCTGCGTTCCTGTTCAGTGAGATCCCGCACCAGGAACAGAGCCTTACGGGATTTGCCCTGGTGTTCCATTAACGTTAGCTTTGTTGTGGTAACACTACATTTTGTCAGAGTATTTTCTGTGATCTGAAAGAGTGACACACAAAGGAAGAATACATGTTTTGCATCAGCAAAGCTGTTAATTTGAAATGATGTGTTGGCATCTGTAAAGAGCTGATTTGGAAGATTCTGTAACAAGAAGAGAAGAGTGTCACTTCAATATCCTCAGGTATCTTGATAGACGCCTTTGAAATCAAAAGCTCCCTGTTCCAGCTTTGCTCAAAATGTAATAACTGGGGAATCATCATCATCGTAGGCAGTCCCTCGAAATCAAGGAAGACTTGCTTCCACTCCTGAAGTGAGTTCTTTGATGGCTGAACAGTCCAATACGAGAGCCACAGACTCTGTCACAGGTGGGGCAGACAGTCGCCGAGGGAAGGAATGGGTGGGACTGGTTTGCCACATATTCCTTCCGCTGTCTTCGCTTGACCTCTTCACGCTCTCGGCGTTGAGACTCGAAGAGCTCAACGCCCTCCCGGATGCACTTTCTCCATTTAGGGCGGTCTTTGGCCAAGGACTCCCAGGTGTCAGTGGTGATGTCGCACTTTATCAGAGAGGCTTTGAGGGTATCCTTGTAACATTTCCATTGCCCATCTTTGGCTCGTTTCCATGAAGGAGCTCCGGATAGAGCACTTGCTTTGGGAGTCTCATGTCTGGCATGCAAACTATGTCGCCTGCCCAGCGAAGCTGATCGAGTGTGGTTCGTGCTTCAATGCTGGGGATGTTAACCTGGACAAGGACACTGATGTTGGTGCATCTGTCCTCTCAGGGGATTTACAGGATTGTGCGGGGACATCATTGGTGATCTGTCTCCAACGACTTGAGTTGTCTTCTGTACGTCATCCATGCCTCTGAGCCATACAGGAGGGCGGATATTACTGCAGCTCTGTAGACCATGAGCTTGGTGGTAGATTTGAGGGCCTGGTATTCGAACACTCTTTTCCTCAGGCGGTTGAAGGCTGCACTGGCGCACTGGAGGCGGTGCTGAATCTCCGCATCAATGTTGGCTTTTGTTGATAAGAGGCTCCCGAGATATGGGAAATGGTTCACTTTGTCCAGGGCCACGCCATGGATCTTGATGACTGTGGGGGCAGTGCTCTACGGCGTGGACAGGCTGGTGGAGGACCTTTGACTTACGGATATTTAGCATAAGGCCCATGCTTTCATATGTCTCAGTAAACACATTGACTATGTCCTGGAGTTCAGCCTCAGAATGTGCGCAGACGCAGGCGTCGTCCGCGTACTGTAGCTCAACGACAGAGATTGGGGTGATTTTGGACCTGGCCTGGAGGCGGCGTAGGTTAAACAGCTTCCCACTGGTTTTGTAGTTTAGTTCCACTCCAGTGGGGAGCTTGTTGACTGCAAGGTGGAGCATGGCAGCGAGGAAGATTGAGAAGAGGGTTGGGGCAATGACGCAGCCCTGTTTGACCCCGATCCGGATGTGGATTGGATCTGTAATGGATCCGTTGGTCAGAATCACAGCCTGCATGTCGTCGTGGAGCAGGCGAAGGATGTTGACGAACTTCTAGGGGCATCCGAAACGGAGGAGGACGCTCCATAGACCCTCGAGGTTGACAGTGTCAAAGGCCTTTGTAAGGTCGAAAAAGGCCATGTGTAAGGCTGGCGCTGCTCCCTTCATTTCTCCTGCAGCTGTCGCACTGCAAAGATCATGTCCGTTGTGCCCCGTAGGGGACGAAATCCGCACTGTGACTCCGGGAGAAGCTCCTCGGCCACAGGGAGAAGACGGTTGAGGAGAACTCTAGCGACAACTTTCCCAGTGGCTGACAGCAGGGAGATTCCCTTGTAGTTGCCGCAGTCGGACTTGTCCCCTTTTTTAAAGATGGTCACGATCACATCACAATGATTTTTTCAATAATACTAGGAGTGCATTACTCCATTACTAATAATATTCTCAAGGTCAGACGGTTGTATCGACTGCAATTTTCATAAGGGGAAAAAATCTGAGATACAGATTACGAACCCATTGAGATGAGTGGAGCTGGGGTTATCTTCTGATACAGTGAGGCTAACAATAGCCACTTTTATCCTGGCACTGATTTAGTTCCCATTCTAGGAGACTGGTGTCCACGAGCCAGCTCCCGGCAAATACAATATCCAGCTTCCTCATCCAGCCAATAGACTTGTTCTGCACCTATGATCCTGCTGGTGGATGGCAGGGACTGATTTAAGAGTGCCATCAGTGGGGGCCAGCTCACACACACTGGTCGGTCTCCCAGAGTACGATGTGAACGATTGTCCGTACGAAAGCGGCTGAAAAGAGGTTATTTTTCTCTCAGTGAAAGAACTGTTAATCTCTGGCGTTAAACGAGGCTTAGCAGCTCTGAACATAAGAAATAGGAGTAGGCCATTTGGCCCCTCACGTCTAATAAGATCATGGTTGATCTGATCATGGACTCAGCTCCACTTCCCTACCCGCTCCCCATAATCCTTATCGCTCAAAAATCTGACGATCTCCGCCTTAAATGTATTCAATGACCCAGCCTCCACTGTTGGTCCCTATGTTTATCCTGATGGGTTATATTCCCCTGATGATGCACCAGTTGATGTGCTATGCACTTTTGTGCGAGTGCTGGGACTCTGGGACAGCAGTAGACCTGCAGCACCCAAGCAATGTTTCCTCTTTTTTTAGTGCACCAGTGTGCCATCATCCCTTTTGGAATCCCAATTGGGTGAGGGATCTGTTTTCCAACTCTTGCTTTTCTACGGATCTTGAGAGGAAGTTAAGTCCCACGTGCTGTCAGAGGCATTGAGTTCACTTTGGTTTTTATTACACCGGGTTAGAAATTGGAATGTGCTGCACAAATGTGTTGTTTTTTTGGGCATAAGACGGACGCAAAGTGTACTAATTTAGCAGTGGGACAGCCTGCGCCCAACCTGAGCAGGCAATGGCCCCAGTTTGAAATTCATGGCAGGCTGTTTGTCAAGGGACATTATCTCATTACACATCATAGAAAGTGGACAACACCGGATTTTCTCCTCGGGTGTTTTTTTCTTCATCATCATGATCGTCATCATAGGCAGTCCCTCGAAATCAAGGAAGACTTGCTTCCACTCTAAAAGTGAGTTCTCAGGTGACTGAACAGTCCAATACGGGAATTACAGTCTCTGTCTCAGGTGGGATAGACAGTTGTTGAAGGAAAGGGAGGGTGCAGAGCCTGGTTTGCCTCACGCTCCTTCTGCTGCCTGCGCTTGTTTTCTGCATGTTTTCGGCGACGAGACTCGAGGTGCTCAGCGCCCTCCTAGATGCTCTTCCTCCACTTAGGGCGGTCTTTGGCCAGGGATTCCGAGGTGTCGGTGGGGATGTTGCACTTTATCAAGGAGGCTTTGGGAGTGTTCTTGAAACGTTTCCTCTGCCCACCTGGGGCTCGCTTGCCGTGTAGGAGTTCCGAGTGGAGTGCTTGCTTTGGGAGTCTTGTGTCCGGCATGCGAACAATGTGGCCCGCTCAACGGAGCTGGTCGAGTGTGGTCAGTGCTTCGATGCTGGGGATGTTGGCATGATCGAGAACACTGACGTTGATGCGTCTGTCCTCCCAGGGGATTTGCAGGATATTGCGGAGACTTCGTTGGTGGTATTTTACAGCTTTTTTACGCTGATGTTGGCCACAGATCCTGAATAACAGCCTATTGCTCGTGCTTCACTTCTAGATGCGGGGATACTGGAAATCTATTGACGTGTCTCCCACAGCTTGCTCAATGGAAACTTTAGTGGCTTATTGCTCACTACTGGCCTTGGTCAACAGCCGATCAGCTCACGGAATATGATCTCCTGCACCAATTCATTTTTACCGTTCTATTGACACACCGGAAACAATATTCCAAGTGGCTGAGTGATTGCAGGCACTGATTGCTGAGGGGAGTTCATTAGTGGCCTTTTCTCACCACTTTATGATGTCCCATTGATGGTTTAAATACCGAGAAAAACTGCAGCAGTCGCTGAATGAAAGTTTTATTTTAAAACTGAGAGACTGCGGCAACATTTTTTTTTAAAATGCTGCTTAATTAAGAGAAAAGACTAATTTGTGTGTTAATGGCTGCCTTGTAATCTGATGAAAAAATAATAGATATAACGACAGCTCTCAAAATGTCATTGTAGTTTCAGTTAGCTGTAAGGGGAGTGATATCAGAGTGATAACAAGGCTATGGGTGCGGATGGAATCCCTGCTGAGGTGCTAAAATATGGCGGAGCGGCGCTGTTGGCACGGATACATGACCTCATCTCACTCATCTGGAGGGAGGAGAGCATGCTGGGAGACCTGAGAGATGCAGTGATTGTGATCATTTTTATAAAGGTGGCAAGTCCGACTGCGGCAACTACAGGGGAATCTCCCTGCTTTCAGCCAGTGGGAAAGTTGCCGCTCGAGTTCTCCTCAATCGTCTTCTCCCTGTGGCCGAAGAGCTCCTCCCGGAATCACAATGTGGATTTTGTCCCCTCTGGGGCAAACAGACATGACCTTTGCAGCGCGCCAGTTGCAGGAAAAATGCAGGGAGCAGCGCCAGCCCTTATACATGGCCTTTTTCGATGTTACAAAGGCATTTGACACTGTCAACCGTGAGGGTCTATGGAGCGTCCTCCTCCGTTTTGAATGCCCTCAAAAGTTTGTCAACATCCTTCGCCTGCTTCACGATGACATGCAGGCTGTGATCCTTACCAATGGATCCATTACGGACCCAATCCACGTCTGGACCAGGGTCAAACACGGCTGCGTTATCGCTCCAACCCTCTTCTCAATCTTCCTCACCGCCATGCTCCACCTCACAATCAACAAGCTCCCCGCTGGAGTGGAATTAAACTACAGAACCAGTGGGAAGCTGTTTAACCTACGCCGCCTCCAGGCCAGGTCCAAGATCACTGCAACCTCTGTCGTTGAGCTGCAGTATGCGGACGACGCCTGCCTCTGTGCACATTCAGAGGCTGAACTCCAGCGTGTAGTCAATGTATTTACTGAGGCATAGTAAAGCATGGGTCTTACGCTAAATATCCATAAGACAAAGGTCCTCCACCAGCCTGTCACCGCCGCACAGCACTGCCTTCCAATCATCAAGATCCACGGCGTGGACCTCGACAACGTGGACTATTTCCCATATCTCGGGAGCCTCCTATCAACAAAGGCAAACATTGATGCGGAGATTCAGCATCACCTCCAGTGCGCCAGTGCAGCCTTCGGCCGTCTGAGGAAAAGAGTGTTTGAAGACCAGGCCCTCAAATCTACCACCAAACTCATGGTCTACAGGGCTGTAGTAATACCTGCCCTCCTGTATGGCTCAGAGGCATGGACGATGTATGGAAGGCACCTCAAGTCGCTGGAAATATATCACCAACGATGCCTCCGTAAGATCCTGCAAATCTCCAGGGAGGACAGGCACACCGACATCAGTGTCCTCGACCAAGCTAACATCCTCATTATTGAACCACTGACCACACTCGATCAGCTTCGCTGGGCAGGCCACATAGTACGCATGCCAGATACGAGACTCCCGAAGCAAATGCTTTATGCGGAGCTCCTTTATGGTAAACGAGCCAAAGGAGGACAGCGGAATCGTTATAAGGACACCCTCAAAGCCTCCCTGGTAAAGTGCGGCATCACTACTGACACCTGGGAATCCCTGGCCGCAGACTGCCCGAGGTGGAGAAAGTCCATCGGGGAGGGCGTTAAGCTTTTCGAGTCTCAATGCAAAGAGCATGAAGAGGCCAAACGCAGGCAGCGGAAGGAGCGCGTGGCAAACCAGCCCCACCGACCCCTTCCCTTGACGAATGTCTGTCCCACCTGTAACAGGGTCTGTGACTCTTGTATCGGACTGTTCAGCCATCAAAGAACTCACTTTGGGAGTGGAAGCAAGTCCTCCTCGATTTCGAAGGACTGCCTATGATGATGATGATATCAGGGGCAGGCAATTCAAAGAAAGAAAGACTTGCAATTATATAGTGCCTTCCGGACGTCTCAAAGCGCTCAGAGCCAATGAAATACTTTTGAAGTGCATTCACTGTTGTAATGTGGGAAACGCAGCAGCCAATTTATGCACAGTAAGATTCCACAAACTGCAATGTGATAATGACCAGATAATCTGTTTTTAGAGATGTTGATTGAAGCACTTTTATATCACAAACTGGGTCTTTAGGCAGCAGACTGACAGTGCGGTGCCACTGAAGTCACATCTCAGTTGGGGTACCACTGGTCTTCCTCTGAATGGGAGAAATTGTGTTTTAAGGGATTACACTTAGAGGCTGTGACAAACCAGCTACTGTACACTTGCAGCTTACTAAAGAAAGGCTTGTATTTGTATAGGACCTTTCACGTCTTCAGGACTTCTCAAAATGCTTTATAGCCAATGAAGTACTTTCGAAGTGTAGTCACTGTTGTAATGTAGGAAATGTTACTACGCTGTGACATAGAAACATCGAAACATAGAAAATAGGTGCAGGAGTAGGCCATTCGGCCTTTTGAGCCTGCACCACCATTCAATAAGATCATGGCTGATCATTCGCCTCAGTACCCCTTTCCTGCTTTCTCTCCATACCCCTTTGTTGTGTGCTTACACACTACAGCAAATCAACACGAGGCACATACTGGAGACAAGGTCACTCTCTGACCTGTACCTTTATTCACAGGACCAAAGAGTGATGACCCTGCGTGGGACCTCCCTTTATATACCTGGAGGACCAGGTGAGGAGTGTCTCCCACAAGTTCACCCCCTGTGGTCAAGGTGCGCATTTCTCATGTGTATACAGTGTACAGTGTTGTTACATAAAGGTTACAAACATGACACCCTTGATCCCTTTAGCCGGAAGGGCCATATCTAACTCCCTCTTGAATATATCCAATGAACTGGCATCAACAACTCTCTGCAGTAGGGAATTCCACAGGTTAACAACTCTGAGTGAAGAAGTTTCTCCTCATCTCAGTCCGAAATGGCTTACCCCTTATCCTTAGACTGTGTCCCCTGGTTCTGGACTTCCCCAACATCGGGAACTTTCTTCCTGCATCTAACCTGTCCAGTCCCGTCATAATTTTATATGTTACTATGAGATTCCCTCTCATCCTTCTGAACTCCAGTGAACACAGGCCCAGTCAATCCAGTCTTGCCTCATATGTCAGTCCTGCCATCCCAGGAATCAGTCTGGTGAACGTTCGCTGCACTCCCTTAATAGCAAGAATGTCCTTTCTCAGATTAGGAGACCAAAAGTGAACACAATATTCCAGGTGAGACCTCACCAAGGCCCTGTACAACTGCAGTAAGACCTCCCTGCTCCTATACTCAAATCCAAACTCAATATACAAAAAGGCCAACATACCATTTGCCGCCTTCACCGCTTGCTGTACCTGCATGCCAACTTTCAATGACTGATGAACCATGACACCCAGGTCTCGTTGCACCTCCCCTTTTCCTAATCTGCCGCCATTCAGATAATAGTTTGCCTTCGAGTTTTTGCCCCCAAAGTGGATAACCTCACATTTATCCACATTATACTGCATCTGCCATGCATTTGCCCACTCACCTAACCTGTCCAAGTCACTCTGCAGCCTCTTTGCGTCCTCCTCACAGCACACACCACCACCCAGCTTAGTGTCATCTGCAAACTTGGAGATATTACACTCAATCCTTTCATCTAAATCATTAATGTATATTGTAATTAGCTGGGGTCCCAGCACTGAGCCCTGTGGCAACCCACTAGTCACTGCCTGTCATTCTGAAAAGGACCCGTTTATCCCGACTCTCTGCTGCCTGTCTGCCAACCAGTTCTCTATCCACGTCAGGATATTACCCCCATTACCAAGTGCTTTAATTTTACACACCAATCTCTTGTGTAGGACCTTGTCAAAACCCTTTTGAAAGTCAAAATACACCACATCCACTGGTTCTCCCTTGTCCACTCTACTAGATACATCCTCAAAAAATTCCAGAAGATTTGTCAAGCATGATTTCCCTTTCATAAATCCATGCTTAGTTGGACCGATCCTGACACTGCTTTCCAAATGCGCTTCTATTTCATCTTTAATAATTGATGTCACGATTTTCCCCACGACTGATGTCAGGCTAACCAGTTTATAATTCCCTGTTTTCTCTCTCCCTCCTTTTTTAAAAAGTGGTGTTACATTAGCTCCCCTCCAATCCATAGGAACTGATCCAGAGTTGATAGATTGTTGGAAAATGATCACCAATGCATCCACTATTTCTAAGGTCACTTCCTTAAGTACTTGGGATGCAGACTATCAGGCCCCGGGGATTTATCGGCCTTCAATCCCATCAATTTCCCTCACACAATTTCCCACCTAATAAGGATATCCTTCAGTTCCTCCTTCTCACTAGACCCTCGGTCCCCTAGTACATCCGGAAGGTTATTTGTGTCTTCCTTCGTGAAGACAGAACCAAAGTATTTGTTCAACTGGTCTGCCATTTCTTTGTTCCCCATTATAAATTCACCTGAATCTGACTGCAAGGGACCTACATTTGTCTTCACTAATCTTTTTCTCTTCCCATATCTATAGAAGCTTTTGCAGTCAGTTTTTATGTTCCCAGCAAGCTTCCTCTCATACTCTATTTCTCCCCTTCTAATTAAGCCTTTTGTCCTCCTCTGCTGAATTCTAAATTTCTCCCAGTCCTCAGGTTTACTGCTTTATCTGGCCAATTTATATGCCTCTTCCTTGGATTTAACACTATCCTTAATTTCCCTTGTTAGCCACGGTTGAGCCATCTTCCCCGTTTTATTTTTACTCCAGACAGGGATGTACAATTGTTAAAGTTCATCCATGTGATCTTTAAATGTTTGCCATTGCCTATCCACTGTCAACCTTTCAAATATCATTTGCCAGTCTATTCTAGCCAATTCACGTCTCATGCCCAGTGAGTGAAGGGTCTTCCTGGCTACTGATCCAACAAAATCCGATAGTTTCATAAAGGAAGGAAGAACTTGCATTTTTTTAGCGCCTTTTACAACCTCAGGGTGTCAAAGGGCTTTGTAAACAATGACGAACTGCTTCTTTTTGAAGTCCAGTCATTGTTGTAATGTAGGAAATGCAGCAGCTAATTTGCAGACAGCAAGGTCCTACAAACTGCATTGAGATAAATGACCAGGTAATGCGGAGTGAGATTTGAACCCACAACCTTCTGACTTGGAAGTAAGAATACTGCCGACTGAGCCATGGCTGACACCTATGCATATCTTGCTCATTGCCCAGGAGAGATCCCGGTGATCCAAGCTGTTGGCCAGAGAACAATATGAAAGCAGTTTAAAGTCTGATTGCAGTCCATCCATGTCCATCATTAGATTTTCTTTGAATGGTAAAATTATCCACTTGGAAACTTTTCAATTTTGTAAATCAATTGCATAAATCAATTAATTCATGTTGGGATTTAGATATTGGAGGCGGGTTTTGCAATTTAACTAGTTTCAAACCTCAAGTTTTGCTTTTAAATTTAGTGTTTTTTTCAGAGCATCAAGCAGGCAGTCTGCCGCAAGGTGAGCTACCGCCTGTCCCCTTCAGTTAAAAGATCAACCATGATCTTATTCAATGGTGGAGCAGGCTCGAGCGGCCAAATGGCCTGCTCCTGCTCCTATTTATTATGTTCTTATGTAAGACCGTAATCAGAGCTTGTTTTAAAGATGCACTGTGTTTGTAAGTGAAAACATGGTTGATAAATTTTGTTGCTTGCATGTTGGTATAAATCGTGTTGAAAGGTGCCACGGTATTATCCATGCTCTGGAACGGGAAATATACCCCTGCTATAACAAAAAAACAGCTCCTCTGTGTGATTTTAGCTGTTTTTTATATTGGTCTTGTTTTCAGTTGGGTTCTCGTAACCCAGCGTCTGAGAGTCAGCTTCTTGTTGCTGAATCTGGTTTCTGTCGACTGGCCACAGACATGGACTCTTGGAATCTGATTTGAGAAAAATCCAATATAAAAGACTGGAGGAAATCTGAACATCTGAAATTTGACGGGCCAAATGGCCGCCTTCCGTGCTCTAACCATTTGATGATTCTATGTGGGAAGCTTGCCATTTTCAGAAACGCTGAAGTGCGAAGTGGTCTGTTTGTTTAAACAAACCAAACTTTTATTATTCAACTGAGACACTGCGGGGTCAAGTTTCGGGCCGTGCCTAGAACGGCACAGCCCCGCGAGCCGCGCCTGATTTCCGTGCTCAAAACCACGCCGAAAATTTACCTCGGTATTCTCCCCTCCCTCAGGTCGATCCAGGCCCTCGGCGCAGCGCAGCACAAGCTGTGGGGGGGGGGGCGGAGCCAGGTCCCTGCGCTGAAAACAGTGCCGGGACCTCTGCACATGCGCGCTACAGTGGGCACGCATGTGCAGTCGCTCCAGGCGCCCGAAACTGTGTGGAAGGGGCCCGAAGCCCGCCGCCCCAGCCCTGGCCGAGTGGGCTTACTGGGGCGGTGAACATCAGACTGCACCTCCCTCCTCCAGCTCCTGCTCTGGCTCTGGCTCCGGCTCCCCCCCCATTCAGCTCACGCTCCCTCTGGCTCTCTCCCGCGTCCACTCCACCGCTCCCCCCCACCCCCCCCCCGAGCTCCCGCTCTCCCCACCTACCCCCAGCTCCCGCTGCACTGCCTGCTGCCCGCCCCCCCCAAGCTCCAGCTCCCGCTCCGCTCCGGCTCCACCCCCCCCACCCCTTCAGGTCCGGTCCGCTCCCTCTTCACATCTTCGGCGGGGCCTGCCTGCCCGACATCTTGCTGGGGGCGAGCCCCACCCGAAGTCTTCGGCACAGCTTCTTCTCGTCGGCGAGCCCGTTCAGCCTCCCCCGTCTCCTCCCTCTCCCCCCCTCCCTCCCTCTCCCCCCCTCCCTCTCCCTCCCTCCCTCTCCTCTCCTCCCTCTCCCCCCCCTCTCCTCTCCTCCCTCTCCTCTCCTCCCTCCCTCTCCTCTCTCCCCCCTCCCTCCCTCTCCTCTCTCCCCCCTCCCCTCCCCCTCCCTCCCTTTCCTCTGCCCTCCCTCTCCTCTCCCCTCCCTCTCCTCTCCTCTTCCCCCTCCCTCTCCTCTCCCCCCTCCCTCTCTCCCTCCCCATCCCTCTCACTCCTCCCTCCCTCCCTCCTCCTTCTTTCCCTCCCTCTCCTCTCCCCCTCCCCACCCTCCCTCTCTCTCTTTCCCACCTCTCTCCCTCCCCTCTCTCCCTCGCGCTCTTGTTTCCCTCTCTCCCCCCTCTCTCGCCCCCTCTCTCCTCTCCTTCTCTCTCCTTCTCTCTCCCTCCCTCTCCCCCACCTCTCTCCACTCCCCCCCCTCTTCCCTCCCCTCCCCTCCATCTCCCTCCCTCCCTCTCTCTCTCCCCCCTCTCCCTCTCTCTCCCTCCCTCTCTCTCCCCCACTTCTCTCCCCCTCTCTCAGCCCCCCCTCTCTTCCCCCCCCTCCTCCCCCCTCTCCTCCCCCCTCTCCTCTCATTCCCTCCCCTTTTTCTCCCTCACTCTCCCCCACCTCTCCCCCCTCCCCCCCTTCCTTCTCCTCTCCCCCCCACTCCTCCCCTCCCCTCGCTGTCAGAAACACAGAGATACTGACAGAGAGAGAGAGAGAGAGCACACAGACAGACAGAGAGAGAGAGGCACTGACAGAGACAGAGAGACACACTGTGGGGGGGCTGTCCCAGCACACTATTGGAGGGCTCCTGGTGCTGCAGTCAGTGAGTAGAAACTGAATTTTTTATTTATTGATTTTTAATTTGTTTTTATTTATTTTTTATTTATTTTGATTGATTTATTGGTTGATTTATTGATGTATTTAACATTTATTATTGATGATGGCTCTTTATTTATAAAAGTGAAGTGTTTCATGTTTGTAAACTTCCCTTCGCGCCCCCCCCCACAATCTCTCTTCCTTACGCCTGATTTTCTCAGTGTAGTCAAGGTTTTTCTGGGCGTACAAAAATCTACACTTACTCCATTCTAAGTTAGTTTGAAGTAAGTTTTCGCTGCCTAAACTTGCAAAACAGGCGTAAGTGGCCGGACACGCCCCCTTTGAAAAAAAAAATCTGTTCTAAAATGAAACCGTTCTGACTGACGAGAACTGGAGCAAACTAAATGCCAAGAATTGCAATTTCTAAGATACTCCATTCTAGACTAGTTGCTCCAAGAAAATAGGAGCAACTCAGGCCGAAACTTGACCCCTACGGGAGGAAAATCCTATTGTCTTTGCCACATGTGCTGTTAGAAATCGCCACCTCAGCATAATCTTCCTTGATGTAAAGAGGCTACTAACATGTTTTAAAACTTATGAGCTCACGGTTGAGTAATTAGCAGATGACAGAACAAAACTGCAAGGTCACCAAAGATCACCGAAGAGTAAACTCCAGCTAAAAAAAAAAGATTCAAGTAAAGCCACTTGCTCTTGTCAGGTCTAAAGTGATACATTTATTCGCTGTATATTTTACAGATCTGCGATACGGGTATTATGGTGCCGAATTTGGCGACAGCAGGACTGCAATCTGGCACACGTGCAGTTATCACAGCCACAAATTCAGGTCCAGGACTCGATCAAAAGAACATAAGAAATAAAGAAATACAAACCGGAGTAGGCCATACGGCCCCTCGAGCCTGCTCCGCCATTCAATAAGATCATGGCTGATCTGATCATGGAATCAGCTCCACTTCCCCGCCCGCTCCCCATAACCCTTTACTCCCTTATCGCTCAAAAATCTGTCTATCTCCGTTTTAAATATACTCAATGACCCAGCTTCCACAGCTCCCTAAGGCAGAAAATTCCACAGATTTCCAACCCTCTGAGAGAAGAAATTCCTCCTCATCTCAGTTTTAAATAGGCGGCCCCATATTTTAAGATTAGTTTAGTTCCCCCTATGTGGAAGTATCCTCTCTGCATCCACGTTGTCGAGTCCCCTCATTATTTTCTATGTTTTAATAAGATCACCTCTCATTCTTCTGAACTCCAGTGCGTAGAGGCCCAACCTACTCAACCTATCCTCATAAGTCAACCCCCTCATCTCTGGAATCAACCGAGTGAACCTTCTCTGAACAGACCTTTCCCCGTGTTAGGGGCAGCTCCATATCAGCCGACAATGTTAAAGTCAAGGCTGTAGCTCAGCCTACCGGCAGCTGCCTCAGGACAAACCAATCTTGCATGTTGGGCCCCTCAAACAGGCCCCTTATTTGCATATGCAAAGCACTTAATGCCTGTTTCCGTAGGTCCCTTACAATATATTTTTTTCTTTCACCAAATTGGCGCAGTGCACTTCTGGCCAGAAATGACCACATGTTTCCTGCCCGCCATATTGAGGGTTTAGTTGGTCGTTTGGGGCCCGAATAATGAACACTTTATGGTTGGAGTTATTGACCCAATTGCCACCTTGACTATAGAGGTGACTCTGAAATGGCCTCCTGAGGAGAGTCTTGCTCCTTTGTCAGCACTGTGGCATATTTATCGGATGTCTTCAACAATGTACTTGTCATCGCAGGTGACCTGCAAGCTAAACACAAATACCATATTTAGGAATTTGCCACTGGCAAGACTTCTCTTGGCAACAAACTCCCAATTTGCGAGAGGGATGGAGTACAAAAGCAGGGAGGTCCTGCTGCAACTGTATAAGGTATTAGTGAGGCCGCACCTGGAGTACTGCGTGCAGTTTTGGTCACCTTACTTAAGGAAGGATATACTAGCTTTGGAGGAGGTACAGAGACGATTCACTAGGCTGATTCTGGAGATGAGGGGGTTACCTCATCTATGATGATAGATTGAGCAGACTGGGTCTTTACTCGTTGGAGTTCAGAAGGATGAGGGGTGATCTTATAGAAACATTTAAAATAATGAAAGGGATAGACAAGATCGAGGCAGAGAGGTTGTTTCCACCGGTTGGGAAGACTAGAACGAGGGGGCACAGCCTCAAAATACGAGGGAGCCAATTTAAAACCGAGTTGAGAAGGAATTTCTTCTCCCAGAGGGTTGTGAATCTGTGGAATTCTCTGCCCAAGGAAGCAGTTGAGGCTAGCTCATTGAATGTATTCAAATCACAGATAGATAGATTTTTAACCAATGAGGGAATTAAGGGTTACGGGGAGCGGGCGGG
Organism: Pristiophorus japonicus; assembly: GCF_044704955.1. Classification (NCBI taxonomy): domain Eukaryota; kingdom Metazoa; phylum Chordata; class Chondrichthyes; family Pristiophoridae; genus Pristiophorus; species Pristiophorus japonicus. The sequence continues at coordinate 40,659,477 of NC_091977.1, forward strand.
TAAGTGGAGCTGAGTCCACGGCCAGATCAGCCATGATCTTGTTGAATGGCGGAGCAGGCTCGAGGGGCTAGATGGCCTATTCCTGCTCCTATTTCTTCTGTTCTTATGTTCTTATTTCAAATGTCTTTGTTATCTTGCACACTGAGGCACACAGACCATGAAGATTCCCTGTTCAATCCCTCATCTGAGCTGAATTGATCTTGGCCAGGACAATTTTACATCTCTCACCCTAGGGAGGAGAAACACTGGCCAGAGTTCCTGTGCCTAGCAATGCTAAGACCAATTACAAAGTAAAGAAAGAACTTGCATTTGTATAACACCTTTTCATGGCCTCAAGGTGTCCCAGTCTGTTTCACATTCAATGAATTGCTTTTGATGTATGATCCCTTTTTATGTGCACATATTTAAGGGGAAGCTTGATAAGTACATGAGGGAGAAAAGAATAGGATTTGTTGATAGGCTGAGATGAAGTAAGGTGGGAGGAGGCTCGTGTGGAGCATCAACAGCGGCACAGACCTGTTGGACTGAATGACCTGTTTCTGTGCTGTCAGATTCTATGTACACAATTGCAGCACTCCCATGGCTGGATATCCAAGGATCATAACTGGGTCTTTCCTAGACTGCATGGCACAGTGAAGCATATCGCATGGTGCGGTTACCCTCCATAAACTTGAGGTCATCCAAAACTCGACTGTACGTGTCCGAGCTTGCACCAAGTCCCGTTCACCCATCATCCCTGTGCTCGCTGACCTACTTTGGCTCCCGGTTAAGCAACGGCTCGATTGTAAAACATTAATCCTTGTTTTCAAAGCACTCCATGGCCTTGCTTCTGCCTATCTCTGCATTCTCCTCCAGCCCTACAACTCTCGGAGATATGTGCGCTCCTCCAATTCTGGCCTCTAGCGCATCCCCGATTTTAATCGCTCCACCATTAGTGGCCTTGACTTCTATTATATATACAAGAACTCCACGAGGCTGAGTACTGTGAGTTAAACTTAGTGTGACCTTAGTCTTTTATTACAATTGCAGAGTGCCTAAACAACGTGGCAGCCAACCTTTTATACTGGCCCTGCACGTGTGTGCAGGTGACCATTAGGACTCCCACAGTCGCGCCCTCTGGTGGCAAATATTACATAGCTGCATACATAACATCACTCCCCCCACCGCGCCCCCCCCCCCCCCCCAACCCACCCATAGTCTTCGGTACAAGTTGAGGTGATCCGGAGCCCTTCGCTCCCTGGTTGATCGTCTAAGTTCAAACCCTGACGTGTGTGAGTTGGTCGGACCATTGCTGCAATGCACTGCGGCTGGTCTGACAGGACTGTCAGGAACAATGGGTTCATCCTTGTGATTGCCAGTGAGGTTGATTGCTGGTTGGGTGTGTGTTGGTGGATCGTCGATGGTGATGTCCTCTTCAAGTCGTTCCTAGTTTCAGTAAGTCGCAATTTGGTCTGATCGAACTGCTTTCTGCACGTTTGATTATAAACACCCTATTCCCTTCCTTGGCCAAAACAGTGACAGTAACCCACTTGGGACCATGACCGTAATTCAGGACAAATACAGGGTCGTTAACATCAATGTCACGTGAAACAGCCACGCGATCGTGGTATATGTTCTGCCGGTGTCAGCGGGTTTTCACGTGATCATTAAGATCCGGGTGGACAAGGGAGAGCCTGGTTTTGAGGGCTCTCTTCATTTACAATTCTGCCGGGGGAACCCTGGTGAGTGAGTGAGGCCGCGTCCAGTAACTGAGCAGAATGCGAGACAAGCGGGTCTGCAGGGAGCCGTCCGTCACGCGTTTCATGCTCTGCTTGATTGTTTGGACTGCCCACTCCACTTGATTGTTAGACGCGGGCTTAAACGGAGCAGACCTGACATGCTTGATGCCATTGCGGGTCATAAACTCGTTGAATTCCGAGCTGGTGAAACACGGTCCATTGTCACTGACAAGGATGTTGGGCAAACCATGGGTGGCGAACATGGAGGCTTTCAATGGTGGCTGTGGACGTGCTGGATGACATGATTACGCATTCAATCCATTTGGAGTAAGCGTCCACTACTACTAAAAACATCTTTCCTAGAAAAGGGCCGGCAAAATCTATGTGGATCCTGGACCACGGTTTGGAGGGCCATGACCACAGACTCAGTGGAGCCTCCCTTGGTGCATTGCTCAGTTGCGAGCAAGTGTGCACTGATGCACGCATGACTCCCAAGTCCGAATCAATGCCAGGCCACCAAACATGCGACCTGGCAATTTCCTTCATCATGACAATGCCTGGGTGGGTACTGTGTCGGTCGCGTATAAACGTTTCCCTGCCTTTTTTTGGCAAAATCACGCGATTACACCATCAGAGACAATCCGACTGGATGGACATTTCATCTTTGCGTCGATGAAACAGCTTAATTTCATCTTGCATTTCTCCGGGAACGGCCGACCAGTTCCCATTTAAGACACAACTTTATACTAATGATAGCACAGGATCCTGGCTGGTCCAGGTTCTGATCTGGCGAGCCGTGACAGGTGATCCCCTCGCTCTCAAAAGCATCCATGACCAGTCTGCGGGCTGCGCCATTTCAACCCCAGTGGTGGGTAATAGTAGCCGGCTGAGAGCATCGGCACAGTTTTCTTCAGTGCCTGGTCTGTGGCGGATAACATAGTCATAAGCGGATAATGTTAGTGCCCATCTTTGGATGCGGAACGAAGCATTGGTGTTTATACCTTTGCTCTCTGAAAACTGCGAAATGAGCGGCTTGAGGTCAGTTTCAAGCTCAAACCGAAGTCCAAATAGGTATTGGTTCATTTTCTTAACCCCATATACACATGCTAACGCCTCTTTCTCGACCATACTTTCGGCTCTCTCAGTCTTAGACAGACTTCTAGATGTGTATGCAACCGGTTGGAGATTGCCCGATACAAAGACTTGCTGTAACACACAGCTGACCCCGTATGATGAGGCGTCACAAGCTAGCACTAAATGTTTACATGGGTCATAGTGTACAAGTAACTTATTTGAACATAGCAGGTTCCTGGACTTCTCAAAGGCTGTGTCTTGAGATTTGCCCCAAACCCAGTCATCATCCTTACGTAGCAACATGTTCAAAGGCTCTAACAACGTGCTCAACCCGGGTAGAAAGTTACCGAAATAGTTGAGGAGTCTCAGGAACGAATGCAGCTCCATCACATTCTGTGGTCTGGGTGCAATCTTGATGGCCCCTGTTTTTGAGTCTGTGGGCCTGATGCCGTCTGCTGCAACCTTTCTCCCCAAAAATTCGACTACTGGTGCCAGGAAATCACACTTGGATCGTTTCAGCCTGAGTCCCACTCAGTTTCGGCGACTTCGAACCTCTTCCAGGTTGTGTTGGTGTTCGATGGTGTCACGACCAGTGATCAGGATGTCGTCTTGAAACACAACGGTGCGCGGAACAGATTTCAGCAAACTCTCCATGTTTCTCTGGAAAATGGCTGCAGCCGAGCGAATCCCGAAAAGACATCTGTGGTATCTAAACAGCCCTTTGTGTGTGTTGAAGCACATCAGTCTTTTCGAAGATTCAGCCAGCTCTAGTGTCATGTAGACGGAGGTTAGGTCCAACTTGGTGAACGACTTCTCCCCCCCGCTCACGTTGCGAACAGGTCACCCACCTTGGGCAGCGGGTACTGGTCCTGTAGCGAGACTCGGTTAATCGTTACGTTGTAGTCTCCGCAGATTCTGACCGTACCATTGCTTTTCAACACTGGAACAATTGGACTGGCCCACTCATTGAACTCGACTGGCGATATGATTCCTTCATGTTGGAGTCTGTCCAGTTCGATCTCGACTTTCTCCCTCACCGTGTACAGAACGACCCAAACCTTGTAATGTACGGGCCGTGCATCGGGGCCGAGATGGATCTACTTTGGCGCCTGTGAAGTTGCCGATGCCTGGTTCGAATAGCGAGGGAAACTTGCTCAGCACTTGAGCACATGAGGCGTCATCCACTGAAGATAGTACTTTGATGTCGTTTCAATTCCATCTCATCTTTTCGAGCCAGCTTCTGCCGACCATTGCCTGAAACAATCCACAATGATAGGTCATGCACAGCTCCATCATACGATACCTTCACTGCCGCACTGCCAGTGACTGGTATGAGCTCCTTGGTGTCGGTACGCAGCTTTGCATTGATCGGGTTCAGTTTGGACCTTTGTGCCTTATTGCCCCACAGTTTCTCAAACCTTCTGGCTCATTACTGACTGACTTGCACCCGTGTCCAACTCCCTGGATACTGGAACTCCATTTAATTTGACTTTCAGTATTATAGGAGGGCTCTTGGTGGTGAAGGTATGTACCCCATACACTTCTTCCCCAGGTTGAGTTGCCTGTGCTGTGTAATCCGCGCCGGATCAATCATCCTCTGCCACGTGGTATGTCGCAACACGTTTGCACATTCGCTGGAGGTGCCCCATTGTCGCACAGCCTTTGCACACGTAGTGCTTGAATCGACATTGATGGGCCCGATGATTACCCCTGCAGTGCCAACACGGTGCTAACGGATTCACATTCACCTCCGATGGCGGATTCTGAGTCATCACAGGTCTTGCAGCCGCAGATGTGTAGGCCCTGCCATATATAGTTCGGCCTGCTAACGACATCATTTTATGCACAGTACTTGCTGATGAACTTCAATGTTGAGAAGATATCTGTTTGGTGTTATTGTCCGTGACCATGCATGCCCAGGCGTTCGCGATGGCCCTGCTCAGGTCTAGGGTTTCAGCAGCCAACAGCTTTCGAAGAATGACCTCGTGGCTGATGCCCAGCACAAAAAAGTCCCGCAGCATTTCCCCCAACGCAGCTCCAAAATCGCAAGGTCCCGCGAGGCGTCTCAGGTCGGCGACATAATTCGCCACGTGCTGGCCCCCGGAACGATGGTGCGTGTAAAAACGATACCATGAGGATACTCTCCTTCGGCTTGAGGTGGTCCCGAACCAGTGTGCACAACTCTGTATATTCCTTCTCCGTTAGTTTTATCGGTGCGAGCAGATTCTTGATGAGGCCATATATTTTAGACCCACAGACGGTGAAGAGAACCGCCCTGCGCTTGACCGTATTAGTGTCGCCTTCCAGCTCGTTGGCCACGAAGTACTGGTCGAGACACTCGATTAAGGCTTCCCAATCATCAACCTCTACGAATCTCTCTAATATTCCAATGACAGCTCTGGTTGCGTGAAGATTCATATTCTGTTACTAGTCGGCAATTATTGTGTATACAAGGACTCCACGAGGCTGAGTACTGTGAGCTAAACTTAGTGTGATCTTAGTCTGTTTTATTACAATTCCAGAGTGCCTAAACAACATGGCAGCCAACCTTTTATACTGGCCTTGCATGTGTGTGCAGGTGACCATTAGGACTCCCACAGTCGTGCCCTCTAGTGGCAAGTATTACATTGTTGCATACATAACATCTTCAGATGCGAAGGCCCTAAGCTCTGGAATTCACTCCCTAAACCTCTCTGTCTGTCTTTCCTCCTTTAAGATGTTCCTTAAAATCTACCTGTTTGAGCAAGTCTGCCCTAACATCATCTTATGTGGCTCGGTGTCAAATTTTGTTTAATAACGCTCCTGTGAAGCGCTTTGGGACGTTTTACTACATTAAAGGCACTATATAAATACAAGTTGTTGTTGTTATCAACTAAGCCATTGGGGAATGAACTGTCCGCCATGTTAATTCAGTTTTGATACCTCAGATATCAGTAAAAGACGTTGTTATGCAAACCCCCCCCCCCCCACCCACCCACACCCCTCATTCTGGCTCACTTACAGAATATAAATGGTCCAAATCTTACATGGATATTGTGGCAAAATTGATCTCATTTGTGCCTCGCCACAGTAACGTGCAGTGAAGCAGTTGATTTGGGTTTGATCAGCCAGAAATGTGTTTGAAATGGAAAACATTGGCAGCTTCAAGAAAATAAATGTGGGACTGAACTGCAAAGATAGTTGCTATTAATTCATATCTAAATTGACTTCTGTGTTCCATGAAAATGTACTTTTAGAAGAGTCTGTACCCCCTGCTGGTAAACTTTAATTTGTTTTTAGAAACAAGTTTGCAGAACTGCAGGAACCTTGGCCGTGTTTTAGAGCCAAAAAACGAAAATGACTGTTGGTGATGAGAATTATTGGTTCTTTGTTCCCCGATAGCTTACCTCAGAGACAGTAAAAATAATAGGATCTGATTCAACTTGCTGCATTGGCAGGAAGCTAATGTTCACAGGAACAGCGTTGTTTTGTCAAATGGAGGGCAAATTGATCCCAGTTTTAGAGATCAGAGAATGGCATTGTTTGATATCGCACAGACTGAAACGAGGGTCGTGTACAGAGCTAAACCCCGCACTGTCGTTCCCACCATGTGTCATACACTGGCATTTAATATAACAGTGGGGCTTTGGAAACAGTAGTCAAAGATCAAACCTGAAACTGTACAAACTCAGTCTGCTGACCTACATAAAAGCAGTGTTAAACTGTAAACTATATGAATGAATATTATAATACTTGATTCATCATCATCGGCAGTCCCTCAGAATCGAGGAAGACTTGCTTCCACTCTTAACATGAATTCTTAGGTGGCTGTGCAGTCCAATGCGAGAACCACAGTCCCTGTCACAAGTGGGACAGATAGTCGTTCAAGGAAGGGGTGGGTGGGACTGGTTTACTGCATGCTCTTTCCGCTGCCTGCGCTTGATTTCTGCATGCACTCGGCGATGAGACTCGAGGTGCTCAGCGTCCTCCCGGATACACTTCCTCCATTTAGGGCGGTCTTTGGTCAAGCACTCTACTCGGAACTCCTTCACGGCAAACGAGCCAAAGGTGGGCAGAGGAAATGTTACAAGGACACCCTCAAAGTCTCCCTGATAAAGTGCAACATCCCCACAATACTTGATTCCTAAGGTCCTGAATCTCCTCTGTATACGTAGGGCTGAGTTCATTAATACTCCCAGGTCATCCTACTGCTGACATTTAGTTCCAGGCTTGAGGGCCCGAATGGCCTACTCTTGCTCCTATTTCTTCATCTAGTACTGCATATTTTCCATCATTTCACCTGTAAGCATGCTGGACACAAAGGACAACTTGTGCTCCCTAGTATAACATCTTCTGATTCCGGCCCTGCCTCAGCTCATCTGCTGCTGAAACACTTACCCGTGCCTTTGTTGCCTCTAGTCTTGATTACTCCAAAGCTCTCCTGGTCTGCTTTCCACCTTCCACCCTCCGTAAACTTGAGCTCTTCCAAAATGCTGCTGCCCATATCCTAACTCGCGCCAAGTCCCATTCACCCATCACCCCTGTGCTCGCTGACCTACATTGGCTTCCAGTCCGGCATCTCCTCGATTCCCTCTTTAAACCTTGCCAGTCCAGAACGCGGCTGGTCGGTAGTAATAATGACGGTCAGACATTTCCCACTGCGTTCCCGCCTGCCGCCATTTTAACTGCCAGGTTTTGAGCAGTGTCAGCTGGCAGGCAAGGGTGTAACTAATATTAAACGGTTGGGGGTTTGATGACAACATTTGGGCCCTGATGTGATTTTAATTGTCGATCACAGTAGTGACATCCAATGCTGGATTCAGGTCAATTTAAATGCTTAAATGGAGAATTTTAGCGATGAGGAAAGATTGTATAGGCTGGGTTTGTTTTCTTTGGAACAGCGGAGGCTGAGGGGGAACCTTATTGAGGTGTATAAAATTACGAGGGGCTTGGATAGAATGGATCGGAAGGACCTGTTTTCCTTGGCAGAGGGGTCAACAACCAGAGGCATAGATTTAAAGTAATTGGTAGTAGGTTTAGAGGGGATTTAAGGAAAATTTCTTCACCCAGAGGGTGGTGGGGATCTGGAACTCACTGCCTGAAAGGGTGGTAGAGGCAGAAACCCTTACCACATTTAAAGGGCACTTGGATGTGCACTTGGAGTGCTGTAACTTACAGGGCTACGGACCAAGAGCTGGAAAGTGGGATTAGGCTGGATAGCTCTTTGTTGGCTGACGCGGACACAATAGGCTGAAATGGCCTCCTTCCGTGCTGTCAACTTCTATGATTTCTACATGTTATGGGCGGACCAGGGAGGGCAGGGTTGCTCCTCTGGGCCCCACAAGGAAACTATGGGCCGCCCCTGCCTCCTCCAATTGCTATCGCTTCTGGAAACCCCCCTACCCCAACTCCGAACCATTCCATTGGACCCCAGTCGTGGCCTCCTGCCATCCAAACTCCTGCTCCAGACTGCTGGCCTCCTCGTCATTCCAGCCGGGTTTGGACGGAAGTCTATCCCGGAAGACGGTAATGAAGCCCGGAAGTTAAAATGGCCTGGGCCTCGCGCTGACAAACTTCATGGGAACTTCTCACCAGGCCCTCGCACATCGCACTCCCGTTCTGTGTTAAGATCGACATGATCTGTTCCAGACAAACTTTGTTGGGGAGTGGGTGGAGGGGCGAGGGCGGTTAAGGAATTGATCTGTTTTCTACATGTTGCAGAATTGTAAATGCATTCAGAATTAAGATGTTTATGACTCCATTACACCGAGTGACTAAACCAATTCTTCCTTGTGGGTTTCCAAAAGTAGAAAAGTGTTCTATTCCCTCGCCCTTCTATTTCTCACATTGATGGGCACTCACGTACATACTATTGATTTCAGGCAGACTCGTGCTGCTCTCATCAAATCTTGTCATGGCAATGGAAATGTGTTTGAGCCATCAAAAGTAGCAGCTGATTTTCATGGGACAGATGCCATCAACATTTATTTTCTCAGTCGTAACTGCAACATTTATGTGGGATGTATGGGATAGCATACAACCTGAAGTATATCGCACCGGTCCCAATGTGACAAGGTCATAAGCCACCGAGGGGTTCAAATGATAAAACTGCAAGAGCAAAGCGGGCAAATCCGCATTATCTCTATCCCTTGAGACATGTTCTGGTCTGTGTTATTTGATACACCTGCCACAATTCATTTTACTTAGGAACGTTGCAGAAATAGGTAAAGAAAACGTTCATCTTGTTGGTGTGTATTGGATGTGAATGAACGAACAGGGGGAGTTTGTGGGATTTGGTCTTAATCTATTTCCTTTTGACAGGGTTTCCGGACAGGCATCGGGCTGAGTTGCACTGCTCTTTCGATTTGATCTGCAATGTGACGAGCCTAGAAACGACTGTTAATGATATTAATGGATGGAGGCTTACTGCGTTTGTACGACACTACCAATGTTCCCCTACTTTATTTTGGGGTGCGCGACCCCTTTAGCGGGCTGTGCAGCCTATTCAAATTTCAAAGGTGGTTTCTCCATTGTAAAGTCGGCAAGTGGCCTGCGCGGTACCTCCAGAGCCCGGCTGCGCAGCTTGACAGGAACATTGGATACTCCTCTCCCCATTATTTTGACTTGGGCATTAACCTGGTTTATTTTGAATGGATTAACCCCTTCACTGAAATAGCAGACAAAGAAATGTCCATTGTTGCAAAAGGAAAGAAAAAAAGACTTGCATGTATAGAGCGCCTTTCATGACCTCTGGATGCACCGACGTGCTTTACAACAAATGAAGTGCTTTTGGAATGTAGTCACTGTTGTAATGTGGGAAATGTGGCAGCCAATTTGCGCAGAGCAAGCTCCCACAAACAGCAATGTAATTATGCCCAGATAAACTGTTTCGATGTTGATTGAGGAATAAATATTGGCCAAGACACCGGGGATAACTCCCCTGCTCTTCTCCAAAATAGTGCCATGGGATCTTGGTTGGAGGATAAATATCGGTCAGGACGCCGGGAAGAACTCGCCTGCTCTTCTTCCGAATAATGCCTTGGGATCTTTTACGGCCTCCTGAGAGTGCATACAGGGCCTCGATTTAGTGTCTCATCCAAAAGACGGATCTTCTAGGAAGTAGAGTTTCTGTTGCAGTGTATTCCTGTGCCCTATGTGCGAATACATATTTTAAGTATGGGTTCGGCAGTGGATAGTTTTCAAAATCAAGTCCATGTCAGTTGAGGCCTCATTATACATCCTGTTTCGTCTGATTTTTATCTAATAGTAATCTGAATTGATTTTCAACAGCGCAATCCCAAGTCAGGAAAGAGAGCTCACTGTCCAGAAGCAATCTTTTTTTATGTCAAAATATCATGATTGTAATACAAACAACGCAACTGCACAGTACACTGAGGAGAAATGAGAGGATTTTTTCCTCATCATTCTTGCCCCTGGTGACCTGTGCATTCAGTGCTGTGCATGATTCGTCGCCTGTAGTGATGGAAAGAAAATTCCAGTCTATTGACTTCTATCTCGTATCATATCTGAGTGATCAGTCACATCTCAGCAGCGTCACACCTCCCAGTATACTCATCAGTATTGGCTCTGTTTAAAATAGATACTTTCCACTGTTCTGGTGCTACTACAGGTTGAACCTCCCTTATCCAGAACTCCCTTATCTGGAACCATCCCTCGTCCAGAACCATTCCCAGCCACCAGGTGGCGCATGTGCAAAACTCCGACATGAACAAATTGAAGTCCTTCCTCGCTGCCGACTCCCGCAATCACTGGCCTGACCCCGCGATCTACCGCAACCCCAGCGCCCCATGATCTCTCTGCCGCACACCCAGCCCCAAGCCAGCCAGCCCCAATATCCTCATGCTCAGTACCTGTACCATCCAATTTAATGTAACCACCCCTCGTCCGGAAAAAATCCCTTATCCGGCACAGGCCAGGTCACGAGGGTTCCAGATAAGGGAGGTTCAACCTATATATATATATTTTTTAAATAATGGAAAAAACTAGTGCATAACACTAGTCATTTTAATTTATTCAAAAGACATTGTCAGTAAGTGGAAAATCTCATTCTTCTATTTAAAATATTGATCCTTTTTTTCCTCCCCTGCCAATTTTTCTCCTGTACTCCTATCCTGTCAGCCATGGCTCAGTGGGTAGCACATTCGCCTCTGAGTTAGTAGGTTGTTGGTTCAAGTCCCACTCCAGGCACTTGAGTACAAAAACCTCGGCTAACACTCCAGTGCAGTACTGAGGGAGTGCTGCACTGTCAGAGGTGCCGTCTTTCAAATTAGTTGTTAAACTTTTGTACGACAAAAGAATTTGCTTTTTAACACTGAGAGTCGTCTGTTCTCTCAGGTGGATGTAAAAATCCCATGGCACTATTTTGAAGAAGAGCAGGGGAGTTTTCCCTGGTGTCCTGGCCAATATCTATTCCTCAATCCAACATAACAAAAACAGTTTATCTGGTCACATTTTTGTTTGTGGAGCTTGCTGTGTGCAAATTGGCTGCTGCGTTTTTACATTACAACAGTGATTAAACTCATAAAGTACTTAATTGGCTGCAACCACTTTGAGATGTACAGTGGTCGTGAAAAGCGCTATATGAATGCAAGTCTTTCTTTTTGAAAACAGTTCAGAGGTATGGTTCTATGGCTGTTTTTGGCCTTCTGGTACCTCATCCAAGAGGCCTGTTCAACCTTCGTCATCTCCAGGCCAGGTCCAAGACCACCCGAACTTCTGTCGTCGAGCTACAGTACGCGGACGACGCCTGAGACTGCGCACATACAGAGGCTGAACTCCAAGTCATAGTCAACGTGTTTACTGAGACGAATGAAAGCATAGGCCTTATGCTAAACATCCGTAAGACAAAGGTCCTCCACCAACCTGTCCCCACCACACAGCACTGCCCCCCAATCATCCAGATCCACAGCACGGCCCTGGACAACGTGGACCATTTCCCATACCTCGGGAGCCTCATATCAACAAGAGCAGACATTGATGATGAGATTCAACACCACCTCCAATGCGCCAGTGCAGTCTTTGGCCGTCTGAGGAAAAGAGTGTTCGAAGACCAGGCCCTCAAATCTGCTACCAAGCTCATGGTCTACAGGGCTGTAGTAATACCTGCCCTCCTGTATGGCTCAGAGGCACGGACCATGTACAGTTGACACCTCAAGTCGCTGGAGAAATACCACCAACGTTGTCTCCGCAAGATCCTGGGAGGACAGACGCACCAATATTAATGTCCTCGACCAGGCCAACATCCCCAGCATTGAAGCATTGACCACACTCAATCAGCTCCGCTGGGCAGGCCACATTGTTCGCATGCCAGACACGAGACTCCCAAAGCAAGCACTCTACTCTGAACTCCTTCACGGCAAACAAGCCAAAGGTGGGCAGAGGAAAGGTTACAAGGATACACTCAAAGCCTTCCTGATAAAGTGCAACATCCCCACTGACACCTGGGAGTCCCTGGCCAAAGACCGCCCTAAGTGGAGGAAGTGCATCCGAGAGGGCGCTGAGCACCTCGAGTCTCATCGCCGAGAGCACGCAGAAATCAAGCGCAGGCAGCGGAAAGAGCGTGCGACAAAGCAGTCCCACCCCCACACTTTCCCTCAATGTCTATCTGTCCCACTTGTGACAGGGACTGTGGCTCTCGTATTGGACTGTTCAGCCACCTAAGGACTCATTTTTAGAGTGGAAGCAAGTCTTCCTCGATTCCGAGGGACTGCCTATGATGATGATGATTCACGTGAGCTTAAGCAGTTCGTGTCCACATTTGACCATGGAGAGACATGGCAACTGTTCTGTTGTCACCCAGTGTTTCTGTGAACGGGGTCACTGGCTAATGATCAGGAATGGGAACTCTTGTCGCTTTGCTTTCCTTCAACTCTCGCTAAGCAGCAATGAAGATAATTTCAGTCCACACACCATCATCCTGACTAAGATCTGCTGAGTTCGCGACCTAACCTGGGACCTTCCTAATCTTCATGCTCAATAGCACACCAGCTAGTGCGTTCTTCTGATGAGTCTTGGTTGGTGGTTTAATCAAGATAGCTGAGGCAAGCTTCAGAAATGCTTTTTTCTCACAGGCTTCCTTTCAATTAACTTTTTAAAAACAGGTGGAAAGGTGTTTGTGAACAAGATGGCTAATCTCTCACTTTTATATTTGGACTGGGAAGCTCTTCTCTTATACACATGTGACAGGCTCTCCACAAGTACTTTATTAAACCCCGCTCCCTTAGTATGATGGCAGAATCATAGACCCTTATTTTTGTGGGCCAATGATGGTGTCAGGATAAGGGAGCCATGCTTGTTTACGACTACCACTTGCATTTTATCGGGCCCATAATGTATGAAAACATACTACATGATATTGGATGGAATGGACCGTGTATTCCATTGGATTGTGGAGATTGCAGAGATAGAATGGGGGAGACTGTGAAGGGATTTGTGAATGAGATCAAGGTTTTTTTGAATTCAGCGCATTGGAAGACGAACCTAGCAATGATAGAAGTGATGGGAGAGCAGGACTTACATAAGAAATACAGCACAGAAGCAGGCCATTCGGCCCAACTAGTCCATGCCGGTGTTTATGCTCCACTCGAGCCTCCTCCCGTCTTTCCTCATCTAAATCTATCACCATAACCCTCTATTCCCTTCTTCCTCATATGCTTGTCTCGCCTCCCCTTAAATGCATCTATGCTATTCACTTCAACCACTCAGGATAGAATGAGGATGACTACTATGTGCCCAAGTGGTGGAGGGGGTGGAACCAGATCTCCCCACTGAGCTATACTCAGATACAGTACAAAAATATCTCAAATCAATATTATTGTGTTTGCAGTAAAATAGGGTTCGGGGGAGGGATGTCTGAAACCTTGATGGCAGGTTCTGACTGGTGGCAGATTGGATCAGGCAGGCACATTGCCCTCGTACCTTTTAACCGTCGCAGTGATTTTACTGATTTACACTGACCGAAAACAAGCCTCAAAAAGTTACCCTTGACATCTGTAAATCATGTTCGAACAAATCGTGGCTCCACATGTGGTCCGGTGGTTGTGAGATTTGTGTGCCATTACATAATTACTTTTCAGACTTGAGTCTGGAATGGCCAGGGTCCATCAATAAAGGGGAAGAGTCATATCGAAAAGTCTGGAACCTGCTAATGCTTGTCTCTGCGACTGGTGCCCTGAGATTGGAGAAATGTAGACACAAAATTGTTCTTAATACGCTTTTCTTTTCCCTCCAATGTTCTCCCTGCCTCTCCTGTAGGTGCATGATCCTGTGAGTGCCAGTGGTCCTTCATTCAGTAAGTCAGGGTGACTATCCTTCATGTGGGAGATGTCAGGAGGTTATTGGACCGAACGGATCATCCCACCTGAATCTGCCCAGCCAACCAGTCAGCAGGGTCGCTAGATAAAGAAAGGGAGTGGGAACCCAGGCTGTGCCTGTGCACCACACAAGCAATCAGCCTATTTTCATATTATCCATGAGCCCATTAGCTGGCTGATGGGAGTTGGGCATCCGTATGCTGAGGATGGTGAGAGAGAGGGGGGTCAAGAAGTGAAAGACATAGAATCATAGACGGGTACAGCAGAGGAGGAGGCCATACATAATTAAATGTAATTGGAGGTGGGATGGGGGAAGAAAAACTTCTGGGGAAGTGCTGCAGCTTAGTGGACAAATGCATATTGAATCATACAGACCAGAAAATCACAATAAGAACAGAAGAAATAGGAGCAGCAGTAAGCCATACTGTCCCTCGAGCCTGCTCCACCATTCAATAAGATCATGGCTGATCTTCTCCCTCAACTCCACCCTATTCCCCATACCTCTTGATTCTCTTAGTGTCCAAAAATCTATTGATCTCAGTCCAAGTTCATCCATTGGCCTGGGCCAAGTTAGCTGATCTCCATGGGTGCAACAGATAGGCAGTCAGATTTGGTCCCAATGCTCTTGGGGAAAGGGGATGGCAATAACTGCAAGGTTTCCAGCTCTTGATAACTCTTTCAGTGAGGCTTGAGGGAAAGTGTGCAGATCTTACCATGAGAATGAAGGCAGGATTAGACTCCGTGGTGGTGCCTTCTTCCAGTTGAATAAATTGCCAAAAATCACATGTCAGGCTGAGCCACTTGGAACCATACCCGAGCATGGGTCACCACCTTCAGGGCAGGAGGAGAGGAACCGAGAGATGGAATGAAAAAAGAAAGGAAAGACTTGCATTTATATAGCGCCTTTCACGACCACCGAATGTCTCAACGCGCTTTACAGCCAAGGAAGTACTTTTGAAGTGTCGTCACTGTTGTAATGTGGGAAACGCGGCAGCTCCCCACAAACAGCAATATGATAATGACCAGATAATTTATTCTTGTCATGTTGATTGAGGGATAAATATTGGCCAGGACACCGGGGATAATTCCCCTGCCCTTCTTCGAAACAGTGCCATGGGATCTTTTACATCCACCTAAGAGAGCAAACGGGGCCTCAGTTTAATGTCTCATCCGAAAAACAGCACCTCCGACAGTGCAGCACTCCCTCAGCACTGCACTGGAGTGTCAGCCTAGATTTATGTGCTCAAGTCCCTGGAGTGGGATTTGAACCCCACAACCACCATGACTCAGGCGAGTGTGCTACCCACTGAGCCGCAGCTGACACAAAGAAAGAAATGGTTAAATAATACAATGTTTCTCCAATATCTTCGGGATAAACGACTGCCATGTGGGGAGAAAGTGGAAAGAATATGCTGTTAGGTATGAATTCAACACTTTTACAACCTTTAGTTTCCATAACCTTCTGCAGAAGCCAAGCAAGTTTAAGCCATGATCCAGGAGAGGGGACGGAGATTTGACAGAACCCCATGCTCAGGTTATCAGCTATTATATCGACAGCTTCCCACTTCTGTCGGGTTTTTTTTTACATTTAGATACATATCATATGAATTCTACACTGATTAAATCAGACAGACAAGTTCAAATAATCATTTTGTAGTGACAGAAACATGCAGCACTGAAGTCAGTGGGGCCCGCACAATAGCAATTTGGCTGAAGGTAATTCCAGACACACATGGGATGGCGTTGGTGTTTAAAATTGTAGATTCGCCGCTGTAGGCAGCCCGAGTTTTAAAACTGAACCATTCCAGCTGAGCTTCCATTCTGTTGCCACATTTCGTGTAAACATCTGTTTCCTGAAGGAAAATGGCTCTCATTTTGTTTCAAAGGGGTTCAACATGGCATGACAAATGAGGGACCTAGCAGCAGGGAAGGGAAGGGTTTCGTTCCCTGACCAAAATCCATGGGCCAATTCAGTGCACATATGGCTGCAGCACGCTCTGTCCATCTGCACTGGGCTTGAAGTGAAAAGTTATGATCCATCTCGAAACATCCCATTTACCAGCAATTTAGTTAATCTAAAAGTGCTATTTATTTTCAGTAATTGGCATTCCTCTGAAGAGCCATGCAGCGAGGGTCTGTGGAGAGAAAGAAAATGCATTTGATTGAAATACAGAAGGAAGTCGAGGTGGGGGGACATAAAACATACTGGGCGTGGTGAGCATTCCAGTAATTCAGGCCAACTGGAACATGAGCCCTCTGCCCACCACCATGGTTTGTGAAAAATGTAATAAAAGTTAGCTGAAAACGAATCAAAGCCAAATAAAATAATACTTTGCTTTTCAAGCACTGTGAATTTCCATTGTTGAGATAATGCTCAGTTGTGATAGCTGCTCACAGTTTATTTTTCTGACATGTTGTATCGATCTCCTCATACCCCAAGTCCCCCATGGTGGTTATGCCCCCATTGAAGGTGCCTACCCCGCCCCACCCCCTCCCACCCCCGCATCA
This sequence comes from Pristiophorus japonicus, assembly GCF_044704955.1. Classification (NCBI taxonomy): domain Eukaryota; kingdom Metazoa; phylum Chordata; class Chondrichthyes; family Pristiophoridae; genus Pristiophorus; species Pristiophorus japonicus. Next base: position 40,676,089 of record NC_091977.1, read on the forward strand.
GGTGCTCAAACACATATCCGTGTTTCAACAATCATGGGCTTTTGGAGTGACACTGGCAGCTGAGAGTTGTCCATACCTGTTTGTTTAGGTGCAGTGATGTACAACAACAACATTCATTTATATAGTGCATACCATGCAGTAAAACATTCCAAGGCACTTCACGGCAGCGTGATCAGACCACAATTGACACCGAACCAATGGGAACATTAGAACAGGTGACCAAAAGCTTGGTCAAAGTGGTAGCTTCTTGAAGGAACAAAGAGAGGCGGAGCGGTTTGGGGAGGTAAGTCCTTGGGGCCAAGTCGACTTAAGAAACGGCCGCCAATGGCGGGGCGCAGGAAGTGGGGAATGCACAAGTGGCCAGTGTTGGAGGAATGCAAAGTTCTCAGAGAGTTGTACTGCTGGAGGAGGTTACAGGGATAGGTTGCAGTGAAGCCATGGGGGGAATTCGAACAAGAGGATGAGAATGTTAATATTGAGGCATGGGTGAACTGGGAGCCAATGTATGTCAGCGATGGGTAAACAGGATTTGTCAGCAAGGAGCTCGATGGAGTGGCACTAATAACCTTTAGAACATAAGAAAGAACATAAGAAATAGGAGCAGGAGTAGGCCATACGGCCACTTGAGCCTGCTCCGCCATTTAATACGATCAGGTCTGATCCGATCATGGACTCAGGTCCACTTCCCTGCCCGCTCCCCATAACCCTGTATTCCCTTATCGTTTAAGAAACTGTCTATTTCTGTCTTAAATTTATGTAATGTCCCAGCTTCTACAGCTCTCTCAGGCAGCAAATTCTACAGTTTTACAACCCTCTGAGAGAAGAAATTTCTCCTCATCTCAGTTTTAAATGGGCGGCCCCTTATTCTGAGATTATGCCCTCTAGTTCTTGTCTCCCCTATCAGTGGAAACATCCTCTCTGCATCCACCTTGTCAAGCCCCCTCATAATCTTATACGTTTCGATAAGATTACCTCTCATTCTTCTGAATTCCAGTGAGTAGAGGCCCAACCTATTCAATCTTTCCTCATAAGTCAACCCACTCATCTCCGGAATCAACCTAGTGAACCTTCTCTGAACTGCCTCCAAAGCAAGTATATCCTTTCATAAATATGGAAACCAAAACTGCATGCAGTATTCCAAGTGTGGCCTCACCAATACCCTGTATAACTATAGCAAGACTTCCCTGCTTTTATACTCCATCCCCTTTGTAATAAAGGCCAAGATTCCATTAGCTTTCCTGATCACTTGCTGTACCTGCATACTATCTTTTTGTGTTTCATGCACAAGTTCCCCCAGGTCCCGCTGTACTGCAGCACTTTGCAATCTTTCTCCATTTAAATAATAACTTGCTCTTTGATTTTTTTTCTGCCAAAGTACATGACCTCACACTTTCCAACATTATACTCCATCTGCCAAATTTTTGCCCACTCACTGAGCCTGTCTATGACCTTTTGCAGATTTTTTGTGTCCTCCTCACACATTGCTTTTCCTCCCATCTTTGTATCATCAGCAAAACTTGGCTACGTTACACTCAGTCCCTCCTTACAAGTCGTTAATGTAGCTTGCAAATAGTTGGGATCCCAGCACTGATCCCTGCATGAATTACTGATTGCCAACCAGAGATTGAACCATTTATCCCGACTCTCTGTTTTCTGTTAGTTATACTCCATCCCCTTTGCAACATCCCCATATCCATGCTAATATATTATCCCCAATCCCGTGAACTTTTATCTTGTGCAGTAACCTTTTATATGGCACCTTGTCAAATGCCTTCTGGAAGTCCAAATGCACCACATCCACTGGTTCCCCTTTATCCACCCTGTTCGTTACACCCTCAAAAAATTCCAGCAAATTTGTCAAACATGACTTCCCCTTCATAAATCCATGCTGACTCTGCCTGACCGAATTTTGCTTTTCCAAATGTCCTGCTACTGCTTCTTTAATAATGGACTCCAACATTTTCCCAACCACAGTGGGATCTGCCTTTAATGTACTGTGGAGCGATGAACAGGGGAACATCAGGCCCCACATGTATTCTGACGACACCTAACTCTACCTTACCACCACTTCTCTCGACCCCTCCACTGTCTCTAAATTGTCAGACTGCTTGTCCGACATCCAGTACTGGATGAGCAGAAATTTCTTCCAACGAAACATTGGGAAGGCCGAAGCCATTGTTTTCGGTCCCCGGCAGGAATGGGGTACTGAAGTTGCATGTTCAGCCATGAACTCATTGAATGGCAGTGCAGGCTCGAAGGGCCGAATGGCCTACTCCTGCACCTATTTTCTCTGTTTCTATGTTTCTATGTCACAAACTCCGTTCCCTAGCTACTGACTCCATCCATCTCCCTGGCAACTGTCTGAGGCTGAACCAGGCTAGTCGTAATCTTGGTGTCATATTTGACCCCGAGATGAGCTTGATTTGAGAAGTATAGGCGTTATTGCCATAGAAACAAGCTTGTGAAACCAATTATTTTCTGGTTCAGGCATTAAATCTTGATTTAAATATTTTAATTTACTGTTGGCATCATTAGGTTGATCTCAAGTTTGCATTTGCCATTGCTGCTGATAGTGAAGGGGAATGGTGAGGATCAGCCCAGGTATTTAACAACAAAAGCAGCTATTTTCATTTGTAAAGTTCCCAACATGTAGGGAAATACGATGGGGGCAAATGTATGATCAAAGTGAAAGGCTGTTATTCGACTTTTGATGACAGGCAAAGTGGCTTCGGGTGAGACGCCCATGGGCATAGTGACCTAAGGATTGGCCTCCAGTGCTGAAATGGGGTATGCTCAGCAAGTTGGAGCCACTTGACCAGGGAGTTGCAGGCTGGGCTGAATGGCTGGAGAAATAAACGGAGGCTCCATTTAATATATATGGTGAGGGCAATTTTAACTTGAACTACTTGTCGGGGGAATGATTAGTTTGGGTGCAACGCTGGTTTCACACCCCGTCCCACATGGAGAGTCATATCAGGCAGGTGCAAAACCATCATTGCACCCAATCCCACTCTTTTGCTGATGGGTGGGTTAGGTTACAATCGCCCCTATAATAGTCAATGATTATGGGAAGGGTACAACCCTGGAGTCCTATTCCACTATGAGAAAAAGGGGACAGGTCTGGCTGTTTACATGAAGTTTAAATGCTCCAGTCAGTGCTTAGGGCTGTTTTAATGGTGACCTTAATGGAGCTCCTGAACTGCAGGTCATCAGTAGCGGATTTAGATAATATGCCCATGTTCAGCTCCAGAGGTACCATTGGTAGTGGGCTGATCTATTGGAAGCTGGGTGCCAACAGGTATTAATACACACTGTCATACTGTCACAATGCAGTTAGCTTATTGGATCATTCGTAAAAGTTAAGTTCGAAATTGCTTGTAACCCTTGAGGTACTTCATTCTGTTCTGACCACGTAGTCACTCAGCTCCACCGCATGTTACAGCATTGGAGACTGTAGCCTGGATTTTGGGGAATGGTATCTCCCAATTTCAATGTACGCCAGCAGCAACACAAGTGCAGCACAGTGATTTCAACTCATTTACGTCCATTGCTCATGGATACACAGGCACCATCATGCAGAAAATGGGATGAGCTGTCAGTCAATTATGCTGGACTCCACCTCGCCAGGTTCGACCAAGTTGGACGAATGTCACACCAGAACTATGCCTACCTCATAAATATCTTAAGCTCGTTATTTTCAAACTGGTGAATGGAATGCATTCGTGATGATAAAAAATCAATGATGTTTAGAGTATGGGTCAGTAGTTCGGGCTGATATCCAGCACCTTGTGTCTTTCAATAATAGAGTGCAACGGCTCTGAAAGTGAAATTCCTCAAATTGTATCTATCCAGTCTTAGCAGATTGACTGAGAGATAGAGGGTGGTCATTGTGAAGGACAAGTCAATCTACTTTCCCTGTCCATCTTCCCGATTCAGGAACAGCAACAGCAGAGGACTGGGAATAGGTACTCTTTCAGAAAGCTGAAACTATAACTAAGCCGATGACTTCAACAGTCAGCAGTCAGAGGTGGCAATCCTGGGACTTGGGGCAGAAGCAGGCAGCATCATCGGGACTGAGTCCTACGAGTTCTGAACCTGTAACGCAAGCATTTCTTTACATGTCAAAATTCCCAGTGTCACAGAATAAAGAATATCAAAATATTCCTGTTTCACAGTAGTTTAGGACTTTCCCATATTTTTTGACAGTATACCAAGGCCCTTCCTCATTTAAAAAAAACAACCACATGGATTGCTGTTCATTTGATCATTATCTATTGGTTAATATTTATCTGTCTATGTCGTTGAATTCATCCTGTCTCTAATTTTGGATCACGTTCCACCCAAGGAGCAGCCCGTTCTGTCACCATTCTGTCTTTGCCACTTCAGCTACCAGGAGGCACGTGCGAGTCACTGAGGGCGCCACCACCCCGTGGGGCACCCCTGGCATCAGTGCCCGTTCTTGCCAGGGCCGAGATACATATATATATATTTTTTAAATCCTCTGTGTATGGGAAACTGCGAGCACAAAGCAATCTCGAGCAGCTCTCCAGCACCCACTCTGTCACTTCCTGTGAGCGTTAGCTCTTCAGGTCGCTCTGTAGCAGTGAGTTATATCTTGGAGGTTACAACTCCACATTCCAGTTTGTTCTCTTTGCATTTTTCTGTATTAATTTTGACATGTTGCAGCATCCGGCACAAAGTCTACATCTGGCTTCAATAAATATCATGGTTTCATTCACCTCCTTCTAAGTTTTAATAATGGCAAAGTATTTTCATTGGAAGCCCCGGTATAATGTTTGTTACAGCAGTTTTCCTTTTCTTCCTGAAGCAGCATTCTTGACCCTCTGCTACCACTCTTGTGTGTATCATATTTAAAAAAAATGTACCACAGATTCACAGAAGAATGAACTTGCATTTATACAGCGCCTTTCACGGCCTCAGGATGACCCAAAGTGTTTTGCAGCCAATGACGTACTTTCTGAAGTGTAGTCACTGCTGTAATGTAGGAAACACAGCAGTCGATTTGCACACAGCCAGCTCCCACAAACAACAATGTGGTAATGACCAGAAAATGGGGTCAAAATTGCCCCCCCCCCGAGAAGGCCTCTGACTGCCTCAAAGCAGCGGCCACGGGGCAGCGCGGAATGACCGCTGACTCTCCGTGAAGGGGCCACCATTTTGTACATTGCCCTACCTCAGGTGTGGAGCAGTGCCTGGGACTGCTCCGCCCGTTCTCCCGCCACGGCATGCACGCGCCGACCCCTTACCGACTGACGGGGATCCCCTCACGAAATTGTCCGTTTCCAAAGTTGCCCCGCGGGAGTGGTCCCGCTGCAGGTCGGTGCCCCCGACAACTTTTGCTGTCAGTACATACTCTGTAGCATGGCTGCCTGGCCGCCCTTGAAGGGGAGGGCGCACTGCTACAGCCGCATCTTAATTTTTTTTTGTCGGCCGACGGCCAGGTCAGCCCGACAATACTGCCCCCGGGGTCGGCCGGGCCGCCAACAGGCAGCATAGGTCCCCTTCTTGGGTGCCAGGCCACTGGCCCGGCCGAAACCCTCCCCGGTGGCCCAGTGGACCTAACTTAAACGTACGCCAAGCTCGCAGCGGTTCTCCCCTTTAATTGCAGGGGTGAGACGTTGGAACGCGTCAGCGCGTTGCGGCATATCCGTTGTGCACTGACGTCATCAGTGCGGCGCTGACGACTGGTCGGGGTGGTGGCCCCGCTACAAGGGCACTTCCGCCTCGCACCCAACCAGAACACGGCACCGAGACAAAAAACATTTCTGAGTCCTAAATCTCTCCGGTATTTTCGCCCCATGGACTGGGGCAGAGAAAAACGTCCACATCTGGTCGGTGAGCCCCGTTTGGGGCAGGGCTCAATTTTGGCCCCAATCTGTTTTAGTGATGTTGGTTGATGGATCAATATCGGCCAGGTCACCAGGGAGAACTAGCCTGCTCTTCAAAATAATGCCACGGGATCTTTTACGCCCGCCGGATTTTAGGAGAGATATAAAAATGCAGCCACCTGGCTAACACCCGCTTTACACTATCTACATAAAGTCAGGCCCTGCTCCAATAGAAGTACTTGTCAGGAATTCAAGTCTGGAGATCAGTAGGCTGGACAACAACTTGCCTTAATATAGCGTCATTAACCGAGTATGTCTGCCGTATATGGTCCACGTCTCTGAGCCATACAGGAGGGCGGGTATCACTACAGCCCTGTAGACCAAAAGCTTGGTGCCAGGTTTGCCAGAAATACCACCAACAATGTCTCCACAAGATCCTGCAAATCCCCCGGGAGGACAAACGTACCAACGTTAGTGTTCTCGATCAGGCCAACATCAAAGCACTGACCACACTCGACCAGCTCCGTTGGGTAGGCCACATTTTTCGCATGCCTGACACAAGACTCCCAAAGCAAGAGCTCTACTCGGAACTCCTACACGGCAAGCGAGCCCCAGGTGGGCAGAGGAAATGTTTCAAGGACACCCTCAAAGCCTCCTTAATAAAGTGCAACATCCCCACTGACGCCTGGGAATCCCTGGCCAAAGACTGCCCTAAGTGGAGGAAGAGCATCCGGGAGGGCGCTGAACACCTCGAGTCTCGTCGCCGAGAGCATGCAGAAAACAAGCGCAGGCAGTGGACGGAGCGTGCGGCAAACCAGACTCTCCACCCACCCTTTCCTCCAACGACTGGACTGTCTGTCCCACCTGTGACAGAGACTGTAATTCCTGTATTGGACTGTACAGCCAGCTGAGAACTCACTTTTGGAGTGGAAGCAAGTCTTCCTCGATTTCAAAGGACTGCCTATGATGATGAAAACATCACGAGGGTTCCTCCAGGCCCTTCCATCTATTTGGACACAAAATCCTGTGGAGCCCATTGAATTCCATGCCTTAATTCAAAGGGCTCTGCATTGCGTGGGTGAAGCACCAAGTCTGGGGTGTGAATTCATAGTCTGCCTATTCTCTTTGAATGCATTAATGATGTTACTATACATAGTGAAGAAATTCATTCTTCGCCTTTTGTGATGAGCAGAAACCTTAAGCCCATGTTATGCGAACATTTTAATTTGTGATACATCATTAAAAGCCAATAAAGAAACGCTGAGGTCTCAAACAATTTCTCCTGACTTATTCTGTGCGTTTCTTTGACACGTCAGAACAAAGCCTTTGTCTTCTTATCTATTAGAACCTTTCAATGTTTGCCTTAATGAGGGAAATTGCTGCCGGCAACTTACACTCAAAGAAATCCATCCTGTAGATTTAGAACAATCTGTTTGAGAGTTCAGGTGCTCCCTATTCACAGTCTAGTTTTACAGCTGAACACTTTGAATGGTTGGAGGAAACAGTTTTACACAGCCCCGAAGCTGGTGAACCAGATGTAAAAGATTGGTACAGCATCAAGGGCATAGAAACGGCAAAAGCCACACTGAAAGAGTCGTAGCGAACATGTCACATTGGAATCTCTGAGTTTTGCAGTAATTGGGGAAGGAGGGGAACATATGCATTGAAACATAAACCAAGAGGGCGCAAAAGCTCCCTTCACAATGGGATGGTACGATGTTTGTACTGCAAAATAATGGTATGACTGCTCTCTCAGGTGGACATAAAACTTCCCACGGCATGATTTCGAAGAGCGGGGGAGTTCTCCCAGTATTTATCCCTCAACCAACATCACTAAAACAGATTACCTAGTCATTATCACATTGCTGTTTGTGGGAGCCTGCTGTGCAAAATGGGCTGCCACGTTTCCTACATTCATCATCATAGGCAAGTCCCTCGAAATCAAGGAAGACTTGCTTCCACTCTCAAAGTGAGTTCTCGGGTGACTGTACAGTCCAATAGGGAATTACAGTCTCTGTCACAGCTGGGACAGACAGTGGTTGGAGGAAAGGGTGGGTGGGGAGCCTGGTTTGCCGCACGCTCCTTCTGCTGTCTGCACTTGGTTTCTGCATGCTCTCGGCGACGAGACTCGAGGTACTCAGCACCCTCCCGGATGCTCTTCCTCCACTTAGGGCGGTCTTTGGCCAGGGATCCCCAGGTGTCAGTGGGGATGTTGCACTTTATCAAGGAGGCTTTGAGGGTGTCCTTGAAACATTTCCTCTGCCCACCTGGGGATCACTTGTCGCATAGGAGTTCCGAGTAGAGCGCTTGCTTTCGGAGTCTTGTGTCAGGAATGCGAACAACGTGGCCCGCCCAACGGAGCTGGCTGAGCGTGGTCAGTGCTTCGATGCTGGGGATGTTGGCTTCCCACATTACAACAGAGACTGCACTTCAAAAGTACTTCATTGGCTGTAAAGCTCTTTGGGGCCTTCTGAGGTTGTGAAAGGTGCTATATAAATGCAAGTCTTTTTTTTCTTTTACCTCTTGGGTGAAAATACCACTCCAGGTTTACCAAGCTGGGTTTGAGTCAGGCCCAGGCCAGGCTGCTGGTGAAAGTGGACAGTGAATGTTGGCAGGTTGTCCAGCACCCCACCGACCTCAGCTGACAAACAAACCTGCACTTGCCCATTAGCAGTGGGAATCTTGGCTGGTTATATTTTGCTCTTTGCTAGTCTCGGGATACTGGAGCCATCATCTTGGAGATCAGCGTGTAGCTCAGTACCTCAGCGAGCCGTGCATTCACCTGAGATGGAAACCTCTATGGCAGGGAAATCTCTTTGTTTCTGGGTTGGGCCGAGCTCACCAAACCACCATTGTCTCAACAACAACAATTTATATTTATATAGCGCCTTTAATGTAGCAAAACATCCCAAGGCTCTTCACAGGAGTGTTATGAGACCAAAAATTTGACACCGAGCCACATAAGGAGAAATTAGCGCAGGTGAGCAAAAGTTTGGTCAAAGAAGCAGATTTTAAGGAGCGTCTTAAAAGAAGAGAGGTTTAGGGAGGGAATTCCAGAGCTTAGGGTCTCGGCAGCAGAAGTCTCAGACTGTATCTGTGTGCGCAAAGCAAGGCATTTCATTCCGTCTGTCTGAATGACTCTTTATGTAAGTAGGTGGGAAGAGAGTATTGCAATAGGCCAAACAGGATAAAGCTGAGGAGTATAACTGCCCACACAGAAGTTTGCTCTACCCCATTTATATTATGTGAAACCAGCTTTAGAATCTGCGGGAAAACCGGTACTGCTGTGAATGATCCCTTTTTACACTGTGGGACGGATTCCCAGCTCCAGTGCCAGTATTGAAGCGCTTGTGAGCGTGCCAGATTATGCACACACTGTTTCTGAAAGTGCCGGGAGCAAGGAAGGTCGGCACGTGCCAGCAGTGTAAAAGCCAGACTGTCGATCTCTTTGGATGACCATCGGCCCTGTGCTTCTGGAGTCTCCTTGAAAAAAACTATATGGCTGGTCTCGGTGCCCTGGAGGAACCTAAAGGTGCTGCCTTGTCTAATTTGTTTCTGAAGAATTTGTTCGGGCAATGCTGCATTTATTGCATACCCTGATTGCCCAGAGAGTGGTGGTCAGCCTTTTTGCTCTCTAACCATTTTTACTCAGTGAATTGATGGGCCACCTCAGGGGGCATTCAAAGCTAACCATGTCAAGAGAGACTGGTGGCCATGTCGGCCAGACTAGGGTAGGGTATTTTCTCTGCACATTAGTGAATCAGTATTTTTTTTACGTGGCAATCCAGCAGCTACCTATCCACAAATTGGCGGATTTAACTGAATTCAACTTAAGAACATGTCATGGTGGGATTTGAACTCATGACTTGGACAGCTTTTTCAAAGATGGGCCAAACGGCTGCCTTCTGCGCTGTATGACTCTATGGCTTCTGGGTAATTGGTCCAGTAACCATAGCTACCTCTGTGCCACCATACCCCAGTATTAATTGGAGGTAATGTCTCCAGAAACAACACTGAGTGTTGGAATGATACTTAAAAGTAGTACGCTCAGACGAGGTTGACATTGAAGTAAAATTATTGTAGCTGTTTTGCCGTCATCCAGTCTGGCTGTCTGCGTGTGGCAAAGAGAGAAAGGGTAGGCACTGTTCTGAACAAACAACTCCTTTCTCCAGCATTTGGATTTGCCTTGTTACTCTGGTGTGTTTCATGTGGTACCCACCTTCATCCATCATTGTTTTTGTCAGATTCTTGAAAGGGATTAATTGTTTTGAAGGTTTATTTAGCTGGCAGCACTATAATGAGACGCCTTCCTCTATTATCACTAATTTCTGGTGTACACAACCTCAGCTGAGCATCAGCGAAAGTCCCTGGCACAGGCAGTCAGTAGGTTACAAGTACTTCATGCCTTAAATACAGCACTTGCTCTCCCAGTCAGGTTGCATCCAGCTGTTGCAGCACATCAGTGGCGAAAGTATCGTTTCTGTTCAGGAGCTTCTTTAGCGGGGTGGGGGAAAGGTAATACGGCAGAGGATTTCAGCTCCTGACGGTCTGTGTAATTCGATCTTGCCATCTGGATGAAAATAAACAATAGTCCCGAGACTGGGAAAGCAGAAGACTTAATGTTTGTGAGTCGAGCTTTATTTAAGACGAAAGCTTCTACCAATGCTTCAGATTAATGGGCATTACTCCGTCCGATGATCTGCACTCTGACACGCAGGTGTGTGGGATTTGTAAGGTGACTCAGGGACTGGAATTGAGAAGGAGGTGGGTGTCCAAGGGAACTGAACTGTATTAGTGGAACATGAGAGCTTTTATTAGGAGCTCAATGGCTCCCTTGCCAGATGCAAGGGAGCCACTCTCCGGCCTGGTACTGAGTTAGGTCCCTGGATCAATGCCTGGGCTGTGCTGAATGAGCTGTTTCCGGGGCTCCTCGGTCAGTAGCCAGTGATACCTGCTGGAGGTCTGAAGGCCAGGCGAGGATCAGATTGGATGCTGCTGTGATGCCCCCCACAGTCAAATAACGTGGTGCGTGGGCTCACAGACGAAAACTGGCTCCTTTTGCAACACACTGGAGGGCTGATGTTTGAAGGAGACGAAGGGAGCAGACTGAGCACACAAAAAGAGCCCTTTGTTAATCAGCACACTGTAGAAGATGGAGGGCTGGTACAGAATGGCAGCCGATGTTAAATGGTCTCACCCTTGACAAATGAGTTATGACCCGACTCACAGGTGCATAGAAAAATAGTGTTACAGCGGCTGCCATTCAGTATTATGTTCCGAGTGTGTTGGCTGTTTTCATTCAAAGGAGTGATTTGTAATTACTTTCAGGGCTGATTTAAGGCCGGATTTGCGTCCTTTTTTTCCTCTCTGAAAATGAAATGCATCAAGACACTCTGTTTTTTAAATTAGAAAAGTGAAAGGTTCCCCGGAACCTCGGTGTGTGAGTGAATGGTGTGGCACGGCTCTGAGCTGTACACATCAGGAAGGCCCCAGGCTGGGTTGTTGCTGAGGTCAAGCTTTTACTGAGGCAAAGCAAAACAATATTATGCAGCATTTATTAAAGAACACTGGATTATATTACTTTTTTGACTCGGTACAAACCAAGATTTGACTGTGGCTGAAGAGCATTACAATCTGCTGTGAAAGATGGGTGCAGTGACTCTCAAGGGTAAAAGAAGGAAAGACTTGCATTTATATAGCACCTTTCACAATCACCAGACCTCCCAAACCGCTTTACAGCCAACGAAGTACTTTTTGAAGTGTAGTCACTGTTGTAATGTAGGAGATTGCAGGAGCCAATTTGTGCACAGCAAGCTTCCACAAACATCAATGTGATAATGACCAGATAATCTGCTTTAGCGATGTTGTTTGAAGGATGTTGGCTAGGACACCAGGGCTAACTCCCCTGCTCTTCTTTGAAATAGTGCTATAGGAGCAAACAGTACCTTGGTTTAATGGCTCATCCATAAGACAGCACCGCTGACAGTGCAGCACTCCCTCAGTACTAAACAGGATTGTCAGCCTAGATTTATGTGCTTGAGTCTCTGGAGTGGGACTTGAACCCACAACCTTCTGACTCAGAAGCCTGCTACCCACTGAGCCACAGCTGACATTGGTCAGGGTGGGGGGGGGGGGAAGAAGCTGAGCAATTAGGGAAAGTGGGGGGAACCTTTGAGCAGGGAATTACTTGGAGAATACTGGGGACCGGGAGGCAACAAACGAGCACGCGCAGGTCAATTAACCATTTACGAAAAATTGTTAGCCCTCTCGAATGGTTCAGTGAGATGTTCTCTACTGAGCCATTCACAACAGAAAGATTCTGGTCTGTCCTGTTCCTGAAGTTGCTTCACTCTTTCTTCCAGGGTTAGAAACGGCATGGTTTTTTATCAGCAGGAAGTTGGAAGTGGTCGGCAAAACACTGCCAGTCTGACTGGCCAAACCCCTTCCACTCCCACGAACTGACTCCAGCAGTTTTGTTCGCTCTCAACAGCACTGTACTTCAAGAAGGGAAATGTTCTGCAGAAATAAGAAGCAATGGCAATCCTTCACATACCAAAGATGCTGTGCAAGCTCCATGTCCGCGCTCTTTTTGAAGCCCCTCTTCCAAAAAATTCTCCAATCACCAAAGAAGAACCGCCCTGGTGGGCGTGGAGGGGAGACCAAACCACTATTGTCAATATGTGGATCAAACTTGACTCTGCTATGGGGAATCTGGCTTGGTTCGGATACGCTGCAGATGCTCAATAACTGAGCAACGGCCCTCGGGCAAGGCATTAGAAGGTTACTGGCATGCAAGGAACTCTAACGCAGCAAGAGTTAGCAGCCCTGAAAATCTCTGGGAGAGCTTTTGGAGGTGGATCTGGGGAGGGCAGAGCATCCGTCCACCTGGTCGCGCGTTGCACCCTTGACATGGTCCCTCTTTCTCGGCTCTCGGCCGTATGAAACGTTTGGGCAGGTGCCTGCACCCATCTCTGTGGGGGACCAGCCTCAGGAAATGCATCATGGGACTTGACCCTACCTGAGACCAATTTGGGAGCACCAGCACTGCCAATACTATGGTGTTTTTTTCAAGGACAAGGCCCACCATCACCATCTCGGGGCAATTAGGGAAGGGCAATAAATGTCGGCTTTGTCCATATCATTCCCATTCGAAAGAAGATTTTGGGATTTTAAATAGCACCTTCCTGAAGAAATGTCAAAAAGTAGATGACCCAGATTTTTAAGGCCGGTTTTGCAGTCTCGGAAACCTTGGCCTTTTTAACATGCAAGTGTCTCTGCTGCCCTAGTGACATGAGACACCATGGGCGCAAAGGCATTCAACAATAACATTCCTTGCAGCCATCATCGCTAAAGGTGCAAATGCAGGAAATGATGCACCTCTCTTATTTGCATAGCATTGTTATGTGTCCTCCCATTCATGGCTGGGCATTATGCACCCGCTCTATAATCAGAGGCAAAAAGGGGCTGGGACTCCATGTAACTGGGTCTTGCCGCAAATTGATTTGTCGATGGGGCGAGATGCTGTAAATAGACTTGGGAGGAGGCTCGTGTGGAGCATAAACACCGGCTGAATGGCCTGTTACTCTGCTTCAAATTCTATGTAAGTTCCACCCCGTCCAGCCCAGGTAATGGTGGCTTTGGACCTCCAATGCTGAGGAATTTTTGGGGGCTTCTGTCTTCAGGAGAAGAATGAACATTAGGAGGAAAAAGGAAGAGAATTCGTGGACCTTATACCTTGGGGAAGGAGGGGGGAATATGTTTTGGATACCGCTGTCGTTTGCTTCTGGCGCTGCTAATTTTGGCGGTGTTTGGAAAGTCCAGATCTTGTATTCCCATCTCCAGCTCTTCGAATCCCATCGAAATCTCGCACCGTGGAAGATTGCGCAATTTCTAGCAAACAGAAGCTGATGGATGATGCATTGATAGGGTTCGCCAGCTTCACTTTAACCCAGATACTGGACCTGAGGGTCCATCATCATTATCCTAGGCAGTCCCTCGAAATCGAGGAAGACTTGCTTCCACTCTAAAAGTGAGTGACTGAGTCTCAGGTGACTGTACAATCCAATACTGGAATTGCAGGCTCTTGTTACAGGTGGGACAGGCAGTGGATGAAGGATGGGGAGTCTGGTTTGCCGCATGCTCCTTCCGCTGCCTGCGCTTGTTTTCTGCATGCTCTCGGAGACGAGACTGGACCTGAGGGCCCATCCAGTGCTCAGACTGCACTTCTGACTCCCTGCAACCTGCCAGTTTAAACGACTGATATGACTCATTTCGTCTTGACTTTACACTTCAGATCCTACCTTCCGAAGGGTGAAATTAAATGAGATAAACTGTACGCAAATAGGGATTTTTGGATGCGTTTACTATCTTTTAATGGTGATTGTGAGGGTATTGGGAAGTCTATCTTTAAGACCTATGTTTCCTTGATTAGAGTTTATGTAATTCCGACTAATAATTGAATGTATCTAAAAGGTGTTTCTGCCGTGATACTGGGGGGTTTCGCAGGCATATTAAGTCAATGAAAGAGCAGGTTCCAAAAGCTTGGAACAAGTAGTGGGATAAAGTGTGTACGCCAATGTGTGCCGTTTTTTAGCCTCATGTTTTTATGTTTGCTTTCCCCTTCTGTTTCTAAATTATCCATCATTCCTCCCCCCCCGCCCCCCTTTAAGGCATTAGCTCATATTACGACTGAGATGCTACGGGCTCAGTAAATCACGTGTGAGCCTAAACTGTAAATATTGGCAGATTATTTAACAATGGGGTGGGGTGTGTGTGAGAGGCGGTTTGCATCTCGGCCAACCCCAATCGTGGCCTCACTTGGTCCACATACACATTGTCTGGCCTGACAGCAGTCAGGAGCCCAAGCTGAAACGGGTCCTCGTTAGCTTCAGGCAAACTGAGGCCAATTGTCGTGCCCCTGCTGTTCCTCCGGCTGAAATCAAGTTAACTCCAAACAGACCCGAGATTGCACTCGAGACCGTCATGGTCCATTTGGCCCAGTTCCGCAGGAAGCACTGTGCTTACAAAACTGAAACATCGGTAATATGTTTGATTTTATTTTTAATTGAAAGAGGACAAATTTACCACGGCAGAGATGCAAGTCAGCTGCAGATCCTTGCTCCCGGTCGCTATCCAGCAAGCACCAAGTACGTCTGTGAGCACCGGGCCAAGGCAGGATAAGTTTGGCTGCGTTGCCCACCCCACAACCTGGGGAATTTCATCCATAGTTTCTTGCTGTCATGGCTCATAGAATCATAGAAACTTACTGCACAGAAGAAGGCCATTCGGCCCGTCGGGCCTGTGCTGGCTCTTTGCAAGAGCAGTTGTGCTTAGTCCCACATCCCCACTTTTTGTCCGTGAGCCTGTAAGTTCCTCATCCGCACAACTCTCTTTAAAATTATTTATGAAATTAGCTTCCACCAACTTTTCAGTTGGAGCTTCCCAAATCCCAACAACTCACTGTGTGATAACATTTCACCTCATCGGCCCCAATAGACCTTCTGCCAATGATTTTAAATCTTATGACCTCTGGTTATTAATCCAATTGGATCAATCATGATGAGCTCCTGATGTTGAAATGCAGGCGCCCAAGTAGAGATGGGGAGAGGAGAAAGATTGGAGAGCAGATGATCGAAAGTCCGTCTATCCATGTTTGGCACCAGTCATTTTAAAATTTAGAGAAAGGAGGGAGAATCTCAAATCCTGAAACATAACGAGGACAAAGTGGAAGCTTGATCGGTACAAGGAGGAGAAAGGAATAGAAAGATATGCTAATCAGGTTAGGTGCAGTCAGGTGGGAGGAAGCGAGTGTTGAGCATAAATACTAGCGTCAACCTGTGGGGCCGAATGGCCTGTTTCGGTGCTGTACATTATATGTAATTCCATGAAATTGTGAGTAGGTAGTATCTGCTGTGGCTCACCTCTGAGTCAGAAGTTTGTGGGTTCAAGTCCCACTACAGAGACATGAGCACAAAAATCTAGGCTGACATTCCTCCTTCTTCTTCGGCGGTCCCTCGTATCGAGGATGACTTGCTTCCACACCAAAAAGGGATGAGTTCACAGGTGCTTCAATGAATGACCTGATATTCCAGGTCGTGAACTATATATTGAAGGGTGGAAGATGCCCGAGAGTGGTTTTTTTTTTAAGCTATGGTGGCCGTTGCACACCAGCCACCACACGGGCTTGACAGAGCTGGGTCTTGGTCCAGTGGCAAGGATTAATCAAGACGACTGGAGACCAGCTCTGCGCTGACACTCCAGTGCAGTGCTAAGGGAGCACTTCACTGTCGGAGGTGCCATCTTTCGGCTGAGGCGTTAAACCGAGGCCCCGTCTGCTCTCTCAGGTGGCCGTAAAAGATCCTACTATTTCGAAGAAGAGCAGGGGAGTTATCCCCGGTGTCCTGGCCAATATTTATCCCTCAAACAGCATCACAGAAACAGATTATCTGGTTATTATCACATTGTTGTTTGTGGGAGCTTGCTGTGTGCAAATTGGCTGCGGCGTTTCCTACATTACAACAATGACTCCACTCCAAAATATACTTCATTGGCTGTAAAGCGCTTTGGGACATCCGGTTTTCATGAAAAGCGCTATCGAAATGCAAGTCTTTCTTTTTATTGGCAGTCCTGGTTACAGGGTTTCACTTGTATAAGACCCTCAGCGTTCCTGTGGCAGTTCAAGTTTATCCCCCCACCCGCCCCCCGCTGCCCCAACCCTGTCAGAAAGTAATGCAGCATAGCTGATGTTAAACACACGTTTGAGTTGGGAATGCTTAAGGGGGGTAAGTTGATGTCGATCTCTTGGACTAAAATAGGAAATTAAAAATTGAAGATATCATAACTTAATATGATCTGTCTCCCTTAGAGTAAATGCAATTACAGCCAGCTTACTCTGCTCTACGCTCCGGGTGGAAAAATACCATCAATGGCCTTCAGCCAGGATATTCCAGAATCTGCAGGAGATGTTGTATGAGATCCATGTTAAGGAACGGCGGGTTCTACAAAGCCCCTCAGCAGTGGTTTATCATTGAGTTATTGATAATGTTGACAAATCTGTGGGCTGCAGAAGAGATGGCTCGGTTGAGCTTTGGCTGTTATTAATTGATAAAGGAAAGCAATGTTATAGAGTGGTTACCTGAACTGGTGTTTGGTAAAGGTAATCCACCTTTGTTGGCTTCCCTCCCACCGCCCTTTCCCCACCCCCATCCCATTAACCCGCTCCCCCCTCCTTTACTTAAGGCACTGACTTGTGCTGTGGTACTCTTCTCAAGACATCAGAGGTCCGCCTTCCCATCCCTCCATCCCCAAATGCCCATTCTTCATGAGTATCAGACACAACGGGATTTCATGCAGAGGTCTCTGAGCACTGGGAAGTGCGCTAAAGGATCCCAAGGGGATAGGCTGGCCATATGTCCCCATTTTCCGGGGACAGTCCCCGGATTAGGTACTGTACCCTCCCCCGAGCAAACACTGTCTTCGGAAGAGGCCCCGGTTCAGAAAACTCATCCCCATATAGAGTCATTGTTTTTTTAAACACAAGGTACAGAAAGTCCGGGGGAGATTATCAGCCTGTTCCCACCCAGTTTGAGCTCTGGAACAGACTCAACAAGCCGGTTGAACAGAGGTGACGACGGCGGCCCTGCCTTCCCACAGTGCATTGCGGTGGAGAAAAGGCCCCATCAATAGCTTGGGCCGCACTGCACTCTGGGAGGTTTGGTCACCTGACCCCTTGTTTTAGCCAATAGTGTCATCGAGCTACAGTACGTGGACGACGCTTGAGTCTGCACACATTCAGAGACTGAACTCCAAGCCATCGTCAGCACCTTCACCGAGGCGTACGGAAACATGGGTCTCACACTAAACATCCGTAAGACAAACCTGACCCCGCCACACAGCACTGCCCCCCGGTCATCAAACTCCACGGCGCGGCCTTGGACAACGTGGACCATTTTCCAAACCTCGGGAGCCTACTCTCAGCAAGGGCAGACATCGACGCCGAGATCCAACACCACCTCCAGTGCACCAGAGCAGCCTTTGGCCGCCTGAGGAAGAGAGTGTCCGAAGACCAGGACCTCAAATCTGACACCAAGCTTATGGTCTACAGCGCTGTAGTGATACCCGCCCTCCAATATGGCGCAGAGACGTGGACCATATACAGTAGACACCTCAAAGTGCTGGAGAAATACCACTAACGCTGCCTCCGCAAGATCCTGTAAATCCATTGGGAGGATAGACGCACCAACGTCAGTGTTCTCGCTCAGGCCAACATCCCCAGCATCGAAGCACAGACTACACTCGACCAGCTCCATTGGGCGGGCCACATTGTCTGCATGCCCAACATGAGACTCCCAAAGCAAGCACTCTATTCGGAACTCCTACACGGCAGGCTAGCCCCAGGTGGGCAGAAGAAACATTTCAAGTCCACCCTCAAAGCCTCCTTGATAAAGTGCAACATCCCCACCGGCACCTGGAAATCCCTGGCTCAAGACTACCCAAAGTGGAGGAAGAGCATCCAGGAGGGTGCTGAGCACCTCGAGTCTTGTCGCCAAGAGCATGCAGAAACCAAGTGCAGACAGCGGAAGGAGCATGCGGCAAACCAGACTCCCCACCCACCCTTTCCTTCAACCACTGTCTGACCCACCTGTGACAGAGACCGTAATTCCCATATTGGACTGGCTCAGTCACCTGAGAACTCACTTTTAGAGTGGAAGCAAGTCTTCCTCGATTTCGAGGGACTGCCTATGATGATGATTCCATTAGCACAAGCAACAAAGTCATCATGCCAGTTTTCATGTAACGCTTGCTGGCTACTTTGCTGTGCTCGCACCCTGTGTGTCCCTGGCTCGGTTTCAAAAATATGGTCACCCTACTGTGAGATCATCAGATTTCTGACAGTCAGTCATTATTTGCCTGTACTTCTTGACTTATTAGCCTGTTACTCGAGTTGACGTACACAAATAAAACAAGTTCTGCAACAAAGGCAAAGGGTTTCCTTTGGTCTTCTGGCACAAGGTTCGATTTCCTTGACCTTTGCCCTGAGAAAAAGCTAATTCCTGGGTCCAAAGACCAGGGAGAAGCTGCCAGGGCTCCATCCTGTTTTAGTTGCTCTGGGATTCCTGGGGGTTTTCCTCAGAAGGCTGAGCCACCAAAAGGGGTCCTCAGACAACAGGCTTGCAATAGTTGCAGGCCCAATGAAATCATTTCAATTAAACGTTGGGGTTTTCCACCTGAAGTTAGATAAGTTGGAGCTTGGAGTTTCCTTCGCATTTGTGCCCAGAATAAGGTCAGGCATATTCGAGTGAGATTGGGAAAATACTTGGACATAACATTGGCTGCATTTTGGACTCTGACTTCCGGGTTGCGCCCAAAGAGGAACCACCCGGCCTGGTTGATTTGTTGGTGAACCGTTGAGTTTCGATGCTGCATGTAGACCTGTGTTCTGTGAGCTGTGGGGAAACCATTGCATTCCTGATGGCAGAAGGGTTAATATCCATTCTCAGATATAAAACAGTGTGTTCTATTCTGTGGAAAGCAATGTAATGGAGAGAGGGATAGCTTTGGCAATTAACGCATGAAAAAATGTGTTCACGAGTGCTTGTATTCACTTCCGCCATTTCAACAAAGTGGCATGATGTTTATCTCCGATTTTCCACGTTGGTGGTTTGGTTTGCGGCTTTTGGAAATTTCTTTCTTTACATGTTTTGAGTAAAAACAACGCTACCCCCCCTTTTTTGTTAATCAAGCAAGACATAAGATAATAAATATTCATGCAGCTGAATGCCGTGAGCTTTGCCAGCGTTGTATTTCGTGGTTGTGAGCGCTAGTCCCTGGTGTGCTGCATCCAGCTGGGCTCCTAGTCGAAGCCAAAGCAGTGCCAAGGATGTCCCAAGTGGGACGCACCTGTCCATACCTCAGATTGTTTCCTGGACATGTTCATCAGCGGCGCCGCTTTTAGCAAAATAAAATCAGTAGGGTTTTAAAATTGCTGGAGGAATCCTATTGATTGTTGTGTGATTTGGCTGAACTCCCTGTCTCCTCTACGGTGACAACAGGGTTCAATTCATAAATCCACATGCAACACATGTGGTGCAGTACAAATTCTGACTTGCTGTTCCTGGTATTTATGAAGAAGCACTGGGTTTTTCAAAGATTTGCAACCATAATCTAAAGAGAAAGGGGAGGGGACAAAATTGAGCCCTGCCCCAAAGGGGGCGCACCTACCGTTTTGTAATGTTAATCTCCGCCCCAATCCATGGGGCAGGGAATCCGGAGAGATTCAGTACGTGGAACAATGTTTTTGGTCGGGGAGGATGTTGTGGCGGCTGCGGGGCAGGAGTGCCCTTTCCTGTCACCCCGACCAGTCATCAGCGCCACGCTGATGTGTCACACGCTCCTCCTCTTCAGTTAAAGGGGAGGGCCGCTGTGAGCTCTGCAAAGTTTTTAGTTCGGTCTACTGGGCCACCAGGGAGGGTTTCGGCCGGGCCAGCAGCCTGGCACCCAAGGGGGCAGTCGGCCGACTAAAAAAGAAAATGGAGTCGGCGGCAGCGCTACCTCCCCTTTAAGGGGAAAGCTGTCAGTGGCAGCGACCGGCGGCGTTGCCAATTCCCGCGGGGCAATTTCCCGAGGGGGACCGAAAGGGGTCGCCACCGGTCGGTAAGGGGTCGGCGTGTGCCCGACGCGGCAGGAAAATGGGCGGGGCAGTAACCCATTCCCACCGCTTCCGGGCCGGGGGCCATTGTGGACAGATCGGCCCATCCATCCGCCCTCGGTCGCGAAGGCTTCTCCGCTTCATTCCTGCCTCCTAGCGGCAGTAATGGAACTTATGGATGTGGGGGGTAATTTCGGCCCCAAAGTGACCCCAAACGTCAGCGCATGGAACACATCTTGTCATAAAGTGTTGGGTCGCCCCCCCCCCCCCCCCCCCCGGTGGCGTGTGCCACTGACCCCGCCAAAGTTCGCTGGGTAACAGGCAATGTTCCCTGTTAGCTATGCTTGGTTCTGCGCGGCATGGTTCTTTTAATGTACAGTCCCATTAAATTTCTATGCATGTGTGGTATTTACAACATACAAGCTCGTGAGCGGAGAATTTTGGAGTCTAGGGGAGTCAAAGGATATGGGGATCAGGCGGGAAAGTATTGAGGTCTATGTTCAGCCATGATCACATTGAATGGTGGAGCAGGCTCGAGGGGCCAAAAGGCCGACTCCTGCTCCTATTTCTTATGTTGTTACGTTCTTGCAGAAGACTGTGTGGCCGTGTGCGCCTGCAGCCTGGTGGGAATATTGTTTAGGGAGTGAGGCTGTGAATGACATCGGATTACATAGTATATACTGCACAGAAACAGGCCACTCGGCCCAACCAGTCCATGCCGGCGTTTATGCTCTACTCGAGCCTCCTCCCCTCTATCCTCATCGAAATCTATCAGCATACCCCCCTATTCCCTTCTCCCTCATACGTTTGTCTAGCCTCCCTTAAATGCATCTATACTATTTACTTCAACCACTCCCTGTGATGGCGCGTTCCACAGTCTCACCACTCTTTGGGTAAACAAGTTTCTTGTGGATTTCCTATTGGATTTCTTGGTGACTATCTTATATTGATGGCCTCTAGTTATGCTCTTCCCCACAAGTGGAAGCGTTCTCCCTGTGTCCACTCTATCAAAACCTTTCATATTTATAAAGACCTATTAGGTCACCCCTTTTGAGGAGTAAAGAGACCCAGTCTGTTCATCCTTTCCTGAATTGTACACCCTCACATTTCTGGTATACTCCTTGCCAATCCCTCCTGGAAGCGTACGCTTGTGTGGACATGATTGAGATTAGCCATGATACCCATGGGTGGTGGAATCATCTGTGATACACAAGGCTCATACATGACTAACAGCCAGATAGCCAAGGTACCAGAGAGCGCCCTGTGCCCATGGAATGGCAAGGAGTCCATGCACAGGGCATGGGTGAAATTTGGCCGAGAAAAAAAAAAGAGGGACAAAAATGTCATTATATTGTGGCACATTGCAACATTTGGACTAAGTTAAGCTTGGTCTGAGCTATTGGCTACAGCTGAGTTTGTTTTAAAATTGCTTGTGACTAGTCGCTGAATAAAAGGAACTTCTGCCAAGCTAAACCGATCATTTTTGGAATAAAAGAGCTTTAGTTTTTGTCGATGAACAAATCATCCCCCGAAACACAAAACTCGGAAGTGATTTATCAACCACAGATGTTCTTACACACTGTATTCAACAAACTAAACTGATGGGGGCCGAAATTCAGCCTCCCAAAAAGGCCCATTACCACCAGACAGCGGTGGAGTCGAGTGGCCGCCGGCTTCCAGTCTAATGGCTGCAGCCAGCGAAATTCAGCTCTGGAGTTTTTTTGGCGGTCCCCACTTCCACCCCACTGCTGCCGACTGTCATCAAAGGACTCGCTGCCGATCTCCCGCACCTCCATGGCACCTCCCGCAAAATTTAGCTGGAAGAATCATAGATCCGCTGTGCGGTGCCTTTGACAGCTTTTTATATCGGTGCACCTTCCTTTCACTCTGTGAGCCACGACAGCGCAGCAGCCCTTCCAGGGGAGGGCGCATTGCCGCGGCCGGCAAGTTTTTTTTACCGGCCGACTTCCCGATCGGCCGGACAATTATGGCCCCGGGTTCAGACCCCTCTTGGGTGCCGGGCCACTGGCCCAACCGAAGCCCTCCCCAGTGGCCCAGTGGGCCGAAGCGAAATAATTGCTGGTTCTCTCCACTTTAAATGAGGGGAGAGACGTGGAGACACACACGCGCACTGATATCAGCACCGCTGACTGACGGTGGCGGAGACTCTGTCCCGCCTCCACTTCTGCCCCTCCAGTGTGCTCACCGCCGCACTACCGCCCCCATTGCGACCGACTTCCAGTCCGCTCTTTAAAAAAAATTGCCAAAGAGCTGCAAATCGACCAAGACGCAAGACCTCGTCTGATGCGACGGTAAAAACACTTTGAAAACGGTCGGTGCATCAGGCTTCCAGCAGGGGTGAATTTCTACCCCATGATATCAAAACAGCCAAAAGAAGCGAAGCGGAAGGGGTGAAATTGTTTGGCCGACGGTGCAAAACGGGCAATCGCAAATTGTCAGCCCGCTTTACACTCCGCCCGTTATTCGTTTCCACAACTCCAACTCTAATTTCACCCCCGCGTTCTCTCAGGCTGAAGAACATTCCTTGCTTGGTCCCTGTTCAAAGTGACAATCGGGTTGTGCATCTGCTCATGCGGAGAATTCCAGTGGCTTTCTATTCACCGTCCCTCCCTGGGGATGTGCGTCTGCAGCTCACGGACCGCATCGGATAGTCTTGATACTTTTCACCCCTGCAGGCTTAGCGGGAGAGTGCCAGCGGGTGAGCAGCCTCGGCAGCAATGCAACAAATTGAGAAAGCATTCGAGAGCTCAGATCGGTAACCGTGCAATGTTGTTCTTTCTGTCTCAGAATGAGCTTAGAAAAAAAGTTGGGTTTACATTTAAAAACAAACTCCTGTTGAACTGCTGCAGTTAAAACCAGTTGTACGATGGCACAGAGCCAAGCTCTACTCCGGCTTTTCTAACCTTGGTGTGTGCCTGTCCCGCGTGTCCCGAACAAAGA
Source organism: Pristiophorus japonicus (assembly GCF_044704955.1). Lineage (NCBI taxonomy): Eukaryota > Metazoa > Chordata > Chondrichthyes > Pristiophoridae > Pristiophorus > Pristiophorus japonicus. The sequence goes on from NC_091977.1 coordinate 40,699,546, forward strand.
GTGCGTCGATTAGAATTCAAAAACAGTAAGGTGGAACCTCAATTTTCAACCGTATTGGAGGGATTCCCCCATGATTGAAATTTATGGGTAATTGAATACTTTGTCTTACACAGCAAGTGTTAGCTTCTGTTATGAAGCAAAATATCATAGCCGCATGGATAGTAAACTGTACCAGATCTGCACATCCAAATAACAAATCCCCGCTCCGATGGATCAAAAATCTATTGCATTTTGTTCATAGCAAACTAAAGTTGCTGTTTAAGAACTCCCTTGTGCAACCTTAATGAGCCAATATTGCATCTGTTTTATGAATGGAAGCGAAGGTAGAACTGCAACATGCTGGGGTGGATTTTCAGGTGAAAAATTGCCCGGCTTTGGGTCATGTTGAGGCTTAAAACATGGGGCTATGGCGTACTGGAAAGGATGAACAGGGCGGGTCTCTTTTCTCTTGAAAAAAGAAGGCTGAGGGGTGACATAATGGAGGTCTTTAAAATTATGAAAGGTTTTGATAGAGTGGATACAGAGAATGTTTCCACTTGGGGGGGAAGAGCATAACTCGAGGCCATCAATATAAGACAGTCATCAAGAAATCCAATCGGGAATTCAGAAAAAACTTCTTTACCCAGAGAATGGTGAGAATGTGGAACTCGCTACCACAGGGAGTGGTTGAAGTGAATCGTATTTAAGGGGAGGCTAGACAAGCATATGAGGGAGAGGGAAATAGAGGGTTATTCAGATAGATTTAGATAAGGAAAAACGGGAGGAGGCTCGAGTGGAGCAGAAACACCGGCATAGACTGGTTGGCCGAGTGGCCTGTTTCTGTACCGTATATCCTATTTAATCCTATGTGAATACTGTCACATTCCCACTCCAAAAATTGGCCTAGAATGTCCGTAAAACACAAAAGCTTCTTGAGGTGTGTAAGTACTTTGTTGATTCCTGGAAGAAATAACAGCTGAGTGCATGGCCATTGCTGCACTTGGACAACTGCACCATACTGAACAAGCTGCGTTTGCCCTCGCACTGTCTTTACCAATTTACTCTTAGCACCTCGCCTTCTACTTCCTCAACTCCTGCAGCCTTTCCACTTCATCTGCCTACAAGCTGCAATGCTTCATTCTTCTGCGTCCTCAAAGGTTTTTGAGATTGCTGTTCCTCCCCCAGTTGCAGGTTTGCTGGCGCTGGTTCGAGCTACGCTTGCCTTTGCGAAGAGAGATCACCGTGTAAGAGGACTCTAGATAACCACCCACACTTCCTTTCGCATCGGTGTCTGCCTCCATCCCATCAGAACATAAGAAATAGGAGCAGGACTAGGCCATTTGGCCCCTCGAGCCTGCTCCCCCATTCAATAAGATCATGGCTGATCTGATCATGGACTCGGCTCCACTTCCCTGCCCGCTCCCCATAACCCTTTATTCCCTTATCGCTCAAAAATCTGCCTATCTCCGCCTTAAGACATGGACCACGTACAGTAGTCACCTCAAGTCGCTGGAGAAATACCATCAACTATGTCTCCGCAAGATCCTACAAATCCCCTGGGAGGACAGACGCACCAACATTAGCGTCCTCGACCAGGCCAACATCCGCAGCATTGAAGCACTGACCACACTTGATCAGCTCTGCTGGGCAGGCCACATTGTCCGCATGCCAGACACGAGACTCCCAAAGCAAGCACTCTACTCTGAAATCCTTCATGGCAAACGAGCCAAAGGTGGGCAGAGGAAACGTTACAAGGACACCGTCAAAGCCTCCCTGATAAAGTGCAACATTCCCACTGACACCTGGGAGTCCCTGGCCAAAGACCGCCCTAAGTGGAGGAAGTGCATCCGAGAGGGCGCTGAGCACCTCGAGTCTCATCGCCGAGAGCAACAGAAATCAATCGCAGGCTGCAGAAAGAGCGTGCGGCAAATCTGTCCCACCCTCCCTTACCCTCAACGACTATCTGTCCCACCTGTGACAGGTGTATTGGACTGTTCAGCCACCTAAGGACTCATTTTAAGAGTGGAAGCAAGTCTTCCTCGATTCCAAGGGACTGCCTATGATGATGATATTCAATGACTCAGTCTCCACAGCTCTCTGGAACAGAGAATTCCATAGATTGACAACTCTCTGAGAGAAGAAATTTCTCCTCATCTCAGTTTTAAATGGGTGGCCCCTTAATTCTCGTGCAGGGCCCTAGCTCCGCCCCCCAATCGACTGGCCACACCGTGCCAATCCCCGGGAGAGGCAACACAGCGGCCAGAATCGGGGGACATTGTTTCGGCACCATTTTCAGCCCACACAGTCAATGCATCTCTGGTGAGTGCACCGTAAAAAGGGGTGGGCCAGTTTTGAGCCCTATGTCCCCTAGTTTTAGTTCCCCCTATGAGTGGAAATATCTTCTCTGCATCCACCTTGTCGAGCCCCCTCATTATCTTATAAGTTTCAATAAGATCACACCTCATTCTTCTGAACTCCAATGAATTTGGCCCCAACTTACTCAACTTATCTTCATAAGGCAACCCCCACATCTCCAGAATCAACCTGGTGTACCTTCTCTGAATAGCCAGCATTCTAATGCTTGAACCTGTGGCTCCCTTTAAACACCCCACCTTCCAGAATGCCACTACCCCCTGATGGTGGGCAATGTGAGATCAGACAATGGTGTGGAGTCATCAAGGAGCAGTATTGATGAAAGAGATTTCATGTGAAGAGTGCATGTTTCCTTCACCCATGAAATGACCCTAGAGATAAGCTCATCCTCATCAGTACTCAGTGTTTGGATTGTGGCATTGCATCCATTTTTCAGAGGTCTGGAACAAGGGGGCATAGATATAAGAGTAAATCAAAGCGATTGAGGACAGCAGTAACCTTTTTAGGCAGGCTGTGAAATGCAGTATCAGAGTTAGTAATTGCAGTAGTGACCATGTCAACATTTAGATGGTTGAAAGAAAACGAGATAAAGGGAACTGAACGGGCACACGGGATTAGGAACGTCATTGGGACATCCTGCTGTCGTGAAAGGTGCTATATAAATGCAAGACTTTCTTTCATGTCAAAGGTAAACACCAATGCAGACTGGTTGGGCTGAACGGCCTGTTTCTGCAGTGTACTTTCTGTGTGATTCTATGAGGTCAGGGGGAGAGTCATGCCCGAGAAAGTATGACAGACTGTGTATGGGGAACGTTGCTTTCAATTCCTTTGTCCATCCTTCTGAGGTAATTTAACCTCTTCATGCACTGTGTAAATTTGAGGTCATCTAAAACTCGGCAGCGCGTGTGTCCTAACTGGCACCAAGTCCCGCTCACCCATCACCCTGATCTATATTGACATCCGGTTAAGGAACGCCTTGATTTTAAAATTCTCATCCTCATTTTCAAATCCCTGCATGGCCTCGCTCTATCCTATCTCTGTAATCTCCTCTCTTACAACCCTCCGAGATGTCTGCGCTCCTCCAATTCTAATTTCTCGCGCATCCCCGATTTTACTCACTCCACCATTGGTGTCCATGCCTTCAGCTGCCAAGGCCCTCAGTTCTGGAATTCCCTCCCTAAACCCCTCTCTACCTCTCTCTCCTCCTTTAATTTGCTCCTTAAAACCTACCTCTTTGACCAAGCTTTTGGTGACCTGGCCTAATATCTCCTTATGTGGCTCAATGTAACGCTTTGGGACATTTTACTACACTAAAGGCGCTATATAAATACAAATTGTTGTTGTAGCAGCACTACTGTGTAGTGTAGGAGAACATAAGAACATAAGAAATAGGAGCAGGAGTAGGCCATACGGCCCCTCGAGCCTGCTCTGCCATTTAATACAATCATGGCTGATCCGATCATGGACTTCCCTGTCCACTCCACATAACCCCTTAATCCCTTATCGGTTAAGAAACCATCTGTTTCTGTCTTAAAAATGTATTCAATGTCCCAGCTTCCACAGCTCTCTGAGGCAGCGAGTTCCACAGATCCACAATCCTCTGAGAGAAAAAATTCCTCCTCATCTCAGTTTTAAATGGGCAGCCCCTTATTCTAAGATTATGCCCTCTAGTTCTAATCTTCCCCATCAGTGGAAACATCCTCTCTGCATCCACCTTGTCAAGCCCCCTCATAATCTTATATGTTTTGATAAGATCGCTTCTTATTCTTCTGAATTCCAATGAGTGGAGGCCCAACGTTGCTTTCAATTCCTTTGTCCATCCTTCTGAGGTCATTTAACCTCTTCATGCACTGTGTAAATTTGAGGCCATCGAATACTCGGCAGCCCATGTCCTAACTGGCACCAAGTCCCGCTCGCCCATCACCCATCCAGTGACATCCGGTTAAGGAACGCCTCGATTTAAAAATTCTCATCCTCATTTTCAAATCCATGCATGGCCTCGTTCTATCCTATCTCTGTAATCTCCTCTCTTACAACCCTCCGAGATGGCAGCGCTCCTCCAATTCTAATTTCTCGTGCATCCCCGATTTTACTCACTCCACCATTGGTGGCCGTGCCTTCAGCTGCCAAGGCCCACAGTTCTGGAATTCCCTCCCTAAACCCCTCTCTACCTCTCTCTCCTCCTTTAATTCGCTCCTTAAAACCTACCTCTTTGACCAAGCTTTTGGTGACCTGGCCTAATATCTCCGGAATCAACCTAGTGAACCTTCTCTGAACTGCCTCCAAAGTAAGTATATCCTTTCGTAAATATGGAAATATGGAAATATGCAATATTCCAGGTGTGGCCTCACCAATCATCATCATCATAGGCAGTCCCTCGGAATCAAGGAAGACTTGCTTCCACTCCTGAAGTGAGTTCTTTGGTGGCTGAACAATCCAAAACGAGAGCCACATACTTTGTCACAGGTGGGACAGATAGTCGTTGATGGAAGGGGTGGGTGGGACCGGTTTGCCGCACGCTCTTTCCGCTGCCTGCGCTTGATTTCTGCATGCTCTCGGCGTTGAGACTCGAGCTACTCAGCGCCCTCCCAGATGCAATTCCTCCACTTAGGGTGGCCTTTGGCCAGGGACTCCCAGGTGTCAGTGGGGATGTCGCACTTTATCACCAATATTCCTGCTTTTGTCCTCCAATCCCTTTGCAATAAAGGCCAAGATTCCATTGGCCTTTCTGATCACTTGCTGTACCTGCATACTAACCTTTTGTGTTTCATGCACAAGTACCCCCAGGTCCCGCTGTACTGCAGCACTTTGCAATCTTTCTCCATTTAAATAATAAGTGACACTGACTGATGGTAATTTGGCTCTGGGTAATAGAGTAAAACGAGAGATATCGATTCGGCCGCTGGTAATAACTCTCCTGAATGTCACTTCCGTTGACTTGATCTTTTCTGGTGAAGGGTCCATACCTGAAACACTGTTATTTCTGGAAATGTCTGTTTTTTGTTGAAGTTGGCCCATCAGTTAAGGATAGCTTTATTACACTGTTCATTAGCGTTACTCTCACTGGCCTGCAGAAACAAGGGAGAATCTGCGGTAGAAAATAGGTGAAGTACATTGGGTATAATGTGACAACAAATGTTGTTAGGAAGCTTTCTTGTAGCCCCGAGGCACAGAATGGAGACCTTAGCACAGAGGAATCTGCAGGATCCTTTTAAAAAGAATACCGTCTACGTTTACATGTCTGTGAACTGCACTAACTTCAGTATCAGATTTTAACTAAAACAAACTTTCCCAAAGCTTCAGAGCACAGATATGGTTATGATAAGGCCCTGCACCTAAATCCGGTTTAATGTTCTGACTGCTTTCAGTGACCTCACGTATTCCCCCGGTGGTCCCTGAAAGCCAGGTGCTGGGGATTGTCTCCAGTTTGCTCCTTGCCTTCTTTCAAACTCTGCAGGCATTGGATTAGCAGCAAACTGTTGCTCTGTCAGGCTGCTGATTTGCATTGAGCCGGTTAATTCAGCCTCTGCATTTGCAGCTGATTTGAATCAAACTGAGCTGTGTAAGTGGGCACAGAGCAGTGCGCATAGTTTAGTTTGCAAATCAAGCTCTCGATGAGGTTCAGTTCACCTCGTCACCATTTGAGGACTCGGGAGTAAAATGTGTCCCTCCCTCCCCATATTCTGCCCGATTTGCAAGAGAGAACGAGTGTGAAAGTCACTTTGATCATCAGTGCAACTTCTAAATATTGAAGTCACAACGTATTCTTTTTTTAAAACCCGCTTTCATTGGACTTACAATGAATGTTGCCCCAGTTAGTATGGTGCCACACCATTCAACACTGAACAATGTGAAGGACATTTGCATCAAAAAAAAGTCCCGCAAGTTTGTTTCTGTCTCTCCTTTCTTGAATGTGATGACTACAATAACAACAACTTGCATTTAAATAGCACCTATAATGTTGCAAAAACGTCCCTTCACAAGAGGATAATCAAACAAAATTTGACACCGAGCAACATAAGGTGATATTAGAACAGGTGACCAAAAGCTTGGTCAAAGAGGTAAGTTTTAAGGAAGAGAGAGAGGCGGAGAGGTTTAGATCGGGCAGTCCAGCTTCAGGTTTGGACAGCTGAAGGCCTGGCCGCCAGTGGTGGGGAAAAGCCTAAGATGAGGATGCACAAGAGGCCAGAATTGAAGGAATGTAGAGGTCTTTGAGGTTTGTGGGGCTGGAGGAGATTACGGAGAAGGGACGAGGGAGGCCATGGAGGGATTTCAAAACATAGATGAGAATTTTAAAACTGAGGTGTTGCTGAACTGGGAGCAAAGGGGTGATGGGTGGATGGCACTTGGTGAGAGTTAGAATACAGGCAGCAAAGTTTTGGATGAGCTCAAGTTTGACTAAAAACTTGATCAAAATAACATGGCTCCTGGGCAAAGGAAGAAGAAAGCACTTGCATTTATCAAGCACCTTCCATGACCTCAGGATGTCCCAAAGTGTTTTACAGCCAACAAAGTACTTTTGAAGTGTCGTCACTGTTGTAAGGTAGGGAAAAAACCTGCCAATAAAGACTTCATGTTACAAGCTACTTCTATACTGGCTTCAGTGGAGTGCTTGCACTGCCTCCTGAGACAAAAGTCTTCAGTGGCTGGTGGCAATATAAAACGAGTTGTGCCAGCAGGCCTATCCAGCAGCTTTACATTGGGGAGGCCACTGCCTGGGCAAGACCTGCTCCTCAGCAGCTGGCCATGCAAACATCCTACTGACACTAAATAAAAGCAGCACATAGAATCCACCACTCTGCCCTACCACAGTGACTCAACAACCTGCGGCTGCAGTTTTTTCCAACAATGGCACAACAGATTAAACTTCCACCCACATTCATTTCTTTTGTACAGTAGTTAGATCTTGATTGTTTCTTGTTCAAAGATCTGGTGAGCGTGTGGGCGGGAGGAGAAGGGAGAGCCCTAACCTTCCTTTCATAACATGACCAGGGTAGAAGTTAAATCATAGAAATTTACAGCACGGCAGGAGGCCATTCCGGCCCATCGTGTCCGCGCCGGCCAACAAAGAGCTATCCAGCCTAATCCCACGTTCCAGCTCTTGGTCCGTAGCCTTGTAGGTTACGGCACGTCCAAGTATTTTTTAAATATGATGAGGATTTCTGCTTCTACCATCCTTTCAGGCAGTGAGTTCCAGTCCCCCACCCTCTGGGTGAAAACATTTCTCCTCAAATCCCCTCTAAACCTCCGACCAATTACTTTAAATCTATGCCCCCTGGTTGTTGACCCCTCTGCCAAGGGGAATAGGTTAAGAGGAAGTAGTATTGCAATTTCATTTTGGATTTTATGAGGTGTAACAGAGCAAACGGCAGTGTGTGTGGGAATGCAAGGAAAACAACTAACGTAGTCTTCAAAGGGACAAGCCATTGGTCAGTGCAAAGTATAAAAATTCTCACCGATGACAGCCCACTTGGCTTGCGCATTTTTCTTTGAAAGTTTTTTTTTCCGGTTCGGAAAACACTCTCCTGCAAAGCAAATGGTATTCTATTAAATAGCGATTAGAAGGGAGCTTTACAATCAAGATGCTGCATGTTTATTGGACGTTTGTGTTTTTGATGAGACTTGCTTGCATACATGGAGGAGGATCATCAAGCTGTGAAAAGAAGTTTAACTGGCTTGAAGTTCACCAGAACCTTCTGCCTCGTAAAATGGGCCAGCTGAAGATTGAAGCCAGTTTATGTCGCGTGGAATGCAATGTGTGGGGGGTGTGTGTGTGGGTGCATATATGTACCTGTGTGTGTGCGTATGTATATCCGTCTTTTGGATGAGATGAGGTGGACGTTGTAGATCTCGTGGCACTATTTCGAAGAGGAGCAGAGGAGTTATCCCCGGTGTCCTGGCCAATAATTATCCCTCAATCAACGCAACAAAAAACTGATTATCTGGTCATTATCACATTGCTGTTTGTCGGAGTTTGCTGTGCGCAAGTTGGCTGCTGTGTTTCTCACATTACAACAGTGACTACACTGCAAAGGTACTTAATTGGTCATGAAAAGCGCTATATAAATGCAAGTTCTTTTTCTTTCATATATAATAGTACAGAATTATTCTCAGTGTAACCCTATCCAGAACCCAATGTACATGTGTGTTCCCTCGCCACGCTCAAAAATCACTCTTCCTCAATAAACACTTAAAAAAGAACAGGATGCCTTGGGCACTGCATGTTAACAGTATCTCATGATGGGATTCTGCCACTCATGAGCTGGAAAATGAAGCCAATTTTTTTTTGAAACAAACGTTCAACCTTTCTTTTTAACAACAAAAAGCAGCAGACCTCAGGCTGGTGCCGCAAAAGTAAGAAATTAGTTTTCAGACAAGAGCCAGACGTGAAACAAAATGAAAGGGGAAAAAAAACGATCTTCCAAATTAAAGGCGGGCGCTTGCCGAGGATGATTCATTGGCGAGGCAGACCGGCTAGGTCAGAATCAGCTCTCATTAGCCTCATTGTCATTGCTGCATCGGTATACAAGTCAAAATGCTTGGGAATCTAGGTTAGAGGCGCCGTCTATTCTGTTAAATACAGCACTGTTTCACTTTACAATGGAATGATTTGATGATAACGGTTGGCATCTTTACAACAAAAACCCTCTGAAAAGTGTGGCAAAAACTGAGGGGAAGATTGATGGGGCTTACTGCACCCTAATCATTTCTGGATCAGTTCATTCTTCGTGAACTTGACCCATTAAAGGTTCTCTTAAAAACAAAAATGTTTCTTCTACTCTGCAGTGAAATCTTATACCACATCGCTCTGTCCGTAGGAGCCGGCAGTCAATGGGCTCAGTGTTTGTGGGAAGGTGAGGCTGACGGCTGATACTTTGAAACTGCACGTTATCAAAATTAGAACATACCTTCATTATTAACCCTTTTAGGAAGGGCCGTGCCACTGTCTTTGCATAAGCATCCAATACAAACTTGCTGTGCTTAATTTGGCCCTATTTGGGAGGTCTGGGGTTTTGTGGGAGGCGGGGAGCTGCGTCCTTTGTCATTGTGTGCCTCACACTCAATGGTACATGTTCTTTCAGAGGCTTGACTGCAGGAGACTGAGGCCTAGAAATTCCCCGGCTTGTCGTTATTGGATAAATGACGTCATTTTAGTGAAGAAATAAGAATAAAAATGTCACCATTTTTTAAGGGGGTAAATTTGGCTGTAAAATACGCCTGTCATTAAAAAACAGCGTTGCATGACTATTGGCATTAAAAACCGCGATCTCGCCAACTTTAGCCCGAGGCCTATCAACGCCAAAAATACAGGCTTTTCTTGTACGTTTTTTTTAATCCCAAAATGGGTTCGCCGAATCGCCAAACTTAGGTGGTGCGGTGTTTTCTCGTGTTGCGCATTGGCAATCCGCTTTTTGGCAATATTTTGAAAACGGCATTCTTAAAGTTTGGGGAATTTTGTGCACTTCCTTTTAAGGACAAAAAACACTTCTAACGCGAAAAAATCGTGTTAAAACATGTGTTAGGCTGGGGAAATTCTAGCCCTCAGTAAGTACTGTATAGGCAGGCAGTGACTAGTGGGGTACCGCAAGGTTCAGTGCTGGGACCCCAGCTATTTACAATATACATTAATGATTTAGACGAAGGAATTGAATGTAATATCTCCAAGTTTGCAGATGACACTAAGCTGGGTGGCAGTGTGAGCTGTGAGGAGGATGCTAAGAGGCTGCAGAGTGACTTGGACAGGTGAGGTGAGTGGGCAAATGCATGGCAGATGCAGTATAATGTAGATAAATCCACTTTGGTGGCAAAAACAGGAAGGCAGAATACTATCTGAATGGTGACAGATTAGGAAAAGGGGAGGTGCAACGAGACCTGGGTGTCATGGTACATCAGTCATTGAAAGTTGGCATGCAGGTACAGCAGGCGGTGAAGAAGGCAAATAGCATGTTGGCCTTCATAGCGAGAGGATTTGAGTACAGGAGCAGTGAGGTCTTACTGCAGTTGTACAGGGCCTTGGTGAGGCCACACCTTGAATATTGTGTACAGGTTTGGTCTCCTAATCTGAGGAAGGACATTCTTACTGTTGAGGGAATGCAGCGATGGTTCACCAGACTGATTCCCGGGATGGCAGGACTGACATATGAAGAAAGACTGGATCGACTGGGCTTATATTCTCTGGAATTTAGAAGGATGAGAGCGGACCTCATCGAAACATATAAAATTCTGACGGGACTGGACAGGTTCGATGCAGGAAGAATGTTCCTGATGTTGGGGAAGTCCAGAACCAGGGGTCACAGTCTAAGGATAAGGGGTAAGCCATTTAGGACCGAGATGAGGAGAAACTTCTTCACTCAGAGAATTGTGAACCTGTGGAATTCTCTACCACAGAGAGTTGTCGAGGCCAGTTCGTTAGATATATTCAAAAGGGAGTTGGATGTGGCCCTTAGGCTAAAGAGATCAAGGGGTATGGAGAGAAAGCAGGAATGGGGTACTAAAGTTGCAAAAATTACCAGCCATGATCATATTGAATGGTGGTGCAGGCTCGAAGGACCAAATGGCCTACTCCTGCACCTATTTTCTATGTTTCTATGTTACCCACATAGACATACATTTTCAGCATGAGATATGTAGAAAGAAATGTAAAAGTTGGGTCCAGACTTAGGTGTCTAACATGTAAATGTCTGGAATTGCTAATTATCAATTTCTTGATAGGCCGCGACCAAAAAAAGAAAGAACCTGCATTGATATACTGCCTTTCGTGACCTCAGTATGTCCCAAAGTGCTTTATAGCCAGTGAAGTACTTTTGAAGTATAGTTACTGTTGTAATGTGGGAAATGTGGCAGCCAATTTGCGCACAGCAAGCTTCCATGAACAGCAATGTGATAATGATTAATCAATTTTAACTGTTGATAGAGGGACCAATGTTGGCCAGGACACTGAGGATAACTCCCATGCTCTCCTACAAAATAGTGCCATGGGATCTTTTACATCCACCTGAGTGGGCAGACGTGACCCCAGTTTAAGGTCTCATCCAAAAGGCAGCACCTCCAACAGTGCTCAGTAGTGCACTGGAGTATCAACCAAGATATTGTGCTCAATCCCTGTTGTTCACAATTTACATTAATGATTTGGACTCGGGAATCAGTAGTACAATTTCAAAATAAGCGGACGACTCCAAATTGCGAGGTGTAGGAAGAATGCAACAAAATACAGGAAAGCATTAATAAACTTGCAGAATGGACATGTAATTAGCAAATGAATTTCAATATAGATGAGCGTGAACTGGAGCATTTTGGCAGGAAGAATAAGGAGGCCACATACTCCTTGAAAAATAAGCGCATGAATGGGTTAGAGGAACAAATGGATCTCGGGGTACAGATACACAAATCACTAAAGGTAGCGACCCAGTCAAATAAAGTCATAAAAAAGCAAACAAAGCACTGGTGTTCTTTTCTAGAGGGATAGAATTGAAAAGCAGAGAACTTATGTCGAACTTGTATCAAATCTTGTTTAGATCACACTTGGAGTCTTGGGCACAGTCCTGGACTCCATATTATAAAAAGGATAGAGGCATTGGAGACGGTTCAAAAAACGATTCACAAGGATGATACCATAACTGAGAGGATACACTTTTCAGGAAAGGCTGAACAGGCTGGGGCTCCTTTCTCTAGAAAGGAGAAGGCCGAGGGGTGACCTGATAAAGGTGTTTAAAATAGTAAAAGGGTTTGATAGGTTCGATGTAGAGAAAATAGAGGTCTTTAAGATAGTGAAAGGGTTTGATAGGCTAGATGTAGAGAAAAAGTTTCCACTTGTGAGACGTCCACAACTAGAGGCCCTAAATATAAGGTGGTCACTTATAAATCCAGTGGGGAATTCAGGAGAAACTTATTTACCTAAAAGAGTGGTAAAAATGTGGAATTCACTACCACAAGGAGTATTTGAGGCAAATAGCATAGAAGCTAGATAAACACACCAGGGAGAAAGTAATAGAAGAATGTGCTGATAGGGTTAGATGAAGAGGGGTGGAAGGAGGTGCGTGTGGTGCATAGACCAGTTAGGGCCTGTTTTTGTGTTGTACCCGCGATGTGCGGATGGGGGGAGCGGGGGTGGGGGGGGGGTGGGGGCGGCAAGGAGGGATCTCATTTAGTTTTGAATGATTATGATAAGGTAAATTCAGAACAAGTCAGGACCAAAAATTTAAATTAATGAAAAGTAAATTTAGAGCAGACATATTAGGAAACAGGAGTGGACCATTCAGCCTCTCATGCCTATTTTGCCATTCAGTTCGATCATGGCTGATCTGTACCTCAACTCTGCCTGCCGTTGCTCCATTTCCCTTGATACCATTATCTAATAAAAATCCGTTGATCACAGTGTTGAACATTTCAATTGACCTAGCAACCACAGCCTTACGAGGGAACGAGTTCCAGATTTCCACTACCCTTTGTGTGGAAAAAGTGCTTCCTGATTTCACGCCTAAATGATCCAGCTCTATTTTTAAGATTATGGCCCATTGTTCTGGATTTCCCCCCCAAAAAAATGTCTTCACTGAAAGGTCGATAATGTTTGAAGTAATCTACCAGGTATAGTTTTGGAATCACAGTCAGGAAAATTCAGAAGTTCAAAATGGGCAAGTTAAAACGTCTTCTAACTGTACAAACTTTTGCTGTCGTCTTTTTTTTCCCTGCACTATTATAGAAACATCGAAAATAGGTGCAGGAGTAGGCCATTCGGCCCTTCGAACCTGCATCATCATTCAATAAGATCATGGCTGATCATTCACCTCAGTACCCCTTTCCTGCTTTCTCTCCATACCCCTTGATCCCTTTAGCCATAAGGGCCATATCCAACTCCCTTTTGAATTTATCTAATGAACTGGCCTCAACAACTTTCTGCGGTAGAGAATTCCACAGGTTCACCACTCTCTGAGTGAAGAAGTTTCTTCTCATCTCGGTCCTAAATAGCTTACCCTTTATCCTTAGACTGTGACCCCTGGTTCTGGACTTCCCCAACATTGGGAACATTCTTCCTGCATCTAACCTGCCCAGTCCCGTCAGAATCTTATATGTTTCTATGAGATCCCCTCTCATCCTTCTAAACTCCAGTGAGTACAGGCCCAGTCAATCCAGTCTCTCCTCATATGTCAGTCCTGCCATCCCGGGAATCAGTCTGGTGAACCTTCGCTGCACTCCCTCAATAGCCTATCTTCCCAACTTCTATATTGGGCATGGAAACTGATGATGAATCGTGAAAGTAAGGATCTAGATTAACAGGGCAGAACGACCATCTTGAATTTCACCTGAAAATCAGTGCTATCCTCAGCAGTGTGCCGGCTGAGCATCATCTCAGATCACCGCACTCCTTGCATTTATTTTTTTTAAAAAGGTTTATTTTAAGAAGGGTGTCTTGGGGCTTTTCTGAACTTCACAGGCAGTTGAAATTGTTCGGAGCCGAGCTTTTGAATCCGTTCGAAAAAAACAATCTCGGTTTTCTGCATCAAGAAGCTCATTAGCTTTACCAAATAGCTTTGTTTGAGCACAAGGCAGTTACCACACAATTGGCAGCAGCTAGTCAGAAAGTCAGCACCGTGGCACAGCAAATGAGAATCGCCTTCGCAATGAAAATTCCAGTTCCAGACCATTTCAAATAGTAATTTCAAACCCACAGCTGAGAAAACTTGCACAGCCCATATTTGTCAAATGCAGATATAATCCTAATGATGGATGTGCCAGTAAGGTGGGCAGCTGATGACATTATTTCTTACTCCTGAACTTTCCATCGGTTATTTTGAATTACCAGTAAAATGTGTCTTCAGCCACAAAGCTATTTTGCTTGAAAAACCAAAAAGGCTTCACTGTGATGTAGAGCTTATAGAAACATAGAAACATAGAAAATAGGTGCAGGAGCAGGCCATTCAGCCCTTCTAGCCTGCACCGCCATTCAACGAGTTCATGGCTGAACATGAAACTTCAGTACCCACTTCCTGCTTTCACGCCATACCCCTTGATCCCCCGAGTAGTAAGGACTTCATCTAACTCCCTTTTGAATATATTTAGTGAATTGGCCTCAACTACTTCCCGTGGTAGAGAATTCCACAGGTTCACCACTCTCTGGGTGAAGAAGTTTCTCCTTATCTCGGTCCTAAATGGCTTACCCCTTATCCTTAGACTGTGACCCCTGGTTCTGGACTTCCCCAACATTGGGAACATTCTTCCTGCATCCAACCTGTCCAAACCCGTCAGAATTTTAAACGTTTCTATGAGGTCCCCTCTCACTCTTCTGAACTCCAGTGAATACAAGCCCAGTTGATTCAGTCTTTCTTGATAGGTCAGTCCCACCATCCCGGGAATCAGTCTGGTGAATCTTCGCTGCACTCCCTCAACAGCAAGTATGTCCTTCCTCAAGTTAGGAGACCAAAACTGTACACAATACTCCAGGTGTGGCCTCACCAAGGCCCTGTACAACTGTAGCAACACCTCCCTGCCCCTGTACTCAAATCCCCTCGCTATGAAGGCCAACATGCCATTTGCTTTCTTAACCGCCTGCTGTACCTGCATGCCAACCTTCAATGACTGATGTACCATGACACCCAGGTCTCGTTGCACCTTCCCTTTTCCTAATCTGTCACCATTCAGATAATAGTCTGTCTCTCTGTTTTTACCACCAAAGTGGATAACCTCACATTTATCCACATTATACTTCATCTGCCACGCATTTGCCCACTCACCTAACCTATCCAAGTCACTCTGTAGCCTCATAGCATCCTCCTCGCAGCTCACACTGCCACCCAACTTAGTGTCATCCGCAAATTTGGAGATACTACATTTAATCCCTTCGTCTAAATCATTAATGTATAATGTAAACAGTTGATATAAAGTAGTTGATAGTTGAAAAGATACGGATTTTGTTGGATCATATTTTTAAATGGGTTAAATATGATCTGTATACATAATTATTTTATATATACAAACTATTATGTATAATGTATCTCTTTCAGCATTATTCACAGTGTGTTAAAGCATAGGGAAATTCTTAGCTTGTAAGTTTATTTTACCGCAAAGGGTGTTGAAATACGTGTTTTTTTATAGATTGACTGCTGGGATATTTGAACCACAGAAAAGCTATGGACAAATTTAAAATGCGATGCACTTCATAAGAAGGTCTTCTCCTATATTAATAGGTAAATATAGGAGAAAAAAAATACACTTTCCATGAAGAGTCCAACACTAAGAGAGTTCCCCAAATATTAAGGGGGAGAAATATTTTTGATTAGCGCCAGAGAGGGTTGCTAAGGGGCCGACAAACACCTACTGCCTGAGTGCCACACTCTGTCAGCCTGCCGCGAGCTTCACTGGTGGTTTAGCGGCGCTGTCATTTAGCGCTGCGCACTCTAGCGCTGCCCACTTGGTGATGTCACCGAGTGTGCAACGCCCCCTTTGCGACGCGTTTCCGAGATTGACTGCTTTCGCCTGCCGTAGCGCTTGTCACTACTCCCAACAGGGAGAAGCAGACAGTGCGCAGAGGATCCTGGGGCGACATCGCAGGGAATGAAAAGGGAAGTGTCGAGAATCAAATTTTGAACAATTTTATCTGTGGAGGGCAGTTGGTCGCGTCCCTTCCATTTTTTTTGCAGGTTTCACATGGTTGACCTCATCTCCTCTTTCGGTGCTAGGATGCCGGTATCTTCGTATCTCAAGTTGAGAAGGGCTGCTGCCCCGCAAAGGGCCTTTCGCACCCTAAGAGGATTGTGCCACACTTCCCTTTGTGCTCCAATCTTCTCTTGGGGTGATACAACTAAATATACCACTTCAAGGCGGTAGACATTGCCTGCGCTAAAGGTAGTGCCCCACGCAATCACCACCTCAAAGTGGGTGTCCTCGAATTTGTAGCCCTGAGTGAGTAAATGGACCAGAGTTCGGAGGGACATCTGCAACGGTGTTAAAAATACGTCCTTTGATTGACTCCTTCCCTATCACGCACTGCTTCCTACTCATACTATTGCATCCCCCATTGCAGACCTGGAGGGTCCCAGATTGAGTCCCTGATTTGTGCTGACTTCACTGATTTCAGCGAGGACAGCAGAAGGGGCACTGCCCCTAGCATTAGCAGCTGCTACTGAATGTTATCCGGCGGTTGTAATGCCCCCTAGAGTTGAATAGCCGACTGACACTCGGCATCAATATCAGACAAAAAGCACGGATTTCGAAACCAGGTTGAGATGGATATAGAGATTATTGAAAGCCTTGGAATCATACACCGTCAAGAGTTGCCTACAGGAGAGGATTTGGATGAGACATAAAACTGTCTGCCCTATCAAATAGATCTCCTATGGGGGTTCGCCTTGATATCCTGGCCAATATTTAACTCTTAACCAACAGCACCAAAACCGATTTACTGGTCATTATCTCATTGCTGTTTGTGGTATCTTGCTGTGCATACATTGGCTGCCATGTTTCCTCCATTACAAGAAAGAAAGCAAGTATTTCATGACCACTGGACATCCCAAAGTGCTTTACAGCCAATGAAGTACTGTTGTAATGTGTGCAACAGTGCCTACACTTCAAAAGTACTTTATAGTCTGCAAAATACTTCCTTCCTTCCTTTCCCTTCCCTTCCCTTTCCTTCCTTCCTTTCCTAGAGCATGAGGAGACTATAAACATATTGAAATATAAATTAACAGTCTTTTCTCACACACTCGTATTTCTGTCATCTTTCTTTCACTCTTATTTTCTTTCCTATTTCTCTCTGTCCATTATCCAGTGCCTCTGTGGTACTTGGTTTGAAATTAGTTCTGTGGGTAATGAATGTGTTATTGAATTCCTGCATGTTTGAAAAGTACATTTTGATGCAGTTTTTGATGTTGGCTGCTGTTGAGTATAAATAAAAAGAAAAAGCTGCATAACTGAAACAACAATAAAAAATACTGGAGAGGCACAGAAGGTCAGTTTAGTTTCTATCAAAATAATCCTTTCTTTTTTTCTTTTTTTTCTTTCTCTCTCTTTCTCTTTCTCTTTCTTTCTTTTTCTCTTTCTTTCTCTCTTTCTCTCTTTCTTTCTTTCTCTCTCTCTCTCCATCATTTTCCCAGATCCCCTGGCATTAAGTGTGCCTCAGCAATCTGGCATTCTCTGATACCTTTCTGTAAAATAAAAATTCATAGGTATTGGTAGAAAATAAAGTTAATAACTGCACATTAAATGTCATTGCTTTACCCTGCATGGAGTCAGCACAGTACAGATTTCTCAAAGTTGCTTCGATCAGTAAACCTCAAAACCTTGCAAGTTTTTGTGCAAGTGGAGCCACAAGGAAACGTGAATAATTTTCTTTTCACACGGAGTTATGCTTTACCACAAGTGGCTACTGAGGCAGAAACTGCTGCAGTATTTCAAAGGGAACTGTGTAAGTATATTGAAAAGAAGAATATAAAAAGTCACAGGGGAAAGAGGAGGGAAGTGGGACGAGATTCAGGAGCCGTGGCACAGGTTTCCTTCTGTGTTGTTCGATTTCTGATAAGTAAAATTTTAAGTTATACAGTGACAATGATCTTCCCAATTATTTTGGCTGCTTTATGAATTTGAACAACATGAATTATTAAGAAGAGAATACCCGAAAAGGGAAACTTAACAATTTAGCGTTGGTAGTCAATTTTAATTTTTAATGCACCCAACAGGCAGGCTGAGGTTGATGAACCAAACCCAGAGGAGCTGTGAGGGGAGTGAGCTAGTTGAACAACAAAAGACACAGGATTGAACAGGAAGAAAGATTACTTTAGAACCTCTTCAAGTCAGGTAAGTCGATCTGCGTGGGTTGATTGTAACCCTCTGAAAGTCTTCACACAGAAAAGTGATGTACATTACATCCCTCCAGATACAAACCGACAAACATCTGCGTGGGTTTGTATGAAAATCATTGATGGCTGATGCTGTAAACAAAAAGCGAAAAACAAAAACCTGGAGATGCTGGAAATCTGAAACAAAAGCATAAAAATGCTCGAAACACGCAAACGGTAAGTCAGCATGTGTGGAAAGAATGGACGCGTAAACATTTCAGATGTAGAACCTCTGTTTGAACTGCCATCACATAGTAGTTGATGTTATTCGGCAGCCAGAGCACAGGATGATTGTCTGCTTATCTTGTGGGTACTGCCCGAACACTGGTTCTCATTTGCAGGGCAAGTGCCTGGTAGTTTTCTGTCGATTGTGACGGCTCGTTTTTCTGGCTCCATGCTCGATTTACTTCTAAATTAAGCACCTCATTTTTTTTCAAGGCAAGCTTGATTAAAACTTACAAATATCATCTATCCATGCATGAGCCTTGACAATTCAACTTTGGAGGGAACCCAGACTTTGGCCACACTCGACAACAATAACTTGCATTTATATAGCAGAGTCAGCATGGATTTATGAAGGGGAAGTCATGTTTGACAAATTTGCTGGAGTTCTTTGAGGATGTAATGAACAGGGTGGATAAAGTGGAACCAGTGAATGTGATGTATTTGGACTTCCAGAAGGCATTTGACAAGGTGCCACATAAAATGTTACTGCACAAGATAAAAGTTCATGGGGTTGTGGGTAATGTATTAGCATGGATAGAGGATTGGCTAACTAATAGAAAACAGAGAGTCGGGATAAATGGTTCATTCTCTGGTTGGCAACAAGTAACTAGTGGGGTGCCGCAGGGATTAGTGCTGGCACCCCAACTGTTTACAATCTACATTAACGACTTGGAAGAAGGGACTGAGTGTAACGTAGCCAATGGGAGGAAAAGCAATGTGTGAGGAGGACACACAAAATCTGCAAAAGGACATAGACAGGCTAAGTGAGTGGGCAAATATTTGGCAGATGGGGTATAATGTCGGAAAGTGTGAGGTCATGCACTTTAGCAGAAAAAAATCAAGAGCAAGTTATTATTTAAATGGAGAAAGATTGCAAAGTGCCGCAGTACAGCGGTACTGGAGGTACTTGAGCATGAAACACAAAAGGATAGTATGCAGGTACAGCAAGTGATCAGGAAGGCTAATGGTATCTTGGCCTTTATTGCAAAAGGGATGGAGTATAAAAGCAGGGAAGTCTTGCTACAGTTGTATAGGGTATTGGTGAGGCCAAACCTGGAATACTGCGTGCAGTTTTGGTTTCCATATTTACAAATGAATATACTTGCTTTGGAGGCAGTTCAGAGAAGGTTCACTAGGTTGTTTCCGGGGATGAGGGGTTTGATTTATGAGGAAAGGTTGAGTAGGTTGGGCCTCTACTCATTGGAATTCAGAAAAATGAGAGGTGATCTTATCAAAATGTATCAGGTTATGAGGGGGCTTGACAAGGTGCATGCAGAGAGGATGTTTCCACTGCTGGACGAGACGAGAACTAATTTGTAAATCTTTGAATAAGGGGCCGCCCATTTAAAACAGAGGTGAGGAGAAATTTCTTCTCTGAGGGTTGTAAGTCTATGGAATTCGCTGCCTCAGAGAACTGTGGAAGTTGGGACAGTGAATAAATTTAAGACAGAAATAGACAGTTTCTTAAACGATCAGGGGTTATGGGGAGCGGGCGGGGAAGTGGAGCTGAGTCCATGATCAGATCAGCCATGATCTTATTGAATGGCGGAGCAGGCTCGAGGGGCCGTATGGCCTACTACTGTTCGTATTTCTTATGTTCTTATATCGCCTTTAACATAGCCAAACATCGAGCAGTGCGAGTCCGGGGTGCGTGGAGCGGCCTATAAAAGGCCCAACGTCGGAGCAGGAGCGACAGTTCGAGCAGCGCGAGTCCGGGATGCATGGAGCGGCCTATAAAAGGCCTAACGTCGGAGCAGGAGCGACAGTTCGAGCAGCGCGAGTCCGGGATGCATGGAGCGGCCTATAAAAGGCCCAACGTCGGAGCAGGAGCGACAGTTCGAGCAGCGCGAGTCCGGGATGCATGGAGCGGCCTATAAAAGGCCCAACGTCGGAGGAGGAGCGACAGTTCGAGCAGCGCAAGTCCGGGATGCATGGAGAGGCCTATAAAAGGCCCAATGTCGGAGCAGGAGCGACAGTTCGAGCAGCGCGAGTCCGGGATGCATGGAGCGGCCTATAAAAGGCCCAGCTTGTGCAGCTGCAGCAGGGACAGAAGGCAAAAAAGAAGTAGAAAGAAATCGAAAGGTGACGTCACAGTCAAGAGGGTAAGTGATTGGCTGGTGATTGGTAAGTAGTTTTTCTTTTTCTCTTCTATTTCAGAAAGGAATCTTTAGCATTGTTGTTGCCAAATTAGGTTAATCTAGGGGTTAAGTCATGGCAGGAGAGCTCGGACACATGTTATGCCCCTCCTGTACCATGTGGGAAACAGGGACACCTCTGGTGTCCCTGACGACTACGTGTGCAGGAAGTATATCCACCTCCAGCTCCTGACGAAGTGCATTGCAGAACTGGAGCTGCGGGTGGATTCACTCTGGAACATCCACGATGCTGAGAATGATGTGAATAGCACATTTAGTGAGTTGGTCTTACCGCAGGTAAAGGGTCCACAGCTAGATAGGGAATGGAAGACCAACAGGAAGAACAGTGCAAGGAAGGTAGTGCAGGGGTCCCCTGCGGTCATCCCCTTGCAAAACAGATACACTGCTTTGGGTACTGTTGAGGGGGATGACTCATCAGGGGAGGGCAGCAGCAGCCAAGTTCATGGCACCGTGGATGGACCTGCTCCACAGGAGGGCAAAAAAAAGTGTGGGAGAGCAATAGTGATAGGGGATTCGATTGTAAGGGGAATAGATCGGCGTTTCTGCGGCCGCAACCGAGACTCCAGGATGGTATGTTGCCTCCCTGGTGCAAGGGTCAAGGATGTCTCAGAGCGGGTGCAGGACATTCTGAAAAGGGAGGGTGAACAGCCAGTTGTCGTGGTGCATATAGGTACCAACGATATACGTAAAAAAGGGGATGAGGTCCTACGAGACGAATTTAGGGAGCTCGGAGTTAAATTAAAAAGTAGGATCTCAAAAGTAGTAATCTCAGGATTGCTACCAGTGCCACGTGCTAGAGTAGAAATCGCAGGATAGATCAGATGAATACGTGGCTTGAGCAGTGGTGCAGTGGGGAGGGATTCAAATTCCTGGGACATTGGAACCAGTTCTGAGGGAGGTGAGACCAGTACAAACTGGATGGTCTGCACCTGGGCAGGACTGGAACCAATATCCTAGGAGGAGTGTGGCTAGTGCTGTTTGGGAGGAGTTAAACTAATATTGCAGGGGGATGGGAACCTATACAGGGAGACAGAGGGGAATAAAATGGAGACAGAAACAAAAGATAGAAAGGAGAATAGTAAAAGTGGAGGGCAGAGAAACCCAAGGCAAAAAACAAAAAGAGCCACTTTACAGCAGAATTCTAAAGGGTCAAAGGGTGTTAAAAAGACAAGCCTGAAGGCTCTGTGCCTCAATGCGAGGAGTATTCAGAATTAGGTGGACGAACTAACTGCGCAGATAGCAGTTAACGTGTATGATGTGATTGGCATCACGGAGACATGGCTCCAGGGTGACCAAGGCTGGGAACTCTACATCCAGGGGTATTCAGCATTTAGGAAGGATAGACAGAAAGGAAAAGGAGGTGGGTGGCGTTGCTGGTTAAAGAGGAAATTAATGCAATTCTAAGGAAGGACATTAGCTTGGATGATGTGGAATCGGTATGGGTGGAGCTACGGAATACCAAAGGGCAGAAAACGCTAGTGGGAGTTGTGTACAGGCCACCAAATAGTAGTAGTGAGGTTGGGGACAGCATCAAACAAGAAATAAGGGATGCGTGCAATAAAGGTACAGCAGTAATCATGGGCGACTTTATTCTACATATTGATTGGGCTAACCAAACTGGTAGCAATGCGGTGGAGGAGGATTTCCTCGAGTGTATTAAGGATGGTTTTCTAGACCAATATGTCGAGGAACCAACCAGAGAGCTGACCATCCTAGACTGGGTAATGTGTAATGAGAAGGGACTAATTAGCAATCTTGTTGTGCGAGGCCCCTTGGGGAAGACTGACCATAATATGGTAGAATTCCTTATTAAGTTAATTCAGAAACTAGGGTCCCGAACTTAAGGAAAGGTAACTTTGATGGTATGAGGCACGAATTAGCTAGAGTAGACTGGCAAATGATACTGAAAGGGTTGACGGTGGATAGGCAATGGCAAACCTTTAAAGATCACATGGATGAACTTCAGCAATTGTACATCCCTGCCTGGAGTAAAAATAAAACGGGGAAGATGGTTCAACCGTGGCTAACAAGGGAAATTAAGGACAGTGTTAAATCCAAGGAAGAGGCATACAAATTAGCCAGAAAAAGTAGCAAGCCAGAGGACTGGGAGAAATTTAGAATACAGCAGAGGAGGACAAAGGGTTTAATTAAGAAGGGGAAAATAGAGTACGAGAGGAAGCTTGCCAGAAACATAAAAACTGACTGAAAAAGCTTCTATAGATATGTGAAGAGAAAAAGATTAGTGAAGACAAATGTTGGTCCCTTGCAGTCGGATTCAGGTGATTTTATAATGGGGAACAAAGAAATGGCAGAACCTTGAACAAGTACTTTAGTTCTGTCTTCACAAAGGAAGACACAAATAACCTTCCCGATGTACTTGGGGTCCGTAGGTCTAGTGAGAAGGAGGAACTGAAGGATATCCTTATTAGGCGGGAAATTGTGTTCAGGAAATTGACGGGATTGAAGGCCGATAAATCCCCGGGGCCTGATCGTCTACTTCCCAGAGTACTTAAGGAAGTGGCCCTAGAAATAGTGGATGCATTGGTGATAATTTTCCAACAGTCTATCGACTCTGGATCAGTTCCTATGGACTGGAGGGTTGCTAATGTTACACCACTTTTTAAAAAAGGAGGGAGAGAGAAAACGGGTAAACGGGTAATTATAGACCAGTTGGCCTGACATCAGTAGTGGGGAAAATGTTGGAATCAATCATTAAGGATGAAATAGCTAAGAGGCTGCAGGGTGATTTGGACAGGTTAGGCGAGTGGGCAAATACATGGCAGATGCAATATAATGTGGATAAATGTGAGGTTATCCACTTTGGGGGCAAAAACACGAAGGCAGAATATTACCTGAATGGTGGCAGATTAGGAAAAGGGGAGGTGCAGCGAGACCTGGGTGTCATGATTCATCAGTCATTGAAGGTTGGCTTGCAGGTACAGCAGGCGGTGAAGAAGGCAAATGGTATGTTGGCCTTCATAGCAAGGGGATTTGAGTATCGGAGCAGGGAAGTCTTACTGCAGTTGTACAGGGCCTTGGTGAGGCCCCACCTGGAATATTGTGTTCAGTTTTAGTCTCCTAATCTGAGGAAGGACATTCTTGCTATTGAGGGAGTGCAGCGGACGTTCACCAGACTGATTCCCGGGATGGCAGGACTGACATATGAAGAAAGACTAGATTGACTGCGCCTGTATTCACTGGAGTTTAGAAGGATGAGAGGGGATCTCATTGAAACATATAAAATTCTGACGGGACTGGACAAGTTAGATGCGGGAAGAATGTTCCCGATGTTGGGGAAGTCCAGAACCAGGGGACATAGGATAAGGGGTAAGCCAGTTAGGACTGAGATAAGGAGGAGCTTCTTCATTCAGAGAGTTGTTAACCTGTGGAATTTCCTACTGCAGAGAGTTGTTGATGCCGGTTCATTGGATATATTCAAGACGGATTTAGATATGGCCCTTGCGGCTAAAGGGATCAAGGGATATACATAAGAACATAAGAACATAAGAACAGGAGTACGCCATCTAGCCCCTCGAGCCTGCTCCGCCATTCAACAAGATCATGGCTGATCTGGCCGTGGACTCAGCTCCACTTACTCGCCCGCTCCCCGTAACCCTTAATTCCCTTATTGGTTAAAATCTATCGATCTGTGAATTGAATACATTCAATGAGCTAGCCTCAACTGCTTCCTTGGGCAGAAAATTCCACAGATTCACGACCCTCTGGGAGAAGAAATTCCTTCTCAACTCGGTTTTAAATTGGCTCCCCCGTATTTTGAGGCTGTGCCCCCTAGTTCTAGTCTCCCCGAACAGTGGAAACAACCTCTCTGGCTCTATCTTGTCTATCCCTTTCATTATTTTAAATGTTTCTATAAGATCCCCCCTCATCCTTCTGAACTCCAACGAGTAAAGACCCAGTCTACTCAATCTATCATCATAAGGTAACCCCCTCATCTCCGGAATCCGTATGGAGAGAAAGCAGGAAAGGGGTACTGAAGGAATGATCAGCCATGATCTTATTGAATGGTGGTGCAGGCTTGAAGGGCCGGATGGCCTACTCCTGCACCTATTTTCTATGTTTCTATATTTCTATGTCCTAAGGCGCTTATTATAGCAATATCAAGAAAAATATTTTTGACACCGAGCTGCCAAAGGATATATTAGGACAGATGACCAAAAGCTTGTCAAAGAGGTAGGTTTTAAGGAGAATCTTAAAGGAGGAGAGAGAGGTAAAGAGGCTGAGAGGTTGAGGGAGGGAATTTCAGAGCTTAGGGCTAAGGCAGTTGAAAGCCCGGCTGCCATTAGTGGAGCGATTAACATCAGGACTGCGCACGAGGCCAGAATTGGAGGAACGCAGAGATCGCGGAGGCTTGTCGGGCTGGAAGAGTTTACAGAGATAGGGAGGGGCGAGGCCGTGGAGGGAATTGAAAACAATGATGAGGATTTAAAAATTGAGACGTTGTGGACCGGCAGCCAGTGTAGATCAGCAAGCGCAGGGGTGATGGACGAACGAGACTTGGAGCGAGTTAAGCTACGGGCAGCAAAGTTTTGGATGAGCACAAGTTTATGTTGGGTGGAAGATGGGAGGCCTGCCAGAGAGCATTGGAATACTCTAGTCTCGGTTTAACAAAGGCATCGTTGAGGATTTCAGCAGCAGATGAGCTGAGGCTGGGTCGGAGTTGGGCGATGTTGCGGAGGTGGAAATAGAAAACGCTGAGACCAGCAACTTCCCAGCAGTAGACTGAGATTAGGAATAGGAACCTAGCAGATTTCAGATTAGACTCGGAGTCAAAATCTGAGCCAAATGGTTCAGTACAACATTTATTCACTGAACCATTAGGAGGGCAGATAGGGAACGACTATTCCTGTCTACTAGGGTATTCCAGAACAAAGTATAAGATCTTCGAATTCAAATTATACCAGTTAAAAGCAACTCCAGGAAAAAGCTTTTCACATAAAAGGTGATGAGAAGGTGAAATGACTGCCACGGAAGGCCACAGATGCAAATTTAATTAAGGTATTTAATAAAAGAGATGGAAACTTACTTCGAAGTAAATTAAGGGCCAGGAACAATAGGCGGAGAATTGGGATTTAAAAAGTTAGTGCTGTTAATGTTAACAAAAATCGAGGGAAAGGCTGGATGGGATAGATGGCCGATGCCAATTTCTGTGCTCTCCCAGATTTATTTTATTTGGTTTGTTGTGGAGTCCTGAATGACTACAAAAATAAATCTGCTGTGGATTACTTCACCTCCAGAAGTAACCGCTGTATCACAGCATTTAAGGGGCAATTGGATAAACACTAAAAGAAAAAAAAAAATGGAAGGATTTCGGGAAAGAGCAGGGAAATGGGATTAGAGAAGTATTGCTGCCACAGGCCCGATAAGCGAAACAGCCTTCTCCTCTGCTCAAATTTTTGTGATTCTAAAATGTCTTGCCAGCAGGGCTTTCTCAAACAACTGCTACAAGTCGTACTTGGCTGGAGGTCGTGTGTTTATCAAATGATGCCTTCTTAATGTAACATATATTTTGAATATTGGCAGTGTGGTATATCTGACAGTAGCATGGGCTGTTACAAGGGTCATGAAAATTGGTTACATTTACATTTACATTAGATCCTTGAAATTGGACTTTTCAGATATTGATATTTGACTGTGCACAATCAATTATCAAAGCAGACAAAATGGATTTACTTGGGAGGTGTTTATTTAAGAATTACTTCTTTTTGACAGCAAATGGTGAGAATGTGTCTTGTTCTATTAAAAGCAATCAGTTCCACACATTGTACTTTGTGCTCGAAAATAAATGCTGGACAATGTAAAAACGAGAGAGACAATCCAGCTTTGCAGCAAAGAGTTAACATGTACAGATATGCTGATGAATGGACTTGTCACTGAGCATGGTAATGGTAAAGTGACAGAACCAGACACATTTTTGATCCGGTTGTTGACATCCTGTTCGTCAAAGGACTGTCTGTATTGTTGTAAATAAAGTCAACCACTGCGATTTATTTCGGGGTTTCAATTTATTAACTTGGTAACAGACATACACTGACTCAATAGTGTGATTAGAATGAAAGAAAGAAAGACTTGCATTTATATAGCACTTTTCATGACCACCGGATGTGCCAAAGCGCTTTATAGCCAATTAAGTACTTTTTGAAATGTAGTCAATGTACGAAATGCAGCAGCCAGTTTGCGCACAGCAAGCTCCCACAAACAGCAATGTGATAATGACCAGATAATCTCTTTTAGTGATGTTGGGTGAGGGATAAATATTGGCCAGTACACAAGGGAGAACTCCCCTGCTCTTCTTCAAAATAGTACCATGGGATCTTTTACGTCCACCTGAGAGAGCAGACGGGGCCTCAGTTTAATGACTCGGCCGAAAGCAGGCACCTCTGACAATACAGCACTCCCTCGGCACTGCACTGCAGTGTCAGCCTAGATTTTTCTGTTCAAGTCTCTGGAGTGAGTCTTGAACCCTCAACTTTCTGACCTAGAGGCAAGTGTGCTACCCACTGAGCCACAGCTGACACTGAGCTGCATTCAGTGTGATGTTAACTGTGCAAAAGATCCAATACCTCTTTAACTAGAACTTCTTTTTCAGTTTTCCACCCCTCCTTTCTTCATTCCCCCCATCCTGAAGGATTTGACTGTTCCCCGGGCCCCTGAATCCCAAGCAAGTGGCCACTCATCTTGCGCGAGCCGAGATAGTGAGTGTTACTGGCTTGTTTACCAGTGGAGGGCATTCGCTCCCATGTCAGTTCCTGTCCTCATCACAAGTCCACATGTGCACACACCAGCGGCAGGTCGGGGCCATAAAAGGAGCATAGTGTGGCGGCTCGGGAGCAGTATGGAGGTCCCGACCTGCGTGAGGACACCAGCGGCAGGTCGGGGCCATAAAAGGAGCATAGTGTGGCGGCTCGGGAGCAGTATGGAGGTCCCGACCTGCGTGAGGACACCAGCGGCAGGTCGGGGCCATAAAAGGAGCCGAGGTGCGGCGCCTGGGAGCAGCGTGGAGGTGTACCACTTTGGAGAACACCGCGAGCTGGTGCAGGAGGGCGACGGCAGCGAAGAGTGACGTCATCATGGTCCAGGTCGGTGATTGGAGCGTCAGCAGATACAGCAGGAGCGGCAAGAGACTGAGGAGGGATGTGATCGGGACCCAGGAGAGGCGTGAGTTCGGAGCCAGGGGCCCAAGTGCAGCACGGGCCAGCCCACACTGCGAAATGTGCGCGCACTAGGGTCCGTGCAGCTGAGCAGGTTTCCAGTCGTCTTGGATAACCTTTGCCACTGGACCAAGACCTAGCTCTGTCAAGCCCGTGTGGTGGCTGGTGTGCAACGGTCACCACACGTTAAAAAATTGCACGCACAGGCATCTTCCACCTTCAGGATGTAGTTCAGGACCTGGAATATTAGGTCCTTCATTGAAACACCTGTGAACTCATCCTTTTTTGGTGTGGAAGCAAATCATCCTCATTTCGAGAGACTGCTTATGATGATATCACGTGCACTTGTCCAATAGAAATCACTGGATAGTTATCAGGAACCAGGAGCATTGGCTGATGATTGATTTTGATTTGTTCGTACTAACCCAGGGTTGCTGAAGCCTGTTGCATTACCTCAAAATTGAGAGCGGCTAACTGAACGCAGACTGTGAACCGAAGCCTGCATCGAGCTGATCTCTGCGCCTCAGTACTATTCTGAACAGTGCATTTATTCAGCAAGGCACTGGGACAGCTTTCTTTGCTGGTTTAATGTGCCTGAACATTTGTTTGAATAATTAGTACAATATTCAATTGTGTGAAGAACGAAGTTCGTTTAATTGGAAACACTGTAGGTGAAGGAGCTGATGATTTTCCTGAAGTGTTTTTGTGGCAAACTGTTTGAAACCGGACACGTTAGATGAAAATACTGACAAAGTGGCTGTTATCAGCGAGGCGTTAAATGACTCCCTGGAAATGCAGCATCCTTAGCCTCAGTTTGACACTCTGATCCAACACAATCTGATGAAGTGCACATTGTTTATGGGTCCCCTCATTAATCACAAAACCATATAAAAAAGCACGGCCACTCTCAAAGTCCACTCTTGAAGTGTAGTCACTGTTGTAATATTGGAAACGCGGCAGCCAGTTTACGCACAACGATCTCCCACAAACACCAATGTGATAATGACCAGATCATCTGTTTTGTTATGTTGATTGAGGGATAAATATTGGCCAGGATACCGGGGATAACTCCCCTTCTTCAAAATAGTGCCATGGGATCTTTTACGTCCACCTGAGAGAGCAGATGGGGTCTCGGTTTAACGTCTCATCCGAAAGGAGATAATTATCACCATCAGCATATTATAGAAAAGTAAACATTGTGCAATGTGCTGGACTATCCAGGACTCTTGCACTTCAACATTTGAAAATTGTCTGAGAAGCTTTTCCTAAATATGGACCCTGAGGATTCATTTCTTTGGGTTCTTGATTTTAATTAAAATCAGATGACGAGTCACAATGCCTCTCGATCCTGTACAAATACCAAGCTACCTTTTGATATTAAAGCAATTATGTTCACACATTTTTTTTTGGATGACATCACGCATAATTTTGTTGTTAATCAACACCATCTGCTTATTGCTACCGCAAACACTTCATTTTCTCAATATTGGTTCAGCCGATGTCTTCCCACATTCGAATATTAAAGGTCTGTACTAGCTTGCATTGAGAAATCAACATTAAAAATTTACCAGCAATTAAAGAATGATTACATCATTTAAGTGGTATGTATGTGTTAAGCCGAGCATTCTAATCTCACGAGTGCGGAGTTTCAGTTTTAATAATTAGATGATAATTAGGGGAAATAAAAGGCAGCCATCAGCAGAGGATTCAGGTTGGGGAGTACAGAGCAGCACAGAGTCGTGTGTACTGCATATTACACATGTAAGTTTAGATGAGAGATGAAGCTCAGTCAGTCAGCCTTTATTAATAAGAACTTGTCTCTTTTGTTCATTGTCTGTGTGTGAGAGAGAAAGAGAGAGAGGGAATGCAGTATCAGGCAGTATCACTTACTTTGCATAAAAATGAAGTTGAGCATTGATCTTATTTGATGATAACATGTCCTGTATCGATGCTTAAAATAAAAAGCCATTAACCTGTGTCTTGTCTTTCTTCAATTGTTCCGTTACCCAAAAGTGCTGATTCCTACTGGGTGACAGAGCTTCGGGCACTGGCCCAAGTATCGGATTTAGGTGCCCGTTCTTCATGTATGGCCCAAGAAAGAAAAAGACTTGCATTTATATATGAAGAAAGATTGAGAAGGTTGGGCCTCTACTCATTGGAATTCAGAAGAATGAGAGGTGATCTTAACAAAACGTGGAAGATTATTAGGGGGCTTGACAAGGTGGATGCAGAGAGGATGTTTCCATTGATAGGGGAGACTAGAACTAGGGGGCATAGAATAAAGGGCTTCCCATTTAAAACTGAGATGAGGAGGAATTTCTTCTCTGAGGGTTGTAAATCTGTGGAATTCGCTGCCTCAGCGAGCTGTGGAAGCTGGGACATTGGGCCCAAATTTCCCCAGGAGTTGCTCCGTTCTTTTTGGAACAACTTGATTTTTTTGGAGTATCTTTTAAGTTGCAATTCTGGCCATTTAATTTGCGCCAGTGTAAGTGAGTTAGTTAGGTTTTTTTTTCGTTTAGTTTTTTTTCATCAGGGAGCGTTCCAAGCCTGTTTTGGCCATTTAAGCAAGTTTAGCCAGCTAAAAGTTACTTCAAACTAACTTAGGCCAGCGTAAGTGGGCACTCTTATACATTCAGAAAAACTTTGCGTTGACTTAAGAAATTAGCGCAGGCAGCCAGAGATAGAGGGGGAAGGGAACCTTGCAAAGCACTAAACACCTTCACAACAACATTCAAGAAGCATAAATACATTGAAAGCACCAAGCACTGAACAAAGCGGTACATTTGCACCAAGCACTAAAAGTAATAAGCAATTAATTAACAAATAAAAAATAGAAGGAACCCTGCACCTAAAGCACCAAGTCCAAAGTAATAAGCAATCAATCAATCAGTAAATAACAAATAAAAAATAGAAGTCTTACCTTAGGGAACGCAGCGGGCCGCTGATGAGGGAGCCCATTCGGCCAGGGCTAGGGACGGCGTGCTTCGGGCCCCTCCCACACAGCCTGCAGCACGCACTCTCAGATTCGGCCTGCCAGGAGCTACTGCACATGTGCGCAGACTCTAGTGTGCATGTGCAGAGGTCCTGGCACTGTTTTCAGCGCTGGGACCTGGCTCCACCCCCAATCCACTGGGCCACGCTGCGCCATCACCGAGGAGAGACTGGGGAGCGGCCAGAATCGGGAGGCAGCTTTTCTGCGCGCTTGGAGGTGGACAAAAGCGGTGCACCTTGGGTGAGGGTGCCAGAAAAGGGGGTTGGAGAAATTTGAGCCCATCGAATAAATTTAAGTCAGAGTTTCTTAACCAATAAGGGAATAAGGGTTTATGGGGAGCGGGCAGGGAAGTGGACCTGAGTCCATGATCGGATCAGCTGTGATCTTATTGAATGGTGGAGCAGGCCCGAGGGGCCATATGGCCTACTCCTGCTCCTATTTCTTATGTTTTTATATAGCGCCCTTCACAATCACCGGACGTCACAAGCGCTTTTCAGCCAGCGAAGTACTTTAGAAGTGTGGTCACTGTTGTAATGTAGGAAAGTAAGTGTTGACAGCTATTCAGTCACGTTGAGCATCACAGCTAAGGCCCAATCATCTCGCCACATGTCCACCTATAAGCATTTTGCAGCGTGGGGTGCTGGATCGTGGTCGAGGGTGGAAATTCTGACTTGTGTTTATTCCCTTCTCTCTCTACACTGGGCCGTTTCAGCCAATCGCAGTGTCTGTACCATTGCCCCAGTGAGGTCAGTCAGACCAGCACAGGTGGGCCCCATTCACCCATATCAAATGGTACATTGGCATTCAGCAATAAGAAGGTGCAAAACCTGTATATTGAGTTCCTGAAAACTGCATCTACTCCCTGACAATAACAGGATGTGGAGCACCAAAAATAAATGGAGATATTCCATTAACAGTTTGTTAAAACAGTGAAAAAAAGGGGGTAGTTTTCACTTTCGTTACTTGGGTGGTAAACTGGCAGAGCAGATCATCAAAATTAAAATTGGGCGGGTTCTGTACAGGTGAGCAATGCACTCCGCCATTCCTGCCCAAGGCAAAAATCACCCCCAATCAAACCGATGACGCAGCGATGACCTGGACAGCATTCAAAGATACTGCACCAAATTTCCTCTCTTCCTACACTGGGCCTACACAAAGTACATTGGCATTCAGCCCAATGATCCTAATGCTTGTGGCTCGCTGTGTATTCGATCACCCAGATCAGGAATATCCATGGCTCGATGCCTGGTTTGCGCATGTTTAGCTGATTTTCGGGGTCGGGGGGGAGGCGGGCAGGGGGAATAATCTTTCTGACTGCCTCGGGGGCTGGAGAAGGGAAACAAATCAGCTCGGGCTTCCCACTGTTCATCATCATCATTGGCAGTCCCTCGAAGTTGCTTCCACTCTAAAAGTGAGTTCTCAGGTGACACAGGACTCCAATGCGGGACCTACCATCTCTGTCACAGGTGGGGCAAACAGTGGTTGAAGGAAAGGGTGGGTGGGGAGCCTGGGTTGACACACATTCCTTCCGCTGTCTACCCTTGGTTTCTGCTTGTTCTTGGCAATGGGACTCGAGGTGTTAAGCGCCTCCCGGATGCTCTTCCTCCACTTTGGGTGGTCGTGGGCCAGGAATTCCCAGGCGTCGGTGGGGATGTTGCACTTTATCAAGGAGGCTTTGAGGGTGTCCTTGAAGTGTTTCCTCTGCCCACCTGGGACTCGCTTGCCATGTCGAAGCTCCGCATAGAGTGCTTGCTTTGGGAGTCTCGTGTCGGGCATGCGGACGATGTGGCCCGTCCAACGGAGCTGATCGAGCATGGTCAGGGCTTCGATGCTGGGGATGTTGGCCAGAGCGAGAACACTGATATTGGTGCATCTATCCTGCCAATAGATTTGCAGGATCTTGCAGAGGAATCGCTGGTGGTACTTCTCCAGTGTTTTGAAGTGTCTGCTGTACATAGTCCACGTTTCTGAGCCACATTGGGTGGCAGATATCACTATTGCCCTGTAGGCCGTAAGCTTGGTGCCGGATTTGAGGTCCTAGTTTACAAACACTCTCTTCCTCAGGTGGCCGAAGTGCTGCGCTGGTGCACTGAAGGCGGTGTTGGACCTCGTCGTCGATGTCTTATCTTATTGACGGTAGGCTCCCGAGGTAGGCAAAATGGTCCACGTTGTCCAAGGCCTTATCGTGGATTTTGGTAACCGGGGGGCAGTGCTGTGTGGCGGGGGCAGGTTGGTAGAGGACCTTTGCCTTACGGATGTTTAGCGTAAGGCCCATGCTCTCATACGCCTCGGTGAAGGTGTTGACGATGGCTTGGAGTTCAGCTTCTGAGTGTGTGCAGATGCAAGTGTTGTCCGCGTACTGTAGTTCGATGACCAAGGATGGGGCAACCTTGGATCTGGTCTGGAGGTGGCAGAGGTTGAACAGATTCCCATCTGTTCTATAATTTAGCTCCACTCCAGCGGGGAGCTTGCTAAGGGTGAGATGAAGCATTGCAGCAAGGAAGATCAAAAAGAGTGTTGGTGCGATGACGCAGCCTTGCTTGACCCCGATCCGGACGTGGATTGGGTCTATGGTGGATCCATTGGTCAGGATCACGGCTTGCATATCATTGTGGAGCAGATGGAGGATGGTGATAAACATTTGAGGGCAGCCGAAATGGAGGAGGACGCTCCATAATCCCTCATGATTGACAGTGTCAAAGGCCTTTGTGAGGTCAAAGAAGGCTATGTACAAGGGTTGGTGCTGTTTCCTACATTTCTCTTGTAGTTGTCGCACGGTGACGATCATGTCCTTCGTGGACGGAATCCGCATTGTGACTCTGGGAGGAGCTCTTCAGCCACAGGGAGAAGACGATGGAGGAAGATTCTTGCGATGACTTTCCCTGTAGCCGACAGCAGGGAGATTCCTCTGTAGTTACCGCAGTCGGATTTGTCCCCTTTTTTGAAGATGGTCACGATTACAGCGTCCCTGAGATCTCCCGGCATGTTCTCCTCCTTCCAGATAAGAGAAATGGGGTCATGTATTCGTGTCAAAAGTGCTTCTCCGTCATGCTTTAGTGCTTCGGCGGGAATTCCATCTGCTCCTGATGTCTTGTTATTCTTCAGCTGACGGATGGCCTTTTCTACCTCGTGCCAGGCTGTGGTTGTGCTGAGATGGTGGCGGGTAGCATGCTGTGGGATGGAGTCGAGGACACTCGCGTCGAAGACAGTGTCTCAGCTAAATATCACTGCTTATCACTCCTCCAGTGACCTCAGCTGGACTGTGTGTGTGGATGCTTGAGGAAGGCAGGATATGAGTAGGCTGTGACGCCCCTACAGTAGAAAAATCGGCTAACGCTCACTGCCTAGGCTCATACATGCTGGTGAACTGCTGCTGCCCATTGCAACACGCCCCAGCCTGTCAACTTTTCATCCGAGAAAGGGGAAGGAGACTCGTAAAATGCCTTGGCATATGGGTGGTGTGAGCTGGAATGCATCGGCTGAGTTGAACAGTCGGCTTTATTTCTGCCCTCCCCTCCCCAGCTGTTCTTTGGCAAGTTGCTGCAGTCTCTTAGAATGCTGTCCATGTCATCTTTGGGTCACAGGTTTAAATCTCGCCCAGACTGATTCAGTAAAATAATCTTTCCACCACCAACTTCAAAGGGTTCTCAGTGAAGCGATTGTGCTACCTGAGTCCAGGTGAATCAAAATGTGGCAGAAATGGTACACATTCAGAAATATCACTCGTAAGGTTAAGCCATTTTGAAATGGAGAAGCCCTGTCAGGGCAATAGGGGCTGTCAAGATAATTAATGTAGATATCCTGGCATTGCATCTGGTTTGTGTTGTACTCTCGCAGGGGGTCTTAGATGCTATCACTGGATATTAACATGCTGATCTCGAATGCTGGCTATTCTTTACCAGAAAGAATGAATGTGTCATCCCTTTAAAAAAAATCAAACACTTGATTGATTTCTGATTGATTTTGAGATCCTTTTGTTTGCTTCTATTTTTCTTTTGACTTTTGGGGGAAAATATCTAAGTTGACACAAAGCGCTCTGACGACATTCTAAGAGCTACTAAGTGCGACAGTGCGAGAGTGTTGAAATCACCTCAGCAGAGATGGTCATTAAGTCGGGAGGCGAGATTGGAACTGAAGCTTAAATGCTATTTCAGTTCCTTTGTACTTTTGGCAATTAGTTAGTTTCCAAATGGAATCAAAGCTGCTTCTCCGACAGTAATGATGTCCCTCAGCCCCAACTTTACAAGATAAATGTTGTTTCCTGCAACATTTATCCTTGTGGCCTCTCTGAATGAGGTTGCCAATTTAGGTTTGGCTTTGTGCCTTATATCTGCATCCACTCTAAATTGTTGACTGTCCAAATTAATTTCACATGGAGTACAGGTGCAGCGTCAAAAATCCGGAGTTCCAGAATTTCCGTAATCCGGACTCCGGACCGATTGGTGGCAGGGTCGTCCGGAATCCGTAAAATGTTCTGGAATCCGGCCCTGCTCGCCACCGTTGCCCTTACCTCAGGGCCTCCTCGCTGGCCCATCCAAACAGCTTCTCATCAGCGGGAACTGCCCAAGCAGCTCCTCCTCGACGGGGCCCACCCGAACAGCTCCTCGGTGGGGCCTGCCGGCCCGAACAGCTCCATGGCGGGGCCCGCCCGAGCACCTCCTCCTCGGCAGGGCCCGTCTGAGCACCTCCTCGGCGGGGCCCGGCAGGCCAAACAGCTCCATGGCGGGGCCCGCCCGACGACCTCATCGATGGGGTCGGCACCTCATATAGCTCCTCGGCGGGGACCTCTTCCCAACTCCTCCCCCGCACCCCTTTCTGATGTTCCGAAATCTGTAAATATCTGAACCTGGGCTTGGATATTTCCGGATTCATGACGTCAGAAAGACAATCGAAAGTCCGGAAAAGCCCAGAATCCGGAACAGCCTCGGTCCCAAGGGTTCCGGTCTCTCGACACTGCACCTGTATTAACAAACATTCAGAGGAGATTTCTACCTCTTAATTCTCGACTCGGTTCAAACCCAGATCCCTGGAGTAAAAGACTAGCCCGTTAACGTATTGTACCACCCAATTCCACCTCTACCCCATCTATTTAGTCTCCTTAAGGGACAATTCTGGATAAATATTCCTTGATCCCCAAAGGTAGTCAAGTCTGTTCCTGTACCTTTACTATCCATTTCTGCACCTAAACAGGACCGGAACCAATGTCCTAGGGGGAGTGTTTGCTCGTGCTGTTGGGGAGGAGTTAAACTAATACGGCAGGGAGATGGGAACCAATGCAGGGAGACAGAGAGAAACAAAAAGGAGACAAAAGCAAAAGACAGAAAGGAGATGAGTAAAAGTGGAGGACAGAGAAACCCAAGGCAAAACACAAAAAGGGCCACTGAATGTAAAGGGGCTGCAGGAGGTGTCAAAACTAAAAATCATGGTTTAAAAACGAGTATTAAAACACTCGACATAAACGCACGCAGCATTCGAAATAAAGTAAATGAGTTGACGGCACAAATCATTACAAATGGGTATGATTTGGTGGCCGTTACAGAAACATGGTTGCAGCGGGGGCAAGACTGGGAATTAAACATACAGGGGTATCTGACGATTCGGAAAGATAGACAAGAAGGGAAAGGAGGTGGGGTAGCTCTGTTAATAAAGGATGATATCAGGGCAGTTGTGAGATATTGGCTCTAATGAACAAAATGTTGAATCATTGTGGGTGGAGATTAGAGATAGTAAGGGGAAAAAGTCATTGGTGGGCGTAGTTTATAGGCCCCTAAATAATAACTTCACGGTGGGGCGGGCAATAATCAAGAGAATAATGGAGGCATGTGAAAAAGGAATGGCAGTAATCATGGGGGATTTTAACCTACATATCGATTGGTCAAATCAAATCGCACAGGGTAGCCTGGAGGAGGAATTCATAGAATGCATACGGGATTGTTTCTTAGAACAGTATGTTACAGAATCTACAAGGGAGCAAGCTATCTTAGATCTGGTCCTGTGTAATGAGACGGGAATAATAAACGATCTCCTCGTAAAAGATCCTCTCGGAATGAGTGATCACAGTATGGTTGAATTTGTAATACAGATTGAGGGTGAGGAAGTAGTGTCTCAAACGAGCATACTATGCTTAAACAAAGGGGACTACAGTGGGATGAGGGCAGAATTGGCTAAAGTAGACTGGGAACACAGACTAAACGGTGGCACAATTGAGGAAGAGTGGAGGACTTTTAAGGAGCTCTTTCATAGTGCTCAACAAAAATATATTCCAGTGAAAAAGAAGGACGGTAAGAGAAGGGATAACCAGCCGTGGATAGCCAAGGAAATAAAGGAGAGTATCAAATTAAAAACCAATGCGTGGGAAACTAGAAGATTGGGAAAATTTTAAACGACAGCAAAGAATGACTAAGAAAGCAATAAAGAAAGGAAAGATAGATTACGAAGGTAAACTTGCGCAAAACATAAAACGGATAGTAAAAGCTTTTACAGATATATAAAACGGAAAAGAGTGACTAAAGTAAATGTTGGTCCCTTCGAAGATGAGAAGAGGGATTTAATAATGGGAAATGTGGAAATGGCTGAGACCTTAAACAATTATTTTGCTACGGTCTTCACAGTGGAAGACACAGAAACCATGCCGGAAATTGCTGGTCACAGGAATGTGGGAAGGGAGGACCTGGAGACAATTACTATCACGAGGGGGGGTAGTTTTGGACAGGCTAATGGGACTCAAGGTAGACAAGTCCCCTGGTCCTGATGAAATGCATCCCAGGGTATTAAAAGAGATGGGGGAAGTTATAGCAGATGCATTCGTTATAATCTACCAAAATTCTCTGGACTCTGGGGAGATACCAGCAGATTGGAAAGCAGCTAATGTAACGCCTCTGTTTAAAAAAGGGGGCAGACAAAAGGCAGGTAACTATAGGCCGGTTAGTTTAACATCTGTAGTGGGGAAAATGTTTGAAACTATCATTAAGGAAGAAATAGCGGGACATCTAGATAGGAATAGTGCAATCAAGCAGATGCAACATGGATTCATGAAGGGGAAATCATGTTTAACTAATTTACTGGAATTCTTTGAGGATATAACGAGCATGGTGGATAGAGGTGTACCGATGGATGTGGTGTATTTAGATTTTCAAAAGGCATTCGATAAGGTGCCACACAAAAGGTTACTGCAGAAGATAAAGGTACGTGGAGTCAGTGGAAATGTATTAGCCTGGATAGAGAATTGGCTGGCTAACAGAAAGCAGAGAGTCGGGATAAATAGGTCCTTTTCGGGTTGGAAATCGGTGGTTAGTGGTGTGCCACAGGGATCGGTGCTGGGACCACAACTGTTTACAATATACATAGATGACCTGGAAGAGGGGACAGAGTGTAGTGGAATAAAATTTGCAGATGACACAAAGATTAGTGGGAAAGCTGGTTGTGTAGAGGACACAGAGAGGCTGCAAAGAGATTTAGATAGGTTAAGCAAATGGGCTAAGGTTTGGCAGATGGAATACAATGTCGGAAAGTGTGAGGTCATCCACCTTGGGGAAAAAAAACAGTAAAAGGGAATATTATTTGAATGGGGAGAAATTACAACATGCTGTGGTGCAGAGGGACCTGGGGGTCCTTGTGCATGAAACTCTTTTTGAGTCCTTGTGCATGAATCCCAAAAAGTTAGTTTGCAGGTGCAACAGGTAATCAGGAAGGCGAATGGAATGTTGGCCTTCATTGCGAGAGGGATGAAGTACAAAAGCAGGGAGGTCCTGCTGCAACTGTATAGGGTATTGGTAAGGCCGCACCTGGAGTATTGCATGCAGTTTTGGTCACCTTACTTAAGGAAGGATATACTAGCTTTGGAGGGGGTACAGAGACGATTCACTAGGCTGATTCCGGAGATGAGGGGGTTACCTTATGAAGATAGATTGAGTAGACTGGGTCGTTACTCGTTGGAGTTCAGAAGGATGAGGGGTGATCTTATAGAAACATTTAAAATAATGAAAGGGATAGACAAGTTAGAGGCAGAGAGGTTGTTTCCACTGGTCGGGGAGACTAGAACTAGGGGGCACAGCCTCAAAATACGGGGGAGCCAATTTAAAACCGAGTTGAGAAGGAATTTCTTCTCCCAGAGGGTTGTGAATCTGTGGAATTCTCTGCCCAAGGAAGCAGTTGAGGCTAGCTCATTGAATGTATTCAAGTCACAGATAGGTAGATTTTTAACCAATAAGGGAATTAAGGGTTATGGGGAGCGGGCGGGTAAGTGGAGCTGAGTCCACGGCCAGATCAGCCATGATCTTGTTGAATGGCGGAGCAGGCTCAAGGGGCTAGATGGCCTACTCCTGTTCCAATTCTTATGTTCTTATGTTCTATGCCTTTCTGCACTCCGCCTTCCTCCAATAGCCCAGAGCACAGGACGGCCCATGTCCATTCGTAGTTAATCATCTCCATTTATTCTTAACACCATAACTTTTCAGGTCTTGAAGGAGTTAATAGACGTGCAGCAGCTGGTTTTGTTGCCGGCCTGCTCCACAGTGTGGAACCGCCTCCGCTAATGTCTGCATTTTAAACACTTGAATCACATTCTCTGATTCCCCGAAAATAAATTCAGTTCTGTAATCTATCCTCCTAACTTAGTGCTAATCCTGGAATCAGCCTTGTCACTCCTCTCTGAACCTTCATAGAATGACTCAATGCCCTTTTGAAGATAGGGTTCTCAGACTGCACACAATATGTAAGGGTAGAATAACTGGTGAATCTTACAATCAAAGCTCTTGAGAGATATCCTAGTCAACCAGAAATATAGTGGTAATAAATTAATCAACTGTGTTTTCTCTCTAAAAGATTAACACTCCCGCCATGATGAGCATAATAAACAACATGATTTTATTATGTATGACATTATAGTATAATAAACAACATTCCTTAGCTTACTTTTGTAAAGTGGAGGCAAACTCTGACCAGTGCCATAGATAAGATTGAGCGTGTGGCAACATTTGTATGCGAAATATAGTTGCCGATTTAATTTAACTGAGCACCAGAATTGCTGAGGAGTATTTAAGTGGAAACCAAAAGCCACACACCATCCTGACTTGGACATATATCATCGTCACTGGGCCAAAATCCTGGACCTCCCGATCTAACAGCACTGTGGGAGTACCTTCAGCAGTTCAAGAAGGCGGCTCACCACCACCTTCTCAAGGGCAATTAGGAATGGGCAATAAATGCCGGCCTTGCCAGCGATGCCCACATCCCATGAATGAGCGGGAAGTCAGATGTATAGAGAAGCAATCAGAACGCGTAACCATTTTTATGTGAGGGATAGATTGACTTTAAAGAACACTTAAGATTTATCACCTTGCACCTGACCTGTGCAGTGCTCGACCCTTGTGTGCTTAATGCAATCAGTGGCAGAATGTGGGTGATGCTGGCATGAAAGAAAGAAATACTTGCATTTACGTAGCACCTTTCATAATCTCTGGATGTCCCAAAGCGCTTATTGTGTCAACTGCGGTTCAAAGGGTAGCACTCTCGCCTCGGAGTCCGAAGATTTTGAGTTTAAGTCCCACTCCAGAGACGTGAGCACAAAAATCTAGGATGACAATCTAGTACTGAGGGAGTGCTGCACTGTTGGAGCGGCTGCCTTTTGGATGAAACGTTAAGCCGAGGCTCTGTCTGCCCTCTCAGGTGGACGTAAAAGATCCCATGGCACTATTTTGAAGAGGAGCCAGGGACTTAACCCTGGTCAATATTTATCCCTTAATCAATATCACTAAATCATATTATCTGCTCATTCATCATCTTAGGCAGTCCCTCGCAATCGAGGAAGAAATGCTTCCACTCTTAAAATGAGTCCTTAGGTGGCTGAACAATCCAATCCAAGAACCACAGTCCCTGCCACAGATGGGACAGACAGTCGTTGAGGGTAAGGGTGGGTGGGACTGGTTTGCTGCACACTTCACTGCCTGCGCTTGATTTCTGCATGCTCTCGGCGACGAGACTCGAGGTGCTCTGCGCCATCCCGGATGCACTTCCTCCACTTAGGATGGTCTTTGGCCAGGGAGTCCCAGGTGTCTGCTCATTATCACATTGCTGTTTGTGGGATCTTGCTGTGTGCAAATTGGCTGCCGCCTTTCCTACAATACATCAGTGACTACACTTCAAAAGTACTTCATTGGCTGTAAATTGCTTTGGGAGACTCTGAAGTCATGAAAGGCGCTATATAAATGTAAGTCTTTTTTCACAGCCAATGACATACTTTTACAGCGCAATCATTGTTGTAATGTAGGGGGCTGCATATGTTGTCCAAGGAAGCAGTTGAGGCGAGCTCATTGAATGTCACAGATAGATAGATTTTTAACCAATAAGGGAATTAAGGGTTACGGGGAGAGGGCGGGTAAGTGGAGCTGAGTCCATGGCCAGATCAGCCATGATCTTATTGAATGGCGGAGCAGGCTCGAGGGGCTAGATGACCTGCTCCTGTTCCTAATTCTTATGTTCTTATGTCCATCCTTAGTGGCCCATAGAAAGCGATGGTGAGCTTCCTTGAACCTTTGCAGTCCTCATGGTGTGCCAATTTTCTGAAAGATTATTCGTAGCCCCTCACCCCAACTGATGAACTCGCCAAAACAAATCTCATCATATTTCATTGGCCGTCTGATTATAATCGCTCAACCATTGGTGGCTGTGCCTTCTGTTGCCGAGGCTCCAAACTCTGGAACTCCCTGCTCAAACCTCTCCGCCTCTCTACCTCTCTTTCCTCCTTCAAGACGCTCCTCTTGGTTACCTGTGCTAATTTCTACTTCTGTGCTCGGTGTCAAATTTTTATCGCATAATACTCCTGTGAAGCGCCTTGGGACATTTCACTACGTTAAAGGTGCTATAGAGATACAAGTTGTTGCTGTTGTCTGAAAATCCTCACAAAGCAACATTTTAAGAACATTTTTCTGGCTGTCGGTTCTTCCTCCAACAGATATTCTATGCCAATATAAAAATGCTGGAAATACACAGCAGCGCCATCAGCATCTGTAAACAGAAAGGAAAAAGCTGATGTTTTGGGCGGGGCCCTTCGTCAGATATGAAAACTGAAAGATAAGCAAGTTTCTTTGTTAGAGCTGGAAAGAATCAGCAGATACTGAAATAACAGAAGAAGTCATGAGCAGAAAATGCTGGCGGTACTCAGCAGGTATCTGTGGAGAGAGAAAGAGTTAACGTTTCAGGGCTGTGATCACAGAACGGTCGCAGGCCTGAAACGTTAACTCTTTGTTTCTCACTCCACAGGTGCCGCTTGTCCCATGCAGTATTTCCAGCATTTTCTGTATTTCCAGCGTTCGCAATATTTTGTCTTTTGTAATGGAAGAAGTTAATGAGTTGAATGACCTGCAAACTCTTTGGTCAAAGAGCAGGGGGACTGTTAGATGATGTAAATTATTTTCTCAGTGAAGCATAGAAGCATTCAAAGTACAAAAGAGTGTGCAAATATTTCTTCATCATCATCATAGGCAGTCCCTCAAAGCGAGGATGACTTGCTTCCATGCCAAAAAGGAATGAGTTCACAGGTGTTTCAATGAAGGACCTAATATTCCAGATCCCAAACTACATCTTGGAGGAAGGGTGGAAGATGCCTGTGCTTGGATTTTTTTTAACGTATGGTGACCGTTGCACACCAGCCACCACACGGGCTTGACAGATCTCGGTCTTGGTCCAGTGGCAAGGATTACCCAAGGCGACTGGAAACCAGCTCTGCTGCACGGATCGAGCGTGCACGCATATAGCAGTGTGGGCTGGCCCGTGCTGCCCCTGGGCCCTCGCCTCTTCTGGGCCCCAGACTCACGCTTCTCCTGGGCCCCAGTCACTTCCTTCGACCAACTCTTGCCGCTCCTTCCCCCTTCCTGCTGTGCCTGCTCGCACTGCAATG
The DNA here is from genome assembly GCF_044704955.1 of Pristiophorus japonicus. NCBI lineage: Eukaryota > Metazoa > Chordata > Chondrichthyes > Pristiophoridae > Pristiophorus > Pristiophorus japonicus. The sequence continues at coordinate 40,742,163 of NC_091977.1, forward strand.
AGCGACCTGACTTCGCAGCCATCGCCCTCCTGCAGTGGTATGCCGCCGCATGCTGCTCCCTCTGATGGCCCCGGCCTGCTGATGGTCTTGCAGGCTGGGACCGCGCCAATTTCCAGGCCGGGCTGGGCCACCGCACGCAGCGTGCAGTGGCCCAGCGTGCAAATATTTATACCTCAATCAACCGAACAAAAGCAGATTATCTGGTCATTATCACATTGCTGTTTGTGGGAGTTTGCTGAGCACAAATTGGCTGCCACGTTTCCCACATTACAACAGTGAGTACACTTCATTGGCTGTAAAGCACTTTGGGATGTCCATTGGCCGTGAAAGGCGCTCTATAAATGCAAGTCTTTCTTTTCTTTCTTTATTTCTTATGTTCTTATCTTATGTAATGAATGAGGAGAAGGTGTTTGTCCACTCAGCAGTTCTGAACTGCCAATGGCAAAGGTTTCATTCATTCAACTCTTTGCAAAGATGGTCAGGGAAATACCTTTTCAATTAAAGGGAACACATTCGAAGAGTATGCAGGATCAAAAGGATCAAAGGGAAACATTTTGGTGAATTGGCCGACTGCTGAGCTAGTGCCAGGTATGACGTAGCATATTTTACACTGAGCTTATTTCTATTCCATGCTTCAAATTTATTAGTTTAGAAGCCATGTTTAATAAAGCATCATGGGGGGAAAAATTCGTGTTCGCTAGCAAAGTTGCCTGCGAGCAGTTAACGGCCACTGAAAATGGCCGCAACACTAACTGAGTCAAATTGGTAGGGTGGCATGAAGATAGGTGGCGCAGCGCACACCTTCCATGAAACCCATCCTGGTGGCATTGCTGGAGGGATACGGGATAGGTGGGGAGTTGCAGCTTCTCACAGCCTCTGTGAGCAAAACTGTGGAACTTGCAAGGAATTGTGGGCAATAAAGAGGTCTGAGAATTAAATAGGTCATGCACACCGAAGCAATACTAAATAAAATGCAGTGAATCATTTCATTTTTCAGCCATTTCTGCCTTTTAAAAAATATTCACCATCTAAACTAAGTTCCAAATGTGAATATTGAGCTGTTAAATCTGAATTACCTTCCTAACCCCAACAAATGGGAACGCTGCCTCAGCACCAACACAAATGGCACAGCAAGCCAGGGAATGGGCACCGAGAGTCTCACATGCAGCACTCCAGCTTTGTGCAGGGGGTCAGCACTGCAAGAACGGCCCTCTACCCACAGGGGCAAGGAGGCCCTCCTGAAAGAACAATGTGAGAGTACATCACTCAGGCCGTCGCTGCCAGCAGTGTCACTCCCTACCATCTGGCTCCAGTGCCCAAAGGAGCTTCATGACCTCAGACCACTGGTCAAGGTCATTGAATGCATCTTCAAAAGCTGTATCCTACCGACTGCAACACTAGCCTCACACACTGCTCAATACATGACACCCAACCACTCACCTACCAATAATCTGCACCAATGACGAGGCACATCTCCCATTCCTAGCCTCACCTCACCCCCTTGGAGGAGACGGTGCAGGCCATTCTTGACAGAGGCATGGTTGAGCCCTTAGTCAGCAGCAGACTCAAAGGTACTGGTATCCTCGTACGTTATCCTCCTCCTGATATGCAGGTCATGCTTTCCCGCCATCCCCCGTCAGCACACTCCATCCTTGTGCCTTCCTCGTTTCACACTCCCAAGAAATGCAGCCTGTCCAGCCAGTGGGATCACAGGCAGAGGATTCCATACTGGATATCCCAGCCCCAAAGTGGCTGACTTGGATGCATCCTTCCATCTGATTCCTCCCCTTCGGCTTTCTCCTCTTCTGCATCATCCTCTTCTACATCTTCCTCTTCCCTCTGCAAGCAGATGCTGTAAATGTGAAATAACAACGTAAAATGCTGGAAATATTCAGTTGGTCAGGTAACATGTCGACCTGAGACGTGAACTCTGTCTTTTCTCTCCACGGATGTTGCGTGACCTGCTGAGTATTCACGGCATGTTAGGTCTTCTCAAAGGCCTTCATTTACCATTTGAGCCCTTGCAAGGGTCCAGCAGCACTCCCTACATGCTTAAAAATATTTTCACATCTAATAAAATAAAATCAGATAAACCCAGTCCCAACCCTTAAATTGAAACTTACCTGAGTGATGTGTTAACTCGGCTTGCTTAGGACCCAGCAGCGCTAGGGTCGAAGTTCGTATTGGTGACGTTAAGTCGTCATTGCTCGCTGATTGCCATCACCACGCCGTCATTTTTTTGCAAGTGTGTTGCCAGCTGCCGGCAGCGCAAAGGTGGAGAGCAATATGGCGGCCTCCATGGGGCCCGCCACCAGCTGGCAAAAGAGCGACAGCCACCATTTTATTGCCATTTCATGATATTACAGAGTGTCGGTAAGGAGAGGAAGTTCTATCCCCATGACTGTAAACGATTCATGCACTTTGAATCTTTTTCTTCATTTGTAATTCTCAACTGCCCTCTGGAGTACACCATGGCCGAGAAATTCGTCTTGCTCAGTGGCGTAAAATGGTCAGTGCTGACTATTGGGCCCTGCATGTAACAGGCGGCTGATCCGATACCATCTGTTATGCACCACAGTCCGAGACAAATTTCTAGGCCTGTGTCTTTCCAATTCGAATCTGCTTAGTTTCATTGGACGCCTGTTGTAGATTGCTCCTGTTGTTTATATTCCATAATATTTAACCTTAGAATGGGGCTCAGTGAGTTTATCCAATGAGGAACTGAGCCACACAGCGAAGGAAGATCTCACGATTTACCCTTGATGAATGCTGTGCTCGTTGACCTCAGCAGGAGTGGCTAGAGGGGCACTACAGCCGGCCTCCGTGCGCTCCTCCGTGATTTTCACGCGTGTGGATGTCGGGTGAGGACAGTGTCGGGTTCAGCTCCGATGCTCGCCCAGTCTCCTGACTCGAATATCCTGCCGACTTTTACTCAATAAGCTCATATATGAGCAGTGGCCACTTGGGTGAGGTAACCATAGCTAGAAGCTATGAAACTGTTGGCAACAAATAATAAATAGGAGTCGATGCCTTCAGGAGAGGAGCAGGAGGGGGAAATTGAGACAAAAAAAATGTAAAAAAATGAAAATGAAGGTTATGAGAAGAACGCTTTTGAATAATAGAAAGTGTAGGCTGCCTAAGACTGATTGATTGTCGTTTGGATACTTATGGAAACCCCTACATCTTAATCATTGCATACTTTTGTTGTTTGTTGACAAAAGAACTATTAGTCAATGTGTCAGAATTATTAGATTGGACGAGATGATGGCGTTTCATCTCTGGGACTGGACTGCCTCGGTTACACTTACTTTTGTCTTGTTTTATTGTATGTTCCCGCGCCCAGCATGTCCTGTCTATTTAAAGTGGTGCCTGTCTGTGACATCTGATCACAAGCTGAATGAATTTTTATTGAGTTTGTGGTATCTAAGAGCAAACTTGCCAGTCTTTCTAAACACTTACTGTGTTTGAACAGAAACAGCTCTTACAATGAACTCATTGTGTAGCTGGGACATGTGCTTGATCAAAGGATGTGAAAACACAAAGTCTCTCCTTTATAGAAGGTGAGCTCCATCTACGCTGGGAGGTTTTAAAGAGTCCGCACACTTGGATTCTTAGTACGGCAAAAGAATTCTTAACATTTATTGCAGGATATTCCACGATTATGCTCCTCATAATTATGAGCGACAATAATTCTGTCAGTAGTAATACCATCAATGCACGTTTTGACGTCTCCACGGTGTATTAGGCTCCCAGTACCTGTGGTAATATGATGGACTCCACACTTTCTGAAATAGCCATCAATTGTAAACTGGAAGAGGAGGACAGGAACAAAATACTGGAGGTCAGTAACCTTCCAGGGCGGGACTTCCTGTACCCGGACCACAAGTCCCGCCCCCAACGCATAATTGGGCCGTATACACCACAAAGGAAGCTGACCGCAGTTTCCGGTGCTCCGCTCCCTTAGAGGGGCGCTCCCGGAGCGGTAGCACGGTGCTACAACGCCCCTACCCTTCCATTAAAGGGGAGGTGCACTGTGCACTCTGCAGGCCCTTTGGTGGCTGCCACCAGGGACACAATCGACCGGGCCAGCAATTTGGCATCCAAAACTGGAGTGCCGGCCTGCACAATGGTGGTCTGGTCAATGCAAGGGCCGTCATTGTCGGACCGACCCAAGAGTCAGCCGACAAATGAAAATGGCAGTCTGGGGCGCTAAAGCCCTTCCCATTAAGGGACGCCCCGGGGCAATTTTAACCGCGGGGCGGAAAGGAGTCAGCGAAGGGTTGCCGCACACGGCGATACCGTGATCGGCGATTGCGTGCCGGCCCGGGACACTAACCACGGGCCACCGCGCTATTGGTACACCGCGCCCCAAATCTCCAGGGCAATTTCCCATGAGGCGGTAGCATTCCCTCCCCAGACAAAAATGCCATTACGCCCCCTGGAGGCTCAAGTGGAGCTATAAGAAGGGGCAATTTCACTCCCACTGTCTTTTGCTATTAACATTTTTAATGTAATAGAATGCAGTAAAAGGGCTCCATCCATTTGGTCTGAAATAATGGGAAATGGGGAAGTAAATGCTATCTGTGTTTCATGAAGTGGCCCGGTAAATACAATGTACATAAGTCGGGCTCACAGTGAGGAGGCAAGTTTTTGATTTAGGCAAAGGCTTTGGGGAAACATGTCCACAATGTTGATGAAAAAAATGACAATCTGATCGGGAGGCGATGGGGGAATGGGCCCTTCTCTGTCAGATGTCATTTAATATGGGCAAATGTAGTGTTATGCACGTGGGTAGGACAAATGCCAAACAAGTGTTTGCCATGCAGGGTTCAGATTGGGGAGCAGGAAAGGGACCAAGGTGTTATAGTACATGAATCTCTCAAAGTTCATGATCATTGCCATGAGATGAAAGCAAAAGCAAGTAGAGATTTAGGACGCATTGCTGGGGTGATCCAATTCAAAACAAAAACACTATCCTGTCTTTGTATAAAACTTCGGTTAGATTACTGTGTCCAGTTTTGTTCCCCTCAGATGGCAGGTGATGTACTAGCCCTGGAAAATGTTCATTGGAGGGCCACAAGACTGATACTTAATTTAAAGGTCTTTAGTTTCCACAGGAAGCAATAGAGACTTGGGACTTTTTACTTTAGAAAATCATGGACTGCGAGAAAATAATGGATTAGTCTGTGTACATGTGTACTATTTGAGTTATATAGGTTCGGGAGGATCAGGGGACATGCATATAGGTTACATGAGCATAGAATTAGGTTAGGTATCTGGAGCTTTTACTTTTTGCAGAGGATTATCAAACTCGGGAACAAGTTGCTGGCTCATACAGTGAGTACGGATTCGTTGCAAGTATTCAAAAGGGAACTGGACCAGTTCCTAACTATGGACAATGTTGCAGCTTACAAAAGGCAGATAGGGTATTGGGCAATGTGTCTCATGGTCATTGGTCTTCTGGAACTTCGAGGTCGGAGAGGAGTTTCCCAGATGTTTTCCCACCTTGAATTGACCAAGGGAATTTTCTCTTTTTTTTTACGTCAATGGACCAACCAGTCTTTTACCTGTCTGCCAGTTTTGTATGTTTTTATGAGCCATCTTTGCACTGAAGTTTACCTTCCAAGGGACAAGTTGATGGTCTCGGCCAGGTCATCACGGGGCATGGAAAGCTTTCATCTGGCAACTCCACCAAGCAATGGCTTTGCTAATGTCCGATGATGCCTGGAAGCATCATCCTTGGAAAGAAGGAAGTCAGTGTGGAGTGAAGTGGACTAAACTGGAGCCAATCGGACGACATTTTTTCTTCCCCACTTATCTTTAAGTATGATATAAAATAAAAGAAAATTCCAGTGCCTATCTGTGGAATGATTCTACACAATTGAAAATAAATTACACTTGTACGAAAACTGCAAAATTCCAGAAATGCGTTTAAAGTAGTTTTGAAAAATTGTGTTTAAACTGTTTCATGCACCAAAAATCACATTTGCAATGTGATTGTTTGCTACAATATTTAAATTTTTCCCCGCGACAGTGCAAGCTGTATCGTGAATCATGTTGTCACAGTGGTGTGACATTGATTCTGAGTTTCTTGTTGCTGGCTTCATGATCAGCACAAGGAGCCTCACCACCACCGAACCTGTAGACGTGATCATATTGCAGTGTTAAAGTCTGCTGGTTAATTGTTTCCTAGACCTTTCTACCATTGCCTTGACCACCCTCATATAATGTTCTTTACTAGGGTAATGATTATCTAACTGCTAAACTAGTGGTGTGCAAAATTGTATTTGTTGTTTGATTGCTGATAAAGAAGGAAGCACTCACAAATCCAATTCTTTGAGTGTGTGTTTGAGGAGGGAGGGATGCATTGAAGAATGACCTTAACACCCTTCCCCCCTCTTCAGATGATTCTAGAATCCCTTTTAGCAACATGGCAACATACCTAATCCAATTGATCATTTTTTATTTATTCATTTCTGGGATGTGGGCGTCGCTGGCAAGGCCAGCATTTATTGTCCATCCCTAATTGCCCTGGAGATGGTGGCGGTGAGCAGGCCATTTCAGAGGGCAGCTGAGAGTCATAAACACATTGCTGTGGGTCTGGAGTCACATATAGGTCAGATCGGGTAAGGGACAGCTGATTTTGTTCCCTAAAGGACGTTGGTGAACCAGATGGGTTTTTACAACAATCCAGTAGTTTACGGTCACCATGACTGATACGAGCTTTTTATTCCAGATTTTATTCAATGACCTGAATTGAAATTCCCCAGCTGTTGTGGGGTGAGAGTTGAATTCATGTCTTTGGATCATTTGAAGTATATCCCGTCCTCCCCGTCCCATATCATGCGATAAGTGCACCATCAAATGCAGCAATAACGAGCTGGTATTCAAAAGGCCAACTGGTTCAAATGTATCCTTCTGTTCACACCATACCGTTAACAATAGAGAGCTTCAACAATATTTGAATAATGATATCGAGATAGGACTTTTTTAATTTAGAATATTCAGCACCAAAATATTCCACAATTGGCTTTTTCTTGTGTGGGGAGCAAATGGACAGACACTATCGGGGTAATTGAATGAAATTCAGGAACCAGCACCTGGCACCTGGGAGCATGTAACGACAATTCATGCATGCACCTCCCCACGGTTTTCCTGACATGATATGTCCTTGTGATCTATGCCAGAATGTTCTTCTCATAAAATGGGATAGTGAGAGCGAGTTTCTTTGCAAGCCACCCCTCACTCAGCAGAACTAGCAATGTCAGTTGTGGGAGAGACGGCAAGCAGAAGGACAATTGGAAGGAGCTTCATTATCGATACAGGTTGAACCTCCCTTATCCTTCGGACCCAAGCCTTCAACCTCTTTTTATACTTCCTTCTCACGCTTTTTCCCTCTTTCCTCAATGGTTAACATCGAACGTGTTGTAAAATTGTTGTGAAGCATCTTGGGATGTCTTACTACATTAAAGGCGCTATATAAATAAAAGTTATTATTATTATTATCCGGAACCCTCGGGACCTGGCCTGTTCTGGATAAGGGATTTTTCTGGATGAGGGGTGGTCACGTTCAATTGGATGGTACAGGTACTGAGCAAGGGGATATCGGGGCTGGCTGGCTTGGGGCTAGGAGTGCGGCAGAGAGATCAAGGCAGGGTGGTGGGGACAGGGTGGTGAATCACGGGGTCAGGCCAGCGATTGCGGAGTCGGCATCAAGGAAGGACTTCAATTTGTTTGTGTCGGAGTTTTGCGCATGTGCCACCCGGTGGCCGGGAATGGTTCCGGACAAGGGGTGGTTAGAAACATAGAAACATAGAAAATAGGTGCAGGAGTAGGCCATTCTGCCCTTCGAGCCTGCACCGCCATTCAATGAGTTCATGGCTGAATATGCAACTTCAGTACCCCATTCCTGCTTTCTCGCCACACCCCTTGATCCCCCAAGTAGTAAGGACTACATCTAACTCCCTTTTGAATATATTTAGTGAATTGGCCTCAACAACTTTCTGTGGTAGAGAATTCCACAGGTTCACCACTCTCTGGATGAAGAAGTTTCTCCTCATCTCGGACCTAAATGGCTTACCCCTTATCCTTAGACTGTAACCCCTGGTTCTGGACTTCCCCAACATTGGGAACATTCTTCCTGTATCTAACCTGTCTAAACCCGTCAGAATTTTAAACGTTTCTATGAGATCCCCTCTCATTCTTCTGATCTCCAGTGAATACAAGCCCAGTTGATCCAATCTTTCTTGATATGTCAGTCCCGCCATCCTGGGAATCAGTCTGGTGAACCTTCGCTGCACTCCCTCAATAGCAAGAATGTCCTTCCTCAAGTTAGGAGACCAAAACTGTATACAATACTCCAGGCGTGGTCTCACCAAGGCCCTGTACAACTGTAGTAACACTTCCCTGCCCCTGTACTCAAATCCCCTCGCTATGAAGGCCAACATGCCATTTGCTTTCTTAACTGCCTGCTGTACCTGCATGCCAACCTTCAATGACTGATGTACCATGACACCCAGGTCTCCTTGCACCTCCCCTTTTCCTAATCTGTCACCATTCAGATAATAGTCTGTCTCTCTGTTTTTACCACCAAAGTGGATAACCTCACATTTATCCACATTATACTTCATCTGCCATGCATTTGCCCACTCACCTAACCTATCCAACTTACTCTGCAGCCTCATATCATCCTCCTCACAGCTCACACTGCCACCCAACTTAGTGTCATCCGCAAATTTGGAGATACTACATTTAATCCCCTCATCTAAATCATTAATGTACAATGTAAACAGCTGGGGCCCCAGCACAGAACTTTGCGGTACCCCACTAGTCACTGCCTGCCATTCTGAAAAGTACCCATTTACTCCTACTCTTTGCTTCCTATCTGCCAACCAGTTCTCTATCCACGTCAGCACACTACCCCCAATCCCATGTGCTTTAACTTTGCACATTAATCTCTTGTGTGGGACCTTGTCTCAAGCCTTCTGAAAGTCCAAATACACCACATCAACTGGTTCTCCCTTGTCCGCTCTACTGGAAACATCCTCAAAAAATTCCAGAAGATTTGTCAAGCATGATTTCCCTTTCACAAATCCACGCTGACTTGGACCTATCATGTCACCTCTTTCCAAATGCACTGCTATGACATCCTTAATAATTGATTCCATCATTTTACCCACTACCGATGTCAGGCTGACCGGTCTATAATTCCCTGTTTTCTCTCTCCCTCCTTTTTTAAAAAGTGGGGTTACATTGGCTACCCTCCACTCCATAGGAACTGATCCAGAGTCTATGGATTGTTGGAAAATGACTGTCAATGCATCCGCTATTTCCAAGGCCACCTCCTTAAGTACTCTGGGATGCAGACCATCAGGCCCTGGGGATTTATCGGCCTTCAATCCCATCAATTTCCCCAACACAATTTCCAGACTAATAAGGATTTCTCTCAGTTCCTCCTTCTTACTAGACCCTCTGACCCCTTTTATATCCAGAAGGTTGTTTGTGTCCTCCTTAGTGAATACCGAACCAAAGTACTTGTTCAATTGGTCTGCCATTTCTTTGTTCCCCGTTATGACTTCCCCTGATTCTGACTGCAGGGTTCCTACATTTGTCTTTACTAACCATTTTCTCTTTACATATCTATAGAAACTTTTGTAGTCCATTTTAATGTTCCTTGCAAGCTTCCTCTCGTACTCTATTTTCCCTGCCCTAATCAAACCCTTTGTCCTCCTCTGCTGAGTTCTAAATTTCTCCCAGTCCCCAGGTTCTTTGCTATTTCTGGCCAATTTGTATGCCACTTCCTTGACTTTAATACTATCCCTGATTTCCCTTGGTAGCCATGGTTGAACCACCTTCCCTTTTTTATTTTTACACCAGATAGGGATGTACAATTGTTGTAGTTCATCCATGCAGTCTCTAAATGTCTGCCATTGCCCATCCACTGTCAACCCCTTAAGTATCATTCGCCAATCTATCCTAGCCAATTCACACCTCATACCTTCAAAGTTACCCTTCTTTAAGTTCTGGACCATGCTCTCTGAATTAACTGTTTCATTCTCCATCCTAATGTAGAATTCCATCATATTATGGTCACTCTTCCCCAAGGGGCCTCGCACAACGAGAGTGCTAATTAATCCTCTGTCATTACACAATACCCAGTCTAAGATGGCCTCCCCCCTAGTTAGTTCCTCGACATATTGGCGTAGAAAACCATCCCTTATGCACACCAGGAAATCCTCCTCCACCGTATTGCTTCCAGTTTGGTTAGCCCAATCTATGTGCATATTAAAGTCACCCATTATAACTGCTGCACCTTTATTGCATGCACCCCTAATTTCCTGTTTGATGCCCTCCCCAACATCACTACTACTGATTGGAGGTCTGTACACAACTGGATGAGGGAGTTCTGGATAAGGGAGGTTCAACCTGTCTAGTTTTGTATCTCTCTTGGTGGCCAGCTGGTAGTGTCGGGTAGAAGAACTCCCCTGCTCTTCTTTGAACGAGTAACATAGGTTCTTGCAGGTCCACCTGAGAAGATTTAATGTCTCATCCAAAAGGACGCATCTCCAATAGTGCAGCACTCTCTAAGTACATGTGAGATGCGGAGCAATGAGAAGATAGAAATAAAATAGGGGATCATGTACCCTCACCAGAAAAGCATCTTGCTCTCGTGCCTGTGGTGTTGGAAAAAGGCACCTTTTGTTATTTTATTTCAGATTTGTTTGTCGAGGAAGAAATGACCTCAGCCTTTGTGTTGTAGTGTACAAGGATGTTTCTCCAAAAAAAACAAGACATAAACTGAATGAGATTTTTATTGTTTGTTTGGCAGCACAAGTGATGCTTCATGCTGCCAAATAGAATAAACAAAAATAGTTCCTGGAAGGTCTGCAAGGCAAAGCAGCATCAACACTGATGCAAGACAAAAATAGAATTTGGCTTGTAGTCATACATTGTATTAATTTGTACACAATCATCTGTTTCTCAAATTGTAACTACCTGCATAATGTCAGCTGTGGCTCAGTTGGTGGCACTCTCTCCTCTGAAGCAGAAGGTTATGGGTTCAAGTCTAACTCCAGGAACTTGAGCACAAACATCCCAACACTCCAGTCGGAGGTGCCACTGTTCGGGTGAGATGTTAAATCGAGACCCTGTCTGCTCTTTCAGGTGGATGTAAACCATCCCAGGGCACTATTTTGAAGAAGAGCAGCGGAGTTCTCCCTGGTGTCACAGCCAATCTTTAACCCTCACCCAATAGCTAAACACATGGTTATCTGATCATTGTCACATTGCTGTTTGTGGGAGCTTGCTGTGCACAAGTTCGCTTCCACATTTCCTATTCATAGAGTCCTAGAGGCACAGCAGGAGGCCCATCGAGTCCATGCCGGCTCTCTGTAGAGCAAAGCAGTCAGTCCCACTCCCCCACTCTATCCCCATAGCCCAGCAAGTTTACCTCCCTCAAGTACCCATTGAATTTCCTCTTGAAATTATTGATCGTCTCCGCCTCCACCACCCTCGCCGGCAGCGTGTTCCAGCTTCGACAACCTAACCTTGTACCTAAAATCCCTCATCCCTGGAACTATTCTGGTAAATCTCCTCTGCACCCTCTTGAGGATCTTCACATCCTTCCTCAAGTGTGGTGACCAGAACTGGACGCTATATTCTAGCTGTGGCCGAACCAGAGCTTTATAAAGTTTAACATAACTTCCCTGCTTTTGTACTCAATACCTCTATTTATGAAGCCCAAGATCCCATATGCTTTGCTAACTTCTCTATCAATATGTCCTGCCACCTTCAAAGATCTATGCACATGACCCCCCGGGTCCCTCTGTCCCTGTACACTCTTTAGAACTGTGCCATTAAGTCTATATTGCCTCTCCGTATCCCTTCTGCCAAAATGCATCACCTCACACTTCTCTGCATTAAATTCCATCTGCCACTTGTCTGCCCATTCTGCTAGCCTATCTATGTCCTGTTGCAGTGATTGGTATCATCCTTGCTGTTTGCCACACCTCCAAGTTTGGTATCATCGGCAAATTTTGAAAATACATTGACTACACTTCAAGGGTACATCATTGGCTGGAAAATGCTTTGGGACATCCTGAGGTTGTGAAGGCAAGTCTTCCTTTCTTTCTTCTACTCTGGTGTTATTTACACCATGTCTTCTGCAGTTTTCCCTTCCCTGTGTATGGGCGGGTGCTGAATCACCAGAAACTTTCACTCTGATACTTACAGTTCCTTTCCTCTTTTGCTTATTGCGAGCTCTAATAGTTTAGTCAAGTTTCCTATTGAATACCATTTGTTTTCTGTGTGTTTAATTCCCAGAATGGTGCAGAGGGTTGGAATGTTATTGACTAAACTTAGCTCACAGTCCAAAACGATCAATAGCTCAGTCCTCCTGGGATTCATTTTGTATAAAACTGAATCCTGAGTTTGGGTAGGTAAAGCAGTTTGATCCAGTGAATCGTAAATTCCTTCATCATGTTTTCTTTTAATCTTCACTACTGATCCTTTTTAAACATCCCTTTCAGTTGTAATGCTGCAGGAAGTATAATTCTGCGATGCACAGCACTGTTTAACCATGTTAATGAATGAGTTTGCTCTGTGAAAATGCTGTCTGCACCCTGCATGGTCTAAATTTGAAGAGCAAAGAGAAGGCCAAAAATAATGACTAGACCAGTGATCCACAGAAATGAGGAATTATGCAGATTTAAACTTTTTGATTTACAACAACAACAATGTGTATTATATAACATCTTTAAGGCGTTTCACAGGAGAATTATGAGACAAAAAATTTGACACCAAGCCACATAAGGAGAAATTAGGACAGGTGACCAAAAGCTTAGTCATAGAGGTAGGCTTTAAGGAGCATCTTAAAGGAAGAAAGAGAGGCGGCGAGGTTTGGGAGGGAATTCCAGAGCTTAGGGCCTCGGCAACAGAAGGCACGGGCATCAATGGTTGAGCGATTCTAATCAGGGATGCTCAAGAGGACAGAATTAGAGGAGGGTTGTGGAGCTGGAGGAGATTACACAGATAGGGAGGGGCGAGGCCTTGGAGGGATTTGAAAACAAGGTTGAGAATTTTGAAATCAAGGCATTGCTTAACCGGGAGCCAATGTAGGTCAGCGAGCAGGACTTGGTGCGAGTTAGGACTCGGGCAACCGAGTTTTGGATCACCTCAAGTTTACATAGGGTAGAATGTGGGAGGCCAGCCAGGAGTGCGTTGGAATAGTCAAGTCTCGAGGTAACAAAGGCATGGATGAGGGCTTCAGCAGCGGATGAGCTGACGGGTGATGTTACGGAGGTGGAAATAGGCGGTCTTAGTTATGCTGCGGATATGTGGATGAAAGCTCATTTCAGGATCAAATATGACACCAAGGTTGCGGACAGTCAGGTTCAGCCTCAGACAGAAGTTGGGGAGAGGGATGGAGTTAATGGATAGGGAACAGAGTTTGTGGCGGGGACCGAAAACAATGGCTTCAGTGGTTCCAATATTCAATTGGACTTAATAAGACAATGGAAACATGTCCGACACCCACAATCTATGAGGCGCTCTCATATCGTTGCAAGATTACTTGAACTTTTCAACATGTTGCTGTATTCTAGACCCAACAATGCAAGTGTGTGTACCTTGTTATAAGTTGTCAATGCTTTGTTTCTGAAGAGAACATTCTAATGAGCTGTGGGTGTACCCGTGTTACCTCACTAGTTGTTTGGGCCTACTTCTGTCATTTTATCAGCCCGAGTTGTTTCTAAAAACATCTCTGTCAGTAGTCAGCTGCCTACAAGGCACTGTATATCCTCATAGGCAGTCCCTTGGAATCGTGGAAGACTTGCTTCCACTCCTGAAGTGTGTTCTTTGGTGGCTGAACAGTCCAATATGAGAACCACAGACTCTGTCACATAGAAACATAGAAAATAGAATATTGAATGGTGGTGCAGGAGTAAGCCATTCGGCCCTTTGAGCCTGCACCACCATTCAATATGATCATGGCTGATCATTCACCTCAGTACCCCATTCTTGCTTTCTCTCCATACCCCTTGGTCCCTTTAGCCATAAGAGGCACATCTAACTCCCTTTTGAATATATCTAATGAACTGACCTCAACAACTTTCTGTGGTAGAGAATTCCACAGGTTAACAACTCTCTGGGTGAAGAAGTTTCTCCTCATCTCGGTCCTAAATGGCTTACCCCTTATCCTTAGACTGTGACCCCTGGTTCTGGACTTCCCCAACATCGGGAACATTCTTCCTGCATGTAACCTGTCCAATCCCGTCAGAATTTTATATGTTTCGAGAAGATCCCCTCTCATTCTTCTAAATTCCAGTGAATATAAGCCTAGTCGATCCAGTCTTTCTTTATATGTCAGTCCTGCCATCCCGGGAATCAGTCTGGTGAACCTTTGCTGCACTCCCTCAATAGCAAGAATGTCCTTCCTCAGATGAGGAGACAAAAACTGTACACAATATTTAAGGTGTGGCCTCACCAAGGCACTGTATAACTGCATAAGACCTCCTTGCTCCTATACTCAAATCTTCTCGCTATGAAGACCAACATACCATTTGCCTTCTTCACCGCCTGCTATACCTGCATGCCAACTTTCAATGACTGATGTACCATGATACCCAGGTCTCGTTGCACCTTCCCTTTTCCTAATCTGTCACTATTCAGATAATATTCTGCCTTCCTGTTTTTGCCACCAAAGTCACAGGTGGAACAAACATTCATTGAGGGAAGGGCTGGGTGGGACTGGTTTGCCGCACGCTCCTTCCGCTGCCTGCGCTTGACCTCTTCACGCTCTCGGTGTTGAGATTCGAAGAGCTAAACGCCCTCCCGGATGCACTTTCTCCAATTAGGGCGGTCTTCGGCCAGGGACTCCCAGGTGTCAGTGATGATGTCGCACTTTATCAGGGAGGCTTTGAGGGTGTCCTTGTAACGTTTCCGCTGCCCACCTTTGGCTCGTTTGCCGTGAAGAAGCTCCGCATAGAGCATTTGCTGTATGTATTTGACGATGTAAAATGCCACTTTTGTGAAGGATAGGTTCCTGTCATTTATTTTCCTCAAAATTAAACGTCGAACAGTGCCATAGCCTTGGTGTGCAAGAGTTTTCGGATCTTTTATTTTTGAAAACATATGCGGCAATAGATATTTACTCACTCACTCATTACGGAGTTTTTTTGGGCAAACGTTTAAACCGCAGAGAGCAAATTTGTGTTGCATCTGTTGGATGTGATTTCAGCAGAACTGCACCATGACACACCGCCCATCAGGTTTAACCATGTCTCGCTCGGTTCCTTTAGAACCATGTTGTCAGGGTATAACCATTGTACACCGTAAGAGCTCTCGGGGAAAAGGATAGCTTCCCGGAAGCAAATGATCCATGCAAATATAATTAGAAGTGAACGACAAAGAATTTCTGAACCACATTCCTACACAACCTTTTCTCATTGTTTGGAGGCATTTGTACATCCGTTTTTATTTTTGGAGAGCAGCCTCCTGTTTGGATGTAGAACTTGCCCCTGCAGGCCATTAGGGGACTGCTTGGGGAGCAGGGAGGGCGGGCGCGGCAGTGTGGATTTGCGCTGAGGAATCAACACATCATAATACAATGGTGCATCATGATTCTGTCTGCTCTGGAAGCCGTGAAAGAAGACCAGTTAACTGTGTATTCGAATGGGCCAAAATCATTAGATGCCTGGAAGCGAGGGACCTGATGTTAAAAGAGTAGTGGCGTTGATTTCTAGTCGGGACTGCATCCAAATGTGTGCTTCATTTAAAAGGATTTATTTTGCGGCCTGAACTGAGTCTTTGCATGGAACTACCTCAACGTGTTTAATGATACGAGATCTGGCAACAGTTTTGACTGCCGGAGGTCGGGCCTTCATTTACACAGAGGGCTGTAAGTCTGTGGCACGCACTACTGGAATTAGTTATTGAAGCAGAGATCATTGTCAGCAATCTCCTTGGAGCTGCTCCCGCTTTGACCCCTAACCTCGCCGGAAACGTGGCAGAAACACCATTTACTTGCATTACGGCGGAGGAGTAGGAGCAGGCCCCTAGAAAACTCAGGGCTCACGTCAACTTTTTAAGACTAGGTTAGATAGGTGGTTTGAGGAGAAGGAAATAAAGGGATATGGGATCAGGATGGAGACATGGGAGTAGGACTTTCTGCTCATGTGAAGGACAAATACCACGTGGACTAGTTGGACGGCATGGCTTGTTTCCATATTGTAATTTCTATGTATCACTCAATTAAAGTAACAGTCCTTTATGTCTAAAATCATCCTGTTTTCATTTTTGAGGGTATGACTCCCACTGTTTTGTCTTCTATTCCCTGGTCTCCCTGGACTATCCACATTCTGCAGCCAAGAAGATCACCTGCACCCAGGTCTCTGTAAACGCCACTCTTCAGGAGCCAGGCAACAAGTCTCCGTCTGATACCCTGCCCTCTGAGTCAGGGGGTGGAGAACACGGCTTGCTGTTATTTAGCATCTTCCCACAGCAACACAACTGAGATCAAAAAAGAGGAAATCTAGGCGAAGTGATCTGCCATTTGCTCAGTATTTTTAATAACCTTTTTTGGAAAGATTTGAATCGGCAACATAAAATTGAGACGCGCTAACCAGAAGCATAAGGGCATGTGATCTGATGGCTGGGATTCTCCACTGTGATTCTGCCTGATTTTGGGTAGGATCGCAGGTGGAGAATGTCGGAAACGGTAATTAAAGTCTTGCATTTATATTGCACCTTTCACGACTGCCTGACGTTTCAAAGCGCTTTACAGTACTTTAAAGTGGGACACATGACAGCCAATTTGTGCACAGCAAGCTCCCACAAACAGTAATGTGATAATGACCAGATAATCTGTTTTGTTATGTTGATTGAGGGACAAATATTGGCCAGGACACCGGGGATAACTCACCCGCGCTTCTTTGAAATAGTGCCATGGGATCTTTTACGTCCACCTGAGAAGGCAGACGGGGCCTCAGTTTAACATCTCACCCAAAAGATGGCACCTCCAACAGTGCAGCGCTCCCTCAGCGCGGCACTGGAGTGTCAGCCTAAATTTATGTGCTCACAACCTTCTGATTCAGAGGCGAGTTTGCTATCCACTGAGCCACAGGTGACACTTGGGTTAAAAATAAAGACCTCCAAGACTACTGATCTTATCCTTTCAGAATACAAGGGTTACTTCCCATGACCGTATGTAGTTGTTTCTTAAATGAGTCCAGTGTCCTCACCTCAATCATCGTCCCTAGCAACCCATTCCAGTTGTTGATTGCCTTTAAGACATACTTCCTGACGCTTATCATAAATTTGCCCTTCTCAAAACAGAACCCTTGCCCTCTTGTCCTGGTTTGCTGGCCCATCTGAAAGTACTATTCATGGTTCTTGCAAGACTCTTTACCAGGCAGGATAGAGTTTGAACTACAAATGGGTTTAAAATGTAAATTTTGTAATGAGCTATGGATTTAGGAGACTGCTATTGATTTAAAGAAATTAATTGTGGCCGAATGCGGTTTTGAAAGGAAACCCTGCAATTAATTATAATGCTTAATTCGTTATCAGTCAAATCAATATTGTAATGCTTGTTACACATTGTTAAAAAATGCACAACAGTACTATTGTAATCTCATTGATGCTAGACATGTGTTTGATTTAAGTGATGTAGTCCCATGGCATTACAACACTAACAGTATATTACTAAAATGACAGGAGAATGAGTCCCAGTTATATGATTGATTGAAAAGATAATGATTACACAGTGTTCAGTTGAAGGCAGAGAATGGAGAATTCCATCCGTAATTTGCAGTAGTCTGCCAAAAAGCTTTTTCAGATTTGTCAGGAGAATAACGCACCTCAAGGTGCTCAGCTCCACCCCTCCCCCTCCCCAGGATAAAACAAAAAAATCTGGTTCTATTTTAAAATTATTTGGGGGCAATAAGGCAATATTAACACTTTTCCATTTCTGATATTTTTACAATAAACCCAAGTGTTCCAAGAAAACTCCCAAAAAACAACACAATGTATTTTTTAAAACTCAATCATTTTACTTCTGGGTTGCTCCCAGTATTGGCCAGCAGATTAATCTTTAATTCCTGGAAACTCAAGGACAATCCTGTAGGGTTGGCAATCCTTGCCCATAAGCTCCCTGTTCTGCTGACTCTAACCGCTTGTTCTTTCCCCATCCCCCTCCTCCCTGCCCCCATAATTCATTCCAACATTGGGGGGCTTGTGCATTCTGCCACCATTTTCCCACACTCTGGAATTACCTCGCTGAACTCCTCTGCCTCTCCACTGCTCTTACCTCCATTACGAACTTTCTTAAAACCCATTTCTTTGTCCAAGCTTTTGATCACTCCTCCTAATATTTCCTGCTTTGCCTCAGCATCGATTTCTCATACCATTGTGAAGTAGTTGTGATATTTTTCCACAGTAAACATTCTGTATCAATAAGAACATAAGAACATAAGAAATAGGAGCAGGAGTAGGCCATACGGCCTCACCATTCAATAAGATCATGGCTGATCTGATCCTGGACTCAGCTCCACTTCCCTGCCCGCTCCCCATAACCCTTTAATCCCTTATCACTCAAAAATCTGTCAATATCCGCCATAAATATATTCAATGAACCAGCCTCCACAGCTCTCTGAGGCAGAGAATTCCATAGATTTGCAATCCTCTGAGAGGAAATTTCTCCTCATCTTAATTTTAAATGGGCATCCACTTATTCTAAGACTATGACTCCTAGTTTGAGTTTCCCCTTGAGTGGAAATATCCTCTCTGCATCCACCTTGTCGAGCCCCCTTATTATCTTATATGTTTCGATAAGATCACCTCTCATTCTTCTGAACTCCAATGTACATAGACCCAACCTACTCAACCTATCCTCATAAGTCAACCCCTTCATCTCCGGAATCAACCAAGTGAATCCTCTCTGAACAGCCTCCAATGCAAATATATCCTTCCTTACATATGGAGATCAAAACTGAACGCAGTACTCCAGGTGTGGCCTCACCAATACCCTGTACAGTTGTAGCAGGACTTCTCTGCTTTTATACTCCATCCTCTTTGCAATAAAGGCCAAAATTTCATTTGCCTTCCTGATTACCTGCTGTACCTGCATACTAACTTTTTGTGTTTCATGCACAAGGACCCCCAGGTCTCTCTATACTGCAACACTTTGCAATTTTTCTCCATTTAAATTATAATTTGTTTTTCTATTATTGCTGCCAAAGTGGATACCTCACATTTTCCCACATTATACTCCATCTGCCAATTTTTTGCCCACTCACTTAGCCTGTCGATATCCATTTGCAGATATTTTTGTGTCCTCACAATTTGCTTTCCCACCCATCTTTCTATCATCAGCAAACTTGGCTACATTACACTCGGTCCCTTCATCCAAGTTATTAATATAGATTGTAAATAATTGAGATCCCAGCACTGATCCCTGCGGCACTCCACTAGTTACTGTTTGCCAACCGGAAAATGACCCATTTATCCCGACTCTTTTTTTAGTTTGCCAATCCTCTATCCATGCTAACATATTACCCCCAACCCCGTGAACTTTTATCTTGTGCAGTAACCTCTTATGTGGCACCTTATCGAATGCCTTCTGGAAATCCAAATACACCACAACCACTGGTTCCCTCTTATCCACCGTGCTCGTTACATCCTCAAAGGAAACCCAGCAAATTTGTCAAACCTGATTTCCCTTTCATAAAACCATGCTGATTCTGCTTGATTGAATCATGCTTTTCCAAATGTCCCGCTACTGCTTCCTCAATAATGGACTCCAGCAATTTCCCAACGACAGATGTTAGGCTAACTGGTCTATAGTTTCCTCCTTTCTGTCTGCCTCCTGTTTTAAATAGGAGCATTACATTTGCGGTTTTCCAATCCGTTGGGACCACCCCAGAATCCAGGTAATTTTGGTAGATTACAGCCAATGCATCCAGTGTCTCTGCAACCACTTCTCTTAAGACCCTAGAAATATCGAAACATAGAAACATAGAAAGTAGGTGCAGGAGTAGGCCATTCGGCCCTTCGAGCCGGCACCACCATTCAATATGATCATTGCTGATCATTCACCTCAGTACCCCATTCCTGCTTTCTCGCCATACTCCTTGATCCCTTTAGCCGTAAGGGTCACATCTAACTCTCTTTTGAATATATCTAATGAACTGGCCTCAACAACTTTCTATGGTAGAGAATTCCACAGATTCACAATTCTCTGAGTGAAGAAGTTTCTTCTCATCTCGGTCCTAAATGGCTTACCCCTTATCCTTAGACTGTGACCCCTGGTTCTGGATTTCCCCAACATTGGAAATATTCTTCTTGCATCTAACCTGTCCAATCCCATCAGAATTTTACATGTTTCGCTGAGATTCCTTCTCATTCTTCTAAATTCCAGTGAATGTAAGCCTAGTCGATCCAATCTTTCTTCATATGTCAGTCCTGCCATCCCGGGAATCAGTCTGGTGAACCTTCGCTGCACTCCCTCAATAGCAAGAATGTCCATCCTCAGATTAGGAAACCAAAACTGCACATAATACTCAAGGTGTGGTCTCACCAAGGCTCTGTACAATTGCAGTAAGACCTCCCTGCTGCTATACTCAAATCCCCTCGCTATGGGGCCAGCATGCCATTTGCTTTCTTTACTGCCTGCTGTACCTGCATCCATACCTTCAATGACTGATATACCATGACACCCAGGTCTCGTTGCACCTCCCCTTTTACTAATCTGTCACTATTCAGATAATAATCTGCCTTCCTGTTTTTGCCACCAAAGTGGATAACCTCACACTTATCAACATTTTACTGCATCTGCCATGCATTTGCCCATTCACCTAACCTGTCCAGGTCCCCTGCAGCCTCCAAGCATCCTCCTTGCAGTTCGCACTGCCACCCAGCTTAATATCATCTGCAAACTTGAAGATATTACATTCAATTCCTTCGTCTAAATCATCAATGTATATTGTAAATAGCTGGGGTCCCAGCATTGAACCCTGCGGCACCCCACTAGTCACTGTCTGACATTCTGAAAAGGACCCGTTTATTCCCACTCTTTGCTTCCTGTCTGCCAACCAGTTCTCTATTCACGTCAATACATAACCCCCAATACCATGTGCCTTAATTTTGCACACGAATCTCTTGTGTGGGACCTTGTCAAAAACCTTTTAAAAGTCCAAATACACCACATCCGCTGGTTCTCCCTTATCCACTCTGCTAGTTTCATCCTCAAAAAAACTCTAGCAGGTTTGTCAAGTATAATTTCCCTTTCATAAATCCATGCTGACTTGGACCGATCCTGTCACTGCTTTCCAAATGCGCTGCTATTTCATCTTTAATAATTGATTGCAACATTTTCCCCACCACTGATGTCAGGCTAACCGGTCTATAATTCCCTGTTTTCTCTCTCCTTTTTTAAAAAGTGGGGTTACATTAGTTACCCTCCAATCCATAGGAACTGAACCAGAGTCCATGGAATGTTGGAAAATGACCACCAATGCATTTACTATTTCTAGGGCCACTTCCTTAAGTACTCTGGGATGCAGACTATCAGGCCCTGGGGATTTGTCGGCCTTTAGTCCCTTCAATTTCCTTAACACCATTTCCTGACTAATAAGGATTTCCCTCAGTTCCCCCTTCTCGCTAGACCCTCGGTCCCCTAGTATTTTCGGGAGGTTATTCGTGTCTTCCTTAGTGAAGACAGAACCAAAGTATTTGTTCAATTGGTCTGCCATTTCCTTGTTCCCCATTATGAATTCCCCTGATTCTGACTGCAAGAGACCTACATTAGTCTTCACTCATCTTTTTCTCTTCACATATCTATAGAAGCTTTTGCAGTCAGTTTTTATACTCTATTTTCCCCCTCCTAATTAAACCCTTAGTCTTCCTCTGCTGAATTCTAAATTTCTCCCAGTCCTCAGGTTTGCTGCTTTTTCTGGCCAATTTATATGCCTCTTCCTTGGATTTAACACTTTCCCTAATTTCCCTTATTAGCCACGGTTGAGCCACCTTCCCTTCCCTGTAAGTCATCAGGTCTAGGGGACTTGTCCACCTTTAGTCCCATTATTTCACCTAGTGCAAGTTCATTAGTGATGGTGATATCCCTTGATTCCCTTCAAGTCCAAAATGCAAGTTTTTGTTAAGTCAGTTATTAATGATGAAAAAAAAAGCACAACTTGCTTATATATTGTGGAGCGGTTACTGTCACTTGAATTAATTTGCAACTGTGGCTTTTCCTAGGAAGCCAGAGCAAACGACGGAATTCTATTATCAATTGGGGCTAGGATTTGTTAGCTATTCTCAAACACTTTTCAATAGCTCTATTCTAGTAGAGGGCATATATACTCTTTTTTTGTTGAAGGCTTCTTGAACTTTACATAAAGGGTATCCTTCACTCACAATGTGGCTGATTACACTCCTGTGAAGCACCTTGGAAAGTTTGACTGTTCTCATTCTGACTATTCTGTTAAAAGTGCTTCATAAACATGCAAGCTCTTACTGTTGTTCCACATTCAAAGTGAGAGCTTCAGTCGAAAATGAACACATTGTCATTGGTGGAGAAAAGCATTCAAAGTGTGATGCCCAAATCTACGGTTGGCACACAAACCTCCCTAGACCAACAAGGCAGCTGGATGTACCCACTTCCCCGACTCGATTGCCAAAGAGGACTGGCACACACCCCAAATTATTGTGAGTAGCTGGATAGATATTCTTCCTTCCCCACCACACACACAACACACATCAAATGGGATAAATGCTTTAAAACAAACTCAGCCTCTCCATTTGTTGCTGTGGTTCCAGATACAGAAACTTTGCTGCCAGCTGGCACGGCGACAGAAACTAAAAGTGCCATTCTGCCCGCACAGATGGGCATTTAGTCCCTCTGCTCATGCATATCGTTTCATTGGGACACTGAAAATGGGATTCAGCATGTCCGGAGGAATTCACTCCCAATCCACGCGAATACGTGCAAGTGCTCCTGGGACAAGTATTTTTTTGTTCTCCAGGTAGCAGAATGGTCTCCAAAAATGAAGTGGATTTGCACGCCTTGCAGTCTTGATTTATTCTTCCTCAAACTACTAAACACAAACTCCGATTGGAAGTGACAATTAGTCCGCTGAGACTGAAGACTTTAAAGAGAATTATTTACTGCATGCATTCAGGAATATTTAGTTTTACATACTCGAGCAATTGTTCAGCACTAGTTTACATGGTGTGAGATTATACTCCGATTGACAGGTGCAGAGAAACAATTTGATCATTCCAAGGTCTCGATGGCAGCTATCAAAGACTAACTTCATTCCCTGGCAGCTGCCTTGCACTTGTTTCGCATTTAACAAAGACTTTTGTATTTAGTTACAAAAGACCGATGCACGGTGAAGGCTATGGGTGAAAAACTTGGAGGAAGATTTCTGAGACCCATGACTTAATTAAACCTTGAATTTGCAGTTGTGTATCCTACTCCCCAGCGCCAATTATATACTGAAGAGCATCAAAGCAGAGAAACCTTTGTTCCAGTTCTACCGCTCAAGCTGACAGTCCCTTTCGACAATAGGTACAGGAATGTGGCCTCCACTATTGCTTTACAATCTTTACACCTATTGATTCCTGCAGGTCCGTTCAGTTCAATCCGTATGGTAGTACTCAAGGCCATGAAGTTATCACATTTGACCTGACACAGACAGCTACAATCCTTTTCTCACATAAACACACCAGGACCTCCAGATTGTGATTGAATTTGAGCCGCATTCATGTCCTGAGCGCTGGTGCCAACTCTTGATGTGTTAGCTTGATTAAAGAGATACACCGTCTTTGTTTTGATTCTTGACCCATAAAAGTCCGAACAAGTTCCTGCAGCGTGAGTAGCACTTTGTGAACCATTTGCAATCCAAATCACCTTATCTGTTTCCAGTCTTTAAATAGTGCATGAGACGAGTTAGCGTTTTGCAGTTCACTCTGTGAAGCATAATTGTTAACAGATGCCCATAAAGCTCTTGCAAGCACAGTGCAATCTGTTCTTTGCAGTAGGTTGGGACGGATGAAGAGGCTGTAAATCTCAGCACGGCTATGTCAGTGCTAAAT
This sequence comes from Pristiophorus japonicus, assembly GCF_044704955.1. Lineage (NCBI taxonomy): Eukaryota > Metazoa > Chordata > Chondrichthyes > Pristiophoridae > Pristiophorus > Pristiophorus japonicus. The sequence continues at coordinate 40,766,256 of NC_091977.1, forward strand.
CCAAAGTGGGAGCTGGTAACAAGGGTATGTGCAGCACCTTTCCATGAGAATTGAGTTGTCTGGTTTCATTTTATATCCTGTGCTTTTCCCCTTTCACTCCTGAAGGTACTGGTGATTCATGCTATGCGTATCGAAAGAATCAGAGAATCAGAGACGTTTACAGCACGGAAGGAGGCCATTTCGGCCCATCGTGACCGTGCCGGCCAAGAAGCGGCTATCCAGCCTAATCCTATTTTCCATCTCTAGGTCCATAACCCTGCAAGTTACAGCACTTCAAGTGCATATCCAAGTACATTTTAAATGTGGTGAGGGTTTCTGCCTCTACCACCCTTTCAGGCAGTGAGTTCCAGACCCCCACCAACCTCGGGGTGAAAACATTTCCCTTCAAATCCCCTCTAAACCTGCTACCTAATTTTAAATTTGAAGAACATTAAAGAAAGAACTTGCATTTATATAGTGCCTTTCCTCACCTCAGGGAGTCCCAAAGTGTTTTACAGCCAATGAAGTACTTTTGAAGTGCAGTTACTGGTGTACTGTAGGAAAGGAGGCTGCCAATTTGTGCACAGCAAGCTTCCACAAACAGCAATGAAATAATGATCCGTTTTAGTAATATTGATTGAGGGATAAATATTGACCAGGACACTGGGGTGAATTCCCCTGCTCTTCTTTGAAATAGTGCCGTGGGATCTTTTAAGGCCACCTGTAGACGATGGCAGCCATTCAATCTCTCACCTCAACAGACATTTTTTCATGTATCAGACTGGACGTATAGATGTCAACAGGCTAGTGGACTCTGGGGAGCATTACAACCAAGTCAGATCCTGTCCTCACACAAATATCCCCATTAATGCTCATAGACCTCAACACTTTGCAATGAGAAGTGGGAACTGTTGGGTATGGAGAAAGAGTCAGACTGAACACTGAGCTCAAAGTGAAGTGTGGCCTTAGTCTTTTATTGCAGGTCTCCAGAGTGCCTCTCCAACATGTGAAGCCTCCTTAAATACTTGTGCTCCCAAGGGATTATGGGATCCCTTGGGACTCCAGGGGATAAGCCCTCTGGTGGCTGTACAGAGTAAATACAAGTCCACATATATAACAGGAACCATCGCTGATTTGTCTTTCCTTTCGTAACTCAGGGTATTGCAATGTCACCACCATCACGTGACCAGCCTAGACCACCTAATGCACCATAAATTATGGATTGAAGCCGGCAACTGCCATGTTAGCATCACCGCACAGAATGCAGTCAACCCTTGGGTCGGGTGACCATATTTTCCAAACCGAATCCACACAAGGTGGGAGTACAGCAAAATGGCCAGCACAGCATGCAGTGCAGTATGGCTCAAGTGATCAGTGGGGTCTTTCCTCCGCCGCTCTGCATTGTGGGAAGGCGGAGCCGCCATCGTCACCTCCATTCAACCAGCTCCTGAAATCCCATCCTGAGCTCAAACCATGCGGGAATGAGCCAAGAATCTCCCCACTCGCTCTCCCGCCACCCCCCTCCCCCCTGCCCTTCCTGGAGTTTCTGCACATTCGCATTTAAAACAGCAAATGCTCTATGCAGGGACGAGTTTTCAGAACCGGGACTCTTCCAGAGACATTGTTTGCCTGGGGACACAGTACCTAATCCAGGCACTGTCCCTGGAAAACGGGGATGTATGGTCAGCCTACCTTAGGCCATCAGGAAAGCCAGCTGGAATGCTTCACTCCTTAGTATTCCACCTGGGAGCTTGTTGTAAATGCCCTGTCCTCTCCCTGCCAACTATGATGCAGTTGAGTGTGAATTATGCACAACCAGAGGACACAGATTTAATATGAATGGCAAAGGAACCAGAAGCGAGCTGAGAGGAGAATTTTATTTATGCAGCGAAACGTTATCTGGAATGCGCTGCCTGAAAGGCTGGAAGAAGGAGATTCAATAGTAACTTTCAAAGGGGAAATTCTTAAACAGTTGAAGAGAAACATTTTACTGTGCTTTGGGGAAAGGGCAAGTGAGTGAGACTAATTGGATGTTGGCAGAAAAAATAGAAAAGCAAATTATAATTTAAATGGAGAAAAATTGCAAAGTGCTGCAGTACAGAGAGACCTGGGCGTCCTTGTGCATAAAACACAAAAGGTTAGTATGCAGGTACAGCAAGTAATCAGGAAGGCAAATGGAATGTTGGCCTTTATTGCAAGGGGCATAGAGTATAAAAGCAGAGAAGTCCTGCTACAACTGTACAGGGTATTGGTGATGTCACACCTCGAGTACTGCGTACAGTTTTGGTCTCCATATTTAAAGAAGGATATACTTGCATTGGAGGCTGTTCAGAGAAGGTTCATTAGGTTGATTCCGGAGATGAGGGGGTTGACTTATGAAGATAGGTTGAGTAACTTGGGCCTATACTCATTGGAGTTCAGAAGAATGAGAGGTGATTTTACTGAAACTTGTAAGATAATGAGGAGGCTCGACAAGGTGGATGCAGAGAGGATATTTCCACTCATAGAGGGAAACTAAAACTCGAGGACATAGTCTCAGAATAAGGGGCCGCCCATTTAAAACTGAGATGAGGAGGAATTTCTTCTCTGAGGGTTGTAAATCTATGGAATTCTCCACTCCAGAGAGCTGTGGAGGCTGGGTCATTGAATATATTTAAGGCAGAGATAGACAGATTTTTGAGTGACAAGGAATAAAGGGTTATGGGGAGCGGGCAGGGAAGTGCAACTGAGTCCATGATCAGGTCAGCCATGATCTTATTGAATGGCAGAGCAGGCTCGAGGGGCCAAATGGCCTACTCCTGCTCCTAGTTCTTGTGTTCTTATGTTCTTAATTGGACAGCTCTTTCAAAGAGCCGGCACTGTCACAATGGGCCAAATTGCCTCCAACTGTGCTGTGATTCTAACCTGCTAGACTAAGAGCCACAAGGCTATTGCCAGAGCTTTTGGCCCAGCTTAATATTGTAATTGATATACAACATTCCTCTCACTAGTGCAAATTAATTGTAATTTTTGCGTGGGGAGGGGATTGAGGAGGGAGGCGGGGGTGGGCGGAGTTGAATTTGAGTTTACATGTCCTTCAGTGAGTGCTTGGATTCATGAATGATATCTATTTCTTACTAGGCCTCATTTAGGTCAACGCCTGGTTGATTTTGAATCGAGACGATTGCCAAATTGAAGACGGCAATAACAAAAAAAATAATTTGGCTGCAGCAGTTAGCTTGGGTTGTGATGAAGCTTCAGAGATTTGAAGCATCAGGACGCCATCAAGGGCATCTTTGAAGATTTTCTTTTTTGCAGTTCAGTCCCGCTGACCGTGGACTCTACTTCTACGATCTTGGCCACCATAGCTGGCATGATCAAGGCTGCGCTTGGCGGGGGGGGCCCTTTTAACGTCCCCCCGCCAGCCACAATGCCAGCCGCAGCTCGTTAAAAACACCTGAAGCTGCGGAGCTTAAAAGGGCAGATTTATCGCAGCCCGACTTTAACAACTCTTCCGGGATTGGAATCATAATTCTGCCCGAAAGGGGGATAAGAAAGAACAAATTAAGAATGTTAGTTTGTTCCACAAATATTAATTACCATCTGCTTTATTCCAGTGCAGCTCTTTCTGACTGACATTTGTGGTATCAAACTGGTAGAAATTTGCAGAATAATGTTTTTTTTCCTGTCGCTGTATTTGGCAACAAGATGTATGTTTGGAAGGCTTTAAAAAACATTCCATGTTCAAAGGAGGTTTGAGTCTTCTCAACATTTATCATTGAAAAAGTTGAAATCTTCTGCAGTTTTGATTGTTCAAATTAGTTTCAGTTTGGTAAAATCAGCAGTCTCACTGAAGTGAACGGAAGCATAAAATCACCAGCAAAAAGCAAGGTGTGGAACCCCTGCCTACCAGTAGTTATCTACACAATGTGGTGTATTATTGAGCCGTGCGGACTTGAAGCATCCACTGTTCATCCCATGCTCTACACTGAGTGAACTGGTCTCGGCTGTGGTCGTAATAGGGTGTCGGTGATTCAATTCAGGTCTGGGCGAAAAGAATGCATTTTGTATAGCGCCTTTCACGGCTTCAGGATGTCTCAAAGTGCTTTACATCCAATGATGTACTTTTTTAAAAAAAGTGTAGTCACTGTTGTAATGTCGAATAATAGCAGCCAATTTGCACGCAGCAAGGTCCCACAAACAGCAACGTGATAATGACCAGATAATCTGTTTTGTTATGTTGATTGAAGAATAAATATTGGCCAGGGTTAGGGTTAGGGTTGGGGATAGCTCCCCTGCTCTTTTTTGAAATAGCATCATGGGATCTTTTACATTCACGGCTCATCCGAAAGACGGTGCACTGCAGCGTCTGCCTAGATTTTTGTGCTCAAGTCTCTGGAGTGGGACTTGAACCGACAACCTTCTGGCTCAGAGGTGGCCACCAACTGAGCCACGGCTGACACCTGCAGGGATATTAGCCGCTGTCTCTACTCTGGTCACTTTGCAGTATTACTGCTGTGGTTGAAAGTTGGATGAGGATGTAGTTGAGCGGTAACACTTCCCATGTTTCAAGAGCTTGGTGACATTTGCTGTCAAGGCATAGCATGAAATATATCTGCCTTCCATAGAGTCCATTTTTGTGTGTGCGCACTCATTAGGCGACCGGTGCCATTACTGGTGAATGTAGCATGTTTCACTTCAGACGTCAAGTGTCTGCATCAAGCACACATCGATCAGATCTGTCACAGTTGAATCCAAGCAAGGTAGCCTTCACTCTTCATAAAAACATGCCTCAGCTCCATCCTCATAAGAGTGCCCCCTATTATACCATTGTGGCATTTTTCCTATTTACCACACAAGCCACCCTTACTCTTGCCTGATTGATGTTACCAGTTAATGATGAGAGAGCTTCCACAGATATGGGGTCAGCATTTAGTTCTATACCATTGACGCCCAGCTTTACCTCTCCACCACTTCTATTGACCACTCCAATTCCTGTGTTGTGTCACATTGTTTGTCTGACATCCAGTCTTGGATGAGTCATAATTTCCTCCATCTGAACATTAGGAAGACCGAAGCAAAGTAACGCTCACCCATCACCCATATCCTTGCTGATCTACAGTGGCTCCCCGTCTCCCCATATATTAAATTCAAAATCCCCATCCTGCTCTTTAAATTCATCCATGGCTTTGCTCCATGCAATCTCTTCAGGCTCCCGCAACCCCATATCTCCCTGAACTCTCCTTTTCTATGAATCTATTCTTTTGTTTATCTCCCCTCCCTTCACCCTACTATTTGTAGTATACCTTCAGCCTCCTGGGTCCTACTTTCAGCTGTGACTCAGTGGGTAGCACCCTCGCCTCTGAATCAGAAGGTTGTGGGTTCATAGGCCCACTCCAGGGACTTGAGCACATAAATCTAGGCTGACACTCCAGTGCGATACTGACGGAGTGCTGCATTGTCAGAGGTTGCTGTCTTTCAGATAAGATGTTAAACCAAGGCCCCGTCTGCCCTCTCAGGTGGAAAGATCCCATGGCACTATTTTGAAGAAGAGTAAGGGAGTTATCCCCGGTGTCCTGATAAATATTTATCCCTCTATTAACAAAAACAGATTATCTGGTCATTATCACATTGCTGTTTGTGGGAGCTTGATGTGCGCAAATGTGCTGCTGTGTTTCCCACATTACAACAGTGACTACGTGCCAAATGTACTTCATTGGCTGTAAAACGCTTTGAGACATCCGGTGGTCATGAAGGGCCATAAATGCAAGTTTTTTTCTTTCTTTCTTTCCTTCCTTCTTCCTTCCTTCATTCCTTCCTTCTGTCCTTCTTCCCTTCTTCCCTTTCCCTTCCTCCCTTATCCTTCCTTCCTTCCTTTATTTCACATCGGACCTTTACAGTCAGAAGACAAAAGGAGACAATGAAAGCTCATTTCTAACCAATAGTATCAATCAGTTCCCTCTCTTTTTTTCTGAAGCACCAAATGTTAAAGAAAGAAGAAAGATTCACATTTGCATAACGCCTTTCACTACCATTTCTATGGCACCTTTCATGACCACCAGATGTTTAAAAGTGCTTTTCAGCCAATGAAGTGCTTTTCAAATGTAGTGACTGTTGTAATGTAGAAAAAGCAGCAGCCAATTTGCACTCAGCAAGCTCCCACAAACAGCAATGTGTTAATGACCAGATAACCTGTTTTAGTGATGTTGATTGAGAGATAAATATTGGCCAGGGCACTGAGGATAACTCTCTTGCTCTTCAAAATAGTGCCATGGGATTTTTTTACATCCACCTGAGAGGGCAGACAAAGTCTCTGAAAGACAGCATCTCTGTGACAATGCAGCACTCTCTCAGCACTGCACTGCAGTGTCAAAATGATCCAGATGCATAGAATGAAAGTGCAGCTGTAACCTTCATTTCAACTGACAAAGCAGTCCTCCTGACACTTTTAGGTTGCAGGTCTGCTTTTACTAACTCAAGGATCTCTGTGTAAACGCAGCCTTCTCTCAGTCTGCATCACTCAGGTGCAGATATGAATGCCTGACTCGATATACCTGACGTGGGTAAGGCCTCCTGCCCATCATCCTACGTGCTCTGAGGTTCCTCATGCGATGACGTTGAATCAATTGTCTTCTCTGCAGCACCATCATGCAAAAGGCTTGCACAAGGTATGGCATTGTCAGTATTGCCCCCATGATTAAATTGTACCTTTGCAAGAAGCTCAAAATAGCAGGAGAAGCTTCTTTGTTCTCTCTCTCTCCCCAAGATCGACGCCCTAGTCTGGATCCAGAGACTAGATTTTGTGGTCAAGTCCATGGAGTGGGGCTGAACCCACAATCTTTTGGCAAAGCAGTGAGTGCGCTCCCACCGAGCCACAACTCGCACCAATGTTAATTGAAACGTCTAGTCAAGGCGTTGAATTTTAGAAAATCTTTTGGGTTAGAAATTCAGCTCTCGGCGATAATTGTATTTTTTCGCCCAAATTATTGTTTTGGCAACGCAATCACTATGTGGCCATAAATTCAAGATTTAATTTGCACAGTGGTAAAAATCGGCATTGCACGAGGATTCGGGGTGCAAACCGTGAATTGTCTGCAACTTTTCTCCGAGGCCAATACCGCTGCGAGTTGGGCCGAGGGAGGTGGGAAAACACAAAAAAAAAATTAAAAATCACAAAACATTCACAAGACACTTAACTAGCGAATTGCTGCAAAAGAATTAAAAAATAAAAAATGTAACTTACTTTTTTGCAGGTCATCATACTTACCTCTGATCTAAGGGCTGCAACACAGCTTTTCCCTTGGCAGTTTTTTTCATCCTAAATATGGATGCGCACAGAGCCAAATTTTTGGCGAAAGCGATATTTCGAATCTTGCACGGCGGCGCTCCTCTCTCCAGCAGTGTTTGAAAATCACCGCCGCAAGACTTATCCGAATTTCCTGCCGCACCGTCTTTTGCCAAAAATGGCGAAATATCACTAAAAAACCGAGCGCAGGGTTGGCGAATTTTTAGGCCAAAGTCTTAATTTAATCTGAACATGCATCCCCAAAAGGAGTTTGTGCTAATTGCAGCGATATAATTGTTATTTGTCATTGGAAAAAGATTTAAAAATGAAAACCAATGGTTCAGAATCATCATAATAGGCAGTCCCTCGAAATCGAGGAAGACTTGCTTCCACTCTAAAAGTGAGTAAAAGTACAGTCCAATGCGGGAATTACAGTCTCTGTCACAGATGGTTGCGGGAAAGGGTGGGTGGGGTGTCTGATTTTCCGCACGCTCCTTCCGCTGCCTGCGCTTGTTTTCTGCATGCTCTCGGCGACGAGACTCAAGGTGCTCAGCGCCCTCTGCTCTTCCTCCACTTAGAGTGGTCTTTGGCCAGGGACTCCCAGGTGTCGGTGGGGATGTTGCATTTTATCAAGGAGGCTTTGAGGGTGTCCTTGAAATGTTTCCTCTGCCCTCCTGGGGCTCGCTTGCCATGTAGGAGTTCCGAGTAGCATAGTGAAGGTATCATGCACTTAGCTCTGTCTGTCTATCAAGGGACAGGAAACTAAGACTGGTAAATGGCGTTGAGTTACAAATCAGGTGTGTTCTAACTGAATGGAGGAACTGGCTCTTGGGGCTAAATGGCCTACTTTTGTCATTTAACATCTTTTAACTTTTGATTTTGATGAGTAACTTTGGAACAAATATAAATTCTTATTCCAGCTGCAGTGCTGGGCATTCAAAGTATCAGGGTATGAAGCTCCAATAAACCATCCTAACTCTTGGGGAAAGAATTCAGAGATACGTCCACTGGCTCACTCTGCCACTCGATGGCTGTGCACTCCCATTCATTTTAATGGATGGAAAATCGAGGACAAGTCCTGCCCGAATTTTTGATCGGCACTGCCGGTGGAAGAGGCTCTGGTTCTGGAGCATGAATTCAGAAAACTGTCCCCACAGTGTCAGAGCTCACACATGAAAATTGCCCACTTGGGTGCCGTGCCCCAGTAAAGGTTTCAGCGCCTTCTGGAGATAAGGGTAGGTAGAGGAAGGAAGAGTGGGGAGAAAATTGGTGATGCAAAGTAAGTCCCAAGCTCCCTTTCACCCTCTACTGCTGAATATAGATGAATCTGTGAAGTATTTCATCGAGTCTTTATATTTCTCAATTACCATCAAACTGCAACAGAGGAAATTCAGTTCAGCTGACAAATGGCATGAAATCATTTTGACAAGAAAATCTTTATTTGTACAAATGCATGCTCAGTAAATGTATTTTCTAGTAAATGGCATTAGTCGAACAAAGCTGTCAACATTTTATGTCAGCTGTGGTTTTTACATTTAAAACTGAGCAATTAGTTTGGTGAGTTACATTGTATATTAAACCAAATTTTAACATGTACAACTCTTTTTCCTTTATCCTGGAATCCTGAAAGAAGGCCTCATTTTATCAGAACGATTCTGGACACATCTCTCAATTCCTTCTCCATATAGGTTTATTGATGGGGTCTTTATACTGGATGCTCTGGTAACCTAGCACTGCAGTTGAAATGAAAATTCTTATTTGTTCCAAAGTTACTATTCTGAATCAAATCTATTTTTATTACTGCAAAACCCAGTTTAAAAAAAATCATACTGGGCATTCCTGATATTTAAAGCATGTAACCACAACAACAACAACTTGCATTTATATAGCACTTTTTCACGTAGTAATACATTCTTCACAGGAGCAATTAACAGAGCAAGTTTGACACCGAGCCACATGAGGAGATATTGGGACAGGTGACCAAAAGCTTGATTAAAGAGGTAGGTTTTAAGGAGCGTCTTAAAGGACTACATGCACGAAGAAGTAAGATTTTACAGATATTGCCAAGATGTGGACAAGTTTGTACTGTTGAGTTGGTGGCAGTTGGGTGGAGATTCCACGTGATGGTCACCAGCGACAGAAGCATTGTACTCGGGTACTCCAATGGATCTGAATTGCTCAACTCATACGTTAGCAATTTGAAAGACTCATTTTATGGCACAAAGCTGGCTGTAACAATCTGTCTAATACTGCATCTATTCGCCTAATCATAGGATAGTGCCTTCATCTAACAACCGGAGCCCATTTCTTTATAATGTCAGGTACATTGAGAAACATAATAGGCTTGCTTCCCTGTCTTGACTTTATATCGCTGCTCCTTTCCCTAAGTAATTGACAGGATTTTACTTTTTCCTAATAATGAGGGTAACTGACCCTTTTATTAAAATAATTCCATGATTACTTCAAAAGCTGCAACACCAACAGCGCATTTTCTAGCTATTAAGGGAAATAAAGCTCCGCGGTGAAATTATTTTTTCAAACTATCCGCTATTCTTCTTCATGTGGATGGCAATTTTGTTTTGGTTGGAGGCGGGGGTGGTTGCAAATTCAATGATGGTTCAAATGAAACTTCTGCTTGTGTGATTGGAAGTGTATGAAATGGCGGAGAAGAGCCTGGTTTAGACAAGAGAAAAGACAAAGGTTAAAGGTCTCTTTTTACTGACATGTTTCTGTCTGATTGTAGTCTGACAAGGGAATGGAATGCATCACTAAATTGTTCCATGAAAGAGATATGGTCTGAGGAGAGCAACGTGACAGCTTTTAATGCAGACTGCATGCTGGAAGGGTCACATAGCTAACCTGCAAACCCACAGTGTAGCCAAGTTTACGAAAACACATCACAATAAAGACATATTGAAGACTTGCCAGCTGGGCAGCAAATTACATGTAAATGTTCCTGGTTTAAAAAAAAAATCCTTCAAAATACAGGTTCGCATTGTCTCAGCCTCCATTAGACATTTTATAAAGTGGAAATGATTACTTAAAAAATTGGCTTCCTGGACTATTCCTTGGGATATTTTGGAACGTCTTAATATCCAAGGTATCCTGAAATTTATGTTAAGAAGTAAAAATAAAATTCTCTGCCTCTGCGAGCAGTTTCTGTGTTCTTTCATGTCGTCTCTCATTCCACTACCTATTCACCAACCATCACACGATTGCCCCCCCACTAAGCAGGCTGCGGACTCCTCTGCGTCTGAAGTCCAAGGTTAGCCATCGCTTGGTGGGAAGAAATGTTACTCACACGAAAGCTACAGTTGTCGAGGGGGGGGGCCGTCACTAACCGAACCATTACAAATCGCTATTACAACACAACTGATGAAATCCATAACCCATTGTGGTCATGGACTAAGTTGGAGCTTGAGAGATGCCAAACGTCACATGGGTAGTGATGGAGCACAAGAAACCAATGAAAGGCTTGGATTTGACAGCTTCTGATGAAGTGATTACTCAGGCTGAATGATTAATGGCTTATTTTAAATTCTGTAAAAACCAACTATAACGTTTAGTATAAAATTGTGAATGTAATCCAGTGTATTTGGAAAAGTGAGGACAGAGCACAGAGTCTGCTCTGTGCTTATACTGATGTGGGACTTGGTAACTTTGGACTCATTACTTTTCAACTGAACTGTAACAAGCACTTTCTTAAGATCTGGAACATGTGAGCTATAGGCAAACCTGAGAGAGAGAGCGAGATGCTACCTTCGAACTCCCAGTTCCTCAGGAAATGTTTGATCCCAGTGGTCCTTCTCCTTGGGCAGTCCCGTTCCATTGAGTGGTGGAGCTCATTGTTTTAATGATCATAGAATCAGCATAGAGGCTATTCGGTCCACCGTTAAAAACAGCTTTCCAATTACTCCCATTCCCCTGCTCTTCCCTCAGAGCCCTGCAAATATTTCCTTTGACCTCCTGTGAACCAGCAGACTGACTTTTTTTTTTAATGGTTTTTCATAATAAACCATGTGATCAGCTTCAATTTCTTGTGTGAACCGTTCCCTCGATGTTTTCGTTATAAGCTCATGGGTGCAGTTCCTCAATACCCAAGCACCATCACAAGAATGGGCATAAGGCCAGCCAAGCTGGAACTAAATGTGTGCCCAGGCTGAGAGAAACATTACTGGCAGCAGTAATTCAGCCGTTCGTCCTTCGTTTTTTGGGAGTGCAGGGAGCTGGGTGAGGCTTAGGTTTAGGGATGGGGATGTCGAATTCCGGCCTCCTTCACTGTTTGCAGGTGATGTTGAGGTAAAAAAAGAAGGAGCGGGTGGCACAGAGAGGGCCATGTCCAGAGTTTGTCTGCTGCCTTTACAAGACTCCCCAATTTCTACCTTCTTAATGCGTGTAAGAGACATGACAGTGGAGCTACCAACCTGGGTGAAAACTTACTACTTGCATTTTTATGAAAATAATAACATTTCATATGTGGTACGCAACCATAAAAATCAACAAGATCTCAGATTAAATTCTCTGCTCTGTTAGTCACCCTCAACGAGACCAGAAATGAGAGCACTGCAGTTGACCTTAGTTTCACTCGTGAAAGGAATAACCAGTCAGGGTACCAAATCTTGATTGCTATCTACAACAACAACAACAACAACTTGTATTTATATAACACCTTTAACGTAGTGAAACATCCCAAGATGCTTTACAGGATTGTGATGAGATAAAATAGTTGACACCGAGCTGCATAAGTAGAAATTAGAGCAGGTGACCAAAAGCTTGGTCAAAGAGGTAGGTTTTAAGAAGCGTCTTGAAGGAGGAAAGAGGTAGAGAGGCGGAGAGGTTGAGGCAGGGAACTCCAGAGCTTGGGGCCTAGGCAAAAGAAGGCACAGCCACCAATGGTTGAACAGTTATAATCAGGGATGCTCAAGAGGGCAGAATTTGAGGAGCACAGATATCTCGGGGGCTGGAGGAGATTACAGAGATAGGGAGAAGAATGCCACTGTGAACGGAGTAGTGGAAAGCGTGCCTGCATGAACTGATCTGTAGGGTAGAATTTTCCGCATAAACTGAGAGGTGATGGAATAGTGCCATCAAGATCTTGAGAGGAGAAGAATACCTGCATGAACTGGGAAGAGGGGATAGGATGGCAGCATGAAATGAGGGAAGAGAGGGCGTGACAACTTGAATTCAGTGTTCGGGGGAGAAAAATCTCAGATGGTGAAAAGATGTTTTTTTTTAAATCTTCTGACAACTGGGGGCTAAACTAGGCTCTCTAGCATCCGTTTTTTAGCAGCTAGGCCGCAAGCTAATGCTCGAAAATGGGGTCCAACATGTGGCGTGCATTTCCAACGGGCAGTGCATTGGACACCATCTTAGTACAAGAGTTTGTGCGCGCACATTGAACGACCGCTGGTAGCGTGCAGTGCAGGCAGATTGCAATGTCAGCCAGCACTTTCATTTTTGAACTCCATGCTCCAGCTCCATGCTGCTGAACATCATGTTAAATGGAATAAGGGACCCCACACCAGCGCTACTTAAAGTGATCATGAGCTACTTACAGATTAGTGGCTGGATTATTTCATCTTGCAATTGGACATGTTTTTGGAGCTTTCCTATGCTTGCTTAAAGTTTTACTAGACTACAGCGAGTGGTCTGGCTGGTGCTGAAGTACTGTTCTTCAGTTCAAAGCTTGTTCTGAAACAAGTAGCTTCCAGACATGGGTGGGCTGGCAAGCTTTCCTCTGGGGATTGAGAAAGCTAGAAGAGGGAAGAGAAGGGCTCTCAGCAGAAGTCCATATCCGCCGAGGGTCTTTCGGGAGCAATTCTCTAACTTGAACTTCAGTGAGGACTAATGCATGAGGCATATTTGCTTCACAAATGAGGTTGTGACTGAAGTCTGCCATGCTTGCAACCGCGAAGCAGGGCAAGGGCAGCATTGAATGTGGCTGCCAGTGTGTGCAAGCTTTGAGTGTGGGTGTGAGGCATGCAACAGTACTAAGTGTGTGAGGATGAGGTAAAGCATATTAATTGAAGGGTTAAGTGCTAATTGATAGATACTGTTTGGTAGGTGAGTAATGGTGTCGTGAATTGAGCAGTGGATGAGGCGAGTGGTGCAGTTGGTAGCATATGACATTTGAAGAGGAACTCACTCACCTTGGCGACACGTGTCAGATCATTGAACTTCTTCCTGCACTGCGTCCATATTCTTGGAGCAACACTCCTGGCATTGGCCTCCGCTGCTACTTTTTCCCACTGCCTCCTGAGCATATGTCTGGAGGGCTTCCTGTCCCTCTGCAGATACAGGATGCCGCTCCTTCTTTCCACCTCTTCCATCAAAACCTCAAGTGCATTGTCTGAAAACCTTGGTATTCGTCCTCTCGCATTTTCAGTCATTCTACATTTCCTACATTACAACAGTGACTGCACTTAAAAAAAACTTCATTGGCTGTAAAGCACTAGGGGATGTCCGGTGGTCATGAAAGGCGCTGTATAAATGCAGGTTTTTCTTTATTTATTCCTCAAAGTATCACAGAACAAATTTACTTTTCAAAAAACTCCCTCCACTTCTTGCAGCCACAATGCATCTCCCATTTAAGAGGTGCAGGCTGCCTTTAAGTAGCATTCGCCACCCATGATATCAGGTCCCCTGCTGATGCGTGCAGTCAACAAATAGCGTGGGTAGCGCATGCAGAAATAATTTAAATCAGCAGGCAGCATGAATTCACCCCACCCCCGCCACTTGTCTCAAGTGCACTGTTTCATCAGATACAATCAAAGTTTTTATTTAAATTTTTATTAAATATAAATTCTTCATTTTGAATACATCTGAATTGAAAGGAAGCAGCATATCATGTGGGATCCAATTAGTCCCACTCTCACGCTCTTTCCCCATCACCCTCCTGGCCAATATTTCTCTCTCAACCAACATCACTAAAACAGCTTATCTGTTCATTAACTTGTTGCTGTTTGTGGGAGCTTTGCTGTGTCCAATTTGGCTGCCAGCTTTCCCGACAACAGCAACTATACTTCACAGGTCCTTCATCGGATACAAAGCTCTTTGGGAGTCCTGAGGTTGTGAAAGGCGCTATCGAAATGCAAATTCTTAAAGTTAGATTTGTGGTTCTACCTAAATTGGATAATTTAAGTCAGCCTCAGCTTAAGCTGCTACAGGGTACAGGAGAACGGATGAGTTGATCTCTCTTGAAACAACACAACTTTCAGCACCATACTATGAAACAAAACTGTTACCTAACAGATGAACAGAACATTTTTTTAAAAACTATCGCGTCAGCAAACCTCCTGCACCTGTTGTTTTGTGAGACCATCTTTAAAAGTAACCATTTCATTTTTTTTAAATGAGACCGATGATTGTTTCATCGTTAAACACATTCCTCTGACATCAATGCTGTTAGTGACTGTGCTTCACAGGACTACTGCAGTGACACAGCTTTGTGAACCTGCTTGAAAGCCAAGAATGCTGCACATAAAAGGTCACTTATGGGTGGCATGTTAACAAGTCCCCATAGTCTCTTGAATTCAAGGTTGTCACCAGGGCAATTGCAAATTGAAGGTGTGGGACCAGTAATTGAAAAATATTTGCCACATCAACTGATAAATGGAGTGCTCGATGTGTGTGTGTGTAGTTCAGGCCAGCTGTTCAAATCATTAAGCACTTTAATATAAGAAAGCAGTGGGGCAAATTAAATGGTTCCACAGTTGATGATTATTTGAGCTGCAAATGCAGTGCTCCCAAGGTCCAGGAAATCTGCAGGACTCCTCATTATTAAATATTTTTTTATTAACTTTGAGAATATTTTATTAATATTGATGCCCAACATGTTTGGAAAAAATGTATCCATAAATGCAAATGGTATTGAAATGAATAACTTCTGTTCGGTAGCTTAATTGAAAAGATCTCCGAATGGAAAAGTATCAGGTTTACGATGATTAAAATATGCAAAAACGGTCACTTGCTTGTCCTCTTGGACAGGGAATGGTCGATGTTACAGGGGGCTGCGTAAGATTCCCTGAACTTGCAAAATGGGCGAGAGGGGTGGTGGGGTGCGGTTTGGGTGGGAATAACTCAACACCCAATTCGTTAGTGTAAGTATGTGCCTATTATAGATTGTGTCAATGCAAAACCTTCTTAAAATGTGTTCACGATGCTGTCAAGGCGTTTTTTTTGCCCGTTCCTAGTTGCCCTGAGAGGATTAAGAGTCAACCACATGGTGCGGGACTGGAGTGACTTGTAGGTCTGGACAGAGGTGGCCGATTCCCTTTCCTGAGGGACATTAGTGAACCAGTTGGGTTTTTACAACAGTCCGACACATTTCACCATCATTTTCTGGTGCTAGCTCACAAATTACTGCATTAATTGAATTAAATGTCACAACTTGGCATGGTAGGATTCTGAACTCACCTACCTCTGGGTGGCTAGTCCACTCGACTACTGTATCCCAATGACCTTTGCATCAGCCGTGACCTCCAGTGGCAAAGAACTGTAAAAAATGGGAAGGGAGTTGAGTAAATAAAAATATTGGTACTTAAGGAGCAAAGTCATTCTGCAGGGATGGAATCGAATGGGGTCAATAAGGGCTTGGAGCAGCTTCTGCTGTTACCATAGCAACAGCATTGACTCAGTTGAATGAAGGGTAACAGCAGAGATGTGAATCAAACTTCGTATCTTTTTCTTACCATAAATCTATTTTTTTTGGCACTGGTATCTTTGGTCCCGATATGAAAACTGGAGGGCTGTTAAGTGATGGAAAAGAGTTAGGGGCTGAAATTGCCCCTCCGGGAAAGGCCCGTTAGCAACTCTTGGAGGTTAAGGGGTTTTCGCCCGGGCACGGCTGCCAGAGCGCGCCCCCCCACCCCCTCCAGAATTGCCCCCAGGGCTCCAGCGACAAAAAGTGATTTGCACCGCGCTCCGCGATTAGCGCAGCAGCATGGCGCATACACGGCGATGACATCATCGGCATGCTCGTTGACCACTTATTGCCCTGCGCCGACCCCTTTGCACTCCTCGGGGCGAGAAGCTGTGGTGGTTGGGCCACCCCGGCTGCCCTTAAAGGGGAGGTGGTAGCTCCGAGGGCACCATCTTTTTTTCTGCCAGCCGCCTTTTCAGGCAGCCCGACAGTGGAGGCGACCGGTGTCACCGGGCCGGCAAAATGCAAACCGCCGTCCCCTCTTGGTTGCCGGCCCACTCGCCCAGCCGACAACCTCCCTGGTGACACAGAGGGCACTAGGAATGAGGCTGCAGAATTCGCAGCGGTCCTCTCCTTTAAAAGAAGGGGTGAGACATTGTGACGCATCAGTGTGACGTGGCACATCAGCGCCACACTGGAAGTCGCGCCACAAGCGTACCGCGAATGCCCGGTTACCGCCCCAAACATTATTTTGCTGCTAAGAGGCCAATTCTGCACCAGTGACGTCGCTTCCCTATATTTCAAATTATGCGCCCCAAACCCAGCGTGGGGCAATTTCTGAAAAACAAGAACATCTTGCATTTTTATAACACCTGTAACACAGTGAAATGCCGCAAGGCACTACACAGGAGCATAATCAGGCAAATAAATTCATACCAAGCCAAATAACAACAACTTGTATTTATATAGCGCTTTTAACATAGTTAATCCTCCCATGGCACTTCACAGGAGTCTCGTAAAACAAATTTGATGCCGAGTTATTAGGGCAGATTGGTTGATCAAAGAGGTAGGTTTTAAGGAGTGTCTTAAAGGAGGAAAGAGAGGTGCAGAGTTTAGGGAGGGAATTCCAGAGCTTAGGGCCTGGGCAGCTGAAGGCATGGCTACCAGTGATGGAGCAATTAAAACTTGGGGATGCGCACGAGGCCGGAATTGGAGGAGCATAGATATCTTGGGGGTTGTGGGGCTGGAGGAGATTACAGAGCTAGGGAGGGGCGAGGCCATGGGGGGATTTAGAAACAAGGATGAGAATTTTAAAATTGAGGCATTGCCGAACTGGGAGCCAAAGTAGGTCAGCGAGCACAGTGGTGAAGAATGAACGGGACTTGGTGTGAGTTAGGACACGGGCAGCTCAGTTTTGAATGACAAGTTTACATAGGATAGAACAGGGGAGACTACCCAGGAGTGCATTGGAATAGTCAAGTCTAGCGATAATAAAGGCATGGATGAGGGTTTCGGCAGCGGATGAGCTGAGTTAGGGGCAGAGACAGGCAATATTACTGTGGTGGAAATAGGCGGTCTTAGTTATGCTGCTGATATGTGGTCGAAAACTTATTTCAGTGTCAAATATGACACCAAGGTTGCGAACAATTTGGGTCAGCCTCAGACAGATGAGCGAGAGAGAGAGAGATGGATGAAGTTGGTGACTAGGGAACGGAGTTTGTGGTGGGGACCGAAAACAATGGCTTCAGTCTTCCCAATATTTAATTGGAGGAAATTTCTGCTCATCTATAACTGGATGTCAGATAAGCAGTCTGACAATTTAGAGACAATGGAGGGGTCGAGAGAAGTGGTAGTGAGGTAGAGCTGGGTGTCATCAGCGCACATGTGGAAACTGACGCTGTGTTTTTAGATGATGGCGCCAAGGGGCAACATGTAGATAAGAAATAGGAGGGAACCAAGGATAGATCCTTGGGGGACACCAGAGGTAACAATGCGGGAACGGGAAGGGAAGCTGTTGCAGGTGATTCTCTGACTACGATTAGATATATAAGAATTGAACCAGGCGAGTGCAGTCCCACCCAGCTGGTTGACGGTGGAGAGGCGTTGGAGATGGATGGAGTGGTCAACCGTGCCAATGGCTGCAGACAGGGCGAGAAGGACCAGGTGGGATGTTTGCCTTTGTCACAGTCACATCGGATGTCATTTGTGACTTTGGTAAGAGCTGTTTTGATACTTTGACAGGGGCGGAAATCTGATTGGATGGATTCAAGCATAGAATTCCATGAAAGATGGGCACGGATTTGGGAGGCGACAATGTGTTCAAGGACTTTGGAGAGGAAAGGGAGGTTGGAGATGGGGCGATAGTTTTGCGAGGATGGAGGAGGTTAAGGATTGGTATTTTTGAGGAGAGGGATTGATGACAGCAGATTTGAGGGAAAAGGTACAGTATCTGAGGAGGGAGAACCGTTAACAATATCAGCTCACATGGGAACCAGAAAAGGAAATCGGTGGTCAGCAGTTTAGTGGCAATAGGGTCAAGGGAGCAGGAAGTGGGTCTCATGGACAAGCTGAGCACAGAGAGGTCAGGGGTGGAGATCGGAGAGAAGCTGATGTGAGTTTAGAACTAAAAAAGGGACCTTAGGACAGGTGATCAAAAGCTTGGCCAGAGAGGTAGGTTTTATGCAATGTCTTGAGGTAATGTGGAGAGGTTTATGGAGGAAATTCCAGAGCCTAGGGCCTCGACGGCTGAAGGCATGGCCAGCAATGGTGGGGTGAAAGTGCATAAGAGGCCAGAATTGGAGGAGCACAGAGTTCTCAGCAGGTTGTAGTGCTGGAGGAGATTACGGATAGGAGGGTTTTAAACACAAAGTTGAAAATTTTACATTTGAGGCATTCCTGGACTGGGAGCCAGTGTACAGATCACAATGGGTTTGCATTTTCACATCCTTCTTGATAATCCAAAGTAACAATTTTGATAAATGTCTGTTGATATGTGGCTTCCAGTGTGATCATACAGGAGTTCTATTGTAGAGATACCCTGATAATTACAGAGCTGAATAGACAAGAAATTTGTTATCTGGTCAGTACTCTATGTGGATCAAGATTAAGGACATCTTAGTGTGATCTTTTTAAGAATCATATTAATCCTGTATTTTCCTTAGTAATGTCACTTCCCGGTTAAAAGGGCTTTTTTGTTATGGCCTTCTGAATCTGTTTATTGTGTCTTAAGCACCCTTATTAAAGCTGAGTGTTATCAAAGTAGGAAAAAGCCTGCAATTTATGATGTGGTTCACTGCACATAATGTGATAATATTTGTAGGTTACATTTACAAGATTAGCCCAGAAACTAGTGGCAGCAGCATATTAAAAATCAGGGCCTGACTTCATATTCCACTGAAATCACTTGTGCATTTTCTGTAAGGGACTATATTTATTCTGTCACTGAATTCGTAACAGCTTCTATAGTAGAGTGTATCCTCAATCTCCGACACCTTCAGTTATAAGTCAGTGGATGCATTTTATCGAAAAGGCTGATTTTCAGGTTGTTATTCGGGCAAATTGACACATTCCACCAAACAAATAGATGTGCTAATCTCCGAATCCATAAATATGCTGCCGAATCTTGACATGTTTAACTATTTATATCAGTTAAAGAAATTAGATTATTTTTTGTACTTGTTTCTATAAAGTGGTAGATGGCAATGATTGGTGCGACTGTTCGATGCATCCCATTGCTGCCTTTTATTCCTTCAAAGCCTCCCGATATGTCATTGTGTTGAAGGATGTTGAATGTTTCATGAGCATTCACTTTCTGTGGATGGCAGAACGGCAGGGCAATGCAGGCCTGGCCTGTTGCTTAGCTCCCACATTGCCCGGCGAGTACTTATTAACAATGGAAGTCATTCATCTGTCCACCAATTGCTTTCATGCCCTAAACGCTAAAAATGATTTCTAGCAGGTATTTGGCTTTGTTTCCGCAGTCGAATATTCAAGATAGAGCTGTCATTGTGTTGCATTACAAAGGAAAGCTTTGTAAGACACGTGTGAACACGTAACCCAAGAAATAACAATGCTGGCTCATAATCATGAACTCAGTGTGCCACACCTGCAGGATGTGGTGTCTGTTTTGTCTTCACTGACTTGGCTGCAGGATAAATATTTGAAGAACCTGCATGTAAGAGCTTTCATTATTCTAAATCTAGTCACTTGCCAAAGGGCATAGACTACACTAAAGATTTGGTGTGTCTATGACTTCAATCAAGATTGCTTGAGGTAATTAAACCTGCACTAAATACACTTTATTCAAGTATTGTTAGGATGTTACAATTGGAAATGTAAGGCCATATTTAAGCCCTTTGCTGTGCATCGATGCTCAAGTCGTACACTGTGACTTGAAGCTTTGTGAAGCATAGACGTAACTGCACTGTGAGCAGAGGGAACAGCATTAAAACCCTGGTATTTGCATCCGTCACTTCTGTTGCAGCTCATCACTTATACCTGCTTGCATTAATGCTTAAAGCCCTTTGGAAGACTAAAATAGAATTGTCCTCTACTCCAGGGACTTGAGCACAAAAATATCTAGACTGACACTAGCAGTACTGAGGGAGTGCAATTCCCCTGGAGGACAGACGCACCAACGTTAGCACCCTCGATCAGGGCAGCATCGAAGCACTGACCACATTCCACCAGTTCCGTTGGGCGGATCACATTGTTCGCTTGACACAAGACTCCCAAAGCAAGCGCTCTACTCGGAACTACTACACGGCAAGCGAGTCCAAGGTGGGCAGAGGAAACGTTTCAAGGACACCTTTAAAGCCTCTTTGATAAAATGCAATATCCCCACCGACAGCTGGGAGTCCCTGGCCAAAGATTGCCCTAAGTGGAGGAAGTGCATCCGGGAGGGTGCTGAGCACCTCAAGTCTCGTCACCGAGAACATGCAGAAATCAAGTGCAGGCAGCAGAAGGAGAATGGGTCAAACCAGACTCCCCACCCACCCTTTCCTTCAACCACTGTCTGTCCCACCTGTGACAGAGACTGTAATTCCCGTATTGGACTGTTCAGTCACCTAAGAACTCACTTTTAGAGTGGAAGCAAGCCTTCCTCGATTTCGAGGGACTGCCTATGATGATGCACTGTCGGAGGTGCCGTCTTTCGGATGAGAACTTAAACTGAGGTCCCATCTGCTCTCTCAAGTGGGCGTAAAAGTTCCCATGGCACTATTTCGAAGAAGAGCAGGGGAGTTATCCCCGGTGCCCTGGCCAATATTTATCGCTCAATCAACATAACAAATAAACAGATTATCTGGTCATTAGAATGTTTCAGTATATGGGGTGTCGCAGTTGTGTGGGGCGGACTGGTTGGGCTGGGTGCTCTTTACCTTTCCGCCCTTGTTCATTGTTCATAGGTTAATATGTAACCTTCAGGGCTGCTGACCGAGGGCCGTGTGGCCCTTTGTCGGTCGGCGCGGTCACGATGGGCCAAAATGGCTTCCTCCTGCGCTGTAAATTTCTATGTTCTATGTTTCTATTATCACATCGCTGTTTGTGGGAGCTTGCTTGTGCGCAAATTGGCTGCCGCCATTCCTACATTACAATAGTGACTACACTCCAAAAGTACATTGGCTGTCAAGCGCTCTGTGACGTCCGATGATCGTGAAAGCCGCTATATAAATACAAGTCTTTCTTCCTTTCTTCCTTCCTTCTTTTTTGTCTTTTAGGATATTGAGCTACATGGTTTGAATTTTCACTTTGATTCGGTATTTAGCTCCATTACAATATTTTAACCTTGTATATAAAACTACAGGACAAATTCTCCAATCCCGTGCTCCCAGAAGGGCCATGCCGATCAGAAATAGGGCTCTAATACAGTAGTGACTATTTTCCAGCTTGCACTACAATCTACCTCGGGACTCCACTGGGTAAGCAAGATCAGCAAATTTAAGCTGTTGTGGCTTACAGTGTGCAACTACTTAATAGTTGATCAGATAAATGCAATTCTTTGAGTCAAAATGTTAGGAACAGATTTGAACACCTCGGGGCTAATTGTAATAGCAGTCCTGGTGATGGTTTGTGAACAAGAAGAACTTGTATTTATGTAGTGCCTTTCACATCCTCAGGACATCTCCTGACACTTTACAGCCAATGAATGACTTTTTGAAGTGTAGTTACTGTTATGTAGGCAGATGCAGTAGCTAATTCACACAAACAGCATTGAGATAAATTGCCAGTTAATCTGGTTTTTTTTGGTGATGTTGGTTGAAGGATAAATGTTGGCCAGGACATCGGCAGAACTCCTCTATTCTTCTTCAAATAGTGCCATTGGATCTTTTGCATCCACCTGAACAGGCAGATGGAGTCTCGGTTTAGTCAAAAGACGGGCACTCTTGACAGTCCTGCACAGCCTCAGTACCACACTGAATTGTTAGCCTAGATTATGTGCTTAAATCCTGGGGGTGCGGCTTGAACTTGTGCTCGTCTGACTCGGAGGTGAGAATGCTACCACTGAGCCAAGCTGACACTTGTGCTCATTACAATTCAGAGGGAGTTGGTGTTTTACCTGACACTTAATTCTCGATTTCGACAGGTTTATGTGTCAATTCACAGCCAAAACGATCAGAAATCTAGAGACGTGGGGCGATTACCAATGAAAGAAGTGTGCTTGTTTAGATTGTTTTTAACCCTGCCGATTGGAATAACGACGAGAATGCCAGTGCTCAGAACAACACAGGCCATTGTGCCCACAACTGCTGGGGTTCGTGGATCACAAAAATAATATTTTGCGCCACTTACTGGGATCAGAATAGCAATTGGAGGCTCCAGCTAGTCTGTGCTGTGCGATGTCTGGCCTAGAGCATGTCACTAGCAAGAAAGGCAAAGCATCTGTGTCTTTTTACTGAGCTTTAGGAGATGGGGGAATTGCTCTAATTTCTCACGCGCAGAGATGGTGCATTTTATTTCTCAATATAATGACCAATACCTGGAACAGGAAATGAGTCCTCAGGGTACAGCACTACATTTGCATTTGTATTACAAGGAATTGTTTAAACAGCACAGTCGACAGCCTGCAGGTAGAGAAAGGATTTCAGTTTCAAAGGTTGAGCAGGTTGGGCCCGTACTCATTGGAGTTTAGAAGAATGAGAGGTGATCTTATTGAAACATATAAGATTCTGAGGGGGCTTGACAGGGCAAATTCTAAGAGGATGTTTCCCCTCATGGGAGAATCTAGAACTAGGGGGCATAGTTTCAGAATAAGGGGTTGTCCATTTAAAACTGAGATTGAAGGAATTTCTTCTCTCAGAGGGTCATGAATCGATGGAATTCTCTACTCCAGGGAGCTGTGGAGGCTGGGTCATTGAATATATTCAAGGCTGAGATAGACAGATTCTTGAACCATAGGGGAATCAAGGGTTATGGGGAACGGGCAAGAAAGTGGAGTTGAGGCCAAGATCAGATCAGCCATGCTCCTGCTCCTATTTCTTATTTTCTTATAATAATAAAGAATAATAACTTTTATTTTTTAGCGCCTTTAACGTAGTAAAATGTCCCAAGGCGCTTCACAGCAGTGTTAACAAGACAAAACAGATAAATTTGACACCGAGCCACAAAAGAAGAAATTAAGGCACATGATCAAAAGCTTAGTTTAAAGAGGGAGGTTTTAATGAGCGTCTTAAAGGTGGAAAGACAGGTAGAGAGGCTGAAAGGTTTACGGAGGGAGTTCCTGAGCTTAGGGCCCAGGCAACTGAAGGTGCAGCCACCGTTATAATGAGGGATGTTCAAGAGGGCAGAATTTGAGGAGTGCAGACATTTTGTGGGGTTGTGAGGCTGAAAAAGATTAGAGACAGGAAGGGGCAAGACCATGAAGTGATTTGTAAACGAGGTTAAGAACTTTGAAATCGATGCGTTGTTTAACCAGGAGCCAATGTAGGTTAGAAAGCACAGGGGTGATGGGTGATCGTGACTTGGTACGAGTTAGGACACGGCTGCTGAGTTTTGGATAACCTCAAGTTTACGTAGTGCAGAATGTGGGAGGCCAGCCAGGAGTGAGTTGGAGTAGTCAAGTCTAGAGGTAACAAAGGCAAGCATGAGGGTTTCAGCAGCAGAAGAGCTGAGGCAGGGGCAGAGGCGGGCTATGTGACTGAGGTGGAAAAAGGCGGTTTTAGTTATGCCACGGATATGTGGCCGGTACCTTATTTCAGGGTCAAATATGATACCGAGGTTGTTCACCCTCAGGTTGATGCTAGGGAGAGGGATGGCAATTAGGGAACGCAGCTTGTGGCGGGGACCAAAGATAATGGCTTTAGTCTCTCCAATATTTAATTGGAGAAAATTTCTGCTCATCCAGTACTGGATGTCAGACAAGCAGTCTGACAATTTAGATACCAAGCAGGGGTCGAGAGAAGTGGTGGAGAGGTAGTGCTGGGTGTCAACAGCGTACATGTTCTCATGTTCCCCCTTCAGTTGTAATGTAACTGAATAGAACACTCTTGTTATGTGAAAGAACATGTCAACGATAGATCAGTGAAATATTCCAGCACTGACCTTTCAGTGCTTGGTCCATCAGGAGTCAAATGTTCGACGAGAAACAGTACACCCAGCACTGGTAAGGTGCTTGACCTGTGTCTTCTCACTGACTGACTCCCTAAACTACACTTTTAAAATGCGCTCCTTTGATTCTGGAGCTTGCAGTCTTGTTCGCAACATACCCACTCCATTTCAGGTCCACCTCACAACCTGCAGAGACAGGGCCGGGATATTCTAAGCCGTGCTTTTTGTTGTAACTTTACGTGTGCTCACTGCCATCTCCATTCCATCAACATGTCAGTCAGAGAGGCTCAGTCACCTGGCTCTAATATCGTGAAACTTCTGACAAAGTGTTCTTATATCATGTTAAAGAAGTACTGCATATTCTACACAGTTGGAATAGTGAGATATGCTTAATGGAAGATATCACTTTTAAAAACATCAGTTTAATAGGTCATGTGGCTTTCTGCATCCCTTTCAAAAGTGTTCTGTGACTTGTACGGTGAGGAGTGTACAGGTACAACGTCTCAAATCCAGTAACCTCAGGACCGAGACTGTGCTAATCTTTTCGATTTTTCCAGATTTCGGACAAGGAAATCAAGAGCGTGCATAAGCTACCGAGACAGACAACATACTAATGGTGGCGTAGGTCAGTTCAGGTTGGGCTGTGTCGAGGGTCATTTGGCAAGGCTCTCAGCAAGGCTTGGACCAATCGCACGCCATTTAAAACATAGCTGCGAAGCTGATAACTAGTCCGGCCCGCTGGTTGTTGGACAATAATTCTGGATTTTATTTTACTGCCTATCAAATGGGATTTTCTCACAAATGTCCGGATTCAAGTTGCTGTATCTGATGTTGATATCGTTCTGATATCCTTTCTTTTACATTCCAGGTTTTACTGACTCCTCTGATGCTGGCAACAGCAGGGTGAAAATAAGTTGCGTCCAGAAGTTTTAAACAGAAAAAAGGTAGGATTCTTGTCAGTGTTGAACTGTGACATACTGAGGCCTTTCACTTTTGTGAATGAGAAGTCATTGTATTGTGCTTTATAGGTCAGGCTATTTCCTAAACTGTGAGAAGCTAATAACTGTGGAGGAGCAGAGAGATTTAGGAGTCTGTGTACAGAAATCACTAAAAACTAGTGGGCAGGTACATAAAATAATCAAAATGGCTAATGGAATGCTAGCCTTTATCTCAAAGGGACTGGAATACAAAGAGGTGGAAGTTATGCTACAATTGCATAAAGCTCTGGTTAGACCACATCTGGAGTACTGGGTTCAGTTCTAGGCACCGCAGCTTGGGAAGGATATATTGGCCTTGGAGTGGGTGCAATGCAGATTCACCAGAATGATACTGGGGCTGACAGGGTTAAGTTATGAGAACAGGTTGCACAGACCAGGCTTGTATTCCCTTGAATGTAGCAGATTAAAGGGTAGTCTGATTGAGGTGTTTAAGATGATTAAAGGATTTGATAGGGTAGATAGAGAGAAACTATTTCAATTCTTCCACAAAAGTAGAAAATGTCATGTTATCAATTTAGAACTTAGAATTTCTGTTTTGACATTTTTTTTCCAGAACTTTGATTTAATTGCTTGAATTAATTGTTTCTGACTGGCATTTGTCAAAGAGCAGACTACTGGATAATTGGAGTAACAGTCCATGACTACTGAGTTCATAATTTTTTGCAATCCAAGGGAACTGAAGCAACATTTTGCCGTGGTCTGATGTTAACTGGACACAGGCCTGTTCCCGTTGTTGATAAATGAGACATGAAGTATTAGATTGCTTATATCCTGATCTAGTCCTGGCCAATATTGAACCTCCTGGGATCTGCTTGCAGGTCTCAATGCCAAATCTCCCCACAGGAACTTTTCTTAAAACGCAGGCTGCGAGGAATTACTGCTCGACTACCTCTGAAAGCGAAATATTTGATCCCTGATAGCTCGTCTCTGTACTTGTAACCAGCCACTGTTTCACTGCTTTCACTCCAGCCATCCATTTTCCTTAGTCGCTCGGAGAATCCGCGTAACTTTGTCCTCGGTACTCTCCTGCCTAATTTGCTCAAATCTCTGTTCAGTCACTGGGACTGATGCTATCAAGCTGTGCACATATGCTGTTACTTTATCATCACTGGCATTCTGACAATCTTTACCAGGGTCTCACCAAGCTATCAGCTGCATGCATTCATTTTCCAGAAGTATACGTCACATCTAGTTCCTATTTCTGTAATTTTCTATTCTTTATGAACAATCGTGGAGTGATTTTTTAAAAAAAATAGCGACTTGCGATCGACTTTGAGCCAGATATATGCCGGTCGTGTTGCTCAGAGTGAGTCAGAAATTCTGTGTGACGGCTACAGAAATGCATGGTACATGCAACTTTATTATATCACCAAGGGATCTCTTGTGACATTGCTCAGACTAAATCAGAGAATGCATTCTTTCTTTTACCTAACGCTGCTCTGCAACTTCTCTCGTTCTCTCCTCTTCAGTTTGAATTTGTTTTTTTGGTTTTTGCCCCTCTCGCTCTCTTTCTAGTTCTCTCTCTCTCTTTCTCTTTTTGTACTGATCTGTAATTTTCAGGCTCTTCTCTCTCTTGTGTCATACAAAAAGAAAGATTCGCATTTATATGGCACCTTTCACGATCACCAGAAGTCATAGAATAGTACAGCACAGAAGGAAGCCATTCATACAGCAATCCTGTTATTCCCACTCCCCCGCTCTTTCCCCATATCACTGCAGTCTTTCTTTCTCTTTAAAGTATTTATCCAATTCCCTTTTGGGGAAAGATAGTGGCTGGTATGGCAGGGAAGTCAGTGTTAGTGATTATAGGGCAGCAAGGTGAAGGAGGCATTCAGCCAGTGGTGCACGATGGCAGATCATGCGTGCCTTCTCAGCTGGAAGGCCGCAGGCGTGGTATCCTGGTGGTAAGCACGAGGTGACAGATGGCAAGAGGCGGGAGCGGGAAAGGACGAGGGGTAGGAACGAATGGGTACTCCCGAGTATTTGGGCAGGAGATGGAAAGAGCAAGGGGTGGAACGAAATGGGGCTTTGTCAGAGGAAGAAAAATAAAGACTTGCATTTATATAGCGCCTTTCACGACCACTGGATGTCTCAAAGCCCTTTACAGCCACTGAAGTACTTTTGGATGTATGTCACTGTTGTAACGCGGCAGCCAATTTGCGCGCAGCAAGCTCCCACAAACAGCAATATGACAATGACCAGATAATCTGTTTTTATTACGTTGATTGAGGGATAAATATTGGCCAGGACATCGGGAATGACTCCCCTGCTCTTCTTCAAAATAATGTCATGGGATCTTTTACGTCCATTTGAGAGAGTAGACGGCGCCTCGGTTTAATGTCCTATCCGAAAGATTGTAACTCTGACAGTGGAGCACTCCCTCAGGACTGCACTGGGGTGTCAGCCTAGATTTTTGTGCTCAGGTCCCTGGAGTGGAGAGGGTGATGATCAGTCGCTTCAGACAGAAGGCAGTAGCGGGGCCAGTGAAAGGGAAAGTAATCGGAAGAAATAGACCCTCAGCGTGGAAGGAGGAATAGGAACATGCAGTTCCCCTCACATCCACAGATTTAGGGAAGCCTCTGCTATCGAAAGCTTTTCTACTTTAAACAAGAGTGGCTTTCCCCAAAATGAAGGGTAAGCCTTGACAGAACTGTCTCTCTTGTAATTCGAAGCCTGTTCTTGGTCTTGACCAGACACTGGTGTTTGACGTGGGAGGAGCAAGATTACCTAAATGTACTTCCCCGACAATTTTGGGGAAGACTCTGTTATTTAAAACTGGAACTGCGTTAAGTAACAGGGAGTCTCCTAAGGTCTTGAGTAGGACCTTTGGGGAATCCTGAGCAATTCGAAAGCTTGTTTCCAGAAACCAGCTTTTTGATTGCAGTCTGGGAGAGGAAGAGGCAGAAGAAGGGGAGCAGACATCATGGAGGGGCTATCAGGCTTGTAAGATTCATAGCAGGCCTGCCTTGGACAGATCTGGAAGGCGCAGGCCTGAGATCAGAAAGAGGCAGCCCAGCAAAGTTGCAGGAGCAGACTGTCAGCAGGGGAAAGAGAAGCAAGATGGCTGAGGAGGGCTGGCCGTGGGTAACACAACAACAACTTATATTTATATAGCGCCTTTAACATAGTGAAACTTCCCAAGGCGCTTCACAGTATTATGAGAAAAAAACTTGACCCCGAGCCACAGAAAGGGAAATTAGGGTTGATGACCAAAAGCTTGCTCAAAGAGGTAGGTTTTAAGGAGCATCTTAAAGGAAGAATGGGAGATAGAGAGGCGGAGAGGTTTAGGCAGGGAATTCCAGAGCATGGGGCCTAGGCAACAGAAGGCACAGTCATCACTGGTTGAGCGATTATAATCAGGGATGCTCAAGAGGGCAGAATTAGAGGAGCGCAGATATCTTGGTGTGGGGGGGGAGAGGGGGGAGCATTGCGGGACTGGAGGAGATTAAAGAGATAAGGGTGGGGCAAGGCCATGGAGGGATTTGAATTTTGAAATTGAGGCTTTGCTTAACCAGAAGCTAATGTAGGTCAGTGAGCACAGGGGTGATGAGTGAGCGGGACTTGATGCGAGTTAGGACATGGGCAGCCTAGTTTTGGATGACCTCAAGGTAACGTCGGGTAGAATGTGGAAGGCTAGCCAGGAGAGCATTGGAATAGTCAAGTCTAGATGTAAGAAAGGCATTGATGAGGGTTTCAGCAGCAGATGAGCTGAGTCAGGGTGGGGACGGGCGATATTACGGAGGAGGAAATAGGTGCTCTTAGTTATGCTGCAGATAAGTGGTCGAAAGCTCATTTCAGGGTCAAATATGACAGCGAGATTGCGAACAATCTGTTCCGCCTCAGACAAATGTTCGGGAGAGGGATGGAGTCTGTGGCTGGGAAACGGAGTTTGTGTTGGGGACCGAAAAAAAATGGCTTCAGTCTTCCCAATATTTAATTGTGGTGGCTGGTGTGCAACGGCCACCAGACTTTAAAAAGATCCACACACAGGCATCTTCCATCCTTCAGCATGTAGTTTGGGACCGGGAATATTAGGTCCTTCATAGAAACACCTGTGAACTCATCCCTTTTTGGCATGGAAGCAAGTCATCCTCGATACGAGGGACTGCCTATGATGATGATAATGATGATTTAATTCGATGGAATATTTTGCTCATTCAGAACTGGATGTTGGGCAATCAGTCTGACAATTTAGAAATCTTGGAGGGGTTGAGAGAAGTTGTGGTGAGATAGAGCTGGGTGTCGTCAGCGTACATGTGGAAACTGATGCTGTGTTTTCAGATGATGCCACCAAGATAGATCCTTGGGGGACCCCAGAGGTAACGATTCAGTGGCTACGATTTGATAGATCACTGGTGGTGGAAATAGGCTGAAAAAACAAGAAAAATAAAGTGAATTAGTACATACAGTGAATAAAAGCATTCAACCAACAATCAAATGAAAAATAACATGGCTGCTGGGGTTGGAGCAGAGGGAGTTGAGAGACATGTTCACAGTGCCACCAAGTGGCTGGTGCCTGCTACTACATTGTGACAGGTCACTCTCTACATGGGAAAAGCTTAATTGTTTCGATAGGGTTTTCTAATTGTGAATGTTGATATAGGATTTTTCATCATAAATGTTGACATAAAAAGCGTGACTGAGAATTGTAACACAAGAAGTAAGGTTTGTGAACAGGACTTGCATGCCATATATAGGATAATTATAGAGAGAGATAGCTGTGATCAATGTCTGTCATTGAATGCATGCACTCCCTATTGCTTTCCAGTCATCATTTTTCTTGAGCTATACAGCTCCCTGGCTTGCACATGCTTTTTCAGACAGTAACCATCGGTGCTTGCAATATAAATTCTTTGAACTTTTAGCATAATTTTTCCTGCTCACGTCTCCATAATTATTGAGTGTGTGGAATGTATCTCCTTAGTAATTTGCCATTCCAAGAAATCATTGTGGTATCTTTTTTGTGGTGGCTCTGTCTATGTTAATTATTCCCTCAACTTACTGTCAGGTTTCTGTGAGGCTGTCTTCTGTGAAAGTAAGCTTGTTTACACAGGGCACACCCATGCCTTTGTAGGACTTCAGACTGTTCTTCCTCACTCTTTCTCACACACGTTCAAGTGTGAATCAGTGCTGAGTGGATTCCAAACCATGATGCTGTGTGTCAACGCCATCAATGTGCTGAAACCGTGGTCCAGACTTGCGGTCAGCGGCGAAATCTGCCCACAAAGATCTAGAACATAAGAACATAAGAAATAGGAGCAGGAGAAGGCCATTTGGCCCTGCAAGCCTGCTCCGTCATTCAATAAGATCATGGCTGATCTGATCCTGGCCTCAATTCCACTTCCCCGCTTGCTCCCCATAACCCTTGACTGCCTTATCATTCAATACTCTGTCTATCACCACCTTGAATATATTCAATGACCCAACCTCCACAGCTCCCTGGGGTAGAGAATTCCAAAGATTCATGACCCTCTGAGAGAAGGAATTCCACCTCATTTCTGTTTTAAATGGGCGACCCCTTATTCTGAAATTATGCCCCCTAGTTCTAGATTCCCCCATGAGGGAAACATCCTCTCTGCATCTACCCTGTCAAGCTCCCTCAGAATCATATGTTTCAATAAGATCACCTCTCATTCTTCTAAACTCCAATAAGTATAGTCCCAACCTGCTCAACCTTTCTTCATATGACCCCTTCATCTCAGGAACCTTCTCTGAACTGCCTCCAATGCAAGTACCTGTATATTCTTCCTTAAAGAAGGAAACCAAAATTGTATGCAGCACTCCAAGTGTGGTCTTACCAACACTCTGTACAGTTTGAGCAGGACTTCGCTGCTTTAATACGCCATCCCCTTTGCAATAAATGCCAACGTTCCATTTGCCTTCATGATTACTTTCTAACTATTTGTGTTTCATGTACAAGAACCCCAGATCCCTCTGTACTGCAGCATTTTGCAATCTCTCCCCATTTAAATAGTAATTTGCTTTTTTATTTTTCCTACAAAAATGGATAACCTCACATTTTCCCGCATTATACTCCATCTGTCAAATTTTTGCCCACTCATTGAGCCGATCTATATCCCTTTGTAGATTCTTTGCGTCCTCCTCACAACTTGCTTTCCCACCTATCTTTGTATCACCAGCAAATTTGGCTACATTACACTCTGTATCTTCATCCAAGTCCAAGACATCTTCATCCAAGTAGGAAAAGCAATGTGTGAGGAAGACACAAAAAATCTGCAAAAGGACATAGACAGGCTAAGTGAGATGGAGATGGAGATGGATTATAATGTTGGAAAGTGTGAGGTCATGCACTTTGGCAGAAAAAAATCAAAGAGCAAGTTATTATTTAAATGGAGAAACATTGCAAAGTGCTGCAGTACAGAGGGACCTGGGTGTACTTGTGCGTGAAACACAAAAGGATAGTATGCAGGTACAGCAAGTGATCAGAAAGGCCAATGGAATCTTGGCCTTTATTGCAAAGGAGATGGAATATAAAAGCAGGGAAGTCTTGCGACAGCTATGTAAGGTATTGGTGAGGCCACACCGTGAATACTGCGTGCAGTTTTGGTTTCCATATTTACAAAAAGCTGTACTTACTTTGGAGGCAGTTCAGAGAAGGTTCACTAGGTTGATTCACAAGGATGAGGAAAGGTTGAGTAGGTTGGGCCTCTACTCATTAGAATTCAGAAGAATGAGAGGTGATCTTATTGAAACATATAAGATTATGAGGGGGCTTGACAAGGTGGATGTGGAAAGGGTGTTTCCACTAGAGGGCATGATCTTAGAATAAGGGGCCGCCCATTTAAAACAGAGATGAGGAGAAATTGCTTCTCTGATGATTGTAAATCTGTGGAATTCGCTGCCTTAGAGAGCTGTGGAAGCTGGGACATTGAATAAATTTAAGACAGAAATAGACAATTTCTGAAACGATATGTGGATAAAGGGTTTTGGGGAGTGGGCAGGGATGTGGAGCTGAGTCCATGATCAGATCAGCCATGATCTTATTGAATGGCGGAGCAGGCTCGAGGGGTCATATGACCTACTCCTGCTCGTATTTCTTATGTTCTTATTAATATAAATTGTAAATAGTTGAGGCCTCAGCACTGACCCCTGTGGCACCCAACTAGTTACAGTTTGCCAACCCTAGTGATCTCTGTGGCGCGAATTTCAGCTCTTCCAACCTTGGTTTAAATCTGGCGCCAACATCCAGCATCCAGCAACAGTGATGCCATCAAGCAGGCTGAGCCGTCAGTCACATTGAAGAATTCTCACAGACAGCAAACCAGGAAGTAAAATGCACAGATTCTAATTTACATTTTTAAATTTTACAGAGCAAAATAAAAATTGGGACACACACATAGGATTAAGGTAGAAGCTGAGATATCAAACAAACTTTAGAAAATAAATTATTAAAACCGTTTCATTCTGAACCATATGATTGGAAAAATGTGAGCATTGGTCAAAGAACCAACACAACCCGTGTTGTAGCCAAGTGATTCCATGTACGAGTTTTGTTTCCAGTTTAGTACTCAGAGCAAAGAATAATGTACAAGGTTCAGCTATTGGCTGTGCATGGTCTGAAAATTTGATGCTATGCTCTGCAGGAAAACAAACAAGACCTTTAAACAAATCACTAGAAGCTAAAGTTTCTCAACCATTCCCCCCGCCCCACCCACCCCGCACTCGCATCCAAAGTATCTCAAGGACATCTGCAGAGAACAATTAATTCACCACCACATTCATTCCCATTCCTGGAGACCAAGTATAGATTGGAGACCAGTATAGCTAACAGTAAATAATGCATTACATTCCTGTGTTTTTTTATTATTGATAGGTCACGGCCAAAAAATGCTCCCACTTTAATTGAAGTGGGTCTCAGTTTTGCTCTCCAGAAATCATTTGTGGTGCTGCGAACTTCATCCACTGTAATCATGGAAAAAATATTGCACTTCCTCATTACCAAAAGGTTGAATCGCTTTCTGCAGATTTGAAATATTCGTGAGACTGGAGGTTGTTTAAGTACAGGCAAATCATTATGCTTCCTACATTTCTTCACAGTTGTTTCCTTGTGCACAGCAGGGATGGAAGTGTGTTTATAAAAACATTAGCCATGCTTGTCTAGTTTACTGTCACGACATTCACCTTTTTCATTCAACCAGCTGCAGGTTTAATTTCCTCTCCGCACTATTTTTATTGCAGTGTTAACACATTGGTATACATTCCTGTGTTATCTTAATGGAGCCAATAACCCAAACTCAGTGGGTACAACAGCGTAGTGGTTATGTTAATGGACCAGAGGTTTCGAATAATAATCCAGAGAATGTGAGTTTAATTCCCACCATGGCAGTTTGGGAACTTAAATTCCATTTAACAAGTCTGGAAATAAAATGGAAATAAAAACCTAACTTCAGTGACCACGAAGCTGTAAGATTGTTGTAAAAACCCAACTGGTTCATAAATGCCCTTATTTGATCTGGCCTATGCGTGACTCCAGTCCAGTCCCACACTGATGTGGTTGACTCTTAACTGGACCCTCGTACTGAACTCATCCTTAAACATTATGGGGGCGAAATTAGGAAGCGCCCCGATGGGGCGCCAACTTTTAAAAGTTTGAACGGTTAGCGCCAGGCACTAATGATTTCATACTTTAAAAAAATTCAGTGTTTGCGCTCCAAGAAGGAAGTAGAGCACTAACTCAAGCTCTCCACTTCCTTCCTGGAGCGCAATCGGCAGCAGGCGGGGCAGTGAGTGGGTCAGCGTTGCACACTGGGCCGTGCAGCGCTGTCGCATTGAAAGGCTCCTTCCCTCCCTTAAAGGGAAGGGCCATCGCTGCAGACTCTGCAAAAGAAGCCGCAATGCCGCCCGATCAGCCCGGCACTCAAGCAGAGCCGGGCTGATCGATTGTGGGCAGGAACCTGCGAAAAAACCTGAAAGAGAGAAGGTAAGTTTTTTTTTACTTACCTCGGCCACCTCGCCTTTAAGCCCCACCCCCGAAGCGGCCGCCCGCCTGATGCACGCCTCCTGCAGCTGTTGGTGTTTTCGCCCAGCGATGCTGCAGGGGACAGAACACCATTTTGGGTCCGGGGCGACGCACACAGCAACAAAATTACGATCTTCGGGCGAAGGAAATTGAAGTGCAATGCTGTACCGCCGACACAAAATTCCCGCTGAATTCAGCGGGAGTCACTGATCTTGCCGCGCCCGGTTGCAAACCTATTTGTGCCCCGTTGGTGCCCCCGGAGGTGCGGACAGGAAGCACAAGGGAGCCCAATTTCAGCCCCTCATCTTCTTATGTGGCCTAAACATGAATCAAATATGTCACATTTATCCTTTTAAAAAGAAAGAAAAGTGCAAATGCTTCAACTATAAAAAGAGAATAGATTGTCAATACACTGCAGGTTCATCAGCAGCTGAATAGAGAAAATACAGGTTAGCATTTAGGGCGTTCCGTAAGAAGACATCAAAAAACATCTTGTCCAACAGTGTTTAAGATCAGGGAAAAATGATAGGTTCTCATCTTTTTCTCAGCTCTAGCAGCAGTCAAGTACAGCTGGAAATGCGGCTTCCATCCTCATCAGTTTTCACTTCATGTCTTCCCGCCTTGAAGGTCCAGCTGGTTTCAGCCGCACCATTTTCTGTCACAATTCCGATACCCTGCTTCTGACACTGAGTGCTGTTTAGGGACTAAAACGATCAGAGAACTCGGGGAATATTTACTTCACTGAATGCCTCTCTCAGTCTAACATGGAGCCAGTCTGCATCGGCTCGATAAATTGCCCAACAGATAGCATTATACAGGAAGGTGTGACCAGCGGGGGTCAGGGATCAAATTCCACGCGCTTCAAAGCAAAATAAATTGTCAGTTTTAAAAGAAGTAATCCACATCTATCTATATTGCATGTTTTTTTTTTGCAAAAATAATCAACACCTCAATTAAGCAGTACCTCTCTTCAACTCATGTTACACGCTTTCCACCTTTCCAGACATGTTACAGGTACTTGCAGGAAGTGTCATTTCCTCCATTTCTTTCCCACAGAGGCCGTGCTCTGTGAGTCGCCGCCAAGTTACTTGTAAATGTTACGTTGCATTGTGATGGGAGCAAAGTCTGTGAATAACAAGAATGTTGCTTTGAAACAGTCAATAACTATTGGTGTTGCAGAAGCTGACGGAAGGCTACCTCCGTGTGCGGCAGTGCATTGCAATGACCTGGGTGTGAAATTTTCATGCTTTACCATCTTCCAGCACATTTCGCCTGGATTTATTTGTGTGGACACACCAGCTGAATGAATTCACAATAGTGTTTGGTTTCCTTCATTGGCAATCCGAACACTCCCAATGGGCTATTTATAGAGGCCAGTCCGACGATAGCCTGATTCGACTTTTGCTGTGGAGGGTTTGGGATTCTGTCAAATACTTCATAATAGCTGCATAAACTAGGGCCCCAATTTTGACGAGCACTGGACACCGGCGTCCAGCGATATTTCTGGCGCTGAAGCTTAGTTTAAAGATTCCACAATGTTGGAGCGCCGGCGGTGACTACCAGCGGCAGAATGTTTGCTGCCATGCATTCTGGCGCTGGTGTATGTTGAAAAGTAGCATACGCCCCATTTCGGGCTTTCAGACCAACTTTCCTCCTTAACGATATTTTTTAAATCGGCGCACAGACACTCAAAACACCACAGGAAAACGCCTTACCGGAGTTAAAGAAATCCGCGCTGGCCCGCTCCTATCCCCGGTCAAAGGGACTCCCTGGCTATTTTACATAAATTTATGAAACTCTAAAAAATAAAACTGATAAAAGAAAACTTACCATGAATGCTACTCCTTCAATGAGAGAACTGTAAGCATTCAAATGAAACATAAATCCGAACAACCTTTATCCCAAGTGGCCCAAAATTTTCAAAGATGTTCCTGACGTCCAGGGAAGCCTTCTAAATCCACATGGCAGGCAAACTCATCAGATGAATAGGAGTCTTCAACCGAAAAACATCAAGGGCAGCCTTCTCCAAATCCTCCACGCAACCGACTCGACCCACTACTTCCCCGGCCGAAGTGCTTTTTAATTTTTTTTTGTGCGCATGCGCAATGAGTTGGTCATTTTTTTTTTAGTGCACGCACTGTGTGTTTTAGGCGCACACTCTAAGCACCGCCCCCCCTGAAATTGACTCGGGTAGCACCGGCGCAACAGGATGATTCTGGTTGCCGGAAACTTGGGATTTTTTTTTCCAGCACAGACGGTACACAAGGTAACGTGCGTACAGGTCAGTGCGTGCCTTTATTCTGCTTGGGAAAAATTGGGGCCAAGAAAAGGTCAGCTGGTTCCAGTCCAACTACGACCACAGCTTACGTTTATACCGTGCCTTTAACATAATCAACGTCCCAAAGCACTTCACAAAATGACACTGTACAATAGTAGGTGAAGACTTTGAGTAGATGACTGAAGGAATGGCCAAAGAGGCAGGTCTTGAGGAAGCTGTTGAACTTGGCAGGAGATGCAACAAAGGGAATGGTTTGGGGAGGGAGCTCTCGGGCGTAGAGCTGAGGTGGCAAAATGCTCAGCCACAATTAAGAGATTGGGGGATGCACAAGAAGTTACAGCCCGATGAGTGGAAGGGCTGAACTGGGGCATAAGGATGGAGGAGTTTGCAGATGTTGTGGAAGATTTGTAAACAAGGGCGAGGATATTCAAATCTAATTAATAGAGTAATAGTAAGTGAAAGATAATAGATACAGTTTTGGAACACACTGTCATAACTCATGACACTCATGACAAATGTTTCACACAATGCGCTACTTTTTTTTGACAAATGCAGCTCAGCAAACATGGCCACCATTCTGCACCAGCACTGTCCCACAAATAGCCGTAGGTAAACGACCAATTCATCTTTGATTGTTTTTGACAACTTTCGTTACAGAAATTACCAACCCATACCGGCACACAGGCACCATTCTGGGCTCGCTACTGCCCTATTTTTCAGGGGGAAATGGGACATTAGTGACACCAAAAATGACCCCAAAAAACTACTTACTGCTGACTTCCTGATGTGCGCTGACGATGAAAACCGACCCCTCCAAAGCAGGCCTGACTGAAGGCCGACAGAAACAAGAAATAACAGCCCATATTGCGGCCATAGGCAAGGAATCAGTGGGCTACAAGTTGGACCAGGGCCATATTAAAAGTACCACAGGTCTGGACAGTGGACTGCACCTGGACAGGACCGGAACCAAAGTCCTCGGGGGAGTGTTTGCTAGTTCTGTTGGGGAGGGTTTAAACTAATATGGCAGGGGGATGGGAACCAATGCAGGGAGACAGAGGGAAGAAGAATGGGGGTAGAAGCAAAAGATAGAAAGAAGAAAAGTAAAAGTGGAGGGCAGAGAAACCCAAGGCAAAAAGCAAAAAGGGCCACATTATAGCAAAATCCTAAAGGGGCAAAGGGTGTTAAAAAGACAAGCCTGAAGGCTCTGTGCCTCAGTGCGAGGAGTATTCGGAATAAGGTGGATGAATTAACTGCGCAGATAGCAGTTAATAGATATGATGTTAACTGGAGACATGGCTCCAGGGTGACCAAGGCTGGGAACTCAACATCCAGGGCTATTCAATATTTAGGAAGGATAGACAGAAAGGAAAAGGAGGTGGGGTGGCGTTGCTAGTTAAAGAGGAAATTAATGCAATAGTAAGGAAGGATATTAGCTTGGATGATGTGAAATCTGTATGGGTGGAGCTACGGAATACCAAAGGGCAGAAAACGCTAGTGGGAGTTGTGTACAGACCACCAAACAGTAGTAATGAGGATGGGGACAGCATCAAACAAGTAATTAGGGATGCGTGCAATAAAGGTACAACAGTTATCATGGGTGACTTTAATCTGCATATTGACTGGACTAACCAAACTGGTTGCAGTGCGGTGGAGGAGGATTTCCTGGAGTGTATTAGGGATGGTTTTCTAGACCAATATGTCGAGGAACCAACTCGAGGGCTGGTCATCCTAGACTGGGTGATGTGTAATGAGAAAGGACTAATTAACAATCTTGTTGTGCGAGGTCTCTTGAGAAGAGTGACCATAATATGGTAGAATTCTTTATTAAGATGGAGAGTGACAAAGTTAATTCAGAGACTAGGGTCCTGAACTTGGGGAAAGGTAACTTCGATGGTATGAAACGTGACTTGGCTAGAATAGACTGACGAGTGATACTTGAAGGGTTGACGGTGGGTAGGCAATGGCAAACATTTAAAGATCACATGGATAAACTTCAACAATTGTACATCCCTGTCTGGAGTAAAAATAAAATGGGGAAGGTGGCTCAACTGTGGCTAACAAGGGAAATTAAGGATAGTGTTAAATCCAAGGAAGAGGCATATAAATTGGCCAGAAAAAAGCAGCAAACCTGAGGACTAGGAGAATTTTGTAATACAGCAGAGGAGGACAAAGGGTTTAATTAGGAGGGGGCAAATAGAGTATGAGAGGAAGCTTGCTAGGAACATAAAAACTGACTGCAAAAGTTTCTTTAGATATGTGAAGAGAAAAAGATTAGTGAAAACAAACGTAGGTCCCTTGCAGTCAGATTCAGGTGAATTTATAATGGGGAACAAAGAAATGGCGGACCAGTTAAACAAATACTTTGGTTCTGTTTTTACAAAGGAAGACACAAATAACCTTACGGAAATACTAGGGGATCGAGGGTCTAGTGAGAAGGAGGAACTGAAGGATATCCTTATAAAGTGGGAAATTGTGTTAGGGAAATTGTTGGGATTGAAGGCCGATAAATCCCCGGGGCCTGATAGACTGCATCCCAGAGTACTTAAGGAAGTGGCCATAGAAATAGTGGATGCATTGGTGATCATTTTCCAACAGTCTGTCGACTGTGGTTCAGTTCCTATGGACTGGAGGGTAGCTAATGTAACACCACTGGTAAAAAAAGGAGGGAGAGAGAAAACGGGTAATTATAGACCGGTTAGCCTGACATCAGTAGTGGGGAAAATGTTGGAATCAATTATTAAAGATGAAATAGCAGCACATTTGGAAAGTAGTGACAGGATTGGTCCAATTCAGCCTGGATTAATGAAAGGGAAATCATGCTTGACAAATCTTCTGGAATTTTTGAGAATATAACTTGTAGAGTGGACAAGGTAAAACCAGTGGATGTGGTGTATTTGGACTTTCAAAAGGCTTTTGACAAGGTCCCACACAAAAGGTTGGTGTGCAAAATCAATCACATGGTATTGGGGGTAGTGTACTGACGTGGATAGAGAACTGGTTGGCAGACAGGAAGCAGAGAGTCGGGATAAATGGGTCCTTTTCAGAATGGCAGGCAGTGACTTTTTAAAAAAGAACTGGATGAATTCTTGTGAAGGATATGGGATACAGGGCTATTAGTTCCAGACTTAGTAAGAAAATAGATGGTGGATTAAGACATGTCTCTGTTGCTCAGACCATTACTATGTTACAATGTATCGGTACTCTTGCTGACACTTTCACTGAACCGTGAGGCCGAGCCATTTTGACGTGAGCTCAAAGCGAATCCTTCTAACAAGCTCGAAAGAAAAGGCTTCCACTCAGTGACAAGTTGAATTTTAGGCCACGGTATTCAAGCTACAATTGTGGTAACACATATCCATTCCTTATGGGTGAATTTGTTATAAAAGGGATCTAATGCCCAAGCAGCTTGTGCAACAAGGAACTGGACACTCCTCCCATACTAGGCAGTGTGGCGGATTGCAAAAGTATTAATTGATAGCTCTGTAGTTCCAGGTGGGCTCTGTTTACTCCTCGTGGCAATGATGGGATAAAGAAAATGTTCCTCTGCTATCGGCACTGGCATATTGGCCCAGAAATTGCAGTCGGAAGCTTCCTGCGGGCGGATGCCTCTGACCAAATTTTTTTTACGAAAGTACCTGGTGTTCCCGGAGGAACGTGGACCTGCAATCCGAGGCCTAGCAGCACAGTCCAGCGTCGTGGCCCATGTATTCCAGGAGTGTATGTTCAGTCTGGGATCATGTGGGCTGGACCAACCAATGAAGATTTCATTTTCCCATTCACAGTTGTACGGAGATCGCCATTTCTATGAATGGGGATACCCCCCCCCCCCCAAAACACAAACATTTTAAATAAATAAGAAAAACACTTCACATACGAGCCGAAATGGCCTCCTTCCGCGCTGTAAATTTCTATGATTCCTCTGAAATAGCCCAAATCTCTGCCCGCAAAGGCACTTCTCCCACAGATGCATTGGAACAAAAGAAAATTTGACAGTTCGCAAGTGCTGGATTTTGCCACATGCGCATCGCGCGCTAAGATCCAGCACTGGCGGGGCCTCGACGGGAGCCTGCGCACATCGTACACACCCGTACAGACCGCCATTTTTGGCCCATTATTTTTCAAAAGTTGGAAGAAGCCAATTGGTAGGAATTGTGATGTAATTATCAGAGACATTTCCATTATGTCAAGTTTATGTAAGTTACTGTTGTTTGTGCACTTGCCAGGGCACTTCCTGTCTGAAGACAATGATTTATGTTACAAATTGTATTGTAATCCATTTAACAGAACTGTTGCTCCACAATTGTGGCAAATGGAGTTATTGTCCTTGAGATGAATTGTCCGCGACAGTACTTATCATGGCCCCTCATTTCAAGCTGGCTTTGACCATCGTATCACACGGAAAACTCCTCAACACAGCATGGGACATTGGAGAACTTCTTAAGAAGCGATAAATGAGAGAGACCTTAAGCATAAAGGCCATTGTTGTCAGAGATGAGTGAGGGCACTGCAAGGCCCATTTGTTATGATTATAGAGTGGAGGGACCTTGTGGCATTATGATGCATTTATTGGGATATCAACACAAACAATAAAGGGGTACTTTGGTGTAAATGAACGTTTCTGACTGCTGTAAACCCGCTGTCAACTATGCGGTAGTTGAAGAGGCCGAGGCTGTCACAGTCTTATTTCAGAAAGTCGCCAATCTTTTTGACTGACAAAGATTTAGGGCCAGTGCCGTTGACATTTGAGCACAAATGTCATGAAAGAGCTTTGCTTGCCCTGTGAATGACACTCAATAAAATATGTGTGAGCAGCTCGAGTCCATTGTGATTGAATTAGGCCAGGACAGCTGATAAGACCAGAGCACATCCAACCTGGGGCTACACTTGTTAATCTCGTATAGGAAAAGAACCCATAGGTTTACAGATTACAATAGACAAAAACCAAACCCCTTCAGAATATTTTACTGTGCATTTATGAAATCTTTGAAGATAAAATCAGTAATAATTTAAGAACGTAGGTCATTTCTTCAAAGCTGACCTTACTTCTAATTGGTTGGTTCATGTCAGAGGTCAGGTTCATCCCTATAGGTAAATTGAATAGGTGGACATTCCTACAAATTCACATGCTAAATGGAATAGTTGCTATAGTTAACAAATTATTTGTGAATAATGGTGAAATCGTTCAATGGTTGAAACTCACCACTTGCAAGTTATTTATCAATATATAAACCAATCTAAATGTTGTGATTTACAAACACATTTCCCTTCCTCAGCTGGGAGCAAATACAAAATGGCACCTGTTTTATTCACCTTTTCTCCCAAACACCTTTTCCACCTCCCATTCCACCCCCACTCTAGGAAAATGTTCCCTTGAATTTGGAAAGCAGGAGATTGAGTAGATTCGGCGTATATTCTCTAGAGTTTAGAAGAATGAGAGGTGATCTCATTGAAACATAAATAATTCTTAAGGGGCTTGGTTGGGTTGATGAGGATGCTTCCCCTGGCTGGGGAATCTAGAACCAGGGATCACAATCTCAGAATAAGGGGTCGGCCATTTAGGACTGAGTTGAGGAGCAATTTCTTCACACAGTGGGTGGTGAATCGTTGGAATTCGCTACCTCAGAGAGCTGTGGATACTCAGTCATTGAGTATATTACGGACAGAGATCGCTAGATTTTTGGATATTGAGGGAATCAAGGGATATGGGGATCGAGCAGGAAAGTGGAGTTGAGGTAGAAGATCAGCCATGATCTTATTGAATGGCGGAGCAGACTCGAGGGGCCAAATGGCATACTCCTGTTCCTAATTCTTATGTTCTTATCATTTGTATATCGATGTATGAATAGGCCAAACATGGACGTGGAAGTATGTTAAATCAGGAAAACAAATCACAACATGTTTTGGTTGTAAAAATAGTAATATTTTAATTCAAATATTTTTTTTCCTTTCCCACCCCCTAACCTTCAATTGGCCTCTGCCTGCTGAGAAGGCAGGGTACTTAGCCTTCAGAATTCTCTGTGACTTCTGCCAATGGCACTTAATGTGATTAAAATAGGCACAGCAGCAGTTGGATCTTGACTTGCACTCATTGAGAGAGAATACCCCACCACTCTCAGTGGCCCACCTAATGGGGAGACCCACATAGTTGGTTGAGTGTTAGATGTGGTGCCAGAAGGTGGGACTGCATCCTAGAGCACTGAGTACTCATATCTCTGCCCAGGGCCACTTGCAGCTCCCACTTCCCTGTCAGCTGTAGTATTCATCAGGCCTTCTACTCTATGTGTTTATGGACCTGAGTTTAGAGCCCACCAGTTCTGGGATATTACTAGACCCAGGATCAAAGAGAGGAAAACAATGTTTATTTTTTTTAAATAACGAGCTCATAGGGTCGTTTATATTCGGCCTGTGAGAGCAATATTCAAGCAAATCATTGCTCTCGATTCTGGCTCCCTGCTCAGGATTGAATAAACTGTGGCCCAGAGATAAAGGTCAGT
The DNA here is from genome assembly GCF_044704955.1 of Pristiophorus japonicus. Lineage (NCBI taxonomy): Eukaryota > Metazoa > Chordata > Chondrichthyes > Pristiophoridae > Pristiophorus > Pristiophorus japonicus. The sequence continues at coordinate 40,809,434 of NC_091977.1, forward strand.
GAGAGCCTGTGCCAAGACCTACAAACGTGATGACTATCGATCAATTTTAGCTGGGCAGAAACCTTCCTCAAACTGTGGCCCCATGTTGTACCACTTCATAACACAACTCGCATAAATGTCCTAAGGCAAAAATGGGAAATGCTGGATCCGCTCAGCAGGTCAGGCAGCATCTGTGGAGAGGAAGCGAGGAGTTAATGATTTGGGTGTGGACCCTCCGTCCACAGATGCTGCCTGAGTGTTTCCCACATGTTCTGCTTTTGTTTCAGATTTCCAGCATCTGCAGTTTTACTGCTTTTTTTTCTTCCCTTTTTATATTTAACTGCCAGCTGGATAGCGTTCAGATATTTTTTCCTTATTGCTGTTGGAGTTGCCTCAAACGTACGTTATCAAGTATTTTTGTAGCAGCGTTAGAAATGATGTCAGGTAGCCACACTCAATGTTTTATTCATCCCAGTCAGGTTATACACAAAGGGACAGATTTCACAACTTAACACTCCCCATCTCGGGCTTTGCACAACTGGAGTGCATGTTGGAACTCGATTGCTGAAGTTAGCACATCCTGTATGGTATTCCAATATAATAATTGTATGGAAATCCCTGTGGGGCGCACTGATCTCAACACCCGATTTCTCACTATTTCCTGTGCTGGCAGCTCTAATTTGTAAAAAAAAACTAAATCCTAAATATTGATGTTTAGGTTTCCGGTTTGTCCAATTTTTATTCTCCTATTTGCACTAAAGGGGCAGAGTCTTCCTGGAAAGGTTTTATTTGGAGAAGTGGAGGAAAAAATGTAAGAGAAGCCAAACATCATTTTCTTTTAAGCTTCCCCACCTAATCGTCTCTATTTTTCCCATCTTCCCCCCACTTCCTGAGTGCACGGACTAAATTTTAGGAATTGTTCCACAGGTACCGCTAGCCTCCGACCCAAGTGACTAGCCATCATAGGTGAACCTTGTTCGTGTTAGAAAGCTATTCAACCATGGGGGTTATCACAGCTGAAGCCCTCACGCATTTTCCAGCGGAGGTTACAGGGCTGTTTTTCTCAGATATGCACTTGAAGTGCCATAACACAGATGGCTACGGGCCAAGAGCTGGAAAGTGGGCTTAGGCTGGATAGCTCTTTTTCGGCCGGCACAAACATGATGGGCCAAATGGCCTCCTTTTGTGCCATAAACCTCTATGACTAACTGTTGCCCCAGCTGTGATCAGCTAACTCAGCCCGGGCCAGAGTCCGAGCCTGGGACCCTCCTGGTCAGCTCAGCTCAGCTACTCATTGACATCAGTGGAGCCTGGGTGCATTATTTTACTCCAGGTGACATTCCACACAAGAAACAAGAAGAAACGTATTAACACCATTCATATAATTGACAGAAGATTTGCAAAACAATTTTTCATGAACATACTGCTTCTTGAAGCATTTGCCAGAACTTCAAATGCAATGCGTTGAAATTCAAGGTCCACTGCAGTGCCCTCCCCCAAGGTATATTTTGTGTTGATGAAATGGACAATAGCGCCCCCTAAAGGTAATAATATTAGATAATGACATCGTCCAATGTACACCAATTATAAATATTGCATGTGATGAAGTCTCGGAGATGCAGTTTGGCAAATTACCAAATCTGCACTGTATGAATATGCTACTGTTGCAACATAGTTTATAAATAATAAAAACAGAAAATGCTGGAAATATTCAGCAGGTCAGGCAGCATCTGTGGAGAGAGAAACTGAGTTCACGTTTCAGGTCGATGACCTTTCGCCAGCATTTTCTGTATTCATTTTCAGATTTCCAGCATCCACAGTATTTTACTTTTTTAATAGTTTATAAATACTAAAACAAACTTCCATCAGCACATGCATTGATGCCTGTCACATTTTTCCTTGAAAAATCAGAACATTTATTAAGACTCAAATCACACGGCAAAGCCAAGAAAGCTGAAGAGGGACAATATTTGCAAAATGACAGCAGTCCACTACAGTACAGTATTAGTCCACTTCAGAGGGCCGAAATGTAGTTGGAGTGGCCTCATAAATGATGTCTGTACAAAGCAATGGGCCGGGCTCACCCGGAGTGTTGTGTGCAATTCTAATTGCTGTAATACAGCAAAGATAGCCAGGCATTGGAGGGAATGCAGAAAACGCAGCCAAACTGATACCTCAAGGCACCTGAGCTCTGAGGAGAGGTTGAAAAGTCTGGGATGGTTTACAATAGAGAAGAGAAATTTCAGGGGAGATATTGTTGAAGTATGCAAGACCACTAAAGGAAAACATACTGCACATGGGGGAGGGTTTGAAACAGTCTGCCCAGGAAGGCAGTTAACGCAGAGAAACTTAAAGCAGAATTGGATAGCTATTTGAAAGTGTTATGTCTGTAATGTACCTATGAATGACTTCACGAGGCAATGTGTTGTACTCAAACTGTAGTGACCTTGGTCCTTTATTCGTAACTCCAGAGTGAGGCAGCCGCATGTTGGCTCCCCTTTGAAATAGCCCCTGCCACTAGGGCAGGAAACCCCGGCCTCCACCAGTTGCACCCTCTAGTGGTGCCAGCATAGTATATACACAGTGTAAACCTTATTGATAGTACATCAGATAAACAGATCAGTCCATCTTATGCAACCATACAGTGACTACACAGAGAGTATATCTATAGTCTGCATATATAACAGAAAGTGTGTGTGATTGAACATTAGTGTATTGGGACTGGCCACGTGAACTGCGGAGTCTTTTTGAGTCCTGTAAGGAAAGTGGTGATTTTGACCCTTCAGTCCCATTCTCTGAGTTGTCAGCACAACAGGAATTATGAAGCTTTATTTCTTATTTATTTGAACTCAAAGCCATGTTGAAATTTCAATGCACAGATATAACTGTGTCGAACCTGCTTCCTACTTTGATAAAGGCCTACCCATTCTAGTACCTCACTCATAACTACCTGAAGGAAAAACATTTGCAGGGCTAAGGGGAAAGGGGTTGTGAGGCGAGCTGAAATGCTCTTGCAGAGAGCTGGCATGGGCTTGATGGGCCGAATGGCCTTCTTCCCGACTGTAACCATTCTATGATTCTGGGGAAAGGCAGTGAATTCTCACCAGGTGATTTGAAACTTTCAGCCTTGTGGGGCTTAATAGAACTTACTGTAGTAGAGTCAATTTCTTTTAAAAAGGGATGTCTTGCTATCAGCTCCTCTTTGAGACTTCCAGCATCACAAGAATTTTGCTGATCTCTTCGAAGAGCTGGCAAGCAGCATTTACTGATTCCCACTGTGTGAGGGAGTTGAGATAGCGCCAATAGATGTCATTACTAACCTGAAGAGTATCTGTGATCTTGTTCCAGCAATGTTTCATATCTCTTGCCTCTTGACAGCTCAGTGATGAACAGCTCAGCCACAGACCAGCAAAGTCCCAGGTTTAATGCCTAAAATTCGAGCCAGGCCATTGAGGAGTGATGTCAGGAAGCATTTCTTCATTCAAAGGGTCGTGGAAATCTGGGAATTGCTCCAACCCCGCCACCCACCCCCCCCTCCCCACACACACACACACACACACACAAAAAGCTGTTCAGTCTGGGTCAGTTGAAAAATTCGATTGACTCGTGTCAGGAAAGGGTATTCTGGGATATGGCACCTGGACAGATAAATGGAGTTAAGATACAGATCAGCCATGATGCAGTTGAATGGCAGACCAGGCTCAAGGGGCTGAATGGCCTCCTCATGCTCCTATGTTTAATCTCCCAAGTTAGCGGTGATACAAAAACAGAAAATGCTGGAAATACACAACAGGTCAGCAACCATCTATGAAGATCAAAGACAAGATGCTATATTTTGGCTGTGTGTTTTTACTCAGGTCTAAAGGGATGGTATAAATTGCCTTAATTCCCCTGGATTAAGGAAGGTAAAGTTGACCAGGTTCCTGCTCAAAGCTCTGGTGCATACAGGCTTTGGGTGAGGACAAGATGAGTTGCAGTGTTTTTTCTCTCTCCCCCAGTCGAATAGCCTGCAGCAGCTTGCCGTCAGGGATTGCGTGGGCATGGTACAAGAGGATGAGCTACACCCACAAAACTGTGTCCCAGCAAGGAGTCAGTCGGCTCCATTTTAACTACTGGTGGAGAATGGGCAGAGTGCAACTACCACAAACACAAAAGCAAAATACTGCGGATGCTGGAATCTGGAATAAAAACAGAAAATGCTGGAAATCTCAGCAGGTCAGGCAGTATTCGTGGAGAGGAAGCAGAGTTAATGTTTCGGGTTGATGCCCCTTCGTCAGAACTGGAGAGTGTTCAAAAAGAACAGATTCTTAACGAGCACTGAAAGGGGGAGGGGAAGAAAAAACAGCTACTGCCCGCCCGCCCGCCCCTGTCGGTGGGAGGCCCGAGCCATTTCCGCAGTTCTGTTCCACCAGCGAGCACCAAACAAGCATTCCACTGCTCTGGGAGGGCGGAAAATTGCCTGGCTGCCACACTTTATTTGTGGACCAGAAGAAGCACTCCTGCTCCTCTAGGCCCTACCAGAAAAAAGAGAGAGATTTGTGAGACCGGCAGCAGTCCCTTTAAGTCCCTCACCTGGTACAAATGGCTGGCGTTGACACAACGCACTCTCTGCCCATTCGTACCTTGATGCTGCAATCGGGCATCTGGGCTGCCATGGTAAGGGCCCTGGGGAATATGGCTGTGGACAGAATTGGAATGGGAACAGGACAGTCAGTGCAGCACTCCAGTATTAAGGCTAATCACGTCCCACTTCCCGCCTGATGGACCGAGAGCGAATCAGCCGTAATGTCTTCAGGAAAGAAGAGGAAGGGAGTAAACTAGGGAAGAAAAAAATCTTTAAATAAAACCTCTCTACCCTGCAGCACAGCAAAATTAAATTCGGCCGGGTGATTTATCGGCCAGCGTCCTGCCACTGCAGTGCAGTCCTGTGCTGAGGGAGCGCAACACTGTCGAAGGTGCCGTCTTTCGGATGAGGCATTAAACTAAGTCTGCTCTTTCAGTTGGATGTAAAAGATCCCATGGCACTGTTTTGAAGAAGAGCAGTGGGAGTTATCCCCAGTAAACTGGCCAATATTTGTCCCTCAATCAACATAACTAAAATAGATTATCTGGTCATTATCACATTGCTGTTTGTGGGAGCTTGCTGTGCACAAAATTGGCTGCCACATTTCCTACATTACAACAGTGACTGCACTTTAAAAAGTATTTCATTGGCTATAAAGCGCTTTGAAATCTCTGGTGGCCATGAAAGGCAAGTATTTTCTTTTCTTTCATAATCTATTTTAAACTGCCCTTCTGAGCAAGCGGCAGACTGTTTCAGGGGGTTTTAACTCTGGATGTTTTTCTTGAATTCAGTGTTACTTTACCCACAATCTCTACATCATTGGTAGCAAGCCCAGGGTTCGAGCAGAAAAGCCTCATTACTGTCGGTCAGGTTAGTGCTCTCCGTGATCTTCTTTGACTTCAGAAGGAGGTATTATAAACACTCCATTAGACCATGGCTGAGGCTATAAACTGCCAAGGCGATTTATTAAAGAGCAAACGGATGAGCGAACAAAAGCAATGACACACTGTTGGTTTTCAGTAATTACTGCCTTAACTATCTCTGTTTGGAAAGTGGAAAATAACAAACAGTCGCATCTGCCGTACTAAACTGCAATGTAAACTGGACTGAACGCAATTGCCCAGTATTTTCTTACAGCTGCTTGGGGTCACTTTGCCTGTGGTGCGGTGATGTAACGACAGAAGGTCAGCGTCTCTGGGGAAATTCCCGGCCAGGGTCTCTGCATACAAACCTTTATCTGGTGGTTTGAGCATTCGCACAACACAAAAGCAAAATACTGCTGTTTTCTGGAGCTCCGAGCTAAAAACAGAAAATGCTGGAAATGCTCAGCAGGTCAGGCAGCGTCTGTAGCGAGAGAAGCAGAGTTCACGTTTCCGCTCGATGACCTTTCATCAGAAAATAATCCATACAGTCTCTCTGGCCCGGCCATCTCTCCCCGATTGCTTCACAATGACTAAGCAATTTGAAAAGGCAGGTGAGAAAAACTGATCAGGACAAAGTAACTTTAAATTATGCATTGCCTAAGTGTCAGCTTGGCTCAGTGGTAGCTCTCCTTCCTCCTGTCATGTTTGCCTGCAGAACAACAGTGAATGCACTTTAAAAACAAATAATTCATTGGCTAGGAAGTCCTCTGGGAGATCCCAAGGACGTGTAAAGGAAGAGCTGCCAATCAAGCATAAAATAAAATTCACAAGATGCTTGTATTTGAATTGATTGGCATGGCCTCTCCCTCAGATCTTTGGATCAGAACTAACATCTATTCTGTACTTTTGTGTAGCAAAACATGCTCTGCCATTATCTTTGCGTGAACTTCTCTTTTAACCACAAATGTACCATGACAGAAAGAAAGAAAATCATTCTGTGATACATCATAGACATATAGGGCCCAAATTTGGCCCACCCGTTTTTTTCGGCGCACTCACGTGAGATGCTCCGACTTCCTCGGCTCAAAATGGCGCCAAAAAGATGTCCCTGGATTCTGGCCGTTCTGTTGACTCTCCCGGGGCTTGGCGCAGCGTGGCGATTCCATTGGGGGCGGAGCTAGAGCCCTGCGCGCGAAAGAATGCCGGCAGCTGTCCGCATGCGCATTCGAGAGTTTGCGCATGGGCAGTAGCTCCTGCCGATGATGATGATGATGCTGCGTGCTGCAATGTGGGACCTGATGCGTCCCGCCTTTATCCCGGGCCGAGTGGCCTGCCGCACAGTAATGAGAGAAGCCTGCCTTCTTCTAAAGCACTTGGTTCTTTTGTTGACTGCCTGCATTATATTCTACACACAACTTGAAGACTTGAGGACATTGTCTATTTTGAAATCCATCTGAAAAGTTTGATCGGGGGGAGGCGGGGGGGAATTTTGATCCCGGGAGGGGGGGCGGTTTGATCCGGGTGGGGTGGCGGGGTGGGTGATAACTGTGCAGCAAGTAATTTTAATGAACTTACTCATTACTTTCCTTAACCCTGTTGATGAAAATATTTTCCTACATAAGAATTACGAGCAGAAGGTACTTCTATTTTTTATTTTGGATATTTTGAAAAAAATTATGTTAATATGTTTTGTCTCTATACTTCTTTTATTTTTGTAGTTTAAGCTTCCATGAATGCTTCTGTTGTATAGTAAATTAACTTTGCGAAGTTTGTCATATGGTGTCCTGTATAGCTGTTTGATCCTATTCACATTCTTTAGTCAAGTCATTAAGTACTTACCTGCGCTGATTTCTTAACTCGCCGCAAAGGTTTTCTGTGCGACCACAAGTGCCACATACATTGGCCTAAGTTAGTTTGGAGCAATTATTAGCTGTCCAAAGTGGTTTAAATGGCCAAAATTAGCGTAGGTGGCTGGTAACGCCCCCTTTTGAACAAAACTAAACTAAAAAAAAATCGCAACCATCTCACTTGAATGTGCAAAATGTAGATTTTTAAGATACTCCAGAAAAATCAAGTTGTTCCAAAAAAAACGGAGCAACGCCTGGGCAATTTTGGGCCCAAATACTTCATTGTTAACACAGTGGCTTCCTCTTCCCTTGGTTCCCTATGATGAATATCGGTAGTTCGCTCATGTACTCCTGATTGATCTAAATGTATACAAATCATTGTTCATTTTAAATGATTCTGTAGGTTTAATATAGTAATGATAGAATTGCTTTATATAATTCAACCATTAGCCAAAATGGGAGTATAAAATCGGCACATATTACACTTCCTGTCCTACTTTGTCTTTCTTCCCATGCATCTTATCAATCAAATACATTTTTTTGTCCCTGTAAAGTTGTTAGGCAAATCTCTCGAACATAAAGGGGAGAATTTTAACCTTAAAAACCCAATGGATTTGGAGCATGGGGATAGTTAAATTGTTAAAAATTGGATGACCAACTTGATCCTGCCCCTAACCCGCCCACTTCTGATTTTAACTAGGGTGGGGCAGAAAGCAGGACACAGGCGGGCCGCCAACCCACTCCCAGGAGGCAGGACATCAATTTAAATATTACAGTGAGGCTGGAAGCCTCGTTTTTAACCTCCATTTTGTTTTTAACCGCAAGCGGACGAGTTTTACACACTTTGCAAAACCCGTCAGTGACAGCAAGGTGGAGACAGCTAGATCCAGGAAATAAATGCCTTTATACATAGCTCCTGGATCCAAGGCCCCTGCCTGACCCACCCCCCGTGATCGGAGACCCCCCTCACACAAGGTCTCCAATTGCATTCCCAGAACCCCCCCCGCCCCCCCCCCCCCACAAATGAGGCTGAGGCCGGCCACGATCCTCTCTTCTCCCCATCCCCCCTCCGCCCAACCGCGCTCCCCATCGATCCTCTGCCCGACACCACACCCACTTGATCTTTTTCACAGCCTGGCCCCCACGCCAACCCACTCTCCCTCCTCTGTGCAGCCTGGTGCCGCAGGTCTACCCACCCACAGCCAGCCAGCTTCTCAATCTGGCTGGCTGCGGGCGGGAAACCTGGTCCTGACCACCTCGGAGCCTCCCGCCCCCAACCCGCCTTCCTCCTTAAAACCCAGTCCATATTCTATGTTGCGTCGCCAGAGGTGTTGTCTTGACAAGACAGTAAAACCAGGCCTTGTCTGCCTTTTCAACAACAACAACAACTTGTATTTAGACAGCGCCTTTAACGTAGTGAAACGTCCCAAGGCGCTTCACAGGAGTATTATGAGAGAAAAGATTTCACACCGAGCCATGAAAGATCCCATGACTTTCTGAAGAAGAGTGGGGTGGGGAGTTTCTGCTATCCTGGCCAACATTCATTCCACAGCCAACACTATCAAAGTAATATGCCCTTACTATGCAGTATAAATGCACACGAGGCCCATACTTGAGAGAAGGTCACTCTGTGACCAGCAACCTTTATTCCAGCACTGAAGTGATGAAGGTGGGTCGAGTTTCCCCTTTTATACTTGAAAGTCCAGGTTAGGAGTGTCTCCCACAAGTTCACCACCTCGTGGTCAATGTTCTCCCAGTGTACAGCTTAAGTCAGTTTATACATGGGTTACAATGCTGGTTGAATACATGACATTACCTCCCCCCCAAAGTCTTATTGGGATCACAGGTTAAGTCTCTCTAGTGGTTTACGCTCCCTTGTAGAGCTCCTGGGTTGGGGCTCCGGTTGTTGGGCACTGGCCTGAGTGTCTGCTGTTTGCGGTGCCTCAGGCCTGTCCGGACTGCCCACAGTGACTGGGCTCTCCTCCGCTTGGTTCCGGTGTTCGGTCACCTGTGGAGGAGTGAACTCTACATTGTGTTCTTCCTCTGCTTCTTCTATGGGGTTGCTGAACCTCCTTTTTGTTTGATCCACGTGTTTGCGGCAGATTTGTCCATTGGCCAGTTTAACTACCAGAATCCTATTCCCCTCTTTGGCAATCACAGTGCCTGCAAGCCATTTAGGCCCTGCAGCGTAGTTGAGGACAAAGACAGGGTCATTGACATCAATACATCGCGCCCTCGCACTCCATTCATGGTGCCTGCTCTCAACAATTTCTTTCATGGTGGGGTGTATAAGGGATAACCTGGTTTTGAGCGTCCTTTTTATTAGCAGCTCTGCGGGTGGGACCCCTGTGAACGAGTATGGTCGGGATCTATTGGCCAACAGGAGGCGTGATGAGCGGCTTTGTAGGGAACCCCCTTGGATTCTGAACATCCCCTGTTTGATTATCTGCACTGCTCGTTCCGCCTGGCCGTTTGAGGCGGGCTTGACCGGAGCCGTTCTGACATGGTTGATACCATTTCCTGCCATGACGTCATGGAACTCAATGCTTGTAAAGCATGGGCCATTGTCGCTGACCAAGATATCGATAGACCATGGGCGGTGAACATTGCCCGTAGACTTTCTACCGCGGCAGAGGATGTGCTTGAATTGAGAATGTCACACTCGATCCATTTGGAGTAGGCATCTACTAAACCAAAAACATTTTTCACATGAAAGGACCTGCGTAGTCCACATGGATGTGTGACCATGGACCAGGGGCTAAAGGGGGCTTCCCTGAGCGCATTGCCCAGCTGGGCACATGTGTTGCACCTGCGAACACAAAGTTTCAGGTCTGCACCTATCCCTGGCCACCAAACGCGTGACCTGGCAATTGCCTTCATCGTGACAATGCCTGGGTGCTCTTTGTGGAGTTCTCTGATGAATATCTCTCTGCCGATCTGGGGCATGACTACTCGGTTACCCCATAGTAGGCAATCGGCCTGAATCGAGAGTTCATCCTTGCGCCTGTGAAATGGTTTGAATTCCTCAGGGCATGCCCCGTACGTGGCTGCCCAGTCTCCATTCAGGACACATTTCTTGACTAAAGACAGTAGCAGGTCTCTATTTGTCCAGACTTTAATCTGACGGACTGTCACGGGTGAGCCTTCGCTTTCAAAAGCTTCAACAGCCATGACCATCTCAGCAGCATGCTCGGTTGCCCCCTTGGTGGTGGCTAGTGGGAGCCTGCCGAGTGCATCGGCACAGTTTTCAGTGCCTGGTCTGCCGAATTGAATAGTCATAGACGGCTAACGTGAGTGCCCACCTCTGTATGCGGGCCGATGCATTTGCATTTATGGCCTTGTTGTCAGCCAAATCCTGTCCCAGCCATTCCTTAGTGACAAAACTTTGCTGTCGTCTCCCAATAAAATCATCCCAATCATCACCAACACAGTACCTCTCGTCTGTGCTGCTAGTGGCCATGCTCGCGTGGTTTAAATCCCAGTTTCTCGTCGCCAATAATATGCCCTTACTATACAGTATAAATGCACATGAGGCCCATGCTTGAGAGGTGGTCAGTCGGTGACCTGTCCTTTATTTCATAGCACTCAAGTGCTGGAAGTGGGTGGAGCTTCCCCTTTTATACCTGAAAGTCCAAGTTAGGAGTGTCTCCCACAAGTTCACCACCTCGTGGTCAATGTTCTCACAGTGTACAACTTAGGTCAGTTTATACAATGACAGTTAAATACATGACACCGATTAAGTGGCCATTTCCTGTTTGTGGGACCTGGCTCTGTGAACGTGTGTTTGCTGCAATTGCCTATAAAGCAACACTGCCTACATGCAAACATGCAGTGAAACAAAACATCGTTCATGTGGGCCTAAACCACCATTATACTGCCTCTATGTGACGTTATAGTAACATGCAATGCTAAAAGCAGTGCGCAGTTCTTTTTGAACTTAACGATTTAAATTTTCCTTTTCAAAAATGGCAATTATTTTCCTTTCGGATCTGGCTTAATCAGCATCCAGAATTTGCCCATAAAATATGATGGAAAAGTCCTGGTTGGTAATAACCTGAGTACATTTCTGAGGCATAAAAACAGCGACGTGCATCAAATGCCTATGGACGACCAATACTAACACCTGTGCACGTGCTCACTGCACATCAGAGAAAATCGAATTACAAATCGAGTCCTTATGCTAAACAATAGGATGCCATTCTAAATGTGAGCGTAAACCACTGTAATGTTATTATTAGTATGTACACTACTGCACCATTAAGCAATCATGGTCGTCAGTACAACGATCAGCAGATTCATTCCAGGCACCCCCACTGAGCTGTGGCACCTGAACAAAGGGATCATTTGGCAAAATATGCTCTGCTGCTGTGAGTGGAAGTGCTGGTTCACAAAGAGTTCAAAAAGCGTCAGCAGAGCGGAGGTCTGATTCCCGATCAGTGTGGCCGGGCACCAAGATGAGGTTTTTCATAGCTGGCACCGCAGAGAGGTGCCCGGCGAAGCCACATGCATGCAGCTGATGCCTCTGCATGTTTGCTCAGCAGCACTGGGGAGGAGCGCTCGGAGCGAGCACTTTCCGAGGTAAGCGGATTGGGACTTAACGCCAATGAACAAATCTGACTCTTTGAGGTGCGAGCCGACGGGTTTTATTTTGATTGTACCTGTCAGGAAAGATTGAACAGGCTGAGCGGGGGGGGGCCTTTTTCACCAAGAAAAGAGAAGGCTCAGAGGGGTGATCTGATCGAGGTCTTATATGATTATGAAAGAGTTTGACAAGGGGAGACGTAAAGAAGATGTTTCTATTTGCGGGGAGACCATAACTCGGGACCATAAATATAAAATAGTCACTAATAAATCCAACAGGGAATTGGGGAGAAACTTCGTCACCCAGAGAGTGGTGAGAATGTGGAACTCGCTGTCACAAGGAGGAGTTGAGGTGACCAGTATAGATGCATTTAAGGGGCAGCTGGATAAACACGATAGAGGATGTGTTGATGTGGTTAGATGAAGAGGGGTAGCAGGAGGCTGATGTGGAACATGAACACCAGCATGGACCTGTTTGTTTCTCTGCTGTAAATACGATGTAACTATGCCACACTGTGTCACTTGTTTTTCCAATTTCCCCCATTCTTTAATTGAAAGGCAGCCAGTTTGTCACTCAGGCCTAAGGACTTGTGACGCAGCCCCTGACAGATCTCCTGCAACTGTACATTTTTTCCCCAAAGCCTAATTCATGAATAAGCAGGAAGTTTGATCATCTTATAGAATAATACAGCACAGGAGGCCATTTGACTCACCCTGCCTGTGTTGGCTCTTTGAAAGAGCTGTCCAATTAGTCCTGCTCCCCTGCTCTTTCCCCATAGCCCCACGAATTTCTCCTTTTCAAGTATTTATCCAATTCCCTTTCGAAAGTTACTGTTGAATCTGTTTCCGCCACCCTTGCAGGCAGCGCATTCTAGACCATAACAGCTCGCTGCGTAAAATAAAATCCTCTTCATCTCTCTCCTCTGGCTCGTTTGCCAATTAATTACGTTATCAGTTGTTCCATTGCTGCGACACAAGCATTGTACGATGCACTGCAGGGATATCCTATTGGCTGTGACCTTTGTGCCTTTCGAGGTACGCACCACGTGTTGGCAAGGAGAGTAAACTTTGAGCACTGTTGTCTGTGGTCTTCTGCTCCTGGTGACGGGAAAGCTGCAGGAGAATGACGGTTTTCATCTGCCTCGGCATTCCATCACCCCTGTGGATTTTAGCCACCATACGGCTCCGTGACAATTTTTGTTATTCAGAAGTGAGCCAGTGCAGTTGCACCCAGCATTGGAACTGGGCACAGCGACAAGATTTCCATACCGGCAACGGAGCGGGGCGGCCAGGTTTCCAGTCAATGATGGGCAGGTCCACCTTTCTCTCTCCTCAGTTCAGCACACATCAGAATTCGAACAAGCCTTGCCTTTCACGCAGGGCTCTCGCCGACCAACTTAAACTATCAGAAGTCAGAACAATGATGTCTGTGTAACGCCCTTTGTTGTGCTTTTGAAAGCAAAATGAACAGGAAGAGCTCAAAAATGCTTTCTGTTCTGCTAATGGGAACATCTGATAGTCTTACTGTTCCATCAGTTAAAATAACTGGAAAAAACTTGGACCTTCAATGATATCCAGGTGCATCATTTGGGTTCAAACGGTTCTTTTAATTTAAAAGGAACTGTGTATTTTACACTGGTGCCCTTGGCAACAGAATTACTAATATTTCAATTCTTCAAGCATCAGAATCACTGATACTACAATTCTCCAAGCACTCATTCGATCATTTAATATGACAACAGCAAATTGAGTGCTTTAACATCTCTGTTAACTCACTGGGGCCATAGTTTAAAATAAGAAGTGGGGCTGAGCAGTCTGTAGCTATGTAACACACAATGTGGTGCGATACCAATTCCCATAGAGGCTATGAAGCTCTATCCTTCTTCTGCAGTGAATTAGCTGCTCTTAGCTGCAGTAGTCGGCAACCTACAATTGGCCTTCGTGTGGAGGGGTGGGGTGGGTTGGGGCGTGGTTGGAGGAGATGGTGGGGAGAGTTGGTGAACAGCCTGGGTTCCAGCATCCCCTGATGAAAATATGTGAGTGGGTGGGTGTGTACAAAAGGTGGAGCTGATGTAGAATTTCAGCCATCTTATTTAATGGAGGCTGGAGGGGCTTTGTGGCCTACTCCTGCTTCGATTTCATGTGCTCTTATGGTCATTATCAGATTGCTGTTTGTGGGACCTAGCTGTATGAAAATTTCGCTGCCACGATTTAATGATGCAACAGTGACTACACTTCAAAAGTACTTCATTGGCTCTAAAACACTAGAAATTGCCGCTTGGCCCATCCGGGGAGACTAATCTTCCTGGCCCGGGTCAGTTAATGCCTGGGGAGGAAGTTCCTCTCCCGCGTGACATTACCCCTTTGTGACCCGGAAACGAGGCGGAGCACTGTCTCGAGCGCTCCGACTCATTTCCGGGGAGCTCCCAGAGCGATAGTATGGTGCTGAGTTCATCGCCGCATTGAACAGGTCAGCGATACACAGCTGCTCCGCGTAGCACTGACCCGCCACAGCGCCCCTGGATGTGGTGTGTTTGGACTTTCAAAAGGCTTTTGACAAGGTCCCGCACAAGAGATTGGTATGCAAAATTAAAGCACATGGTATTGGGGGTCATGTACTGACGTGGATAGAGAACTGGTTGGCAGACAGGAAGCAGAGAGTCGGGATAAATGGGTCCTTTTCAGAATGGCAGGCAGTGACTAGTGGGGTGCCACAAGGCTCAGTGCTGGGACCCCAGCTCTTTTCAATACACATTAATAATTTAAATGAAGGAATTGAGTGTAATATCTCCACGTTTGCAGATGACACTAAGCTGGGTGGTGGTGTGAGCTGTGAGGAGGACGTTAAGAGGCTGCAGGGTGACTTGGACAGGTTAGGTGAGTGGGCAAATGCATGGCAGATGCAATATAATGTGGATAAATGTGAGGTTATCCATTTTGGAGGCAAAAACACAAAGGCAGAATATTATCTGAATGGCAGCAAATTAGGAAAAGGGGAGCTGCAACGAGACCTGGGTGTCATGGGTCATCAGTCATTGAAAGTTAGTATGCAGGTACTGCAGGCAGTGAAGAAGGCAAATGGTATGTTAGCCTTCATAGTGAGGGGATTTGAGTACAAGAGCAGAGAGGTCTTACTGCAGTTGTACAGGGCCTTAGTGAGGCCTCACCTGGAATATTGTGTTCAGTTTTGGTCCCCTAATCTGAGGAAGGACATTCTTGCTATTGAGGGAGTGCAGCGAAGGTTCACCGGACTGATTCCCGGGATGGCAGGACTGACATATGAGGAGAGACTGGATCGACTGGGCCTGTGTTCACTGGAGTTTAGAAGGATGAGAGGGGATCTCATAGAAACATATAAAATTCTGACCGGACTGGACAGGTTAGATGCAGGAAGAATGTTCCCAATGTTGGGGAAGTCCAGAAGCAGAGGACACAGTCTAAGGATAAGGGGTAAGCCATTTAGGACTGAGATGAGGAGAAACTTCTTCACTCAGAGAGTTGTTAACCTGTGGAATTCCCTACCGCAGAGAGTTGTTGATGCCAGTTCATTGGATATATTCAAGAGGGAGTTAGATATGGCCCTTATGGCTAAAGGGATTAAGAGATATGGAGAGAAAGCAGGAAAGGGGTACTGAGGTGAATGATCAGCCATGATCTTATTGAATGGTGGTGCAGGCTCGAAGGGCCGAATGGCCTACTCCTGCACCTATTTTCTATATTTCTATGTTTCTATTTATATAATGCCTTTCACGAACACTGGATGTCTCAAAGCATTTTACAGCCAATGAAGTACTTTTGGAGTGTATTCACTGTTGTAATGTGGGAAACATGGCAGCCAATTTGCGCACAGCAAGCTCCCACAGACAGCAATGTTATAATGGCCTGATAATCTGTTTTTTTATGTTGATTGAGGGATAAATATTGGCCAGCACACTGGGGATAACTCCCCTGCTCTTCTTCAAAATAGTGTCATGGGATCTTTTACGTCCACCTGAGAGAGCAGACGGGGCTTCGGTTTAACACCTCATCCGAAAAATGGCACCTCCGACAGTGCAGCACTCCCTCAGCACTGCACTGGAGTGTCAGCCTAGATTTATGTGCTCAAGTCCCTGGAGTGGGATTTGAACCCCACAACCTTCTGACTCAAGGCGAGGTTGTGATAAGCTAAGTCATCGTTTTACCTTTGACAGAACAATAACCTCAGAATGTTCCTTTGGAACATATCTTAGCCGTATCTAGCTGTAGCTCTTGACATGGGTTCTGTATGGGTCCCTAATCTTGTGTTGAGATTGAAAAACTGTTTTAAAGCAAAAAAAGAACTTGCATTTTTATAGCGCCTTCCATGACTTCAGGACTTCCCAAAGGGGCCGAAATTGCCCCTTTCTTGCACCCTGTTAGTGCCGCCGGTAGGCACTAATGGGGTGCAAACCCTGTTTTGCCCAGGGGCAGGCAGCGGTGGCACCTCGACAGAAATTGCCCCCGAGATTTTGGGGCCGATTGGCAGTTTGCGCTGTGCCCCACATTTTGCCCCTCGGGTCAGGGCGCACACGGTGATGACATAATCGCTGTGCGCACCGACCCCTCACCACCCCGACTGTTTTGCATCCCGAGGGAGGAAATTGCCCCACGGGACGCCAGGCGGTAGCGGGCCGATGTCCGCACCCTCTTTGCGGGGCGCTGACCTCCGCCTAGGCAGCCCCTTAAAGGGAGGGCTTTTGTGCCCTGAGCCGCCATGTTTTACTGTTGGCGGCCCAGGGCAACACTCTTTCCTTGGAATGTTGTTTGTTTTAAACTGTTGTGAAGCATTCCCTATTATTGATGGGCTTGGGGTTGACATTGCTGGGATGATCCTCTAGCTCAGTTGCCCAGCTGTACTCAAACTCTAAGCTCAAGCATGCAAAATAGTTGCTTGCGTGAAGCACCATCGGGCTGCTGTCCATGGGACTGTATCCCATTGGTTTCAAGAGAAGAATGGTAGGAAAAGAAAGGAACCTGCTGGATATGGGCACCAGCCTAAATTCTTCCGCTTGCCCACTAATTCCATGCCACCGTGCGCCAGAACCTTTACCGTGCCAACTTAAAGAACAGTTCGATCCAATATACTTTTTGATTATTTTGGGTTAGTTTATTTGGGCTTTGATGAGATACATTGGAATTCAAACACTCATGACAATCTGCATCCTAGTTGGCAGTAAACTAGAAACAGAGGCAGCTAGCGTGATTGCAATTAAATCTATTGGACTATTAGAGCAATAAAAAAAAACAAAGTGTAATTGCCAATTCATGTGATGAGTTTTGTTAAACGTGACTTGTATTTCTACTGTCTCTTCCTCCGTGAAACTGGTAAACGTAGACTGGTAAAAACCATCTCTAAAGCAGGACACTGATGTCTCAGAACATCCTTTCAGCAGCAGTGACAACTTTACTGGCTTGAAGTCAGGGAATGTTGAATTGTTCAGGCCTCTGACAGCTATATCATTAACTGACCCCACTGTTCAGGAAATCTCCACTGGGATCAAAGTAGCGGGTGCTTTGCTGTGCAGTTTCTAAATGCAGAAAGGCTCCACTGCTGACAGCCTTATCTCAAGGCAGCTGATATACATGTTGGCTTACTTGCTTTAGTCAGTGTTTTAAGATCGGCTCATCTGACATGCAGTGGAGCTGAAAAATGCCACCTTTACAGTTTATGCTAAGAAGTGGCAGCACCTAAAATTTCTTCATAGACGTCGCTGACGTACCTTGGAGGGAACTCTGTTAGATGTCAGAGTGTGGCACCTCCGGATGCTGAGCAATTCTAGATTCTAGACTTCACTGAAAACTGAGAGAACGCCCTCTGATGCAACATATTAAAAATTTGTTGGAAGAAATAATCAGCGGCAACGAGGAGTTTGCAGTTTCCGTTGCACATCACCATGCAGCCAGCGATTCCATGGTGCTTCACCTTTCAGTGAGGGTGGGGAGGCAGGGAAGAAGGTGTGAAAAGTGTTCAGTCAACGTAGATTGATGCGATTCTGAGCACTGCACCTCACCATGGCAACTACTGCTTTTGATTCCTCCGGATTGACATTAATCACTGATTTACGTAAAGCAGTTATTTGATATTGTTCAGTGCTGGTCCCTGGCTCACAATATAAATGGGGTGCTTTTTACCTGAGCTGATATTATAGGACTGCTCCAAGGTAATATCTCATTGAAAGATATGGGGGAGAAATTGCCCCCGTTAAGGCCCATTACCGCCTCTAAGAAGTGGTAATGGGGCGGTAAGGCCTTTCCGACCGGATGGCAGGCGGATGGTCCGTCCCATGCGGAATTGCCCCCGGGTGGGGGTGTGGCGGAAATGGGTTTCCTCCCCGCCCGTGTTTCCGCCTCGCCTGGCGGGCACGCGCCGACCCTTTACCGCCCGGCGGCGACCCCTTTCCGCCCAGCAAAGGGAATTGCCCCATGGAAGCACAGCCACCACTGGCTGGTGCCCCCGACAGTTCCGCATGGCGGGAAGCTGCCAGTGGCTGGGCGGCGTGTTCGCCGCGGTCGCCATTTTGTTTTAATTGTCGGCCGACTCTGCAGTTGGTCTGACAATGGCGACCATGGGTTCAGCCGGGCCCCCTCTTGGGTGTCGGGTTGCTGGCCCAGCCAAACCCTTCTCTGGTAGCCCAGTGGGCGCCAAGGAAGCCTCACTAGGCCTCGTAGCATCTCTTCTCTGTAAATTAAGGAGATGGACATTGCTACGCATTAGCCCATCGCGGCATATCCAAATGTACTTTAACATTTTAGCAGCAAATCAGAGACACAGCAGAGGATTCTTAGGGTGCAGAATCGCAGTCTTGATGCCCAGACAAGTCCAGGAATTAAGAAACAAAATTTGAGAAGAAATCCAACAGCTCCGTGAGAAAAGCAGAGAACAGACATAGATGTGGGGGATGGGTAACGGGGGTTAAATTAGCAGCTAACTTATAGTTGGAGCTAAAAGGCACCAATTAATGGAACCAGGGAAACTTGAACAGTCGAAGTGAGAACATTTGGGAGAGAAAGGGCAAAGGATGACAGCAGATTTCCAAGGATAAAGGTGAAGCAATTAGGAGCTCCCTACATTAGGAACTTCCTACATTACCACTGTGACTACACCTCAAAAGTACTTCATTGGCTGTAAAGCACTTTGGGATGTCTTGAGGTCATGAAAGGTGCTATATCCATGCAAATTCTTTCTTGCTTTCTTCAATATCACCACAAGATTTAGGGACCCATACAGAACCCATGTCATATCAAGAGTTCAAGTTAGATACAAGTAAGATATATTCAGGAAAGGATGAACAGGCTGAGTCTCTTTTCTCTTGAAAAATAAGGCTAAGGGGTGATCTAATAGAGTTCTTTAAGATTGTGAAAGGCTTTAATAGAGTAGATATAGAGAGTGTTTCTACTTGTGGGGAAGAGCATAATTAGAGGCCATCAATATAAGATAGTCACCAAGAAATCAAATAAGGAATTCAGAAGAAACTTCTTTGCATAGAGAGTGATGAGAATGTGGAACTCATTACCGCAGGGAATAGTTGAGACAAATAGTATAGACGCATTTAGGAGGAGGCTAGATAAGCACATGGGGGAGAAGGGAATAGAGGGTTCTGCTGATAGAGTTCAATAAAGAAAGATGGGAGGAGGCTCAAGTGGAGCATAAACGCTGGCATAAACTGGTTGGGCCAAATATGTTTCTGTGCCATATATCCGATGTAATCCTACGTAATTCAATAAGAACACCCTGAGGTCATTGTTCTGTCACAAGTAAAAGGATGACTTTGCTTATCACAACCTTGGTTTAGATTTCCTTGGGATGTTGTTTGTTTAAAACTGTTGTGAAGCATTCCCTGTTGTTGGAGGGAGAAATATATTGTCTGCTGGGTAGTGCTAGTGATAGTCCCTTCCTGTTGCTCTGGAGCACCCACTTGCAATTTACACTTGAACTGTATTTCAGAGCTGGTTCTTGGCACAATGACAGATTGCCAAGGAGGAAATAGATCAGTCATAACTCGCCTAAATAGTAATGAAGCCATTTTACATGATGCTGAGAAAGTGATTACTGACGTTTGACAATGAGTCTGAGAGGTTTGAAAAGTCCCTGTCAGAAGGTTGACTTTGGCCTTTTTACGTTGGTGCGGGAGATTCAAATCAAAACCAAGTCAGCGGTCAGTGTGAGTCTGATAACACAGGGGGCGAAAGAGTCATTTTGGAGTCAGGATGAGTGAGTGGTTTCCCTCCGTCAAACCTATTACAAGCCTGATTAAAACCCAAGCCACAGCTCAGTCACTTATTTCCTTTCACAATTGAAAGGCAAAGTATTCAGGTCTTACTTTCGTAAGAAATAGGAGCAGGAGTAAGCCATTTGGCCCCTCGAACCTGCTCCGCCATTCAATAAGATCATGGCTGATCCATTCTATGAGCATTCCAGAAGAGCTCTTGAGTGCAAAGCCTGGTTTTGCCTCCATGCTTCAGAACCTGGTGAAGTTGACCAAGCTTGGATTAAATTTGGATTGAATCCAGATTTTAAAAATCACACCTTGAGCCATTAGACTTGACAATAATGCTTATTCAAATTAAGCCTGCAATACGAAGTAAGTTGAGGTGTTTGCATCCCACAGTGCATTGCATATGGCACTGGTGTACATAAAATGGATGTGGGATTGTTCAATATGTTTCAACTCTTTTTTATATTCTGTTGCCCGATTCTTGTGAGGGCATGGATTTGCTCCCCCTGTTGCCTCTGTCCCTGCACCTCGTTCTCGTCACGGCAGGGAGCTGGGGAGAGGGCTGCTCTCAGTTGCTTTCCTGCTGGTTATCGGGAGGTCACTCGTGAACAATTTATTTAGTTTTAGGATTATTATTTTAAGGTGTGAGAGAAAAGTTATTCTATCGCTCAATTCTATCCCCAGGAATCGCACACATTCTAACAACAGGTACTCCAATGAAATGGTGAGTGCTGGCAACATTGGGAGAGTTAGAGCAGCCAGGTGGAGACATACCATCTGTTCCTACCCCAGCAGGGGACTTCTGGCCTCAACTCAGCATCTTGTCAAGCAGCAAGGCTCAGATCAGGAATGCAGAATATGGTGAATCAAGTCTAAGCCCCTCCCCTCTATTATGCCATACGCTAACGTTCCAACACACAACAGAATCATGGGGTCCATGGCCAGAGACGATTTCAGCCTTTATGTTTATGAAGAAGTTTGAACGGCAATGAGGCACTGGGTTCGGAACTAGCTGCTTCTGGCTCACTAAGATATGGAGCTCATGGTCGATGAATACTTAGTGCGAATGGACCTGAAAGTTAAACATTCAATCTTATGTGTGGAGAACATCGAAGTAGATGCTTTTGAAATCAGGTAACGCAAAGATTTTATTATCCATTCATCATCATCATCGTCATCATCATAGGCAGTCCCTCGGAATCGAGGAAGACTTGCTTCCACTACTAAAGTGAGTTCTTTGGTGGCTGAACAGTCCAACACGAGAGCCACAGACCCTGTCACAGGTGGGACAGATATTCATCGGGGGAAGGTTCATTAAAGATTCATGTCAAATGGCTAAAGCCTTGATGTTTCTAACTCTCAAGAATGACACGTAATTTTTGGGGGCCGTTCTGGACCAAATGGATCTGTTAAATTTTCCAGTGCGCCAGAAACATTTCCTCCCCAGTACTCCGTACACAATGGCAGCGTAGCCATCTGTGATACCAGAAGTCACATTAGAATGTCGATTGCTCCGTGACACAGAAAATAGCAATTTGTCACAAAGGTGGCAGTGGGTTCAGTGTCAACGTTATGCCAGTAGAAACATTTGCATTTACACTTTAGACCCCGGGAATAATTTGTGTAAAACTCTGATATCTTTGGGCAAAAACAAACAGAGCCATCAATAATACAGCACAGAACACTTTTCAGTTTCTGGCATCATGTGGAGGAATTACTGATCTCAATGGCCCTGAAATTCCAGCCAGAGGCTTCCCGTGGGCAATTGCCTCTGACCTGAAACATTTCTACAAAATTACCTCGTGGTCCAGGAGGAGCATGTGATTCCGTTGGGGAGGCCTTCTCTTCCCGCGCTGTGAAGTGCGCTCCCATCCTCCAGGTTCCCATGCAGAAGATGCAGTCACGTGTGACCGCTCAACCAATCAGGTAAAGTATTCTCAATTAATAGCAATGGGAGCTCCGTATCTATGAGTTCTAATTGCTATTAATTGAGAAAAAAAACGAACACAATAACACCAAATAAAAAATTAAAAACACACCTCACGTAATTAAAATTAATTGAAATTAAAGTTAATAAATATCTTAGAGAAAACATTTTTTCTGAGTTTTTAAAAAGTTTTTAAAATTATGGTTTAAAAATAAAATATGTATCATGTGTATTTTAAGACTCTTACGCCTGTATAAGTAGGCTATGCACCTGCTTTTATCAGGCGCAAGAGTTTTGAGGACATTTGCTGGGCAAGATATGGGTAAATCCCACAACTTTACCCTTGCAAATGTCCTCGCTCCCAAGATGCATTGGATCTGTCGCATAGTGCGCTGAAAACCGGCTTTTGCGATGCCTTCCCGGGTCCATACACACTCCGTACGGACCCAGGGAGGCCGGAATTTCTGGGCCAGTAATTCTAAGTTGGAGCTTTCGTTGGTCCTAAGATTTCATGGAACTGTTGTGTGGGGGGCGGGGGGTGTCCCTGTACTTAACATCTCTTAATTTCTACAAACTGAGTGCTCATCGAGTATCAACAGGATTGAGTGCCAAACTTATTTTGGAACCCAGATGTTCCCTCTTTTCCTTTCTGCAGAAGTTCATTTTATTCAATTTAATATCTCTGCCACCCCCTCCTTCCACCCCAACCCCACCATCTCTCTGGAAATAGTAATTGATTATGCGTCAGTCTGAATATTACAATTCTGAACTTGTGTCACCATAAAATGTTTCCAAAGATGAATTTTGATATAACAACGTACAGTCCTTCCCAGGGTAATAGCCCTGACAAGTGTGGAGGAGAAAGTAGGTCAGTTAGAAAGAACTTACATTCATATAGCATCTTTCACAAGAGCCGCATGTCCCAAAGCATTTTACAGCCAATGAAGTAAGTGTAGTCGCTGTTGCAATGTAGGAAGCATTTCAGTAGTATTGGACGATTGCCTGAACTAGAGAATCGAGGACTGTTCAATTATTGCCTGCTGCTCTTGGAGTGGTTATCAAGCTGGTTTTGGTGCTAGGCAACTTTAAACATTTCTGGCCAGGGCTCTAAAACACATGTTCAACTCTTCACTGTTACTGACATGCTGAAGGAGTGATTGGTGAAATCTTCTGTCCGGATTGGAGCCGTCTTTCAGGAGGATGATCTCGAAATCCGGCCAGATTGCCTTCACGAATGTGCGTTCAGAAACCTTGTCGTGTGAAAGCCTGTGATCAAACTAATGGGCCTGAATTGTGAGCCCACAAGGATGTTGTGCAAAGGGAGGAATGCAGGTCTGCAGTTTGATTGAGGCCGGCACCTCAGCAGTTTGTATGGCTGGAGCGACGTCGGGTGGTCTCCCAGTCCATATTCGGATCCCAGCCATTCATTTATTCTTCAGAGCTGAGTTTGGTGTTTGCAAATGATGGCAGCATTGATTCTGTGACATTAACTCCTGCCAATCAAGACAGCATGTATCGACATCCATGTAATTTGTAAACACTTTGCATGTGTGTAATCTCCATCGCTCATGGAAAAAATTTCAATGTCTCTGCTT
The DNA here is from genome assembly GCF_044704955.1 of Pristiophorus japonicus. Taxonomy (NCBI): domain Eukaryota; kingdom Metazoa; phylum Chordata; class Chondrichthyes; family Pristiophoridae; genus Pristiophorus; species Pristiophorus japonicus. The sequence continues at coordinate 40,833,024 of NC_091977.1, forward strand.
CAGCTCTCGCTGCAAGCTCAGTTTATTTTGGTGAGTAGAGTATTTTAATTATTTACTATAATGCCACGTAAATTGATTATGGGGCATTACCACTTTAATTAAGTAAATCCAAATTAAAAAGCAAAAACCTTCTCTCTTCCTCCCTGCAGTATTTATTTCTGTTTACTGGATGTGATTAGTTGTAATCCTTGTAAATCTGCGAGTAAATGATAATTTTCTGGATTATATATTTTTCTCTCTGTTAAATGTATATATTCCAACCTTTTTATTTCCTTTTCTTGTCCTCCATGTTTCCTTCCTCCCCTCCTGAAGGAGCTGACTCTCACGGGCAACCTTTGATAGACCACCAGAATAGCTGTTCTTCATCTGTTAATCACGATAGTAACGGGGGCAGCAAGTTGACCAAAGGAATTGGGTTAACGCGTGAGCTGAGGGGCGCTAAATAGGGGGCCCCAGTCAAATTCACCACAGCACAGAAAAACTGAATACAACCACTGAATCAGTTTTATTTTAGTGTTTTATATTGTGATATGATTTCAATGCAGGCAAATGTGAGGTCATCCACTTTGGACCTAAAAAGGATAGAGCAGGGTACTTTCAAAATAACATAGGAACATGAATAGGCCATTCAGCCCCTCAAGCCTGTTCCACCATTCCATGAGATCATGACTGATCTGCGATCTAACTCCACATATCCCTTTGGCCCATATACCTTAATACCTTTGGTTAACAAAAATCTATCAATCTCAGATTTAAAATTAACAATTGATCCAGCATCAATTGCTATTTGTGGAAAAGAGTTCCAAACTTCTACCCATCTTGTCTGTACAAGTGTTTCCTAATTTCACTCCTGAAAGGTCTGGCTCTAATTTTTAAACGATGCCCCCTCGTCCTATACTCCACAACCAACGGAAATAGTTTCTCTCTCTATCTACTCTATCTGTTCTTCTTAATACCTTGAAAACTTTTGATCAAATCAGCACTTAATCTTCTAAATTCGAGGGACTACAACCCTAATTTGTGTAATCTCTCCTCATAATTTAACCCTTCGAGTCATTCTGGTAAACCTACGCTGCAATCCCTCCAAGGCCAATCAATACATGCTTCCAAAGGTGTGGTGCTCAGAACTGCTCACAGTACTCCTGGTTCTAAACAGGGCTTTGTGTCTAGTCCTCTAGATATAAAGGCTAGCATTCCATTAGCCTTTTTGATTATTTTCTGTACCTGTTCATGATATTTTAATGATCTATGTACCAGTATCTCTGGACCGCCATTCTTTTTACCTTTTCTCGATTCAGAAAGTACCCTGTTCTATGCTTTTTTGGTGCAAAGTGGAAGACCTCACATTTGCCTACATTGAAATCCATTTGCCACAATTTTGCCCATTCACTTAATCTATCGATATCCCTTTGTAATTTTATGTTTAAATCTGCAATGCCTACAATGCTGAATATCTTTGTGTCATCGGCAAATTTGGATATGTGGTTTTCTATCCCATCATCTAAGTCATTAATAAATATTGTGAATAGCTGAGGCCCCAACACAGATCCCTGCGGGACATCACTAGTCACATCCTGCCAATTAGAGTACCTGCCCATTATCCCTGCTCTCTGTCTCCTGCTGATCAGCCAGTTTCCTAATCAGGTCAATAATTTTCCCTCAATTTCTTAGGCTTCCATCTTAGTTAACAGTCGCTTATGAGGGACTTTATCAAATGCCTTCTGGAAGTCCGTATAAACAACATCCATAGACATTTCCCTGTAAACTACTTTAGTGACCTCCTCAAAAAATTCAATCAGGTTTGTCAGGCATTACCTACCTTTCAAAAATACATGCTGGCTCTCTCTGATCAGCTAAAATATTTTGAGGTGTTCAGTCACCCGATCCTTAATTATAGATTCCGGTAATTTCCCGACCACAGATGTTCGGCTAACTGGTCCATAATTCCCTGGTTTCTCTCTCTCGTCATTCTTAAATAACAGAGTGACATGCACATTTTCTAATCTGAAGGAACAGTTCCTGAAACTAGAGAACTTTGGAAGATTCAGGAAGATTTAGAATAGAAAATTGTAAAACACTGTCAGAACAACGGCTGCTTCGCGTTCTGTGACATTCTGCCAAACCATATTACACTCATTTACACAACTGCACTCGGCGTTACTGTATAAATGGTAGGTCAACTGTCCAAACAGTTTATTAGGCCCAGTTAACATAAAATAGAAGCTGCTGCTCAATTAGATCATGTCACAAAGTTGAGAAGTCAGTATTTGTCCAGTTGACAAGCAGCTGATTATTTGCTAACCAATTTTGTGTTGTGTGAGGTAAATTTAAAATGTAAGTGATGCGAGGGTGCCCACATCAAGCTGCAAACTAATGACTGCCACATAACAAATTTGCCTTTTCAGCCATTGGTTTCTATGAATCGCTGCCACCATGTGAATATCAGCAGCCGTATGTTTCCTCCCCTTGCCACCCTTCCAAATGTTCTCCCGTTTTCTCTTCATTTTTTTATTCGTTTACAGGATGTGGGCGTCGCTGGCATGTCCGGCATTTATTGCCCATCCTGAATTGCCCTTGAGAAGTTGGTAGTGAGCCGCCACCTTGAACCACTGCTGTCCATGTGGTGAAGGTGCTCCCACTATGCTGACTTTGTCACAGCGGTTTGGGATAACTGGGTGGTTTGCTTGGCCATTTAAGAGTCAACCACATTGCTGTGTATAGGCCAGACCGGGTAAGGACAGCAGATTTCCTTCCCTAATGTACATTGGTGAACCAGATGGGTTTTTACACCAATCCGGTAGTTTCATGGTCAGCATTACGGATACTAGCTTTTAAATTCCAGATTTTTTTTTATTTGACAGAATTTAAATTCCCCAGCTGTCGTGGTGGGATTTGAACTCGTGTTTCCGGATTATTACTCCAGGCCTCTGAATTACTCATCCAGTAACATAACCACTATGTTACCGTAGCCCTTGTTGATGCATGATAGCGTATTGTTCTACAGGCATTTGTCACCTTCTGAAATCTTGCTCAACTAGCCACTTTTCCAGTGGCGCTCCTTAACACCTACCTCTTTGCCTGAGCTTTTGGTCATCTGTCCTAATATCTTCTTATATCGCTTGATGTCAAATTTTGTTTGACAATCGCTCCTGTGAAGTGCCTTGGGATGTTTTACTATGTTAAAGGCGTTCTATAAATGCACGATTTTGCTGTTGTAAGTGAGGGTTGGCAGGCGATTCAACATAGCCAAGCCTAATCCTGTCTCATACACACATACAAACATATATTTGATGAAGCTCATTGTGGAGATGGAGGAAAAGCTGTAGAAACTTTAACTGATGAGTCCTAGTAGCATGTCAGACGCACACATGCAGATAATTATAACTTTGGCTGATGGCGTAAAATAGGCGAATTCGAATTAACTGCTCATTATTCACCACGCCTGATTTTCCATGCTTTTGAAGTCACTGGAAGGGAAAATGGAACAGGGAATATAATGGGTGCACAAACCGATATCGTTCATTTTTAACTATCCCCCCAAGTTAAAATGGCTTATTTACACGCACGCACCAATCAAGAGTGGGGAACCACCCCTCCCTAGTGCAGCGTGCTGCAGTTCCTCCTCCAACTCTGCTCTCCTCCAACTCAGATCAGGTAGTTCAGAAAAGCTGAGTACTGAATCTGCAACCTTCTTGATTTGTGAGATCACACTTTGTTACACCTGGCAAACTCTGTCACCTCATTTAAAAAAAAAAAGATCGGCTCCAAAATTGATGTCCGGTAAGGCCCACCCATTTTTCAGCAGTCCCCAGGCGACACCTGCCTTTTTGGCGCCCGCTGCCACCAGGTCCCGTGGGGAGCCATTTTCGGCGAGCTTGTGTGAGCGGCAGCGGCAGCGACAGACAGTGGGAGTCAGCGGGCGGTGGCATCAGTGGGCGGCAGGTTCAGGCCTCTCCAATCAGAGAAATTCAGAGGCCCTGCACGGCGAGTGCGCAAGATTTGGGGTGGGCGGTGGGGGGGTGTGGTTTGGAGTCTTTTCACTCAACTGACGTCATTTCAGCCGTGTTTGAGACTGATGGGACATCTGCGCACCACCCTCTTGAGTGGGAGAGGGGAGAGGGCAGAGTCCGTGTCGGAGAGGGCAGAGTCCGTGTCATAAGAACATAAGAATTAGGAACAGGAGTAGGCCATCTAGCCCCTCGAGCCTGCTCCACCATTCAACAAGATCATGGATGATCTGGCCGTGGACTCAGCTCCACTCCCCATAACCCGTAATTCCCTTATTGGTTAAAAATCTATCTAGCTGTGATTTGAATACATTCAATGAGTTAGCCTCAACTGCTTCCTTGGGCAGAGAATTCTACAGATTCACAACCCTCTGGGAGAAGAAATTCCTTCTCAACTCGGTTTTAAATTGGCTCCCCCGTATTTTGAGGCTGTGCCCCCTAGTTCTAGTCTCCCCGACCAGTGGAAACAACCTCTCTGCCTCGATGTCGGAGAGGGGAGAGCCCGTGTCGGAGAGGGGAGAGCCCGTGTCGGAGAGGGGAGAATCTTGCAAATCGAGAGCCTCAAAGTCTTGATTAGCCATTCCTTTAATCATTGAGGATGAGTGGCCAGAAACCTGCAATGTAGACTGTCAAAACCAGGCCGTGAGCTCTCTGGTTTAATGAAGAGGAATTGGAGGAGCCAGTAATGGAGGTGGAGCGCAGATGGTCGTGGTGAGCCTACACCACCCCAATACCGGCGACGCATTTGGAGGGAGATCGCTGAGATTGTGTCTGAAATGGGCAATGTTGCGCGGGATGGGGACCAATGTCGGAAAAGTTGGAACGATTTGATGGCGGCAGCAAGAGAGAGTAAATATTTAGTGCCCCCTGCTGTCCAACGCCAAAAGGGTTGTGCGCCAGATGTTTGTGTGTGTGGAGGGCGGGGGCGATGGGTCATCAGCAATGGGGATAAAGGCTGCAACATTTCTTTGTGCAGAAGAAAAATGCATCCAAGGCAGCAAGTCTGTGCCTCTGACCTATGTTACATCTAGTGTTTCAGTGAGAGCTTTTAGCAGGACTGATTCACAGAATTCATTAATGAGCATGCTGCATTCTTTTCAGTTATTGATAATTTTTTGGCCTTGGCCATTGTGGTTGTAAATGAAGGTGTTTCAGCAAGGTTAGAAAAAATAGTTTCCATCAGCTCAAACACTTTTATCACATACCAATTCAACATGAGCACGATCAATAAAGTAAAGCAACATCCATCTAACTTTTTTCCAGCAGTCCCACTCATAATGGACCAGCATCTGCACCATAGCCGCGATGTGCAGAGCTGCAGCACTCGGAGCCCTTCTCCCTGTCGCCCGACTCACGGCCTGCTTTTTGCGAGCGGTCCTTCTGGCGGGCGGCAGGTCAATCTGAGGCCAGCATCCCTCACCACAATGGCCGATTTGCAGCATCCGGCATGGGCTGGCGGAACCCTCCGTGACCAATCTAACGCCGGACGGAACCAGGATGGCAGATGGACAGTTCCGGAGGAATCGGCCGGAAAAACTACATTTCCGGCAGAACCTCGGCAGCTGCGGGCGCAACTTCCACCAATTTCGGTCCCATAGGTTAAAAAAAGAAAACCAGTGATTTTATGCTGGCTTTAGAGAAACTTCCCCAGCAAAAATAAAATGACCTCTCAAGATGTGTCTCTTTACAGCAATCAAACCTTATAGTCTTAAAGGGACAGGCCAGGATGCACCCAGCCTCTCTTGAGAATCAAAATAATACATTGTGCAGCAGATGGCAAAATGCTTCTTTCTTTATAGAACAGCATATCCTCCAACTATACCGCGGGCAGCACGAGTTTTGCCTGAAAATGGTTCATGTTAATGTAACAGTGCGGTCCATTTGTTTAATGTGAAGGTTTTCCAATACTGTTTGAAGATGAAAGTAATGCCACAGAGTGTAAGAATAAGAGAATGGCTGGCTGATTTTATGACCCAATGTCTGAAGTCTATTGGATTTCTGATGTCGGAACCTGGAGGTATACTGGATCACACGACAGAAGTTATTTGAAGAGTGGATTCTTGACCATTCCCCATAACGGAGGGAGTCAGTGATGGCCCTTCTGAGCATAGTCCTTCATGTTTTTGGCATTATTCGATTGTCTTACTGCGTACCACAAACACCACGTCAAATCTCAGAGAGACAAAGCCGATTAGTGCAGCAGTCCTTCCTAACAGACTGAAAAGAGCTTAATATTTGGATATTTTAAGAGCGGGTATCAAGTTTCATGCAATATTAAATTTAATATATTGCTTGTCATTGTTTCAGGGCCTGTGCTTGTATACAGCTTTGCCTTGTTTATTCAGAGCCTGAAGGGATGTTGTAGCCTGATTCCCTGACCCGCACTCCTTTCAAGTGTGGCTCCCACTGGGAGAGCAGGGTCATTGAATTGTAATGTCATTCCTTTCCATAAGAAACTGCAGATTTTTCTTTAATGATGCAAAGAGTTTAAATACCACTCCTATCTGTAAAGTGACATTTATCAACATAATGTACCAGCCGTCATCTCCCCCGGATATGAGACCTACTGATAAAAATGATTTACAGTAATTACATGCCTTTACTAAGGAACTTCAGCTGGCAAGCATGACTCCTCAACTCAGCTGTATTTACAGGGTTACAGACAATCCACACACAATCGCATTCACATCATTAACAGCTCCTGTGAAGCGCCTTGGGATGTTTTAATATGTTAAATGTGGCAGATAAATGCAAGTTGTTGTTGTTGATAGTCGATTAGGAGCGAGAACAACATTAAAAACAGTAAAGGATGAGAGAAGTCCGTTTGGCCTATCTAGGTTCATACATAGGTTCTCCAGGTTCTTATAAAGAGAGCATCCCTCACATCCTTCTCTGCTTATCTTCCGGTAACAACTGCGGCTCTCACACATCGTGCTGAATATTTGAACGCTGCACATTTTAGAAAAAAAGTCTTCCCGCTTCCCCCTGCAAAAAAAATAGGGAAAGAAATTTCTCGAACTTCAGCTGCATGAGCCATTCTTAGTTTATCAGCACTTTGCAAATCTGCACTCCCAGCCTCCCTCAGACACAGCCGGGTAAATAGTGCGAAACATTTGTGAGCCTTCCCTAAGTGGGAAACAGTTAACTCGGAGATAACAAAATCAAAGTGAGCTGCATATCTTCTCCCTTGAGGAGGAGTGAGACATTACACAGACTATATTATGCATTTTGCTTAATATTTTTTCTGAAGGAATATAAATTGCTTGCCAAATTTTAAGGCTTCAACGCTGCATAAACGCGCTGTCACTTTTGTTTTTATTCACTCTCCTCCTTGCTTCTCCTGAGGATAATGACTCATGCTGGGCAGGTTCTGGCAGCACACTAGAACCTCTCGCAAATAGCCATCTCGTGAGACTACTTGACTGTGGAAGGCCTCGCGGCTAAACCTGCCTGTCTTCATCTGACATCTATATACGTGCAGGGATCACTGGGGAGCAATCAGCTGGTCCAGGAACAGTGAGTACCAATTGTAGTGCTCGCAATGCTACCTCACCTGAATCATCTGATTCAATGCAGGCTCGGGATTGAAACAGGCACCTGGCTGATCTATAATGCTTCTGCAAATGGGGGTAGTACACTCATTGACTGAGCAAATGGAAGCCCTTATGTTTGGGATTTCCTCACATTCTCTCATAAATGCACTAACTTTCTTACTGGGCTCCAGTTCCTTAGACTCTGGCCTTTACTTGCAAAGGTGTTAACTATTCCACGTATGACTATTGGCAATGGGGAAGCCTCAAAGCTGAGCCTGAGCAAATCGGCAAGGCTTCTTCGATAGCACCACCCAAACCCAGCACCTCTACCACCTAGAAGAACGAGAGCAGCAGGCGCATGAGAACAACACCACTTGCAAGTTCCCCTCCAAATCACACACCATTCTGAATTGGAAATATATCACCATTCCTTCATCATCACTGGGTCAAAATCCTGGAACACCCTCCTTAACACCACTGTGGGAGTACCTTCATCTCAGGGACTGCAGCGGTTCAAGAAGGTGGCTCACCACCACCTTCTCAAGGGCAATCAGGGATGGGCAATAAATGCTGGCCTTGCCAGCGATGCCCACATCCCGTGAACGAATAGAAAAAAATCCCATTCTCACCTGATGTCCTTATAACCACACTTCAATAGAGGAATCACTGGATTACAGTCAGGGGCAGGAAACCCTAACTGATTAAAATTTCTTGTTGCTCACTCTCTATCGCGAGAGTGCTGTGGCTAATTGTAATGCACTCGCCACGACCCTGACTGATATCAGCTGACTTAGAACAGGCCAGGTATCAACACGTTACAAGAGTTCTCTGTTCTGAATGGCCCAGCTACTCACTGGATCAAACGAAGCTATCAGGGGACAATACTGCTATTTTATTTTTATTCCTTCTCGGGATTTGGATGTTGCTGGCAAGGCCAGCATTTATTGCCCAGTTGCCCTTGAGAAAGGCGGTGGTGAGCCGCCTTCTTGAACTGCTGCAGTCCGTGTGGTGAAGATGCTCCCACAGTGTTGTCAGGCAAGGAGTTGACAGTTTGACTGTTATATTCTGCAATAACTACAAAGTTCATGCCTCTGCCAGTAATATTCTCCAAAATATGGATGGTAAATTTTCTCGGGGCTTCTCTCCCACTGCAACAACAACAACTTGTATTTATATAGCGCCTTTAATGCAGTAAAATGTCCCAGGGAGCTTCACAGGAAAATTTGACACCAAGCCACATAAGGAGATATATGGGCAGGTCAAAGAGGTAGGTTTTAAGGAGCATCTTAAAGGAGGAAAGAGAGGTAGAGAGGTTAAGGGAGGGAGTCCCAGAGCTTAGGGCCTTGGTAGCTGAAGGCACGGCCATCAATTGGGTGGAGTGATTAAAATCCAGCACAGTAAATTTGCAAAAGGTTCAGCAGAGACCCCGTGCACTCGCATTAATGGGGTCTCCACCGAAGGTACGACAGGTCAGAAACCCCCCCACAGAAATTCATCCCCATAGTGTGGTGTATGAATAACACAGACCTGTCTGTGTGATCTGTATAATGTCGGTATAGGGGACAGGCCGGGGCCATTGGAGGGAGCAGCGGCCCGGCCCAGAAATCGGCGCGGTCTCGGCCTGCAAGACCATCAGCAGGCCGGGGCCATTGGAGGGAGCAGCTTGCAGCGGCATATCACTGCAGGGAGCAGCGCGTGCTGCTGCAGGAGGGCGATGGCTACGAAACCAGGTCGCTGATTGCAGTGCGGGCAGGCACAGCAGGAGGGGCGAAGGAGCGGCAAGAGTCCGTAGAGGGAAGTGACCGGGGCCCAAAAGAGGCGTGAATCTGGGGCCCAGAAGAGACGAGGGCCCAGGGGCAGCACGGACCAGCCCACACTGCGATATGTGTGCGCGCTCGGTCTGTGCAGCAGAACTGGTCTCCAGTTAGCCTTTGGGTAATCCTTGCCACTGGACCAAGACCTCGCTCTGTCAAGCCCGTGTGATGGCTGGTGTGCAACGGCCACCACACGTTAAAAAAATCCACGCACAAGCATCTTCCATGCTTCACAATGTAGTTCGGGATCTGGAATATTAGGTCCTTCATTGAAACATCTGTGAACTCATAGAAACATAGAAACATAGAAAATAGGTGCAGGAGTAGGCCATTCGGCCTTCTATCCTGCACCGCCATTCAATGAGTTCATGGCTGAACATGCAACTTCAGTACCCCTTTCTCGCTTTCTCGCCATACCTCTTGATCCCCCTAGTAGTAAGGACTTCATCTAACTCCCTTTTGAATATATTTAGTGAATTGGCCTCAACAACTTTCTGTGGTAGAGAATTCCACAGGTTCACCACTCTCTGGGTGAAGAGGTTTCTCCTCATCTCGGTCCAAAATGGCTTACCCCTTATCCTTAGACTGTGACCCCTGGTTCTGGACTTCCCCAACATTGGGAACATTCTTCTTGCATCTAACCTGTCTAAACCCATCAGAATTTTAAACGTTTCTATGAGGTCCCCTCTCATTCTTCTGAACTCCAGTGAATACAAGCCCAGTTGATCCAGTCTTTCTTGATAGGTCAGTCCCGCCATCCCGGGAATCAGTCTGGTGAACCTTTGCTGCACTCCCTCAATAGCAAGAATGTCCTTCCTCAGGTTAGGAGACCAAAACTGTACACAATACTACAGGTGTGGCCTCACCAAGGCCCTGGACAACTGTAGCAACACCTCCCTGCCCCTGTACTCAAATCCCCTCGCTATGAAGGCCAACATGCCATTTGCTTTCTTAACCGCCTGCTGTACCTGCATGCCAACCTTCAATGACGGATGTACCATGACACCCAGGTCTCGTTGCACTTCCCCTTTTCCGAATCTGTCACCATTCAGATAATAGACTGTCTCTCTGTTTTTACCACCAAAGTGGATAACCCCACATTTATCCACATTATACTTCATCTGCCATGCATTTGCCCACTCGCCTAACCTATCCAAGTCACTCTGCAGCCTCATAGCATCCTCCTCGCAGCTCACACTGCCACCCAACTTAGTGTCATCTGCAAATTTGGAGATACTACATTTAATCCCCTCGTCTAAATCATTAATGTACAGTGTAAACAGCTGGGGCCCCAGCACAGAACCTTGCGGTACCCCACTAGTCACTGCCTGCTATTCTGAAAAGTACCCATTTACTCCTACTCTTTGCTTCCTGTCTGACAACCAGTTCTCAATCCACGTCAGCACACTACCTCCAATCCCATATGCTTTAACTTTGCACATTAATCTCTTGTGTGGGACCTTGTCGAAAGCCTTCTGAAAGTCCAAATATACCACATCAACTGGTTCTCCCTTGTCCACTCTACTAGAAACATCCTCAAAAAATTCCATAAGATTTGTCAAGTATGATTTCCCTTTCACAAATCCATGCTGACTTGGACCTATCATGTCACCTCTTTCCAAATGCGCTGCTATGACATCCTTAATAATTGATTCCATCATTTTACCCATCCCTTTTTGGCGTGGAAGCAAGTCACCCTCGCTTCGAGGGACTGTCTCTAATGATGATGATGATCGGGGTCCTCTTTGAATGGAAAATTTCTCATTTTGTATGTATTTGACTGTCCCCTATTGAGATCACAGGAGTGCATGACATTGAATTGTGGTCTGGGAGAATGTAATTTCATTTCTAGCTCATTAATTGTGGAGCAAAGATCGACATTCATCCATTTTTCATTCTGTAATTATTTTTCAGAATGGTCGAATAGGTTAAAATTACAACTTTTCTTCAAAAAAAATGTTTGCTGAAAATCCTCCTTGTTGGACGGTTGGTTTGTAAGGGATCCCAGCATAGGATCTTGCACATACTTTCAGATTTCTAATAATTGCAGATTTCTTATTTTTAATCTGCAATGTTTCAAAAATAAACAACTTACACTCTTTCGTGACCTCAGTGCCTCCCAGAGCTCTTCGCACTATTACTATTAGTGACTATGCAATGCAGAACTAATTTGCATGTGACATAAATGATCAGTCATTAGTGATTGGTGGTGTTAGTTGAGGGAAAAATGTTGGCCAGAACTCCTTGGCCTTTTTCAAATAGCGCCATGGGATTTTTTAAGTCTCCCTGAACAGGGAGACGGGGTCTCAGTTCATTCAAAAGATGCCACCTAATACCATGCAAGCTCTTTCGTTCTTTGCCGCTTCCCCACTGCCCCCCCCCCCCCCACCAGTACTGCATTGACGTCTCAGCCTGGATTATGTGCTCAAATCCTGGACCTGTTAATCTCTTGACATACAAAGTCACAGGTGACCTTTATATTCCGGTATTTCTGGTTCGCATTTACAAAAATAACAGGTTTTTGAAGTAAGTGGATTCCAGTCACTGTGAGTAGAAACAACATTTAACACAAGTGCTTACCATGTGCAATACACCGCCCTGGGCTGAAGTTGTTTTCATATGCCGAAACCTCAGCAAGTGGCACAGGCGCCATTCTCCAGCCATTGGCCCGAGCCTGAAATATGAAACGGCCAACCCGCCAAGAGAGCCATTTTTTCTCATGATCTCTGACTGCGTTCAGCAGATGGCCTTCTGGCTGCATCGACTGATAGAGAATGGGCGGCATTGTAGTCGGGCGCCTGCCGCTGATGGTCTCTCGCAGGAGAGTGAAGCGAAGGAGCAGCGAGAGATTGTAGAGGGGCGTGATCGGGGCCAGAAGAGGCGTGGGCCGAGGGGCAGCATGGGCCAGCCCACACTGCAATATGTGTGTGCACAAGGCCCATGCAGCAGAGCTGGCTGGTCTCCAGTCGTTTTGGTTAATCCTTGCCACTGGACCGAGACCGAGCTCTGTCAAACCCGTGTGGTGGCTGGTGTACAACGGCCACCACACGTTAAAAAAATCCACGCACAGACATCTTCCACCCTGCACTATGTAGTTCAAGACCTGGAATATTAGGTCCTTCATTGAAACACCTGTGAACTCATCCTGTTTTGGCGTGGAAGCAAGTCATCCTCGTTTCAAGGGACTGCCTATGATGAGTAGGGCAAAGCAGCACCGAGAGGCTGGGTGTCATGCTGCTCAGCTGTGGCTCAGTAGGTAGCACACTCGCCTCTGAGTCAGTAAGCTGAGGGTTCAAGTCCCACTCCAGGAACTTGAGCACATAAATCTAGGCTGACACTCCAGTGCAGTACTGAGGGAGCACTGCACTGTCGGAGGTGTGCTGTCTTTCGGATGAGACGTTAAACTGCTCTCTCAGGTGGACGTAAGAGATCCCATGGCACTATTTTGAAGAAGAGCAGGGGAGTTATTCTCGGTGTCCTGGCCAATATTTATCCCTCAATCAACATAACAAAAACAGATTATCTGGTAATTATCACATTGCTGTTTGTGGGAGTTTGCTATGTGCAAATTGGCTGCCACGTTTCCCACATTACAACAATGACTCCACTCTAAAAGTACTTTGTTGGCTGTAAAATGCTTTGAGAAGTCCGGTGGTCGTGAAAGGCGCTATATAAATGCAAGTATTTCTTTCTTTCTCCTGAAATCAGAACGGAAAGTGGGGGCATCATAAAGTTCTCTTCTTGAACAGCTGCGAGACCCCAATTCAGTTCCAGCCCTGCATCATTACAGTCTCCACGTTTCCCTTATCCAAACGATCTACCGCATGCATTAGTCATGAATTCAGAGTGAACTGTGCACCAGGGCTGGCGGCAATCAGAGCTGTAACCTCAGAATGAACATAAAGTGCATCAAGGGATTCAGGAATTGGGTAATTGTTGGCAATTTCAGTGCCGGCCGACAAACTCCTTTTCCTGTCTGAATTTCAGTAGTTCAGATTGCAGGAGAATGCACATCAGTTCCCTGCGTTTACAGTGTTTAAGCTACCTTCCCTGTCCTAAAGGCAGAATTCTGGACATCAATCTCTTGCAACTAGGGTTGCCAACTCTGGTTGGGTGTATTCCGATAGGTTGCATCACATGGCTGTCCCGCCTGCAACCACCCCAGCTAGTCAAACAGGCTTTTTTGTTCCATCTCCAATATTTCTATAACTAATAACTAACCACAAATGAAAGTGTTCAAAGAAAATGAAGCAAATCTACATTTTCTTTACTGCCCTTCTCATATTTCTCCCAGGTTGCTCGCAGCCGGGTCCAGGAGATTCATCTTAAATTCCTAGAGACGCCAGGACAATCCTGGAGGGTTGGCAACCCAAACTGCAGAAGTACTATAAATAAAAGTGCCCAACTGAAAGCCAGTTAAAGGGATTATTGCTCAGAAGTCTCGATTAGTTTGCATTTTTCTTGATTCAATGCAGAACCAGTGATGTGATTTTTGGTGCCACTTGATTTATTTTAGACATTCACATTTTGAAAAATGTTTTCCGATCTCTTTTGGTCATTTCTGCCGTTATTCGTAACATAAGCAAGTCTGCAGAAGGTCTTGTCATTAATAATGTAAGGTTGCAGTAATCAGGCCATCAGTACAAAGAATTCTTGTTTCATTTGTAATGTAACTGATGCTTTTTACCAGAATATTTCCCCATTTTCCACGTATTATACTCCCTTCTGTTTAATTGCTACCTCCCCCACCACCACCACCATTTACCGTATGTCATTGCCTTGCTCTGGGGGGGAGGGGACAGGATATCTACCAGCAAGTCTTTGCAAGAGTTTTTTTTAAACTGGAAGAGCTAGTAAATGAAATAAAAAGTAGGAATTGCTCTAAGTGCATGTCAGATCTGTGAGTGCAAAGTTGACACCTGAAACATTAATCCGATTACCATTTGACTTGCTGTGTATTTGTAGTATTTTCTGGTTTTATTCCTCTCGGGGATAGAGGGAGTCGGAGGCAGGGGCGGGGAGGTGGGGGCGGGCGGTTATGTGAAAGTAACATGGGGTGGGGGGATTGACTTTCCGACCTATTTAAAAATAAATCACCCCCTTGTGGAGAGTACTGCTCTTGTACCACCCTCTACTCCAAAATCAGGAATGGAGGCATTGCAGGATTGAACCACCGCAGCTGGCCCTAAACTCTATCTCCCTTTAACACGTCAATGTTTCAGCGGTACTTTCTTGTCCTTTGAATCCAAACCTTAATCAGCGCTGTCCACCTCTGACAAGCTGTTCCATCTTCTATCCCAGTTATACTGGAAGCAACTACTATTTTGTTGTAAACTATTGGTTCCCTTTGATTAACCTAAAAAAATAACTTCAGGCTCTTCCAAAGATGAGGAACTAACCATTAAACACAAGGTCACTGCCGCTATCTGTACAATCATAAGAACATAAGAGATAGGGGCAGGAGTAGGCCATTTGGTCCTTCGAGCCTGCGCCGCCATTCAACAAGATCATGGCTGATCTTCTACCTCAACTCCACCTTCCCGCACTATTCCCATATCTCTTAATACCCTTTGTTATAAGAGCATAAGAAATGTTCTTATAATCAGATCTGTTGGCAACATTGCCAGCATCTGCACATCTTCGGTTATTAGGAGAGAACCGATTGGCTGTCTCATTTTCTTGGCAACTCTTATGCTCTAAACCCTTTTTTTCCCCTGCTCCTTCGGTCAAGGGGGAAAAAAAGGAATAAGCTACTGTGTTATTAGACTAATGAAAGACTACAGGTTTAAGTATCGCTCCTCCAGCTCTTCATAAAGTGCCAGCTGCTCGCCGCCTGTTAATTCACAGCTTGTCAACAAAGATTAGTTAATTCTTACAAGGACTTGATTAATTTTACTCTACCCTGACTTCCTTGGCGGTGTTAGGTGTGAGTTAGAGACATTGAGCAGGTTTCGACAGGCCCTTTCCTCTCAGTGTGGTTGAAAACAAGTTGCGTACAAGACAGAAGAGTCAAGCCGGAGAAACAATTAAAAATGTAATTAATTCACGGCTACCCCTTTTGAGGATGGCGGCAGCATTTCCCGACAGCCCTGCAACCCAACTTTGGATAAAAGAAACGTATCCCATTTATCTCTCACTTGATTCCTGAGGGATTGCAAAGGGTCATACATTATCATTAGCTGGAGTCAACTGTACAAGACTCCCCTTTTTTCTGAATTGCTGTGTTCCAACTTTTATTTTGTTTTTGGTCACATTGCTATGCCGGAGTGGTGGTGCCTGTAGTAATTTACCACTGATTTCTTTTTGCTGATAAGACTAGTGGCTATATGGAGTAGACGATCAGGAGAAGCACAAACTAATAGTTCAATCTTCTACAACTTGCAGCCTCTGTGGTCCAGTCTCAGCATATTTTTATGAAAGACGCTGGGGTTAAATTTCAGTGGGGATACCCCCAATCGTCTGTCTTAACTTTGATGGGACCCCCCTGGAAACCCCTGCAGAAATGTCAAAAGCACCATTAATGCCATTTTCCTGGGTTTCCTCAGGTCGTCTGCTAAAGATTAGCCCACAATGGGAAGAGCGCCAATGGAAATAATTGACAATGCACTCATTGAATGGAATTCCCCTCTTTGCCGGACTAGCTGCTGTAAAGTTAGTTGGATTGACTTTGCAGTGACCTGTCCAGCCTATGGCTGACCATATGGAAGGGGGAAGGAAAGTACTGCTGTTGCAGGAATCTTAAAGCAGTTGGCAACCACTTAGGCAACAAAAAGTTTGGGTCCCTGAGCCTATTTAATCAATTTGCCAGTGGAGGAGAATGCATCCATTGGTCTGCAATCAATTGGGAAGGGATCTTTCAATTTTAAACCCTCTCTGCCAGCCCGGGCATCAACAGATGCCAGTAAAACGCAGGCATGTGATGAGGACGGGCAATAAATGCTGCCTTGCCAACGACGGCCACATCCTGTGAATGAATAATAAAAAAAATGCGTACCCATATTTGGGCGGGAGCTTCGAGGGTTCATGTCACTTCTGGCAGAAAGTGGGGTGGAGGCCGATCATAATGGGTCTCCGCCTACCACCTCCATCTTGTCCAATAGTGCGTCTAAGGCGCATAAACAGAGAGGAAAACTTGACGACTGATGCATACGTGAAGCAAGACAGCTGGTCTCCTACATGTAGCAAAGATGCTGAGACTTGAAAGAAATGGTGTGTGGCGCTGTCAATTAACAGCAATGGAAAACAATTAAATGCTATTCAGGACTAACGATGGGAGCAAATAAGGCATGTTAGGTTTCTACTAAATTCCAACACTGCCACACTATGGTGCAGCATAGTGATGCTGTTTGCATTCATTCTCAATAGGTGGGTGCTACTGACAAGGCCAGATTTATTGCCCACCCCAAGTTGCCCTGAAAGGGCACTGGACTTCTTTGTATTGTGATTGTGTTGACAACTGAGCCTTGCTCGGAGTCAACCACATCATGTGGGATTGGAGTCCCATTTCGGCCAGATTGGATAGGAGTGGAAGGTACAGAAGGAATAAAGGATGTTAGTGAACTTTTGTATTGGTGAGCCCCAGTTGGGTTTTTAAAAACAATCCAGCAACTTTCATGGCCATTTATATTTCTGGTGCCAGCCAACAAAAATCACAAGATTTATTTAATTCCATTATACAACTTGCCCTAGTGTATTTCAACTGACAACCGCAGGGTCGTTAGCCCAGTAACCTTAACTACTATGGTATGAATTGAACCGGAAAAATAGAATCATAGAATAGTACAGTGTAGGAGGAGGCCATTCAACCTATCAAGTCTGCGCTGGCTCTTTTGTACAGCAATCTAGTTAGTCCCTCTCCCCTGCTCTTTCCCCAAATCTCTGCAATTTTTTCTTCAACATGTATTTATCCAATTCCTTTTTGAAGGCTACTATTGAATCTATCCACCATGCTATCGGGCGGTAAATTCCAAATCCTAATCGCGCATTGTGTGAGAAAGTTTTTTCTCATGTCGCCTCTTGTTCTTTTGCCAATACCTTCAATCTCTTCCCTCTGGTTATGGACCCTTCATCCATTGGAAACAGTTTCTCTTTATTGATTCTATCTAAACCTTTCATGATTTTAAACACCTCGATCAAATCTCGTCTTGGCTTTCTCTGCTGTAAGGAGAACCACCCCAGCTTCTCCAGTCTATCCACTTAACTGTAATCTCTCATCGCTGGAACCATTCCAGTAAATATCTTCTGTACCTGCTCCAAAGCTTTCACATCCTTCCTAAAGTGTGGTGCCCAGAATTATACACAATACACCAGTTGGGGCCGAACTAGTGTGTTGTATCGGTTTGGCATAACTTCCTGGCTTTTGTACTCTTTGCCTCTATTTATAAAACTCAGGATTCCATGTGCTTTATTAACCTGTTGTTAACCTGTCCTGCTGCCTTCAATGATCCGTGCACAAACACCCCTGTGTATATATGCCCGTTTCTAATATTTGTCCATATGCTGATTTCCTCAAAAAAAAAATCAACAAAAAAATGGCCACTCACCTGGAGTAAGTTCTCAACTGAGACCAGGTTTAGGAATTCTAAACATTTACTGTAGGGTCTTCCTCCCACCCTTGTGAGAGATTGAATGGTCAGTTGTGTGGGGGATAGGGTATAGAAACATAGAAACATAGAAAATAGGTGCAGGAGTAGGCCATTTGGCCCTTCGAGCCTGCACCGCCATTCAATGAGTTCATGGCTGAACATGCAACTTCAGTATCCCATTCCTGCTTTCTCGTCATACCCCTTGATCCCCCTAGTAGTAAGGACTACATCTAACTCCTTTTTGAATATATTTAGTGAATTGCCCTCAACAACTTTCTGTGGTAGACAATTCCACAGGTTCACCACTCTCTGGGTAAAGAAGTTTCTCCTCATCTCGGTCCTAAATGGCTTACCCCTTATCCTGAGACTGTGACCCCTGGTTCTGGACTTCCCCAACATTGGGAACATTCTTCCTGCATCTACCCTGTCTAAACCCGTCAGAATTTTAAACGTTTCTATGAGATCCCCTCTCATTCTTCTGAACTCCAGTGAATACAAGTCCAGTTGGTCCAGTCTTTCTTGATATGTCAGTCCCGCCATCCTGGGAATCAGTCTGGTGAACCTTCGCTGCACTCCCTCAATAGCAAGAATGTCCATCCTCAAGTTAGGAGACCAAAACTGTACACAATACTCCAGGTATAAAAGCAAAGAAGTGCTGCAACAACTGTACCATCATCATAGGCAGTCCCTCGAAGCGAGGATGACTTGCTTCCACGCCAAAAAAGGATGAGTTCACAGGTGTTTCAATGAAGGACCTAATATGCCAGAATCCGAGCTACATCTTGGAGGGTGGAAGATGCCTGTGCGTGGATTTTTTTAACGTGTGATGGCCATTGCACACCAGCCACCACACGGGCTTGACAGAGATAGGTCTTGGTCCAGTGGCAAGGATTAACCAAGACGACTGGAGACCAGCTCTGCTGCACGATCGAGCGTGCACACATATAGCATGTGGGCTGGCCCGTGTTGCCCCTGGGCCCTCACCTCTTCTGGGCCCCAGACTCACGCCTCTCCTGGGCCCCGGTCACTTCCTTCTAGAAACTCTTGCCACTCCTTCGCCCCTCCTGCTGTGCCTGCCCGCACTGCAATCAGTGACCTGGCTTCACAGCCTTCGCCCTCCTGCAGTGGTATGCCATTGCATGCTGCTCCTTCTGATGGCCCCGGCCTGCTGATGGTCTTGCAGGCCAGGACCGTGCCGATTTCCGGGCCGGGCCAGGCCGCCGCACCCTGCTCCCTCTAATGCAGCCTTTCAACTGTAAAGGGTATTGGTGAGGCCACACCTGGAGTACTGCATGCAGTTTTGGTCTCCGTATTTAAGGAAGGATATACTTGCATTGGTGGCTGTTCAGAGAAGGTTCACGAGGTTGATTTCGGAGATGAGGGGGTTGACTTTTGAGGATAGGTTGAGTAGGTTGGGCCTATACACATTGGAGTTCAGAAGAATGAGAGGTGATCTTATCGAAACGTATAAGATAATGAGGGGGCTCGACAAGGTGGATGCAGAAAGGATATTTCCACTCATAGGGGAAACTAAAACTAGGGGACATAGTCTTAGAATAGGGGGCCACCCATTTAACACTGAGATGAAGAGGAATTTCTTCTCTGAGGGTTGTAAATCTATGGAATTCTCTGCCCCAGAGAGCTGCAGAGGTTGGGTTATTGAATATATTTAAGGGGAAGGTAGACAGATTTTTGAGCGATCAGGGAGTAAAGGATTATGGGGAGCGGGCAGGGAAGTGGAACTGAGTCCATGATCAGATCAGCCATGATCTTATTGAATGACGGAGCAGACACAAAGGGCCAAATGGCCTACGCCTGCTCCTATTTCTTAAGTTCTTATGTTTGTGAGGTGGATTGATGAAAAAAGAAAGGATTTTTGCAGGGAAGGACTACTCGACCGTGTCAATGACTACACTGACACAGGAATGTAATCACGCTGGGCATGCTCTTTCCCAAAGCCCCTCACATGATTAAGTGATTAATGAGTAAGTCTGGTGGACTTGGGTATGTAGAACACTAAAGTGACTGTCAGAGTGCAAGCTGCCCCTGTGTAGGTCGTTCCACCACGCTGAAGGCAGATGCCTGTCATGCAGCAAATCAGGAAATTCTGAGACCTGGGATAACAATTGCTGAGTGATGTTATCTGGAAGTCGGGTATGAGAAGACGTGATCATATAGCCAGGGCTTGGGGCTGCCATGAATGAGCTATGCAGAAGCAAGCAGCTGCTGCTGAAGCTCTGCACCGCCAATTGGTAGAAGAAAAACTATGTTGGTTATCTGTGCAGAGTTTCAATTTTGTTCTTTAACATTGATATTTAGCTTCATTACCTAGTGGCTAAAGACATCATTACTCTGCGTTGTACGAAGCCCATACTGATCAGGAGGTCACATGTTTGATTGGCAGTCTGTGCTGGGAAAAGGCGATCTCAGTTAACTGCAGTGACTTCTGGCTGAGAAGGGTAAACTCTTCTATCAGATAACTCTCCACGAACTATATTGGAAAGGACACCAGTGTGGACATCAAGTAAGGACAGGATTGGACTCAACAGTGATGCTTTTCACAGTTCTTTTGGCTGCCAGCAATCTGCAGGCTCACACAGGAGTTAAAGTGGGGCAGAATGATCTAGTATGATGCATCGGCTCTTGGCATGCCGGCACAAAGTGAGACACCCGGGTAGAGTGATGCTGTACAGGACGTACCAGGCATGCACAGACAGAATTACCTGCTCAGGATCGTGTTCATGAGACTGGTCCAGAATTTCATTCTCACAGCTTGTGAAATGCACGTTGGTGTATGTTAGCTGGGGTTTAGTTCTGCACTGCAACGTGCAGCAGGGATGGTCTTTAATCATCTGGTCTCAATAAGTGATCATGTGTATCAAGGACACCCAAGTAAGTGCAGGCCCTGTTATTATGTTTAGCTTTAAATTATTTTGAAATAACTGTTGGGAAATTATTTCTAACCAAATGTGTAGTTTGTTTTTCCAGCACTGATGCTTGCTCACTGGTCTTCCTTAGATCCCCACAGTCTTTCTCTCCACAATCGTTCATTGATCTCAGCAAATGCTGTGCGCAAATTTGGCTGCTGCGTTTCCTGCATTGCAACAGCGACCACATTGCAAAAGTAATTTATTGGCTGTAAAGCGCTGTGAGACATCCTGGGTTTGTTAAAGGCGCTATATAGAATCATAAAATAGTTACAGCCATTCGGCCCAGCGAGTCTGCACCGGCTGTTTCGTAGAGCAATCCAGTTAGTCCCACTCCCCCGCTCTTCCCCCATAGCCCTGACATTTTTTCTCCTTCAAGTATTTATCCAATTCCTTTTTGAAGGCTATGATTGAATCTGTATCCACCACGCTATCAGGCAGTGCATTCCAAATCCTAACCACTCGTTGCGAAAAACGTTATTCCTCATGTCGCCCCTGATTCTTTTGCCAATCACCTTAAATCTGGTTATTGACCTGTCAGCCACTGGAAATAGTTTCTCTTTATTGACTCTGCCCAAATCCTTCATGATTTTAAACACCTCGTATTAAATCTGCTCTTAGCCATCTCTGTTCCAAGGAGAACAATCCTAGCTCCTCCAGTCTATCCACATAGCTGTAATCCCTCATCCCTGAAACAGTCTCCTAAATCTCTAATGTACCCACTCCAAAGCCTTCACATCCTTCCTAAAGTATGATGCCCAGAATTGGACACAATACTCCAGTTGGGGCCGAACTCATGTTTTATATCGGTTTAGCATAACTTCCTGTTTTTTGTATTCTGTGCCTCTATTTCTAAAGCCCCGGATCTCGTGTGCTTTATTAACTGCTTTATTAACCTGACCTGCCACCTTCAAAGATTTGTGCATGAACACCTCCAGGTCTCTCTGTTCTTGCACCCCCTTTAAAATTGTGCCAATTAGCATGTATTGTGTCTCATCATTCTTCTTCCCAAAACGTGTCAAAATATATATGAATGCAATTTTTTTTTCCGTCTTCAATCTTTTTTGGTACTTTGGACAATCTTTTTTGCTGATCTTGCAGTCAATTTCTTTCCACATTCTCCTTTCCAAGTCTTTCCTTAATCTAGCGAGCATTTTTGGGTCTGAAACAGTTCTGCAGCCCCCTCCTGCGTCGAGCATCACATTAGATCGAGCTCAGTCTAATTCAGACCAGTTTTAGCTTGGTGTACTACAGATGCATTCGGTTTCATTTTCCTGTGTTTTTTAAATTTAAGTCTCTCAATTTAAATTTCTAATCAGAAAAAATATTGTTTTATTTGGTTCAGA
Organism: Pristiophorus japonicus; assembly: GCF_044704955.1. NCBI lineage: Eukaryota > Metazoa > Chordata > Chondrichthyes > Pristiophoridae > Pristiophorus > Pristiophorus japonicus. The sequence goes on from NC_091977.1 coordinate 40,855,236, forward strand.
ATTTTTTTGAAAAGCAAACTAAAAGCTTTCTAACTCGTCTCGTGTTCCTAAAATAATAACGTACAAGGCTCCTGATTTTAGAAAGGTACAGAAGGATTAAAACTTGGAAAAGCAAACAAATTCTCACCCCAATAACATTTACTTGAGGTTAACTTTCTGTTTTTTAAAAAAAGTTTTTTGCTCAATTTAATTTTTTTAAAAACATGTATGACTTGCCCAAATGGAAGAGCTGAGTTAGAAATGCTGCGTTTTTGCGAGTGCTGGTTTGATGTGATGATTGCTGGGAAGGAGAAGGGGATAGCCCAGATCAATACACAGAACCACGAAGCAAAGCCCATGGAAAAATGGAAATAAAGGAGACTCTTTTCCTCTTCTGCTATCCTGGCCAATGTTCCTTCCTCAACCAAAACTGCCAAAAAAATAAATTAACTGATGACGCATCTCCTTACCGTTTGTGAGATCTTACCGTGTTCAAAATGGCTGCGGTCGATAGAGCAACAACTGTACTGCACAGAAATTCATTGTACGTTCAACTCTTTGGGGTGTTTCAGATACACATGATAAATGCAAGACTCTCCATTATTATAGAGCAGAACAGCAGGCACCTGGCTGCACTCTGTAATGTATGCACCTGAGAGGATGCTCACAGGTTTGCAGAGCTGTTGCTTCTTTCATTATTTGAAGGGACTGCTCCTCAATTTTTGGCTGCACTTCAGTCCCACACTCCTGATCTTTGGGCATCCTGTGCGGAGGGGAGTGGACAGGTCGGTGGGGCCTCTTCATCGGACTGCTCCTGCGCCTGGCCAAGGCAGCCATTAACAAGTCCAGGCAGAGGGTGGTCGAGGGGGTCTTTCAGCACGACTGCCTGCCTCTCTTCCGCGGCTACATTCACACCAGGGTGTCCCTGGAGATGGAGCATGCAGCCTTCCTTGAGAGGTGAGCACCGGAGGGACTGGAGTGCATCATCACCCCCGGGAACAGACTATTAATTTCATTTGGTAAAGTTCCCAGTTAATTACCAAATTTGTGGGTTCTAGTGCCCTTACTAAAAAGGTGTACTTGATTTAAAAGTTCTATTCAAAATAGTGTAGAGCTGTTGCATTGTGAGTGATGTTAGAAACATAGAAACATAGAAACATAGAAAATAGGTGCAGGAGTAGGCCATTCGGCCTTTCTAGCCTGCACCGCCATTCAATGAGTTCATGGCTGAACATGCAACTTCAGTTCACAAGATTCAATAAAACCCCAGTCGGTTGGGTCTACAGCACCCATGGTGAGGTATGCAGTTGTGAGCCTAATGGATAAACTGGTAGTGTGTAGTATGATTGTTAAACCTTTGTTAATAAACCAACGAGTTCTTAAGAATAATGTGTTGCTATGAATTCTTAAGCAAAGACCCCATGGAGCAAATACATTGTACACTCTAACTGGGTAGGTGCAAAGCATGAGGAGACTATAAACATATTGAAGTATAATTAACAGTCTTTTCTCACATTCTCGAGTTTCTGTGATCTTTCTTTGACTCTATTTTCTTTCCTATTTCTCTCTCTCTCCATTACCCTGTGCCCCTGTGGTACTTGGTTCAAAATTATTTCTGTGGGTAATGAATGTGTTATTGAAGTCCTGCATGTTTGAAAAGAACATTTTGATGCAGTTTTTGATGTCGACTGCTGTTATGAGTATAAAGAAAAAGCAAAAGCTGCATAACTGAAACAAAAATATGAAATACTGGAAAGGCACAGCAGGTCAGTTAGTTTCTCTCAAAATAATCCCTTCTTCGGAGCTGTTGAGTGTACTCATTAATTGGAATTAAGAAACATGTTTTTTTTTTCATTGAACTTTGATCATTCACTTTATTTCTTCATCATGAACTAGCAGGGTTTGGGAGAAGAGTTAGGAGAGATAACCGAAGATGAGACTGAAAGGTTCTGAAATCTGCTGCCAGCCAACAGTCAATGCCAAATACCAGCAATGCAATCTGTTCATTTTTGCTGTTATGTTTGGTCAGTCAAAGTGTTTTGGTCAGAGATCAAGTCATTCATAAATGCAAGGTTCACTCTGGCAGAATGTGCCTCAGTCCTAACTTAAAGGGGCCCCCCTGCTACACTGGAATGGCATTTGTGTTGATTTCCCACACCAACCATTAGTGAGCGGGAGCCCTGGGGCAGTGAACTCCTTCCTTTGTGGTTCGTCCTCAAGTACTTGCCTATGTAACATGTTTCCATTGAACTCAAGTACACCAATTCAAATTGGTCCAGTGTTCAGATTAAATATATCCTGCAAACAGTGTGAAGTAACTTAATTTCAGTTTAATTCGCCCATTTGCTCTTTGCTGCTATTTGCGACAAATTTAATCAGAATTCAATTTGCATCTGCAAATTGCAAATCCCAAGCCCACAGTTTGCATTTTCAATCGCTCTTGACTGTGGCAGGATCAGCTAGGCTGAGACATTCCTGTCGTTGTCAACAAGTGCCACACAATGCCAGTTAATGCCGCTCCAATACACCAGGGTGCAATGGATGAACCCCAGAGACAAAGCAGGACTGAGACCTAAAGGCGAGTTCTCTAGCGTGCCTGCAAAGCTGAAACATGCTCCGACAAATGCTTCCACTTGACAGAATATCACTCTCTCTGCTGTGTTTGTTCTTTGTTCAGTGCACTGAAACTCAATTTTAGTAATGTATGCACTCGCAAAAGGTACTGTAAGCTGCCTTGCCCTTGCCGGTCAGGGAGAGGGAATGAAGCACACTCGTCTGTAGCTAGACCGGTTATAAACCAGAGCTAAAATATACTGAATCGTGAGCCCAATCCTGATGGGGTACAACAACAACAACTTGTATTTATATAGCGCCTTTAATATAGTAAAACGTCCCAAGGTGCTTCATCATCATCATCATAGGCAATCTCTCGAAATCGAGGAAGACTTGCTTCCACTCTAAAAGTGAGTTTTCAGGTGACTGAACAGTCCAATATGGGAATTACAGTCTCTGTCACAGGTGAGACAGACAGTTGTTGAAGGAAAGGTTGGGTGGGGAGTCTGGTTTTCCGCATGCTCCTTCCGCTGCCTGCACTTGTTTTCTGCATGCTCTCGGCGATGAGACTCATATTTATATAACGTCTTTAACGTCGTAAAATGTCCCAAGGTGCTTCACAGGAGTATTATAAGACAAAAATTTGACACCGAGCCACAGAAAGAGAAATTAGGACAGGTGACCAAAAACGTGGTCAAAGAGATAGGTTTTAAGGAGCGGCTTAAAGAAGGTTAGAGAGACGGAGAGGTTTAGACACGGAATTTCGGTGCTTAGGGCCTAGGCAACAGAAGGCACGGCCACCGATGGTTGAGCAATTATAATCAGGGATGCACAAGAGGGCAGAATTCGAGGAACGCAGATAACTTGGGATGGTGGGGGTGGGGTGGGGGGGAGTGAGTATTTTGGGTTTGGAGGAGATTACAGCGATAGAGAGGGTGAGGGCATGGAGGGATTTGAAAACAAGGATGAGAATTTTGAAATCGAGGCGTTGCTTAACCGGAAGCCAATGTCGGTCAGCGAGCACAGGCCCTCACAAAGGCCATTGCCACTGTCAACTGTGAGGGATTATGGAGCGTTTCGGCTGCCCTCAAATGTTTGTCACCTTCCTCCGACTGCTCCACGATGACATGCAAGCCATGATCTTGACCAATGGATCCACCACAGGCCCAATCCACGTCCGGACCGGGGTCAAGCAAGGCTGCGTCATCGCACCAACGCTCTTTTCGCTCTTCCTTGCTGCAATCCTTCATCTCATCCTTAGCAAGCTCCCCGCTGGAGTGGAGCTAAATTATAGAACAGATGGGAACCTGTTCAACCTCCGCCACCTCCAGACCAGATCCAAGGTCGTCCCATCCTCTGCCGTTGGACTACTGTACGCAGATGATGCTTGCGTCTGCGCACACTCCAAGGCCGAACTCCAAGCCATCGTCAACACCTTCACCGAGGTGTACAAGAGCATGGGCCTTACACTAAACATCCATAAGACAAAAATCCTCTACCAACCTGCCCCTGCCACACAGCACTGCCCCCTCCCCCGGTTATCAAAATCCACGACGAGGCTTTGGACAACGTGGACCATTTTGCATACCTCGGGAGTCTACTGTCAACAAGGACAGACATTGACGACGAGATCTAACACTGCCTTCAGTGCACTAGTGCAGCCTTCTGTCGCCTGAGAAAGAGAGTATTTGAAGACCAGGACCTCAAATCCACCAGCAAGCAGTAGTGATACCCGCCCTCCTATATGGCCCAGAGACGTGGACTTTATACAGCAGGCACCTTAAAACGCTGGAGATGTACCACCAGCACTGCTTCTGCAAGATCCTGCATAGATGCACCAACGTCAGTGTTCTCGCTCAGGCCAACATCCCCAGCATCAAAGCATTGACTACACTCAATCAGCTCCGTTGGGCGGGCCATATTGTCCGCATGTCCAACACGAGACTCCCAAAGTGAGAGCTGTACGTGGAGCTTCGACACGGCAAGCGATCCCCGTTTGGGCAGAGGAAATGCTTCAAGGATACCCTCAACGCCTCCTTAATAAAGTGCAACATCCCCACCAACTCCTGGGAATCACTGGCCCACGACCGCCCAAACTGGAGGAAGAGCATCCAGGAGGGCGTTGAGCGCCTTGAGTCCCATCGCCATAGACAGCAACCCAGGCTCCCCGACTGCCCTTCCCTTCAACCACTGTCTGTCCCACCTGTGACAGGGAATGTAATTCTCACGTTGGACTCTTCAGTCACCTAAGAACTCACTTTTAGAGTGGAACCAAGTCTTCCTCGACTCCGAGGGACTGCCTATGATGATGATTATCGGTGAGTGGAACTTGGTGCGAGTTAGGACACGGGCAGCCGAGTTTTGGATGACCTCAGGTTTACGTAGTGTAGAATGAGGGAGACCAGCCAAGTACATGTGTAGAATAAGTGGACATTCATCTAAGACCTCAGAAGTCATACATTACCAACATAGGTCAAGTGTGACTCATCTTAGGGTCCACCTGTGATTGTTATCATCCTGGGCAGAATATTCATGGCAGAGGGATAGGGGGCATTTATAGATCTGGGAGCCACCTGATTATTTAACATGAAAATCAACTTTCTTTTTTTAAATTTACAACACAGATTGGGGAGCAGAATTTCTCTCATGAAAAGCAGGAAGGAGTAACGGTTATGACTAAACATACACTAGGCCGAGATTTGTGTGACTGGAATGCAAATTGGAAATTCGGGCATGGAAGATGTGGGCTTTGACCGACCGCCCTCCTTGAATTCCCAGCGTGTGCTATTGAGGGGCTGGAAAAGCATTGGATTAAGTCGAGAAAGCAGCCCGGCTTCATCCAGGATGCCATCTTGGAGGCCCTACTGCAAGACAATAGTGATTCCTGTTGGTGCAGAGGGCTATCCTCCAGTGATTAGCAGCCTGAATGGAGTTGGCTGAAAGAGTAAACTGGCATGAACACAATGACTACATGAGGAAGAAATTAACGATGTCTGCAGGTTTGTGACGGTGTATCCAAACTTCGGCAGGTTTTGATATGCCATCTTACGATGCACCTTGACAGCACTTTGCATGGTAGAGTATTTCAGAGGAAGAGCGCACACCAGTGTACTCCAATTTTCTCAATGCACAGGTGTACCCTTGGTAATGCCAGGGCAGTCTTTTTTGCTGCTATACCAATGCCTTTGACCCGTGACCCTTTAAATGTTGCAAGCAACCAATACCAGGCATTCGACCAACGCAAGGTACTGCACGTTCATAGACTCACAGCAGGTGGCTGCTGGGCTGAGCTCTTGGCTGACATGCATTTTTATATATGCCCCATTCTAACATAGGTCCCTTTCTATCTCCTTGTTAGGAGTAAGCTGCACATAACAGGCACATAAAACGTACCAAAGGGTGGGGAGTTCACCTCATCTTGGTCTGCTCCACCAAGAGTCTGATAGCTGCCTGTGCTTTATTCTTTAGGTTTTCAATGGGGTTATCACTTCCATTAGCATTGTTTGAGGGGCTTTAATGATCGATGTAGAGCAAACCTCAGCATGAATAATACAGGTCAACCGTATCTAAAGGCACAGCAGGTCTGCCATCGGCAAGCATGGCATTATTGGCTCCTGAGTCTGTCCACGGTTCACAGTAGTTTTACCTTGCGGTAATATTACTGCACTATCCATTAGCGAGCGTTTTAAAGGCAGCAAAATGATCAGTCGAAGGACGGAAATACATTTTAAGGAACAATCGTAATGTTTTCTGCTGCTTGAGGTGGTGGTGAGTTTATAAAAAGAATGTGCACATGAGTGGAAAGCCCAACAAAAGGCTTTCATCGAAATCTTCAGAGCTGAGTGAGGACCAGAATAAGGATCCCCTACCTCCTGCTTCAGTGGCGCTCAATGTCTCCAATTCCTGCATGTGACAGAAGCTCACGTTTCCATAAACGCATGTCAGCTTTAAAGGCAACTTCTCTTTATAGAGACATGAGTTAAAGCATTTTGGAAAGCACTTGGAAGTGTTAGGGGTGTGCGGAAAACGGGTAAAAGCGAGCAGGCTGTCCACGTCACACACCTCACCGTTTTCAGCCACAGCGGAGTCAGCGGACATGGAGAACAGGCTGCCGATTGGCTGTGAGCCGTTTTGCACCATCGGCAAGTTAGGATCTACCCCATTGTATTTTTAATGTGAGCAGCACATGATAATGGAGCAATTAGAGTGAATGGCAGGCACTGTGAAGGGGCCTCCATTGTCACACACGCTACTGTCTCGCAGCACTTTTGCACACTATGTACCACTTGTTCTTTTCATTGCCAAGTGCACTTTAACACTGTAGCCTTGAGCTCGGCAGCATTGATCTCATCTTTGCGCCCTGCACAGTTCACTGAGTAAAGTGCTTCAAATAACCCCTGAAGAGCAATGAGAGACTTGTGCAGCACCCCAAGGTTACTGCTCAGCCAGCCAGCCACGGGTTAAATTCACTTAGGTAGCAGGGTGCAACCCAGCAAAGAGACACCATCTTGTTTTCCTTTATTGTTTTTCCAAAGAATCGCTTTTATTGCCGGAAAAATGTCCAAGATTTTAAGTTTGCAGACAGTTATTATTTTTGTAAATGGAGCACACGAACTGATCAATATGCCCTTTGTAAATGTCTGCACTTCCTCACTGTCAATAGGCATTAAGATGCCATAACATTGAACTGCATATTTCAAAGCAATTAATAGGTGTACTTGATAATATAGTGATTAGATGGCACTCCTAACATTACGACTGAATGCTACTTGTCAGGTATAAGTGACGGTTATCAGGAATTTATTTTCCAAATGTAATCGTTGTAAAAAGAAAATGATTGTTTCAGTCATGTCATTAATGATATGAAATCTGCCCATTTCTGCTGGTTCCATCCCACACACTTAATCTCCATCATTTGGTGCAGTTCAGTTACACTTCATCTGCCAGCAATCTTTTGGAAGAGCTGTCTTAACTTGCTCTCCCTCATTTTTCTACTCTTACCTACATGCTTACATTCTGTGCTCAGGCTAAACCTTGTTGTTTTTCTCCAATCTGGTTCTTCTGATTTTTGCATGCCCCCTCCCAAATGTAAAGAAAATTATTTAAATTTTTTTTTCAAAGAAAAATGACTGGCATTTATATAGCGCCTTTCACGACATCAGGACGTCCCAATGCGCTTTACAGCCGATGAGGTACCTTTTGAAGTGTCGTCACTGTTGTAATGTGGGAAACGCAGCAGCCATTTTACGCACAGTAAGCTCCCACAAACAGCAATGTGATAATGACCAGATAATCTGTCTTTTTTAGTGATGTCGATTGAAGGATAAATATTGGCCAGTACAATGAGGATAACGTCCCTGCTCTTCTTCGAATAGTGCCATGGGACCTTTTACATCCGCCTGAGACAGCAACTTGGTTCATTGTCCCATCCGAAGGACGGCACCTCCGAGAGTGCAGCACTCTCTCAGCACTGCACTGGAGCATCAGCCTAGATTTTTGGGCTCAAATCTCTGGAGTGGGACTTAAACCTACAGCCTTCTGACTCAAAGGCAGAAGTGCTACCCACTGAGCCACAGCTGCCACTGTGTTTTCAGCCTAAACCTTTTGAAACACTGAGCTCCAGCATCAGAAGGCTGTACCATGGAGGGGGTCAGACACCTGTCATGCGTTTCATGTTGCCAGCTATCAAGTGCTCGGCAGGTAATCTAGGGCGATGGCAAGTAGAGGCTAAGCCAAGGTTTTCATTGGACAGTGAGGCACCTAAAGTCACTCACATCGCTAACATGCTGCCAATCCAGCCATGAGCAGTGCCACAAGAGATTACCTGCTTCATAAGAATCACTGAAAATTAACCTGCAGTTTCAGCAAGCAATTAAGAGATAAAATGGTATGTTGGCCTTTATTACAAGAGGATTTGAGTATCAGAGTAAAGACGTCTTCTGCAATTATATAGGGCCCAGGTGAGACCACACCTGGCGTATTGCGTACAGTTTTGGTCTCCTTACCCAAGGAAGGATATACTTACCATAGAGGGAGTGCAACAAAGGTTCACCAGGGAGGCGTTGTACAACTTTCGAGGGGCAAAAACGAGAAACTCGCAAACTAAAGTGCCGGGCCGTTTGCGCACCGAGAGATGGGGGGAAACTTTGAAAATAACACAAAACATTCCCAAAACAATGCCTGCGCCACCACAACACAAATCGCTAAAAAAATTAAAAGATCAAACACTCGTGCTTACCTTTACAGTACTTTAGCTTCTTCACCGCCGCCGGCATGGCTGGACGGTTCTAGTTTATCAAGCGGTCATTGCGAAGCGCGATTCTAGGCGTACGGGTCGGGATCAAGTCAAAACTCGGACGGTGTCGCAACGAGAGGCGTTGCACACCCGACGCAGCAGCACCGCCACAAAACCCGACCCGAGGATCGTGACCAGACGCAGGAGACCTCGCTGCCCCATTTTACCTCGCTCCAGGACGAAACCCAGAGCGCAAAGGACTGGAAAATCCAGCCCTAGATCCATAGCCCTGTAGGTTACGTCACTTGGTAAGTGCACATCCAAGTACCTTTTAAATGTGATGAGGGCTTCTGCCTCTACTACCCTTTCAGGCAGTGAGTTCCAGACTCCCACCACCTTCTCGGTGAAGAAATGTTTCCTCATCTCCCCTCTAATCCTGCTACCAACTTCTGTAAATCCCTGGTTATTGACCCCTCTGCTCAGGGAAACAAGCCCTTGCTGTCCACGCTATCTAATTTTATACACCTCAATTAAATCTCCCCTCAGCAGCCTCTGTTTCAAGGAAAACAACTCCAGCCTATCCAATCTTTCCTCATAGCTAAAGTTTTCCAGTCCTGGCAACATCCTCATAAATCTCCTCTGCATCCTTTCCAGTGCAATCACATCCTTTCTGTAATGTGGTGACCAGAACTGCACGCAGTACTCCAGCTGTGCCAAACTAGTATTGTGTACAGTTCTAGCTTAACTTCCCTGATCTTGTATTCTGTGCCTCGGCTAATAAAGGAAAGCATTCCGTATGCCTTCTAACTATATTATCAACCTGTTCTGCTACCTTTAAGGATCTGTGGACATATACTCCAAGGTCCCTCTGTTCCTCCGCACCTCCGCACCTCTCAATATCCTTCCATTTAGGACTGAGATGAGGAGAAATATTTTCACTCGGAGGGTGGTGAGTCTTTGGAATTCTCTACCCCAGAGGGCTGTGGAAGCTCAGTTGTTGAGAGCATATTCAAGACAGAGATCGATAGATTTTTCGATATTAAGGGAATCAAGGGATATGGGGAGAGTACAGGCAAGTACAGTTGGGGTAGATCAGCCGTGATCTCATTGAATGGCGGAGCAGGCTCGAGGAGCAAGTGGCCTACTCCAGCTCCTATTTCTAATGTTCTTATATTCTTATAAAATACATGTATTATCGTAAGCAGGATCTCTTCCATAGAATCTTGTGTCAACTTTAGTTCTCTGATAAGAATGTTTTTTTTTTAACTACTTTTTTAGTTTACATTTTTTGCTGCTTGCTGCAAAAATCAGGACCACCAAACACATTTCATAAAATCAATACATTGTTATTTTCAGTGTGTCAGTATTATCATTCAAACGCAGTTCACTTCTCCATTGCCACAATAGATCACATCATAACTGAGGCTACAATTTGTACCTGGAGGTTGAATTTTTACAAAATTGAGCGGAAACCAAAATGTCCCATCTCCTGGTGCCGGACATTGATTGTTAAAAGATTTCGGAGATGAGTGATTTTTGGTTGGCTTGCGTCCCTAAAAAAGACAAATATACATTCATTGAGATGACCGAGTGAGCCTCGATTCTAAGTTCAGACCCATTTGCAGTACTGAAGCCCACTGATCTGATCTTTATTATAAACCTCAGGGGAAAGAAAACTTTAGTTGAGCCAGTGGATACTCAGAAAAATAGCAACTCAGGCTGTCCCACAAAGTGAAGTCAACTGAGAGAGAGGAGAAACAAAACACATAGACAATCAATTCTGTTTAAAATGCTCTATTGACATTTTTACATGGAGAGTTTTTGCTAATTGTGCCTGTTTGTGGACCTTCGAGAAGGCTCTTAAAATTAAGCTGCTTTTTTTAGGCGCAAAGAGACTAACCTTTTAAAAGCTTTTAAATATTTCAAAAATATTTAATTTACTAAGAAACTGACTTCTGTACACCAATGAAAATAGTAAATGGTCCTATATTGTTTTTTTAAAGTCATTTTCGGCTATTTAAAATCAGAATACTTTTTTAAAAATTCATTCGCGTCGCTGGCAAGGCCAGCATTTATTGCCCATCCCTAATTGCCCTTGAGAAGGTGGTGGTGAGCCGCCTTCTTGAACCACTGCAGTCCGTGTGGTGAAAGTACTCTCACAGGTGGTGAACTAGACACTCTGATTAAAAATGCTTTTTTGTGATAAACCCATTTTCAGCTGTAGTAATCAAACTGTGCCAGGTTACCATTCTTAAATATATCAAAGAATATTTTTTAATGGAAGAAATAGTAAATAAACAATAACATTCTAAAACACTATCCAATTGTGCTGGTTCCTGGAAGATTTTGTGTTGGCAATATGCAAATGAGCTTGAGCAGAAACGTGAACCATAAAATCGATTTGGAAAACTAGCTCAATTTGCACCCAGATTACCAATTGCGCCCAAAGCGGTAACTCTACCCTTAAAACTATAAATTCAACCTGTTGCACTGTGGGCTTTCAAACTGTTAATATTCTGGGAGTTAATCTATCCTTGGCCCCCTCCTATTTCTCATCGACATGTTGCCCCTTGGTGACATCATCCAAAACACAACATCAGGTTCCACATGTACGCTGATGGCACCCAGCTCGACCTCACCACCACCCACCACTTCACTCGACCCCTCCACTGTCTCTAAATTATCTGACTGCTTGTTCTGGATGAGCAGAAATGTCCTCCAACTAAATATCGGGAAAACCAAAGTTATTGGTTCTGTCGCCGCCAGTCTCTGTTGCTTAGCCACTGACTCCATCCCACTCCTGAGGCGAAAGCAAACTGTTCGCAAAATTGCTGTCGTACTCGAAACAGAGACGAGCTTCCGACCACATATCTGCTCCATCACCAAGCTCTTCCACCTCCATAATATCATCAGAGTCTGCCCTGTCTCATCTCACTGGTAAAACACTCATCCAAGCCTTTGTAACCTCTCGCCTGAGAGGTCAGAGTAGCAGCAGATATTGTGTGCACCACGTGCTCACCAGGGACTCTGCAGTTGAGTGGGGCCAGGGGCTTGGGGGAAGCCCAATCAACACCAGAGAGAGGGAGGGAGGAAGGCCAGGACATTTTCGGAGGGATGGAGGCCCGAACATCGCTGGGGGGAAGGAGGCCGGAACGTTGCCGGTGGGAAGGAGGTCGGAACGTTGCCGGTGGGAAGGAGGCCGGAACGTTGCCGGTGGGAAGGAGGCCCGAACGTTGCCGATGGGAAGGAAGCCGGAACGTTGCCAGAGGGATGGAGGCTGGAACGTTGCCGGAGGGATGGAGGCCTGAACGTCGCCGGGGGGAAGGAGGCCGGAATGTCGCCAGTGGGAAGGAGGCCGGAACGTTGCTGGTGGGAAGGAGGCCTGAACGTCGTCGGAGGGATGGAGGCCGGAATGTCATCGGAGGGATGGAGGCCGGAAGGTCGCAGGGGGATGGAGGCCAGAACGTTGCCGGTGGGAAGGAGGCCGGAACGTCGCCGGGGGGATGGAGGCCCGAACGTCGCCGGGGGGATGGAGGCCGGAATGTCGTCGAAGGGACGGAGGCCCAAACGTGAGGACGGAGAGAGAAGGTAGGGCCCAAACCTGTAATCGGAGCTGGTCGGAGGCTCACCGGACGCCATCAAGGATCGGGTGAAGCAACTGAGTTGACCACATCCATTGGGGAGCGAAAGGCTTGGCAGCAGGAAGGTCGAGCTGGAAGGTAAGTCCGGCGCTCAATGATGAAGGTCATCGAACTAAAGTACGTGGATGATGCTTGCATCTGCGCACACCCGGAGGCCGAACTCCAAGCCATCGTCAACATCTTCACTGAGGTATATGAAAGCATGGGCCTTGCACTAAACATCTGTCACACAAAGGTCCTCTACCAACCTGACCCCGCCACACAGCACTGCCCCCCAGTCATCAAAATCCACGGCGCGGATTTGGACAACGTGGAGCCTACCATCAGCAAGGGCAGACATTGATGACGAGGTCCAACAATGCCTCCAGTGCGCCAGTGCAGCCTTTGGTCGCCTGAGGAAGAGAGTGTTTGAGGATCAGGACCTCAAATCTGGCACCAAACTAATGGTCTTCAGGGCTGTAGTGATACCTGCCCTCCTATAAGGCTCAGAGATGTAGACCATATACAGTAGACACCTCAAAGCGCTGGAGAAGTACCACCAGCATTGCTTCCTCAAGATCCTGCAAATCCACTGGAAGGATAGACACACCAATGTCAGTGTTCTCGGTCAGGCCAACATCCCCAGCCTCGAAGCACTGACCACACTCGACCAGCTCCGTTGGGCGGGCCACATCGCCCGCATGTCCAACACGGGACTCCCAAAGCAAGCGCTCTGCTCGAAACTCCTACACGGCAAGCGAGTCCCAAGTGGGCAGAGGAATTGTTTCAAGGACACCCTCAAAACCTCCTTGATAAAATGCATCATCCCCACCGGCACCTGGGAATCCCTGGCCCAAGACCACCCTAAGTGGAGGAAGAGCATCCGGGAGGGCGTTGAGCACCTCGAGTCTCATCGCCGAGAGCACGCAGAAATCAAGCGCAGACAGCGGAAGGAGTGTGCAGCAAACCAGGCTCCCCACCTACACTTGCCTTCAATCACTGTCTGTCCCACCTGCGACAGAGACTGTAATTCCCATATTGGACTGTACAGTCACCTGAGAACTCACTTTTAGAGTGGAAGCAAGTCTTCCTCGATTTCGAGTGACTGCCTATAATGACCTCGAGACTTGACTATTCCAAAACATTTCTGGCAGACCTCCCATCTACCACCCTCCATAAACTTAAACTCATAAAAAACTCTGCTGCCTGTATCCTAACTCGCACCAAGTCCCGTTCACCCATCACCCCTGTGCTCGCTGACTTACATTCATCATCATAGGCAGTCCCTCGGAATCGAGGATGACTTGCTTCCACTCTTAGCATGAATTCTTCGGTGGCTGAACAGTCCAATTCGAGAACCGCAGTCTCTGTCACTGGTGGGACAGACAGTCGTTGAGGGAAAGGGTGGGCAGGGAGCCTAGTTTGCTGCACACTCCTTCCGCTGCCTGCTCTTGATTTCTGCATGCTCTCGGCGACGATACTCGAGGAGCTCAGTGCCCTCTCGAATGCACTGCCTCCATTTAGGGCGGTCTATGGCCAGGGACTCTCAGGTGTCAGTGTCCTAGTTGAACAACGCCTCGATTTAAAAATTCTCATCCTTGTTTTCAAATCCCACTCTATCTCTGTAACCTCCTCCAGCCCTACAACCCCCCTACTGCTCCTCCAGTTCTGACCCCTTGCACATTCCCGATTTGAATCGCTCCACCATTGACAGCCGTTCCTTCAGCTGCTGAGGCCCCAAGCTCTGGAATTCCCTCCCTAAACCTCGCCACCTCGCTACTTCTCTTTCCTCCTTTAAGACGCTCCTTAAAACCTATCTCTTCCGCCCCCAATATCTCCCTATGTAGCTCAGTGACAAATTTTGATTGATAATGCTCCTGTGAAGTGTTAAAGATGCAATATAAATGCAAGTTGTTTTAACGAGAGTTTATAAATGTCGAGTTGTTTTTTCTACAGTTGAGGTTCTTCCAAGCAAAAACATTTGTTATTAGTATTTATTATACAATGGAACCATTGTATAAGCAAACACTGTCTTTGGGAGCCACACAAAGAGAATGTTTCAGTGAGCGTCTTCTAGTGAGGGGAACATTACACAGAAGAACTATAATCAGTTTTCTGTTAACAGAGGAAGGATGACCATGAACACTGAGCATTGTTTCAGTGAGTCTCTGTGTGCATATTGTGCTCGGAGTTTAACCACTGTTATACATAGCTGAATTGACGTGCGAAGTTCGTCTTTATCCTCCTCTTGTTCCTTTTCCCAGCTTTCTCATTTATATCCTTGAAAGTTAATTATAGGGAAGCGCCTCTATGTAAACTACATCACATTTTAAAACTGTTGAATCCCACACTAGCCACAAAATTGTCCTGTTGCCCTTGTTCACTGAAACCCTTTCATTTTGTGGCATTTAAAATTGTGGTTTTCAAAATATTGGCAAATGATGTTTCTCCTTTGTTTGCCAGACAGTGACATGTGCCCTTGCATGTGTTTTCACTTGGAATTTAATTTTGTGAGAGATTTTTTTTTTCACAAGAATCAAAATGGAAAAGTAATTGGAGGAAAATAAATCTGGCTCGACAACACGCAAGAATTCAAGAAGACGCCCGATTCCACCGCCCTGGCTGAGCCTGCACCGTCCTGGTCTGCCCTGGACATTCCGCACCATTCAGGGCATTCAGCTGCTCAGCCATTGTTGATGTCGGGAAGCACTTCTTCACACAAAGGGTAATGGGAATCTGAACTCCCGCTGCCAAAAAGCTGTTGAGGCTGGGGACCAATTGAAACTTTCAACACTGAGATTGATAAATTTTTGCGAGGTAAGGGTGTCAAGGGATATGGAACCAAGGCGACTAAATAGAGTTGAGCTACAGATCAGCCATGATCTCATTGAATTGGCGGAACAGGCTCGAGGGACTGAATGGCCTCCTCCTGTTCCTATGTTCCTAATCCCCAAAAGTACAGTGTATGAAAATAATGTAGACTGATTGTGTAAACAGTGCATTTGGAGGTGTTATGGTAGCTCCATGCAGTCTTGTGAAAATCAGGAGTGGCTCCTTAACTTCACATTACAATATTCAGCATTAGAAAATCTAGCAGTCACACAGCACAGAAAGTGCGAGTATGTGAGAAAGCACCCGAGAGTGTCCACCACTTGAAGTGTTAAAGGCTGTTTAAAATGTGCCATCTTAAGCAAAATTCAGTCAGACAGAGTCAGCATGGATTTATGAAGGGAAAGTCATGCTTGACAAATTTGCTGGAGTTCTTTGAGGATGTAACGAACAGAGTGGATAAAGGGGAACCAGTAGATATGCTGTATTTGGACTTCCAGAAGGCATTTGACAAGGTGCCACATGAAAGGTTACTGCACATGATAAAAGTTCACGGGGTTGGGGGTAATATATTAGCATGGATAGAGGATTGGCTAACTAACAGAAAACAGAGAGTCGGAATAAATGGTTCATTCTCTGGTTGGCAACCAGTAACTAGTGGGGTTCCGCAGGGATCAGTGCTGGCACCCCAACTATTTACAATCTACATTAACGACATGGAAGAGCGACTGAGTGTAACGTAGCCAAGTTTGCTGACGAGACAAAGATGGGAGAAAAAGCAATGTGTGAGGAGGACACAAACAATCTGCAAAAGGACATAGACAGGCAAAGATTTGGCAGATGGAATATAATGTTGGAAAGTGTGAGATCATGCACTTTCAAAATCAAGAAAAAATCAAAGAGCAAGTTATTATTTAAATAGAGAAAGATTGCAAAGTGCCGCAGTACAGTGGGACCTGGGGGTACTTGTGCATGAAACACGAAAGGATAGTATGCAGGTACAGCAAGTGATCAGGAAGACCAATGGCATCTTGCCCTTTATTGCAAAAGGAAAGGAGTATAAAAGCAGGAAAGTCTTACTACAACTATATAAGGTATCAGTGAGGCCACACCTGGAATACTGCGTGCAGTTTTGGTTTCCATATTTAAGAAAGGATATACTTACTTTGGAGGCAGTTCAGAGAAGGCTCACTAGGTTGATTCCGGGGATGACGGGGTTGACTTATGAAGAAAGGTTGAGTAGGTTGATCTTCTACTCATTGGAATTCAGAAGAATGAGAGGTGATCTTATCGAAATGTATATTATGAGGGGGCTCGACAAGGTGGATGCAGAGAGGATGTTTCCAATGATGGGGGAGACTAGAACGAAGGGGCATGATCTTAGAATAAGGGGCCACCCATTTAAAACAGGAATTTCTTCTCTCAGAGGGTTGTAAATCTGTGGAATTCGCTGCCTCAGAGAGCTGTGGAAGCTGGGACGTTGAATAAATTTAAGACAGAGATAGACAGTTTCTTAATCGATAAGGTGATAAGGGGTTATGGAGAGCGGGTGGGGAAGTGGAGCTGAGTCCATGATCAGATCAGCCATGATCTTGTTAAACGGCGGAGCAGGCTTGAGGGGCCGTATGGCCTACTCCTGTTCCTATTTCTTATGTTCTTATTGTCATGCCTGAAATTGTGGGGCAAAATTTTGAAGTCAGCAATCTGTCATCTCCTGGGTGCTTTTGCTGGCTTTAGCGTGCAATGGCAAGCAGTTCACAGATGGTATGGAGGAGAGCAGGTACTGTCACAATTCACGTTTCTATTGGCACTCGTTCAGTTCAGGTCCGAGCATTCGTGACCCAGCTATATCTGGCTGTCTTATCCTGGGGGCTATCATAAACCCACAGAAAGCTCAGGAAGACTCCGTAAGAAATGGCAACCAGAAATTCTGAAGGAGGCCTTTTGGGGATAGATCTGGCTCAGGGTCACACCATGAATGTATTCCTAATTGTGACCTCTCTCCCAAGGTCAGGGCAATTTACATATTGCGGGTCGCCATTGACGCCAATGGGATGCCCACCTCAGAGGCGAGGGGACAGATTTAGCTGTGGCACCTTGTAGCAGCATAACTAGTACCTTGGGAATAGCTGTAAAAGCCAAAATATTAAAAAGCCCTCTTCCTGGCCCTTCTTGTTTTGTTAATGGATTATGATCACTCCACTCACATAAATAGGTTTCAGACTTTACTGGTGTCAGCTGTGGCTCAGTGGGTTGCACACTTGTCTCTGAATCAGAAGGTTGTAGGTTCAAATCCCAACCCAGAGACTTGAGAGCATAATCCACTTTGACACTTGGGTACAACCTTGAGGAGGGAGTGCTGCACTGGCAGAGGTGCTGCCTTTCAGATGAGACATTAACCTGCCCTCTCAGGCGGACCTAAAAGATTCCATTCTGCTATTTGAAGAAGAGCAAGGGAGTTCTTCCCAGTGTAATAGCCAATATTAATCCCACAACCAACATCAATAAAACGGATTATTTGGTCATTATCTCATATCTGTTTCTTGGACCTTGCAAATTTGCTGCTACATTATGACAATAACTGCAATTTTAAAGTACTTTGTTGGCTGTAAAGTGCTTTGGGACATCCTGAGGTTGTGAAAGGCACTATATAAATGCAAGTCTTTCTTATAAACCAACTGCAATTCAGATCCTTGTAGCAACCTTACTTTGATACAGTATTGCATGTTTTATTGCTTGCAGGCTAAGGAGAAATAATGCAAGCTTGCACGATGTTGTGTGATTGGTTCAGTTTGTATATTATTGGCAGTTCTTTCTTTAATCCAAACAGTGTGATATTCAAAATCCAGTGCCTGTAATTGTTTTCTAAGCTAGAAAAACGAACCGGCTGTCATGTACAAACTGAACCAATCAACGCTGCATTGTTTTTCTGATTATGTCTGTCCAGCATGTATTCAGAGCAAAGCAAAGTCCACTGCTCACATTTGCAAACCTTCCTTGTGTGGCACCATCAACCCGAGGCGCCAACCTCAATGAGGAACACTTGCGCCAACTGAGAGAGGCCATTTGAAGCACTGTGCACAACCTGCGCCCTTTTGCACACCCTCTTTCATTGTACCTTGAAGGTGGGGGTGTTAACCAAGTAACAAGCTGATGCTTCCAGAGTTTGTGTTCCTCTGATGTGAGAGGGTCTCTCACTGGGACTCATGATGCAGCTAGTCCTGTTCTCCTCACAGCCACCCACCAAGTGCTTCCTCTCCTTAAATTAAAGTTGTAAAAAAAGGACAGTTAAAATGTCCACTTACTGATTTGGTAGTAGAATTGAGCGTTTCCGTCACACCACATAAGCAGATTTACAAAAACTGCGAAATGGTGAAGGCATCACGGCTTTGATGCGCGTAATAATATTTCTTTTTTGGTCGGTTATCGCCTGAAAAGTGAGGGCAACCCCTTACTGCTGGTCCTGCCCTCTGATCTTTGGCTCTGGCCTCCCCTGCCGAATCCGAACAGAGCTAGCTAGTGTGGTTCGATCAGACACGGCGGGGGGGCTCAGCTTCCCCAGCTCGAAGGGGAGTTTAAGAAAAGAATAGAAACTTAACCATTTGTTGTGAGCCGAGAGAATGGGTTTAACTGGCAGCTCCGCAGCTGTTGGGCGTGCCTTCCTCTGACCATCTGGAGCGAGTTTGTGTTTCATTCCCTGAATACTCCGCGGCACAGAGAGAAAATCAGAAGCAGTCATATATAGTTGCAAGTACGCTCTGGGGGGGCTGGTCAGGCTTTAGACAGCGTACTGGACAAGCGGCTTAAATTACATGCTGGATGAAACTTGACACAGGAACCTCTCCGGTGGGACTAATTCACGGAGAGAATGACCACAGTGAGCTACTGTTTTTTTTTAGTAATACCACTCCGGCCTCCGCCAGAACAAAAGCCTTCTGACCAGTGGGAAGTTGAGAGGGGGTTGCTGGCAGGGGGATTCCTTCCTTCACTAAGTCTCTTGCGATTTATTTTCACGAAAAAAATTGATAATGCCACCGAAAGTGAAACCCTCGGCGCAGTGAGGCTGTATCTGTTTCTCTCTACACTTGACTGGCTTTCTAAACCAACCCAAAAAAACTACTTGAGGTGGGGGTGGGGGTGGCGGGGGGGAATGGATTATCAGTGTCGTTACTTGGATCTCAATGAGGTGCTGTGGCGAGCGTGTGAACTTTTCATACTAGGTTTGCTTAAACCACAAAAAACACCCATGGGTACAGGCGTAGATTTTTAACTTCGCAAACTTGCCTTAATTCTGGAGGCAGCATTTTGAGCTGGGACGCACTTGGGTTATAAGTCTTGTCACTGGTTCTGGCAGTGGGAGGAACAAGAGTGAAAAATCTTGCAGCCATCCAGCACCTCATCACCTTGTTCAATAACTTCTCAAAATGCAGTGTATATATACAATGAAATACTTTGAAGGTAGCAACTGTTGGTTTCTTGAAAGAAAGCAGCAGCCATTTTGCACACAGTGCGACGAATGATCAGACGGTCTGTTTTTGATTGAGTTGGCTGAGGGGGAAAGTGTTGGTCCAGAAGCCCTGCTCCACTTCAACTAGTGCTCCCACTGGGATAGACAGATGGAGCCTTGATTTTAGCTTTTCATCCAAATGATGGCACATCAGACAATGCAGCACTCCCTCAGTACTGCACTGAAGGGTCAGCTTCGACTATGTGTTGATGTCCTGGATTTTGACTCAGAGCTACAAGTGCTAGTGCCAAACTGGAATTTTGCACAACAACTATAAACAGCAACAGCAATTTATATCGCGCATTTAATGTAGAAAAATGACCCAAGGCTCTTAGAGGTGTAAGGTGAGAAAAACACTGAAACTTACTGGCTTAACTATGATATTTTAATATAGTGTATTCGTAACAATATGTTAACTAAGTCCAGTAAAAACACTAACTGTTACACTGAAATATTTGTTTTAAGATATAGGTTGGGGGAGACACTTAGGGTAAAAGGACATCCTCTGTGACTGTGACCAAAATGCTTCGAACATCCTCTGTCCGTGGCCTCGTCCTCCTTATCTACAGTCGGCCCCTCAGTGACCATTATCTGCAGACATGGAGTCAGATTTCACATCTCTGTTGATGACACTCAGTCCTACCTCTGCAGCACTGCTCTCAAGCCCTCAATTTCCTTTGTTCTGTCAAACTGCTATCCAATACCAAGTCCTGGGGATGTTTCACTGTGTGAAACAAGCTATATAAATGCACGTTATTGAGGAAAGACTGCTGTTGAATCCAAGGATGAATCTGAGACAAATCTAATCCTTGAAAATTGGCAGCCAAGTGGCAAAGTCTCACTCCAGGTTTAGATTTTGTCACTGGAACCCACTGTTAAGGCTGTGCAAGTCGAGACCTCAGACTGAGTTCAATTCAACTGAAGCATACTCCATGCAGATAAAGTCACATTTCAAGCCTGCAGCGACACTTATTCTTAAAATACATGTCTAATTAACTGATGCACTTTTTACACTTCAGTTAATTAGAGCTAATTATTGGGTATGTTGTCCTAGATTTCAACGAGTGTTTTTCTTCACAATCATACCCTCTCCCCCTTATCCTTTTAAATCATCTGTCTTGGTATGTGGTCCAGATGTTCTGCTTTGGGTGTTTTTATCTTATGATGAGTCAAGGCGTCAATTAAAATTTCATGCCTCAGGCAGGTCCAACCTTAAAAATAATACCCGTCCTGTTGGTTCATATTAGTGGCCACAAGAGGGAAATCTGGAGAGGTTAAACAAGCAGTGAGTGAGAGGGAATGAGGACAGGGCAGGGTGAGCCCAGAGAGCTAAATCTTTCAAAAGTGAAAGAAATTGCTATTTATGAAATCCATTCACTTTTTTCAAATAGCATTGGATCGAAATTCAGAATACTTCTTTCAAACTGAACTGTGTCAGTTGGAGAAAGACCGCAGACTTGAACTAGTAAAAGCTCATGAAGAGCTGACCTCTCTCAAGAGGTTCTTCAAACAAAGGGGTACAAATTTGGTTCGGCAGTAAATCAAAATGGGCAGTATCGCATCAGACGCCCGTGATACACCACACTCGATTGTCAGTTCCATTGACTTCAGTACGCGGTGGGGAGTGGATCAGACAGCCCATGTGATACCGCCGAAGATTATTTTTTTCACCCTAAAAAATGATCAGCGCATGCAGTGGACTTCTAGGTAGGGCGATGGGGACAATAAGCTTTGAATACGTTGAAAAGTGCTTTTGCACTTGTGTTTGTTCACTTCGGAGCATGTGAACAACCTTCCCATGTTACCTTCCCTGGTAAATTGAGCTCCCTTATCCCAGCTGCAGAATTGTGGGTCTACAATGATCCCTTATTTCCTGACTTGGCATCTATTTGTGAAGTGCCTGGAGATGGTTCATTATGTTAAAGAAGCTATATAAATGCACGTTGTTGAGGAAAGACTGCTGTTGAATCCAAGATGAATCTGAGACAAATCTAATCCTTGAAAACTGGCAGCGATGTGACAAAGTGCAAACTTGTCTCACTCCAGGTTTAGATTTTGTCGCTGGAACCCACTGCTAAGGCTGTGCAAGTCTCGACCTCAGACTGAGTTCAATTCTGCTGAAGCACACCCCATGCAGATAAAGTCACATTTCAAGACTGCTAACGGGAACAGCAGCATAGTGGTTATGTCACAGGACTAAGAATCCAGAGTTTGTGGCTAAACGAACTGGGGATGTGAGTTCAAATCTCGCCATGGCAGCTGGGAAATTTAAATTCAGTGAATTAAATAACTCTGGAATAAAAAAAGCTAGTATCAGTAATGGTGACCATGAACTTATTGTCGTTAAAAACCCATCTGGTTCACTGATGTCCTTTAGTGAAGGAAATATGCCGTCCTTACCCGGTCTGCCCTATATGTGGCTCCAGAGCCACAACAATGTGGTTGACTCTTAATTGACCTCTGAAATGCCCTCGCAAGCCACTCATTTAAGGGCAAAGGGATGGGCAATAAATGCTAACCTCGCCAGCGACATCCACATCCCGTGAATGAATAAAGAAAAAAGTAATTGTGCTGCAGGGATGAGGGAGCCCAATTTTAGCAGTGTGAACCCGGGGTAGCCGATGCAAAGATACAAAGATGCTCGAGTGTCCCTCAAAAATTAATGTAAGCTTTGCCTCCTGATTTCTATGTGTTCTAACTGCCTTCTGTGACTCAAAACTAAAGAAGATTCTGAGGGGGCATGACAGGGTAGATGCAGAGAGGATGTTTCTCCTCGTAGGGGAATCTAGGATTAGGGGGCATAGTTTCAGAATAAGGGGTCGCCCATTTAAAACAGAAATAAGGAGGAATTTCTTCTCTCAGAGGATTGTGAATCTTTGGAATTCTCTGCCCCAGAGAGCTGTGGAGGCTGGGTCATTGAATATATTTAAGGTGGATATAGACAGATTTTTGAACGATAAGAGAGTCAAGGGTTATGGAGAGCGGGCAGGGAAGTGGAGTTGAGGCCAAGATCAGATCAGCCATGATCTTATTAAATGGTGGAGCAGGCCCGAGGAGCCAAATGACCTACTCTTGCTCCTATTTCTTATGTTCTAAGAATCATCATAGGCAATCCCTCGGAATCGAGGAAGACTTGCTTCCACTGTTAAAATGAGTCCTTAGGTGGCTGAACAGTCCAATACGAGAACCACAGTCACTGTCACAGGTGGGACAGATAGTCGTTAAGGGTAAGGGTGGGTGGGACTGGTTTGCCGCACGCTCTTTCCGCTGCCTGCACTTTATTTCTGCATGCTCTCGGCGATGAGACTCGAGGTGCTCAACGCCCTCCTGGATGCACTTCCTCCACTTAGGGCAGTCTTTGGCCAGGGACTCCCAGATGTTAGTGGGGATGTCGCACTTTATCAGGGAGGCTTTGAGGGTGTCCTGTCACGTTTCCTCTGCCCACCTCGTTTGCCATGAAGGAGTTCCGAGTAGAGTGCTTGCTTTGGGAGTCTCGTGTCTGGCATGCAGACAATGTGGCCTGCCCAGCGAAGCTGATCAAGTGTGGTCAGTGCTTCAATGCTGGGGATGTTGGCCTGATCGAGGATGCTGATGTTCATGTGTATGTCCTCCCAGGGGATAAGCCTGCAGTCGGATGGCATTGTAGGGAGACCATCGGGTTTTTTCGGATGGATGATAAAAGATAGGTTGAACAGCCTTCCTCTACTAAATCTACCTGGTGGTCCTGTGAGCACTTGATTGATATAACTGAACTTGTTTTATTTCTCAGATACAACGATGTTACCGTGTCCCTCAAAAAATGAGTCCAAGCTTTGCCTCCTGATTTGTCTGTGTTGTATCTGTGCATAAAAGCAGAAGTTAATTTGGTTTGGCTTTCAATTTAAATAATCTGCTCAAGTGGGATAGAAATGTGTGCACTGCTGCAAAGATTTGCTGAAGCTGATAGTATGGGACTTGGAACCCTAGCATTAGAGCAGAGATGTCAAAGGTCAGGCAAGGAACATATCCAATTTAGTGTGCGCTCCGAAATGAACTTAGAGCCAGATAAGCTGGAAACTGCGGAATTAAAACCTTTTGTGTACCACTGAAGCCCGCTGCTATTTCCCACAAATGGTAAATGTAACCAATCCATTGACCTGAACTCTGGTTTCAAATTGGTCTACTTCAGTTAATGCATCAGGTATGTGTGTGCGTTAAGGCCTGCTCTAGATCAATCAGTGTAAAAATGCTAATAGCCTGTGCAGCTTTAGATTAAATCTCGTGGAAAGCTGCCGTTTCATAAAAAAAAACTCCTGCATTTCTTTTAAAGGATGAGATGAAAAGGACTAAAGAATCTTAAGGACCTTTCAGGGGGTCTGTGTCAGACACTCAGTGTAACATACAGCAGTCAAGTTGGTGTAGTAGTAAAGGTCCTTCAGTTGTAAAGGAGGGCCTTGTTCTAGCCATGTTCTCCACCTCGGTCCTTGAATGAAGAAGGTGGGGTCCAAACTTGGGTGAGCAGCACTTGCTGCGAGTTAGGACATGGGCAGCAGAATATTGGATGACCTCAAGTTTATGGAGGGTAGAATGTGGGAGGCTGACCAGGAGTGCATTGGAATAGTCAAGTCTCGAGGTAACAAAGGCATGGATGAGGGTTTCAGCAGCGGATGAGCTGAGGCAGGGGTGGGATTGGGTGATGTGTCAGAGGTGGAAATAGGCAGTCTTAGTGATGGCGCAGATATGTGGTCGGAAGCTCATCTCGGGGTCAAATATAGCACCAAGGTTGCGAACAGTCTGGTTCAGCCTCAGACGTTGGCAGGAAGAGGGATGGAGTTGGTGCCTGGGGAATGGAGTTTGTGGCGGGGACCAAAACAATGGGCTGCGGGCTTCCCAATATTTAATTCGAGCGTGACTACTGAAAATAATCCGAAAGAATCCATTTAATCTTTTTGCACTCGTATGAGATGATATTTCCGTTGCCTGTACTTTAAAACACAGGCCAGTTTCTCAAGAGTAGCGGCACCAAGGGATTGCCACAGCAAGAACTCTATATCCAGTACTGAGAATGAGGGAGCTCTGGAACTAGGGCAAAGGGAGGTCTTTTCGTCATCTCCTCTTCTCTTGAAGATACTGATTTATGCCAGATATAGTTCCATGAATGTCAGCAATCCTCTGGTAACTCAAGTGGCCACTCTTCATGTGTGAGCCTTTCGAATGCGAGATATCACAGTTGAACCCGATTCAGGTCCAATCTGAGATCCATGCACAACTTTTCAGGAAGCTGTCACAGAGATGAAGGGAGGCAAATCTATTTTATCCCCCTGCTCTGGACCACGGTTGTAGTGTATCCACCATGATCTGTAAACACCTATGTAGTGCCATGTACAATGCAAGGTCTGTTGCGAAATGCATGTTGAAAAGAAAAAGAAAAAAAAATGTAAATGTACCGTCACCCATTCCGTGTACTGTTTAGTGACACATGAAATGTAATTTGTTTGCATGTACTGCAAGGTATCCCGTATTGGACCGAGTTGCACTTGAACTGGAAAACAAGGAAATGTAACGAACGGAACTGCTGTTAGCACTCAAATAATAGTGTATGGGAATGCTGACCACAGCTAAAAGTATTGAAATGCCTTTGAATGTACTGTACAGATTTTTTTATGAATAAAGTACATTTTGAAATTTAAAAAAAAGTATCCACCATTGCCCAGAACACAGATCAGCTAACATGGCACTAGAACATGGATCATACCCTGGGGCTTTTCTGATTATCATGATCCAGGCCCGTGTGCACGAAAGGCTTCAGAAGACTTATTTTGCGACTTTGGAAAAAGTTTTCCCAACAGACTGCCGGCTCGGGGAAGGCTGTGAAGCTGGCCATGAGAGAAGAGGGAGCGGTCCTCAAAAACAAAAGAAGGCTCGGCAGCCATTGAAGCATGGTGATATAAAACAGAAAGACGCTTCAGCGAACGAAGCGGAAGGCAAGGCAGAGCAGAGAAACATTAGCTGGACAGGAGAAGCCACCCAATTGCACAGGCACACAAGAGACGCAGCCAAGGGAGAACTGGTGTAAAATTAGAGAGCTGCAGATTAAAACAGTTAATGGACAGCGCGGGTGGCGATGGTTGTGGTTGTGGTTGTGGGCCTGTAATCCAAAGGCGGTGAGTTCAAATTATGACATTGAATTTGAATAAATGTGGTGGGGGTTGGGTGGGGCAGGAGGAGGGAGAATAACAGAATCAGTAAATGTCATAGAAACATAGAAACATAGAAAATAGGTGCAGGAGCAGGCCATTCAGCCCTTCTAGCCTGCACCGCCATTCAATGAGTTCATGGCTGAACATGAAACTTCAGTACCCGCTTCCTGCTTTCTCGCCATAACCCTTGATCCCCAGAGTAGTAAGGACTTCATCTAACTCCCTTTTGAATATATTTAGTGAATTGGCCTCAACTACTTTCTGTGGTAGAGAATTCCACAGGTTCACCACTCTCTGGGTGAAGAAGTTTCTCCGCATCTCGGTCCTAAATGGCTTACCCCTTATCCTCAGACTGTGACCCCTGGTTCTGGACTTCCCCAACATTGGGAACATTCTTTCTGCATCTAACCTGTCTAAACCCGTCAGAATTTTAAACGTTTCTATGAGGTCCCCTCTCATTCTTCTGAACTCCAGTGAATACAAGCCCAGTTGATCCAATCTTTCTTGATAGGTCAGTCCCGCCATCCCGGGAATCAGTCTGGTGAACCTTCGCTGCACTCCCTCAATAGCAAGAATGTCCTTCCTCAAGTTAGGAGACCAAAACTGTACACAATACTCCAGGTGTGGCCTCACCAAGGCCCTGTACAACTGTAGCAACACCTCCCTGCCCCTGTATTCAAATCCCCTCGCTATGAAGGCCAACATGCCATTTGCTTTCTTAACCGCCTGCTGTACCTGCATGCTAACCTTCAATGACTGATGTACCATGACACCCAGGTCTCGTTGCATCTTCCCTTTTCCTAATCTGTCACCATTCAGATAATAGTCTGTCTCTCTGTTTTTACCACCAAAGTGGATAACCTCACATTTATCCACATTATACTTCATCTGCCATGCATTTGCCCACTCACCTAACCTATCCAAGTCACTCTGCAGCCTAATAGCATCCTCCTCGCAGCTCACACTGCCACCCAACTTAGTATCATCCGCAAATTTGGAGATACTGCATTTAATCCCCTCGTCTAAATCATTAATGTACAATGTAAACAGCTGGGGCCCCAGCACAGAACCTTGCGGCACTCCACTAGTCACTGCCTGCCATTCTGAAAAGTACCCGTTTACTCCTACTCTTTGCTTCCTGTCTGACAACCAGTTCTCAATCCACGTCAGCACACTACCCCCAATCCCATGTGCTTTAACTTTGCACATTAATCTCTTGTGTGGGACCTTGTCGAAAGCCTTCTGAAAATCCAAATATACCACATCAACTGGTTCTCCTTTGTCCACTCTACTGGAAACATCCTCAAAAGATTCCAGAAGATTTGTCAAGCATGATTTCCCTTTCACAAATCCATGCTGACTTGGACCTATCATGTCAGATGCACTGCTATGACATCCTTAATAATTGATTCCATCATTTTACCCACTACTGAGGTCAGGCTGACCGGTCTATAATTCCCTGTTTTCTCTCTCCCTCCTTTTTTAAAAAGTGGGGTTACATTGGCTACCCTCCACTCCATAGGAACTGATCCAGAGTCAATGGAATGTTGGAAAATGACTGTCAATGCATCCGCTATTTCCAAGGCCACCTCCTTAAGTACTCTAGGATGCAGTCCATCAGGCCCTGGGGATTTATCGGCCTTCAATCCCATCAATTTCCCCAACACAATTTCCCGACTAATAAAGATTTCCCTCAGTTCCCCCTCCTTACTAGACCCTCTGACCCCTTTTATATCCGGAAGGTTGTTTGTATCCTCCTTAGTGAATACCGAACCAAAGTACTTGTTCAATTGGTCTGCCATTTCTTTGTTCCCCGTTATGACTTCCCCTGATTCTGACTGCAGGGGACCTACGTTTGTCTTCACCAACCTTTTTCTCTTTACATACCTATAGAAACTTTTGCAATCCGCCTTAATGTTCCCTGCAAGCTTCTTCTCGTACTCCATTTTCCCTGCCCTAATCAAACCCTTTGTCCTCCTCTGCTGAGTTCTAAATTTCTCCCAGTCCCCAGGTTCGCTGCTATTTCTGGCCAATTTGTATGCCACTTCCTTGGCTTTAATACTATCCCTGATTTCCCTAGATAGCCACGGTTGAGCCACCTTCCCTTTTTTATTTTTACGCCAGACAGGAATGTACAATTGTTGTAATTCATCCATGCGGTCTCTAAATGTCTGCCATTGCCCATCCACAGTCAACCCCCTAAGTATCATTCGCCAATCTATCCTAGCCAATTCACGCCTCATACCTTCAAAGTTACCCTTCTTTAAGTTCTGGACCATGGTCTTTGAAATTACTGTTTCATTCTCCATCCTAATGCAGAATTCCACCATATTATGGTCACTCTTCCCCAAGGGGCCTCGCACAATGAGATTGCTAATTAATCCTCTCTCATTACACAACACCCAGTCTAAGATGGCCTCCCCCCTAGTTGGTTCCTCAACATATTGGTCTAGAAAACCATCCCTTATGCACTCCAGGAAATCCTCCTCCACCGTATTGCTTCCAGTTTGGCTAGCCCAATCTATGTGCATATTAAAGTCACCCATTATAACTGCTACACCTTTATTGCATGCACCCCTAATTTCCTGTTTGATGCCCTCCCCAACATCCCTATTAGTGTTTGGAGGTCTGTACACAATTCCTACTAACGTTTTTTGCCCTTTGGTGTTCTGCAGCTCTACCCATATAGATTCCACATCATCCAAGCTAATGTCTTTCCTAACTATTGCATTAATCTCCTCTTTAACCAGCAATGCTACCCCACCTCCTTTTCCTTTTATTCTATCCTTCCTGAATGTTGAATACCCCTGAATGTTGAGTTCCCAGCCCTGATCATCCTGGAGCCACGTCTCCGTAATCCCAATCACATCATATTTGTTAACATCTATTTGCACAATTAATTCATCCACCTTATTGCGGATACTCCTTGCATTAAGACACAAAGCCTTCAGGCTTGTTTTATTAACACCCTTTGTCCTTTTAGAATTTTGCTGTACAGTGGCCCTTTTTGTTCTTTGCCTTGGGTTTCTCTGCCCTCCACTTTTCCTCATCTCCTTTCTGTCTTTTGCTTTTGTCTCCTTTTTGTTTCCCTCTGTCTCCCTGCATTGGTTCCCATCCCCCTGCCATATTAGTTTAAATCCTCCCCAACAGCACTAGCAAACACTCCCCCTAGGACATTGGTTCCGGTCCTGCCCAGGTGCAGACCGTCCGGTTTGTACTGGTCCCACCTCCCCCAGAACCGGTCCCAATGCCCCAGGAATTTGAATCCCTCCCTGCTGCACCACTGCTCAAGCCACGTATTCATCTGCGCTATCCTGCGATTCCTACTCTGACTATCACGTGGCACTGGTAGCAATCCCGAGATTACTACTTTTGAGGTCCTACTTTTTAATTTAGAAAAGGAATCTGCCACTTCTTCCTCGCCTGGCCTTCAGCTGACTCTAATTTCACACTCTGTGGCTGACTGGTGATGCTCTCCGAATGGCTGGTCACAAGTCGAGCAGGTGCCAGTGTTTGGAGCGAGGGTGTTGCCAATATTGCCTTGTACTTGTCCCTCTGGCGGAACAAGGTGTTGGTGATGACAAGGTCATGTTCTAGGCATTTTGTCAGGAGCAGGGTACCTCTGGAGTTGGTCTTCCCTACCCCCTCTGCCGATCACGTCTCCCCAAAGTTCCTGTGTCCTTACCGACTCTGGCATTGAAGTTGCCGAGGAGGGTCAGGTTGTCGTCCGTAGGGACTCGGGATAGGGATTGTTCGAGGCTGGAGTAGAATTCCTCTTTGGCCTTGTTATGTTCATGATAGAGTAATGTAACTGAGTACTGCAGACGTGAGTAAGTGTGACCTTCATTCCTTCATTCTAACTCCAGATTGCTGGTACAGCATGGGAGGCCTGCTTATATACAGTGTTCCCAAGGGATGCTGGGATCCCTTGGGATGCCAATGGGTACGCCCTCTGATGGCGGTAAAATACTGGTTACATAGGGCTGCATACATAACAGGCCTCATCTGTTGTGACGAGTATTGGGGTGTACGCACTGATGACTGTGGCGCACTGGTTCTGGGATAGGGTGAACCAGAGAATCATGAGGCGTTCGCTAATTCCGCAGGGGAGTCTCTGAGGTGGCTGACCAGCTCGTTCTTGATGGCGAAGCCAGCTCCATGGAGGTAGCGTTCTTCCTTTCCAAAAAAAGGTGTAACCTCCACCTTGTTCTTTGAGCTGGCCTTCCCCTGCCCACTGGGTCTCGCTTAGGACGGCGATGTTGACATCGAAGCGTCTGAGTTCCCGATCTGTCACTGTTGGGGTTGTCCATGAGGGTCCTGACATTCCAGGTCCTGAACTTCATTTTGAGGAGTGGAAAATGCCTGTGTGTGAGTTCTTTTACCGTGGGGTGGCCATTGCCACATGGGCTTGGCAGAGCAAGGTCTTAGTCCAGTGGCATTGGGGTCCAAGATGACTGGAGGCCAGGCACTGCTGTATGAGCCCAGTTACCTATGGCGGGATATGAGCCGTAAGCTCGGCGCTGAGCAGCGCCCTTCGGTGAGGTGGTGAGAGATCCGAGACCTGAAAAGTGAGGTGAGAGATTTGAGGTAATGCTTCTCTCTCACAGGTTTCAGCTCCTGACTGAGGGCAGGCTAGATCCAAGGTCGTCCCATCCTCTGTCATCGAACTACAGTACTCGGACAATGCTTGCATCTGTGCACAATCAGAGGCTGAACTCCAAGCCATCGTCAACACGTTCAACGAGGTGTATCAAAGCATGGGCCTTACGTTAAACAGCCGTAAGACAAAGATCCTCCACTAACCTGACCCCGCCACACAGTACTGCCCCCCGGTCATCAAAATCCACGGCGCGGCCATGGACAACGTGGACCACTATTCATACCTCGGGAGCCTACTATCAGCAAGGGCAGACATCGAGGACGAGATCCAACACTGCCTCCAGTGCGCTAGCATAGCCTTCGGTTGCCTGAGGAAGAGAGTGTTCGAAGACAAGGACCGTAAATCTGGCACCAAGCCTATGGTCTACAGGACTGTAGTGTTGGCCACCCTCCTATATGGCTCAGAGACATGGACCATATACAGTAGACACCTCAAAGTGCTGGAGAAATACCACCCAACGCTGCTTGCGCAAGATCCTGCAAACCCACTGGGAGGACAGACACCAACGTTAGTGTTCTCAATCAGGCCAACATTGAAGCACTGACCACACTCAACCAGCTCCATTGGGTGGGCCACATTGTCCACATGCCCGACACAAGACTCTCAAAGCAAGCGCTCTACTCGGAACTCCTACACGGCAGGCGAGCCCCAGGTGGGCAGAGGAAATGTTTCAAGGACACCCTCAAAGCCTCCCTGATAAAGTGCAACATCCCCACTGACACCTGCGAATCCCTGGCTAGAGACTGCCCTAAGTGGAGAAAGAGCATCCGGGAGGGCGCTGAGCACCTCGAGTCTCCTCGCCGAGAGCATGCAGAAATCAAGCACAGGCAGCGGAAAGAGCGTGCGGCAAACCAGACTCCCCACCCACCCTTTCTTTCAACCACTGTCTGTCCCACCTGTGACGGAGACTGTAATTCCCGTATTGGACTGTACAGTCACCTGAGAACTCACTTTTGGAGTGGAAGCAGGTCTTCCTCGATTTCGAGGGACTGCCTATGATGACGATGGCTGGTCATAAATATATTTTGTCCCATCATTTTAAAAATGGAAATGTACAGCTGGGGGCAACTCAAACTTCCACATAAGAATGGTGCTGTCTATCTAAATCAGAGACTCACTCACTCATCTCCATATCTTCCCCTCATCCGCAGAACTATCTCCCTCTCCTCGGCCTATAGCTTCACTGCCAGCTCTTTCCGTCAGAGCTGTGAATTTATGCCTGACTCGGAGACGTGCCTGGATTTTCAGAGCGAAGCGCAAAATCTCTGTGGTGTTGCTGGAGTTAAATCAAACAAACCCTCCGAGCTGTCGGAATGGGGAAAGTCTGTGTGCACTAACACCAAAATAAATTCAGAGAACTTAGTAAATGGAGCGTTTCATGGCTCTGCACGTTTGTTGAATTAATTGCTGCGATTATCCATGAATAGAAAATGAACCTGTGTTGAGTGAAGGAAGGGACTTGCATTTACCTCCTGCCTTTCACGACCTCGGGATGTTCCAAGCGCTTTCCAGCCAATTCAGTATGTTTTTGGTGTAGACGCTGTTGTAATGTATGGAAACGCAGCTGCCACTCTGCACACAGCAAGGTCCCACAAACAGCGATGGGTTACACGACCCGATAATGGGTAGAAATTAGTTTGTGTCTGTTTTTGGGCCCAGCCCAGACTCGGTGCTACAGCAGTAGCGCGCGCCCGAACCAACAGGCACAAGGCCCGGCCTGAAATTGGGCAATCTGGCCTTATCTAAATATTTGACGGTGCCCATCTCCCTGCCGGAAGAATCAGTTTTGGGCTGTTTGTCTCGCTGCAGCCGGCTTGAGGTTAGTCCCGGGAGTGAGGGATGGGGGCAGGGGGAGGGGCAGGTGTTGAGGGTGGCTGACTGCGGCCAACAGAAGTGCAGTGGAGCCAGGAGGAACACTGCTGGCTCCCTATTAAAACTAAAGAGAATCTTTTACTTACCTTTTTGGTGGCGGCCCTTTGTTGGGCCGCATTTATGCCAGCAAGACGTCAGCGGAGTTGCCGGGTGCCTGCTCTCCGCTCGAGGCAGCCCAAATTTCCTGAGGGGATCCTAAAGCAGGCGTTAGGCCCTTCATTAGTAAAGGCTCGGAGAAAACTATTTGCAATGAAGAGCAATTTCTACCCCAAACTGTTTTTCCTGAGTTTGGTTGAGGGATATATCATGGCCAGGATACTTGGGAGAACTCCCTCACCCTTCGGTAGAATAGTACCATTGGATTTTTTATGCCTACTTAAGTAGATCTAATGTCTCATCTGAAAGACATACCTCCAACAGTGCAGCGCTTCCTCAGTACTGCACTGGATTGCCAGCCTAGATTAGGTGGTCAAGTCTCTGGAGTGGGACTTGAACCCACAACCTTCAAAATCAAGAGGGGAGAGTGCTACCCTGAGCCAAGGCAAATAGAAAAGGGGTTGCTTGGAAAGTTGTATCAGGTGGTTGAAGGGCTGCTTTCAAGGAGCTTGTGGCAGAGTCCTTCACTCAAGACATTGAAACGTATCTGTGAAACACGCAAGGTGGCTGCTGTTATCTCCTAGGACTCATTTTTGATCGCCTTTGGAGGTCGAAGGAATTTCGCTGAATTTTTTACCCACTGTGTCTGCTTTTGTGCCTCTCCCAGGAACTGACACGGCCACTGGTGGATGGGAAGCATTGAGGTTGCTTAGTTGCAACACGGCTGAATGAGACAGACTGCAAGGACCAGGTGGTCTTTTTCTGTCTGGCTTTTTCATATGGTCCTGTGGGAAAAGTACATTTTTCAAAAGGAGTATTTCCATCCGACAGAACTTATGTTTTGCCGACCTACTATCTAGAGGTTTTTGCTGTGCACAATACAACTTCAGCACCACGACAACCTGCATGGCCAAAACGTCCTAATTGAGGATGTTCTGGCTGCTTCGCAAGGCCAGTTCACGAATCGGTCCTGGCATGATTGAAGATCAATGTGTACCTTAAATTACCAATTTAAAGTAAAAGTTTCCCATCAATAGCTCAGTCCGCCACCTAGTGTGGAACTGAACCACAGGAAGAACAACTTGCATTTGTATAGTGCCTTTAACATAGTAAAACATCCCAAGGCGCTTCACAAGAGCATTTTAAAACAAAATTTGACACCGAGCCACATAAGATGATGTTAGGACAGATGACCAAAAACATGGTCAAAAAGGTAGGTTTTAAGGAGCATCTTAAATGTGGAAAGAGAGGTGGTGCGGTTTCGGGAGTGTATTCCAGAGCTTAGAGCTGAAGAAATGGCCGCCAATGGTAGAGCGATTAAAATCAGGGATTCGCAAGAGGCCAGAATTAGAGGAGCGCAGACATCTCGGGAGGTTGTGGGGCTGGAGGACATTACAGAGATAGTGAGGGGCAAAGCCATGGAGGGTTTCAAAACAAGGGTGCCAGGCTCAACCCTTGGTTGGGCTGAGTTAGCTCATCTCAACCAATGGCAAAGACAGGAGGTTCTACAATTGTGCTCAGTGCCCCTAACCAGAAAGAGCGGGAGCAGCAACCAGGTTTCACACCCCTGGTTGCTATTCAGTGCTGCCTGCCCCCGCCCCCCACCCCCAGTGGGAAGTG
This sequence comes from Pristiophorus japonicus, assembly GCF_044704955.1. NCBI lineage: Eukaryota > Metazoa > Chordata > Chondrichthyes > Pristiophoridae > Pristiophorus > Pristiophorus japonicus. Next base: position 40,889,386 of record NC_091977.1, read on the forward strand.
TATGTGCATGGCTGTCCAATGAGAATGGCACCATGGCCAGTTGTGATGCCTTGCACAGAGTGCTGATAATTGTTACAGAATCACACGTGAAGGATGGACACTTCGGCAGGGTACCAGAGAGCTGCCAATGCACCTGGACTATACAACAGGGTGAGTTAGTGCCTTCAGGAGAGGAGGAGTAGAACAAATATACTGAAAAATCAGAATATTAAATGATAATATGCCAAAGGCAGAGTGGCCGTCCTGATTCACTAACAATATCTGTTGACTACAGAAACATTGGATTGATTTAGATTGTAATCTCTCCTGCTAGCTGTACTTCTGTGTTCACATTCATTGTGACTGCCTCATTGAAGCACGCAAGCAAAGGACTCGCAGAATACCCAATGGCAACCAATCAAAGCTTTCTGTATTCATTACAGTGTGAAGGTTAAATCTTCTCAACAGACAGGACTGCTGACCTCTGGAATGCAACTATATCTACCGCTGTACTTTATTGGAAATGTAGTTATATTTCTCTTTAATTTTTTCCTTTCTTTTAAATATATACATATATATATCTATGGCTGGGGCTCTTTTCTCTAAAAAAGAGAAGCAGAGGGGTGACCTAATGGAGGTCTTTAAAATGATGAAGGAATTTGATAGGGTTGACATCGAGATGTTTCAACTTATCGATTTCAAAATTCGCATGTTTTCAAATCCCACCATGGCTTCGCCCCTCCCTGTCTCTGTAATCTCCTTCAACCTCACAACCCCCCGAGATGTCTGCTCTCCTCTAATTCTGCCCCCTTGAGCATCCTTGGTTATAATCGCTCGACAATTGGAGGCCGGAGACAGCAATCCGCTTCCTTTGAGGGGCGCACGGCCCCAATTCCGCGTTGGGGGTGGAACTTCTGGGCCGAGCACAGAAGTCCCGCCCCCGGAAGGTTGCCGCCCCCAATCGGGGCGCATGGCAACTTCGGGGCCTAAGAGTTGCAAGCCACGTCCTGTCACTGCTTGTCTTTTACACATTCATGCCCCAATGCCTACCTTTTCTAAAATAAACAATAAAACCCAGTGGTGAAAGACAACAATCTCTTCCTTGTTCCTCTGGTCAGCCAGTTATCTGTGGCACAGAGAAACCTGTCACCTCATGCAAGTTGCTCGTACATGGCAATCCACTTGGGTCCAGCTTCCGTTTTCCCAATATGGGAATGCACACGCTCTCCACGCAACCCCACCAGTCCAGAAAGCTTAGGTGCAGGTCGGCACCAGGCAAGGTTTAGAGGCACCCTACTCGCCCGGCCGCCCTCCCGCAGGTGCATGCTGGGATACTGCTGGAGTTTAACCAGCTAAATCCAAGCAGCCTACCAGAGCTGAGCTTCTCACTGCTTGTCCAGCTACGACCAACCAACTCCTCTGCAGCTCAGTGAGAAGAACGCCAGTCTTCTTTCTTCATTGATACATCTTTGTCAAGTAAGGGATATGGATCAAAGGCGGGTAAATGGCGTTCAATCAGAGATCAGCCATGATCTAATACAATGGCAGAACAGGCTGGAGGGGGTTGAATGGCCTACCCCCATGCCTATGTTCTTCTGGCAGGAATATCTAAGACATAGAAACATAGAAACATAGAAAATAGGTGCAGGAGTAGGCCATCCGGCCCTTCTAGCCTGCACTGCCATTGAATGAGTTCATGGCTGAACATGCAACTTCAGTACCCCATTCCTGCTTTCTCGCCATACCCCTTGATCCCCCTAGTAGTAAGGACTTCATCTAACTCCCTTTTGAATATATTTAGTGAATTGGCCTCAACAACTTTCTGTGGTAGAGAATTCCACAGGTTCACCACTCTCTGGGTGAAGAAGTTTCTCCTCATCTCGGTCCTAAATGACTTACCCCTTATCCTTAGACTGTGACCCCTGGTTCTGGACTTCCCCAACATTGGGAACATTCTTCCTGCATCTAACCTGTCTAAACCCGTCAGAATTTTAAACGTTTTTATGAGGTCCTCTCTCATTCTTCTGAACTCAGTGAATACAAGCCCAGTTGATCCAGTCTTTTTTGTTATGTCAGTCCCGCCATCCCGGGAATCAGTCTGGTGAACCTTCGCTGCACTCCCTCAATAGCAAGAATGTCCTTCCTCAAGTTAGGAGACCAAATCTGTACACAATACTCCAGGTGTGGCCTCACCAAGGCCCTGTACAACTGTAGCAACACCTCCCTGCCCCTGTACTCAAATCCCCTCGCTATGAAGGCCAACATGCCATTTGCTTTCTTAACTGCCTGCTGTACCTGCATGCCAACCTTCAATGACTGATGTACCATGACACCCAGGTCTCATTGCACCTCCCCTTTTCCTAATCTGTCACCATTCAGATAATAGTCTGTCTCTCTGTTTTTACCACCAAAGTGGATAACCTCACATTTATCCACATTATACTTCATCTGCCATGCATTTACCCACTCACCTAACCTATCCAAGTCACTCTGCAGCCTCATAGCATCCTCCTCGCAGTTCACACTGCCACCCAACTTAGTGTCATCCGCAAATTTGGAGATACTACATTTAATCCCCTCGTCTAAATCATTAATGTACAGTGTAAACAGCTGGGGCCCCAGCACAGAACCTTGCGGTACCCCACTAGTCACTGCCTGCCATTCTGAAAAGTACCCATTTACTCCTACTCTTTACCTCCTGTCTGACAACCAGTTCTCAATCCACGTCAACACACTACCCCCAATCCCATGTGCTTTAACTTCGCACATTAATCTCTTGTGTGGGACCTTGTCGAAAGCCTTCTGAAAGTCCAAATATACCACATCAACTGGTTCTCCCTTGTCCACTCTACTGGAAACATCCTCAAAAAATTCCAGAAGATTTGTCAAGCATGATTGCCCTTTCACAAATCCATGCTGACTTGGACCTATCATGTCACCTCTTTCCAAATGCGCTGCTATGACATCCTTAATAATTGATTCCATCATTTTACCCACTACTGAGGTCAGGCTGACCGGTCTATAATTCCCTGTTTTCTCTCTCCCTCCTTTTTTAAAAAGTGGGGTTACATTGGCTACCCTCCACTCGATAGGAATGGTGAAGTATTGCTTGTATGAACCTGCAAATTAAAATGTGCAATATTAATGTAGAATTAATGCACTCAGGTCAAAGTCCTCCGCTATTTTAACAGAGGTGTTAGTTAATCGATTTATAATAGCGGAGAGAGAAATTTGATACAGGCATGTTAGGGGTTCACAGGATAACATCACTGGCATTGACTGCCAGGCTCTAATCTGTCCCAAGTTCTCCAGCTCACTGAAAATGTCAAGGAGCTGGGTATGTCACCCAACTCATTGGCCCCAAGTTTCCACATGATTTGCTCCTGATTTTTAGGAGCAACTGGTGTAGAACGGAGTATCTTAGAAATCGGTATTCTCCACATTGAGTGTGCTCCAGTTCTAGTCAGTTAGAACAGTTTCACTTTTGAACAGAATTTTTTTTTCAAAAGGGGACGTGTCCGACCACTTACGCCTGTTTTCAAAGTTTCCACAGTGAAAACTTACTCCAAACTAACTTAGAATGGAGTAAGTGAAGATTGTTGTACGCTGGAAACAACCTTGTCTACACTTTAGAAAATCAGGCGTAGGTTACAAATTAGGCGTAGGGAACGAGGTGGGGGGGGAGGGGGGGAAGGGAAGTCATTAAATTGTACAATCAATCCTTAGTTATACTTATACAAATATTATACAAATAAATCAAACCTGAATAAAAATGTATAAGCAAAGAAAATATTAAATAAACCATCTTCCTACCTGTGTGAAACAGCAGCAGTTGCTGTGCTTCAGGCAGGCCTTTCATGTTGGAGACAGGCAGGGGTGTGGCGTCAGTGTCTCGTCTCGAAGGCAGCGGCAGGCAGCAAGCAGCCTTCGAGCTGAGCTGCGGTGCTTGAGGCAGGCCTTCATTCCCCGCGAAGATGCAGCACCCGGACGGACTTGAGGCCATTCGGCCATGGGATTGCAGCGGCGTCAGTGGCTGGCCGGGAGCCGAAGAATGAACACAGGACACACGCAGCTGCAGATTTAAAATTCTTTAGGCCGTTCGGCCACGCTTATGGGGCGGCGTCAGTGGCTCGAAGGCAGCCGAAGAATCAGGAGCGGACGTGATGCCATTCGGCCATGGGATTGCAGCGGCGTCAGTGGCTGGCCGGGAGCCGAAGAAAGAACAGCAGCAGCCTTCGAGCTGTGAGGGGGACTGACTGAGGCCATTTGGACAGGGAGAGGCAGCCACATCGACATCTTTATATTTAAATTTGAAGAATGGATGCACCACATATTATGCAATGGTTTGCTTCCTCATGCAAGAAATTCTTTGTTCTTGGTGGATGTTGATCCATTGCAAAGTTGAATTGCCACTTTTATTTCTCCAAACACGCAGTCCTTAATTTGCAGGCACCGGTTCTGCAAGTTTAGCAGTGAAAAGCTGAACTCACTGATTTCAGCAGGTGATTTATTCAGCAGTGCTGCTAAAAGCACTCCCTCACACACAGAAATATCAAGAAAATTAAAATACAAGCCTTTGCAGGGGTCCAAGAAACAAATCTTCACTTTTTCTGCAGTACTTTTAAAAATGGCCGAGTGCCAATGCGCATGCGCGAACGCTCCAACGTGCACGCGCAAGGTTGCCGGCACCAAGAAGACTCATTTCAATTGTACCCGCCCCCTCCTACTTACAAAATCAGCGCGAATGGTAGGCTCCGTCCCCCGTGCGCTGTGCCAAGCAGACATCGAGCTCCAAGGAGCTCGAGAATACCGCACTTTTTTTCCGGCGCCGTTTTCAGCGCGAAAAACAAGCGCCCAGCTCTGAGGTGCGCCTTTTTCACCGCGTGTGCAAACTTGGGGCCTATATTACTCCAGGCCTCAGGATCAGCACAGGAATTGTCAGGACAACCTTTTGTACCAAATCTAATCCCTTCCTAAGCAGAACTGTGAATGGATTTCCTCCCATGTTATTAACTGTTAGACTACCACCTTCACTTTCCAATGTCTGCCAGCCAGCTTATCAGAGGATAATTCTATATTCAGTTATTTCCCCATCACAATGCCAGCATCACTCAGCAGGCATTTTATGCCAATTTATAATGATCCAACACACCGCAGTTGGCACTAAACTCCAATGTAGAGTCAGGATGAAGAAACAAATAGATACAGTGAGGCAAATGAAAGACCTCATCCAAATTACAGTGGAATCCTCCCCAACATTGTAATACCAGTTTGATTATTCATTCCACAACCACCTCTTGCCACAGTCTCAGTGCAAAGCCAAGTAAATACAGCAGTAATGTTAGCATACTGCCTGTCTGCGTTGCAAATGAACAGTTGTAATTTTCTTAAATACAGTGCTGAGTGGTGGGGATTGCCTCTGAATCAGAAGGTTGTGGGTTCAGGCCCCATTCCAGAGACCTGAGCACACCAATCCAGGCAGACACTCCAGTGCAGTACCGAGGGAGTGCTGCACTGTCGGAGGTGCTGTCTTTCAGATGAGATATTAAAACCGAGCCACCGTCTGCCGCTCGGGTGGCCATAAAAGATCCCGAGGCACTGTTCTGTGCCAGCAACAGGCACGATGAGCCAAATGGCCTCCTTCTGTGCTGGAGCAGTCTATGATTCTAAGAGCAGAGACATTCTCCCCGGTGTCTGGGCCCAAATTGGAATCCACACCTGCACTCAGCAGGCATGGGCTTTGCTGGGTCTCAAAGTGGATTGTTGTAGTGAATTCCCGGGGTCACCTCGGAACACCCAGGATAAGCCGTTAACGTTTTCCAGGGGCATGCAGGAAGATAGGCACACACTCACCACCAGGATTTGGAAGCAGGGGAAATGAGGTAGAACCACAGAGATGGTCGAGAGGAGATTTACGAGGGTGTTGACAGGATTACAAGGATGTTGCCAGGACTGGAGACTTTAGCGATGGGGAAAGATTGGATAGGCTGAGGTTGTTTTCTTTGGAACAGAGGAGGCTGAGCGGAGATTTGATTGAGGTGTATAAAATTATGAGGGGCCTGGATAGAGTGGATTTCCCTTAGCAGAGAGGTTAATATCCAGGGGGTATAGATTTAAAGTAATTGGTAGAAGGATTAGAGGGGAGTTGAGGAGAACTTTTTTCACCTAGAGAGTGGTGGGGGTCTGGAACTCACTGCCGAGAGGTAGAGACCCTAATCACATTTAAAAAGTACTTGGATATGCACTACAAGGCTACGGACCAATAGCTGGAAAGTGGGATTAGTTTGGATAGCTCTTTTTCGGCCGGCACAGACAAAATAGGCTGAATAGCCTCTTTCTGTGCCATAAATTTCTATGATTCCATGATTCTAACCCAAGCGATCTAAATTCTGCTCCAAATTCCAGCACCCCCATGCCTGATGCTCAGCAACCTCCCCCCTCCCCGCCACATCCCACATCCTACATCCTCCAGGGGTGAACCATTCTATTTGCGCCCTACCTCCCATTAGGAATTTTCAGTCTCTTATCTTTTTCCACACTCTCGGGTTTCAATATTTATTTATGTTGTATTTTCCCTCTGGTTTTCCACACTCCCTCCTGTCCTGAAGATTTTTGCTCCTTGCTGGAGTCGTGTTCCACGTCCTGAGGTTGTTCTCCAGTATTTCAGCCAATGGGCCATTATTCATGTGTGAAGCTTGAAAGTGAGTGTCGACAAGCTGTTCTCTCATGGGGGCCATCGCAGTCAAGCCTCCTCATCAGAAGTACATACCCATGCACACATGGTCAATTGCACGAGAGGTCACTGTATAGCCGTGAGGAACAGGAACTTGGAATCTTTTCCTTTCCTTAACCCAATGGGGAGGAGGTCATTGGTCTTGGCTCATTTCATGATGATTGTCCCATCATTCTTGCTGGAATCAAAATAGAAAATGCTGGGGAAAAAATCAGCAGGTCAGGGAGCATCTGTGGAGCGAGATTAATGTTTCAGGTCAATGACCTTTCGTCACTTTTTCCCGTTCTGACGAAACATTAACCTGTTTCTCTCTCCACAGATGCTGCCTGACCTGCTGGGTGTCTCCAGCATTTTTTGCTTCTATTATTTAAGGTAACTTGCATGTTGATGTGAAAGATGTGGTGGGTTTGGTTCTTCATCAATACTTTGCTGCTGTCTTCACAAAAGAGAGGGACGCTGCAGACATTGTAGTTAAGGAGGAGGAATGTGAAATATCAGAATAGGACGATCTTAGAGATTAAGGGGCTGAAATTGCGTATCGCCCCGGTTGGGGGCGGTAACGTTTTCGAAGTTGGGTATTCTGCCCCCGGCGCAGACGTCCCACCCCGGAAGCGAAATTGGGCTTACCCCCCGGCAGGAGGTGGACGCAATGTCGCGGGTTCCATTTTCTCTCAGGCGAAATCGGGAGTGCTACCCGGCGAAGGTCGGAGCGCTGCGCATTCCATGGGCCCTCCCTCCCCTTCCGTTAAAGGGGAGGGACGCTGCGAACTCTGCAGGCCTTTTGATGGGCCTCCCTCGGCCAACAGGGATGCGGGTGGTCGCAGCCCGGCAATAAAATGGTGCCGGGTTGCACCAGCGCAGCACGGAACCCGCGGAATCAGCAGACAGCGGCCCGCCCGGTGAGTCAGATATAAAGAAATGGAAGCGCACCTCCCTTTTAACATTCGCCCCACGAGCGGAGTGCTGGAGCTTTGCACGTATGGATGTGGGGTGAGAGACAGGATCAAGGTCAGCTATGATGGCTTCAACAAGGAAATAGCTGAGCAACACCTTTTAGGACTACATCTTAATGATGACCAGATGGTGAGATGCTGGAGGGCTGCCATCACTTGTGTAACTGTGCGAGGAATGAATCACTACCTCAAGGTGATGAGGAAATGAAATCGGAGAGACAAATGCAGAAGGTATAAATCATGTCCGCATTTGATTCAAAAATAATATATGGTTTCGAGTCTTAAAGCTGAGCACGTCCGCAATGTGTACCTGACCTTTGATCCCGGAGGTGAGCAGGACTGGCCCTTTAACAGTGTTACATGCTTCTGAATTAAGAAAACAAACAAACTCTTTGACAGATGCTTCGTTCAGCAAATAGAAAGAATGCAACTGAGGCCGGGATTTTTCATTTAAAAAAAGTCATGAAACCTTGATGAAGACTAAATAAGCCCAGGAGGGCTGCTGTAAACTATAATAAGAAGGAAAAACAAAGCGCAAGTTGGAAATACTGGTTCCTTTGTAAAGAATTCCAGTTTCCATAACACAACTATCAGTTAATGCAATGTGAATTATAATTTAATGTGAAATTATTTTTGTGGCAAGCGTCCAGGCAGCACTGATTTGGCTTCTCAGATAGAAAAGTGGTTGATACAACAGCTTCACAATTGCAGGCTGCAATTCTATTCAGTACCTTTCAATTACCTGTTCCTCTTTCACTGTTTTGTGAAGGCAACAATTACTATAGTTAAGAACCTGCTCTCTGCCGCACAATACCTGTGACGGTAACCTGATGCACGAGGCATTGTTCATTTGAAAGGATTTCATGGCACCCCACGCTGAGTTCTCTCACTCTGGGCTTTGTCTGTCCCTGAAGGATGAACTTAATGGCTGCAAGTGGACGGCTTAAGTGGTTCAGGATTGAGTGTCCCTACTCCAGCAACCGTCTGGCAGGTCAGTTTGTTGATGAGCAAATGGCAACTCGCTAACATATATTCACAGCTCTTGAGTTGAAAAGATCGTCAGTCAGACTCTTCCGAGCGGTGAGATGCAGGCGCTGAGGATTTCCAACGGGCGGGTGGGTTTTATTATTATGACTGATGGCGGATCTGGGTGCCAATTCACGGTAACCATTCTTCCCCCAAGTGTCATTTTACGGTTGAGTTCATTCCAGAGATATTGCTGACAAAGTATCAATTTTTGATGTGGAAATTTTCCGTCGAATGTCGCGTTTACTTTGTTTGTCGCTTGCTTCAGGCAAGAGTTCTTGGCATTGTTTCAATGTTTTGGGGTTTTAAATGGGTTTTGCGGATGGCTAGTTAGCTCGAGTGTCGTGTTGTTTGTGTAAAGAGCGGGAAACAATTGAGACCAGATGAGCTCTATTTCATCATTATGTGCTATCATTCCGAGCTTTTCACATGGGGACAGTGGATTATCGAGTGCTGACTTAATGGCTAATCAGCAGGCTCCAAGGGCCAAATGACCTACTCCAGCTCCTATTTCTTATGTGCAGCGATCTGATTTATATATCGTGGATCTACTGTGGCATTTCTGACAGCGAGACAGAGGTTACAGTGTTGCAGAGGAGAGTGGTCTGGGATGCAAGAAAGAAAGACTTGCATTTCTATAGCACCTTTCACGACCACCGGACGTCCCAAAGCGCTTTACAGCCAATTAATTACTTTTGAAGTGCAGTCACTGTTGTAATGTAGGAAATGCGGCAGCCAGTCTGTGCACAGCAAGCTCCCACTCACAACAATGTGACAATGACCAGATAATCTGCAAGATATTCTGTATAAATTGGGAGGAGTTAGGGCCCAAGAGACTTTCAGGGGGAGATGGGTTGGATGTCAGATTCACTATTCCATTAGTCACTGCCAGCCTTTATCCTTGTTTTAGCTCGTCCATCACTAAAACTGGTACCCACCTTTAGACTCAATTTCTCCAATGCCCTCATTACTGGCCTCCCATCCTCCACCCTCCATAAGCTCACTCCTGATCGAAAATGCAGCCACGTGTCCATTCCCACATTCGGTCTCATTCTCCTATCACCCTCCTGATCTATATTGGCTCCCAGTTTTCCAACATGTGAAAACTTAAATGCTCATCCTTATCTTCAAATCCTTTCTAGGGCTCACATCACCCAATCTCTGCAACTTCATCCAGTCTTTCATTCTCCCCACTTCCGCCCTTCGTTCATCCAGTTCTGGATATTTCTGCACATCCCCACCCTTCATTGCTCCAGTCATGACAGAGCCAGCCTGTTAAAAGCCCACTCATTTTGAAACGCTCTCCTGAAAGTCCTCCATCTCCCCACTTCTCCTTTAAAAATGTTCACAAAACCCAACGTTTTTTCAAGTTTTTTGGTCGCCCTCCCCCCCACCGTGGCTCAGATTTTGTTCCCTTATGCATTCACATTTATTTTGTTCTCCCCACCATGACCCCTCTAAAGCACCGAAGGGCATTCTGTACATCAAAGGCACTATATAAATACAAGTTGCTGTTGTTGTTCAAAATCTTTGCAATGATTCATAAGCACTAGGTGGTAACTTCCAGTATGTTTGGACTGGCACAAGATAATCAGAGTCTCAGACGGGAAAAGAATAGAGAATGCCGTCAACTTTAAGATGAAGCTGGGAATTGGGAAAAATGGTTCATTGTGTGGATGGGAGTGCAATCAGAGAATGACAGTGGGCGGGAGCAGTCAAAGGCTCCTGCTTCAGTGGGTTTGTGATCTCTCGGAAGAGTTACTGAGAATTGGTTGGGAGGGATGGATGCATCTGTAGAATCCAGGCACACACACACGCACACAGAAAGGGGTGCGAAGAGGTAGAGTCCCGCACGCGCCCAGATGCCCCAAAACATCCACCAAGGGACACAAAAATCCTGCATGTGCCGGAGATAGGAAATCTTTGGGGAAGGAGCAAGGTAGAAAACTGGAGATCCAGGAATCACATCGTCAAATACGTATATTATCTAATGTCAGCTGTGGCTCAGTGGGCAGCACACTCACCTCTGAGTCAGAAGGTTGTCTGTTTAAGTCCCACTCCAGGGACTCGAGCACGAAAAATCTAGGCTGACACTCCGGTGCAGTGCTGAGGGAGTGCTGCACTGTTGGAGTGCTGTCTTTCGGAGGACAAGTTAAACTGAGGCCCCGTCTGCTCTCTCAAGTGGACGTAAAAGATCCCGTGGCACAATTTTGAATAAGAGCAGGAAAGTTATCCCCGGTGTCCTGGCCAATATTTATCTCTCAATCAACATCACAAAAACAGATTATCTGGTCATATTCACATTGCTGTTTGTGGGAACTTGCTTGTGCGCAAATTGGCTGCCGTGTTTCTTACATTACAACAGTGACTACAATCCAAAAATACTTCATTGGCTGTAAAGTGCTTTGAGACATCTGGTGGTTGTGAAAGGCACTATATAAATCCATCTTTAATGATGGGAGTGATAATGTAACATGGCTGCTGCAAGGACTTGGAAACAATTTTTATCAGTGATGGGCTTAGAGAACGTGAGGCAGTATTTAACTGCTTTTTGATTGGTTTCCTGGAAGCAATCGTAATGTTTTGTACCATACAGTACAACGAAGATTTTATCACACCCTTTGGAAAATGACTGAATACAAAACTTTTATAAATATATTTTAAACACTTGAAAGACATCATATGGCACTTTACCACATTTCTCAAGCATCTTAAAGCGGGTTGCATATAATTAATTACGCTTTGGTGCAGTTACTGTTACGTAGACAAGCACGGCAAACAATTTGCTCACAACAAGGTAGGCTTGCCAATTCTGGTTGAACGTAATCCTGGAGGTTTGACCACTTGACGTCTGATCATGTGATGTCTGTAAATGTTATTAAAATTATCTTCTAAAGCTTGCGCTTGATTTCTGCATGCTCTCGGCGATGAGACTCGAGGTGCTCAGCACCCCCCCCCCGAATGCACTTCCTCTACTTAGGGCGATCTTTGGCCAGAGACTCCCAGGTGTCGGTGGGGATGTTGCAGGCAGCGGAAAGAGCTTGCGGCAAACCTATCCCACCCACCCTTTTCCTCAGTCCCACCTGTGACAGAGACTGTGGTTCTCGTATTGGACTGTTCAGCCACCTAAGGACTCATTTTAAAAGTGGAAGCAAGTCTTCCTCGATTCCGAGGGACAGCCTATAATGATGATGATGATGAAAGCTTGGGTCTCCTGTCGTTCAGTATCTTTGTTCCTAGTTTTGCACCAACGGCTGTTACGGGAGATGTTCCGAGAACCAGAAGACCATCCGTGAGCAGAGGAAGAGGGGAAACCGAGGGGCGGGCAAGATGGGATGCTCGAATTCACCACATTACTGGCAACATTCCCTCTAAGCTGCGCAGCTCTATGCCGGTTCCCTGCATCCTGGAACCAGCTTTTTCAATGTTAATTTTCGAGCATGCGTGAAACTGTGAATGGACCATGCAGCCTCTTAAAGGGCCGCACACCCAAACAATATTAGGGGTAACATTGGTTGCTGATGTTGCTGTTCCCGGGGCTGGAGTTAGAGTTGGGTCTGGGGTTGGGTTTGGGAGCAGGAAAAACTGGGCTCCTCTATCGGCTTTATTCTACCCTTGTATTCCAATCCCTTTATCAAATTCTGTTCCTTGACAAGAAATGCAGGAGACAATCTGCTTTCAGACATCTCTGAGAGTAGTTTGCGCTGATATCCTCCCATCTTCCATTCGTCGGTACTTCCCTCCACAGGCTATTTACTTAGTTGCGTCCTCAAGGATATATTACTGAAATAAGCTCTGAAACCACAGTGTTTTGACTGTGTTCTTCATTAATAAAAGTCTGTTAATTGTTCATCTGATCATTATTACTTGTTAGAATAGGCTGACATAGAAATGAATAAGGAGACATTTTAGCTTTTAATAGACATTTAAATGAGCCATTTGCACTTTGGGGTACGAGTACTTCATTCAGTAAATCGAACCAATCGGTCTGATACCAGGAGAAGGCAGGTAGCTCACTTGTAAGTGTCATTAGATGCAGATTTAAGTCAATGGCGAATCGACCTCTTTCATACATGCTGGTGCAGTAAACTGTTCTCTATGCATTTTCTTAGTGAATTTTATTATCAATGTTTTGTCTCACTTGAAGGCTTCATCACAGCTATAATTAATTCTCAAAGACGCCAAGCATTGGCTGTAATTAAGTCTCCAAGAAAGATGAAATGCTGGCAACGAAATGACTTAAAACAGAACTGGCTTTGTGGAGTTCTATTCATCTATTCACTTCATGTCCATGCAGAATATTGTCACTGTCCAGTAGTCTACCAGTTGTTGTAGGGCACTGTTCTTGAACTACAACTTTCATCGCCTAACCGTTCCCAGCAGCTGCCAAGTTCTTTCTTTCTTTCTTTCTTTCTTTCTTTCTTTTTTTCTTTCTTTCTTTCTTTCTTTCTTTCTTTCTTTCTTTTCTTCTTTTTTTCTTTCTTTCCTTTTCTTTCTTTCCTCTTCTTTCTTTCCTCTTCTTTCTGCTATCTTTCCTTCTTTTCCTTCTTTCCTCCCTTTCTTCCCACCTCTTTCTCGCTATCTCTCTCTCATCCAAATCTGGTGGCTTTTACTGGGAAGAGGCAGATGAAAGAAATCTTGGGAGCAGAATTTTTCCTCTGGTGTTTCCACTGGAAATCCTGATGCTGCCCAGTGGATGAAAAATTGAGCACAAATGTTTTTCAACCAGAGATTGAACTCCAAGGCAGTATGTCTAATGGAATGTTTTTATAACTCAGTTTAAGCCCTATGTTAATACATTTTAGGAAATTCTACATGTTGCTTTCGCGTCTGGTTCTTCACTCCCATACTAATTACTTTACAGTTATTAATAATGATCTGCATCTGCCATCTATTGGCCCAATACCTGAAATGTCAAAATAATTATTATCATGAGTGCCCATTCATGGCTCCTGTCAGCTGTTTTCCAGATTATTTTCAAATCTGCACTGCCCGCTTTTCTATGACTATCTGTTATTTGCTAATGTGAAACTTTACTAAAAGTTTTCTGAAAATCCAACTGTATTTTAATTGGATGGATATGACTACGGTTATGATATACAGAAAGTGACTATGTAATTAGACCAAAGAAAACAAGTGGATGAAAGTCAGTGCTAACAATTTACATAAAAAATTGTTCAAATTTTCAATTTCTATTTATTTCATAAAAGCATGTAGTTATTCATCACGTGGTCAATGAAGTAGAGATCAGTGGCTGTGAATCCTGGTGATAGTGGCCACCTCTGGGACTCATTTCTGGTGATCCATACAGGGTCGTTTTACAATAGGTCGGTGATGTCAATGGTAAACGAATGCCTTCATCGCCAACAACGACAGCACTGTCAATCAAGGTTTTCAAGGGTTATATGATCATCTGTCAGATTAGGAGCCGTCTTTTCTGGAACACTAAATGTGTGGCATCAGTTCCTTATATCAGCAAGCTTGCTCAAGCAGTTTCCAACACAATTTGTCTTTTCACGTGTAGGGTTACCATCCAGATATGCACATCATCAGGTCACCAGGTCACCAGCACTGTCATCACACCCATCTACAGACTCGCATACTAGTTTAATCCCCCTCCTGCGTCCCCCCCTCCATTATCCGAAAGGATGCTACTTCGAGCTGCAATTGTGGGACACCTGAAATGTGGAGAGAATAGGTAATTTCGGTTAAATTAATTCACATCAACTTTGCATTGGAACTGGGCTTTGTAAATCAAATTCCAAGACTGCCCCACAATTCATGAATCACAATCGCAGAGACATAAGAACACAAGAAATAGGAACAGGAGTAGGCCATATGGCCCCTTGAGCCTGCTCCGCCATTCAATAAGATCATGGCTGATCTGATCAATGACTCAGCTCCACTTCCCCGCCCGCTCCCCATAACGATAAAGGGATAAGGGGTTATGGGGAGCGGGTGTTCACATTCATGCCACCATAGATACGTTATGGTGGCATAAAGGTGAACACATCTTTTATATTGGTACTGGTTTTTTGAATGACAACCGTGGACCCAAAATTAATTTGACAATCGCTGTCATAAGAACATAAGAAATAGGAGCAAGTGTAGGACATTTGGCCCCTCGAGCCTGCTCCGCCATTTAATAAGATCATGGCTGATCTGGTCATGGACTCAGCTCCACTTCCCTGCCCGCTTCCCATAACTCTTTATTCCCTTATCGCTCAAAAATCTGTCGATCTCCGTCTTAAATATATTCAATGACCCAGCCTCTACAGCTTTCTGAGACAGAGAATTCCACAGAATTACAACCTTCTGAGAGAAGAAATTCCTCCTCATCTCAGTTTTAAATGGACGGCTCCTTATTCTGAGACTATGTCCCCTAGTTTTAGTTTCCCCATGAGTGGAAATATACTCTCTGCATCCACCTTGTCGAGACCCCTCATTATCTTATATGTTTCAATAAGATCACCTCTCATTTTTCCGAACTGCAGTGTGTATAGGCCCAACCTACTCAACCTATCTTCATAAGTCAACCCCCTCATCTCTGGAATCAACCTAGTGAACCTTCTCTGAACTGCATCTAATACAAGTATATCCTTCCTTAAATACGAGACCAAAACTGTACGCAGTACTCTAGGTGTGACCTCACCCAATACCCTGTACAGTTGTAGCAGGACTTCTCTGCTTTTATACTCCACCCCCCTTGCAATAAAGGCCAACATTCCATTTGCCTTCCTCATTATTGCTGTATCTGCATACTAACTTTTTGTGTTTCACCCTAACCCCAGGTCCCTCTGTACTGCAGCACTTAGCAAATTTTCTCCATTTAAATTGTAATTTGCTTTTCTATTTTTTCTGCCGAAGTGGATAACCTCACATTTTCCCACATTATACTCCATCTGCCAAGTTTTTGGCCACTCACTTAACCTGTCTATATCCCTTTGCAGATTTTTTGTACCCTCCTCACAATTTGCTTTCCCACCCATCTTTGTATCATCAGCAAACTTGGCTACATTACACTTGGTCCCTTCATCCAAGTCATTAATATAGATTGTAAATAGTTGAGGCTCCAGCATCGATCCCTGCGGCAGCCCTCTAGTTACTGTTTGCCAACCGGAAAATGACCCATTTATCCCGACTCTCTGTTTTCTGTTAGTTAGCCAATCCTTTATCCATATTACCCCCAACCCCGTGAACTTTTATCATATGCAGTAACCTTTTATGTGGCACCTTATCGAATGCCTTCTGGAAATCCAAATACACCACATCCACTGGTTCCCCCTTTTCCACCCTGCTCATTACATCCTCAAGGTACTCCGACAAATTTGTCAAACTTTATTTCCCTTTCATAAAACCATGCTGATGCTGCTTGATTGAATCATGCTTTTCCAAATGTCCCGCTTCTGCTTCCTTAATAATGGACTGCAGCATTTTACTAATGACAGATATAAGGATAACTGGTCTATAGTTTCCTGCTTTTTGATGTCTGCTTTTTTAAATAGGGGCGTTAAAAAATTTGCAGTTTTCCAATCCTCCCCAGAATCCAAGGAATTTTGGTAGATTACAACCAATGCATCCACTATCTCTGCAGCCACTTCTTTTAAGACCCTAGGATGTAAGCCATCAGGTCCAGGGGACTTGTCCACCTTTAGTCCCATTATTTTACCGAGTACTACTTCTTTAGTGATAGTCACTGGAAACGGTGCTAAACCTGCCATATTGGAACCGAGCCAACACAGGGAGCTGAGGCCCGTCTTTGCCTCTCCATTGCGGTCTCCAGATAAATGCACGCATTCTGTCTCATTTGTTAATCCTTTTACCTGCCTCAAGGTCCCCTTGTTTCATTGTTTTCTCAGCTGCTACCGATGTGAACATGAAGAGAGTGGACACTGTCAGTTGATGTGTTAACTACCTGAGGGATGGGCTTTGCAGGTGATACTGCAGTCATGGGGGAAATTCAAATGTTTAAAAACGTAGATGCACATTTTTTGCATTTCAACAAGTCACTTTGTGAAATGATTCCTGCTCCACATGTCTGCTGGAAAAAAATGTGGGCTCTTCACAACATGGAAAAGGAATCACGTGAAAGCGAGTGACGGCCATGGGCATTAGGTACATGCTCTATGTGACCACTCCTCATTTTTGTCTTGTCCAGGTCCTGCTGAGCCGAGCTTCGAGAGGAGATTAGAGTGAGACAGTGGAAGGTTGGACACATAATGCCTGAAGTATGGATGTGAAAGAACGTAGGCCTTACTGCTCCCTCACGAAAAACAGGCGCGATAAAGAGCGACGCTACACAAGCTCGTCAGTCGACAACGACGAGTGTCGAGTGCCCACTCAGAAATCCTACAGCTCCAGCGAAACTCTTAAAGCCTATGATCACGACACAAGACTCCTGTATGGAAACAGGGTTAAAGACTTGGTTCACAGGGAGGCTGATGAGTACACAAGACCAGGTAAAAAAAAACACTTCACTTTATATTTCATAACTGTTTATTTCTATATGTTATGGTCGACTACTGGTTATGGTACTGGCCGAGCAAGGCAGAGCTCATGAGCAATGTTCCTCTTAATTCTTGGGCGGGGCCGCGTGGGCCATTCAAACTTCCGCACACGCGGAGTTTATTGCGTTGTGAAGTCGGCTCACTGGCTGCGCGGGACCTTGAGACGGTCATGAGTTTAGATCCCAATTTTGAGAATTGTAATGAATCAAACTGGTAACTTGTCACTGAGCACTGGAGAAAAGAAGCATGGAAGCTGCAGAATTGTCATAAAAATCCAACTGGTTCACTGACGATCTTCAGAGAAGGGAACCTGCCACTGCTACCTGGCCCAGCCTATATGTGACTCCAAGGCCACACTGTGCGATTGACTCTTCGAGTCCTCAGGCCAATGAGATGGTCAATAATACTGGGTGTGAGTGCCACCCACTTACTAAGAGCAAAAAAAGATCATGTTAAAGTATTCCATTGATAAGAACATAAGAAATAGAAGCAGGAGTAGGCCATTTGGCCCCTCGAACCTGCTCTGCCATTCAATAAGATCATGGGTGATCTGATCTTGGCCTTAACTCCACTTTCCTGCCCGCTCCCCATAACCCTTGACTTCCCTGTAGTTCAAAAATCTGTCTATCTCCACCTTAAATATATTCAATGACCCAGCCCCCACAGCTCTCTGGGGTAGAGAATTCCAAATATTCACGACCCCCAGTGAAGAAATTCCTCCTCATCTTAATTTTAAATGGGCAACCCCTTATTCTGAAACTGTGCCCCCTAGTTCTAGATTCCCCCACGAGGGGAAACATCCTCTCTGCATCTACCTTGTCAAGCCCCCTCAGAATCTTATATGTTTCAATAAGATCACCTCTCATTCTTCTAAACTCCAATGAGATGTACTTTCTTCTTATGGGGATGATGGATCACTAAATGTTATATATACCAGCCTTTAAAGAACCACAATATTAAGGTGCTCCTCACACGTTCCAGCCATTTAAAAGCAAAACAATTTACGAACTATATATAAAACACCCCATGTCTCGACAGCTCCCCAGAAAGTGAGATAATTCTAATGTGCACTGACTGTTCCACATGCACATGCAGGGAGTGTGAGAAAGGGGTTTGGAAACAAGGTGATGGATGACTGGAAGCTGGAGGGAGGTGAGTGGGAGACTGTTAACTGTCAAAAGGCATGTGATTCCAAAGAGTCCAGAATAGACCGGAGAGCAGATCCAGGCTGAGGTATGGGGTAAGTGCACTCCCCAGAGTGAAGTACAGTACAATCCACCACAGTGATTCACCTATAGTGTGATGTCCCCCCACCATACACACTTGCTCGACTTTCAATCCCAATACTGTGACCTATATTTCTGGTCTTCTATAGGAGTAGAACTGGGACAGTGGTTGTGCAAATTAGTTATTTTCTGGAATTGTTTTTTTAACCAATTAAAAAAGCAAGTCCACAGTTCAATTTTTCACATTCGCCCTCCTGTTTGGGTGAATTGTGAGTTGTATCTGGTCCGCTGTGGTGTGAAGTGGTCAAAAACCCGTTAAAGCAAGTCAAGACAAAATGGAAAATGGCTAGATCCAATGTTTAACAGTGATCGGAACCAGGGAAGGGTAGAACATTTGTAAAAAAAAATCAAGATCGTAATGACAATGGGGAAAATGGATTTGGTGCTTAAATATAATTAGTTTTTCTGTTGATTGTTTCAGTATTAGAATTCTGTAGAAAATACATTTTTTGAATTATTGAAAAAGCTTCTGGTTTGTTAAGTACCCTGGAAGTTGAGTGCTGGGGCATTAATCTGTAGATGGCGTGTTATTTATAGCTTGCATTAATGTTACTGAGGTACATCTAGTGCTGCATCTTAATTTCTTGTGTCTTTTTAATAATGTCTTTCTATTCTTCCAATATTTTCCCCCTTCCTCTCCTATGGATATAGGGCATTTTTTCTGATTCCTGTTTCATGTGCACTTGGATGGCCTTCGGTACTTTTCCCAAGTGGCCATACAGCATGCGCAAGATCTAACAGAGAGGGATGATGGGTTATTCACAACCAATCATGTCCTCACCCAATGTCCATGCAGGCATTTTTTTAGTTGAAGCTGCTAGATACCGATCAGGAGCAGAAATTGTTGTCATTCTTTTCCTTTCCCAGCGTATAGGTACTGAAGTCGATTGTCGCACCCCTATTGCCACACAAACTGATAGCAGCTAATTCAGCACAGACCAGGGATCAAACTTCAGACCGTCTTGGTGTACATGGCTCATCTACTTATTGGATAACAATAACAACTTGCATCTATATAGCGCATTTAACATAGCAGAATATCCCATCACAAGAGTGCAATCAGACAAAGAATTTGACACCGAGCCAAAGAAGGAGACAATAGGATCGGTGACCAGAAGCTTGCTCAAAAAGGCCATTTTTAAGGAGCTTTTTAAAGGAAGCGAGAGAGAGCTGGAGATGTTTAAGGGAGGAATTCCAGAGTTTAGGGCCTAGACAACTGAAGGCACGGTTGTCAGTGGTAAGGTGAAAGAAGTCAAGAATGCACCAGAGGCCAGAATTAGAGGAAGGTGTAGGGCTGGCGGAGGTTACAGAAATGGGGATGGCTGAGGCCCTGGGGGGGATCTGAACATCCGGATGAGCATTTTTAATTGGAGGCATTGGTAGACCAGGAGCCAATGTAGGTCAGCAAGCACAGGGGTAAAGGGTGAACGGGAGATAAGCTACGAGGGCAGAGGTTTGGATGAGCTTAAGTTTATGGAGGGTGTAAGATGGGAGGCCGGCCAGGTGAGCGTTGGAATAGTCGAGTATGGAGACAACAAACACATGGATGAGAATTTCAGAAGCAGATGCGTTGAGGCAGGGGCGGAGGCGGGCGATAGTATGGAGGTGGAAGTAGGTGGTTTTCGTGATGGAGATGATTATGGAGTCAGATCTAAATATCTGTGCAGGCAATGACATCATAAAACCCAGAGGTAACCTCCTTTATATTTGGGAATTGTATCAACAGTGGTAAATCGCAACTTAGTTGTCAATAGCTCCCCATAAGAATAAATAAATCAAGGGGGTTACATTGCACTGTGTAGTGCCCATTTTTTAGGCACTAGTCAGCCACCTAAGGTTTCAAAATGGTGCCCAACAACTTCCAACCGGAAGTGCACAGGACACCATCTTGGTAAAGGGTTTTGCGCATGTGTGCCTAAAGACTGCCAGCAGCATGCAGAGCAGCAAGATCATGATGTGAATCAGTGTGCGTCGCTGATTTGAAGCCACCACTATTTTGCAATTCCCTGTTCCTGCCAACAACCCGTCTTAACCTCGTACAGCTGAACACAACATTAAATGGCATGAAGGACCCCTGCCCCCCCACCACCAGCTCTATTTAAAGGGATCATGAAGTACATGCAGGTTAGTTGCTGGATTATTTCTTCTGGCTGCTGGTGCATTTGTACGTGTTTTTGGAGGTTTCATATACTTGGCTTAAGTTTTAGGGCCTGAAATTGATGGAAGTTCAAGGCCAGCCCAAGTGTCGCCAAAAGTACCGCCGATGGCCGCTGAGAGACCGGACGGTACTTTGCCAGTAAGATTCCTCTAAAAGAGGTGGCGGTACCGACTGGCGGCAAAATAATGCCTTACGCCGTCAATCTGGGCGGCAGCGGGCGGGAGCTCTCAAACTCGGCGGCAAATGAATTTTACTCCCAAGTGCCGCCGAGGATCGAGTCGGGCCCAGGGAGGATGGAAGAGCTAGAAATAAAAAGCATTACAGAAAAAAAACAACGGAACACCTTCAGGGCACCCCATCCAGGTAAGTCGCTGTGAAAAAATGTTTTAAATTATGTTCACTAACCTTTTTTTTACGTTCTTCATACCTACCGTCAGGGTTAGAACAGCCTCCACGCAGGGGTCCTTCCCCCTGCTGGTGCCGATCTGGCAGCTTGGCGGGGGGGAGGCCACTTATGCTACTTGGTCACCAGAGGACGTCAGTGGGCAGTTCCTGGCGGTACTCCCTTCCCGCCGGCTGCAGCCCCAAGTGAAAACTGGGAGAGAGAGTAAACCGGAGGCAAAACTCAGTGGCAGTCGGTGACAGCAGGCGGCAGTGGGCGGTCAGGCCACCAATATCCTGCCCTTAGTACTCTACTGGGCGTACGTTTTCTGTAATTTAAAATATTGTGCTGAAACAAGTTGATTCCAGACATGAGTGTCCTGCTACGACTTCCTCTGGGAATTGCACATGACTGGAGAATGAAGAGAGGCCATGCAGAGCAGGACATGCTGCAAGAAGAGGGAGGAGATGAAGGGGGAGCAGTGCAGCCAGCAGGAGGTCATATCTGCTGGTGGTCTCCAGAGCGCAACTCTCTTCCCTTAACTTCAGCGAAGACCAGTGCCTGAGACAACTTAGGATCAGCTCCAAGCTCTGCGCAAGGTCCCGTGCCAAGTTGGAGTTGGAGTCCACCATGCTTTCTGGCAGGTTTTCCAGTGCGCCAAGCATGTGATTATGTGGACCCATCAGCCGCCTTCTGTAGCCTGGGCCATCAAAGTCCACATCTGACTCCTCTACAGCAGAACTAGTTATGCAATCTTGCCTTCCACTATCCTATCCTTCCTCCTCGGCATGGACCTCCGCTGTTACTTCCTCCCATCGGTTTCTGCTGCGAACTGTTACCCAGTGACTGTCTTTGGAAATGTGTATTTCAACGAATGACAGGACCTGCATTGGCCGTGATGTCCTAATACTGTCTTAAGCTCACAAACGAAGAATAGATACTTGGGAGAGGAAGCAGCTGCCAGCAGGCATGGAACTGTACACAGGCAACCGGTACTGTCTTCAGAAGAGGAGCAACGAAAGTTGAAAGAGGGCAAAATTATCTTTGTTTATTTTCATCGTCATCCACAGCAGAATAACTGACAATAACATTTAATGCGATGTCTGTGGCAGTCTTCCTTTTGTAACCTGGAAGTAAAACCAGTGATGCCATTTGACCCCAGGTCAGATAGTTATGGCTCTATCTTCATTGCATCTGTACATTCTATTATTTAAAAGGAAAAGGGGCGAAATTGTGATTGGGCAATTGGGGCGGTAACTTTCCAGGGCCGGACTTTTATTGCCCGGCCTGGAAATCCCACCCCGACGCAGAATGAGGCCTTGCCATGTATGTCACCAGTGCTCTGCTTCCTTGCTGGCCAATTCCGGAGAGGTAGCACACTGCTGAGTCCAGCGCTACGCGGATGCTCTGCATGGCGCTGATGCGCTACAATGCCCCTCCCCTTCAATTAAAGGGGAGGGCCGCTGCGCATTCTGCAGGCCCTTTGATAGCCACCACTGGGCCACCGGGGATGTGTAAGACTGGGCCAGCAGCCCGGCTCCCAAGACTGGGTGGCCGGGCTGCATGATGGCGGCCCCGTCCACTCTAGGGCGACCACGGTCAGGCAGACCCAAGAGGCGGCCGACCAACAAAGTTGGCAGCCCGGGCCGCCGCAGGCCTGCCCTTTAAACAGCACCCCGGGAGAGGATGCCTGGCCTGCAGGGCAATTTCCCCTGCGGGACGGTAAGGGGCCGGCGCTGCTAGGACAGCATCTCCCAAACCTCCGGGGCAATTTCCTGGGAGGCGTTAGTGCCTCCCTCCCCTGGGTGAAAACTGCCTTGTGTTCCGTTAGTGCCCACGGGAGGTGCT
The DNA here is from genome assembly GCF_044704955.1 of Pristiophorus japonicus. Lineage (NCBI taxonomy): Eukaryota > Metazoa > Chordata > Chondrichthyes > Pristiophoridae > Pristiophorus > Pristiophorus japonicus. The sequence goes on from NC_091977.1 coordinate 40,912,258, forward strand.
AACGGGATGCAAAAAAAGGGCAATTTCGCCCCGAAGACTTCCACTTATATAGCACATTACACGATCTCAAGGTGTCTCAACGTGCTTTACGGTCAACAAAGTACTTTTGTAGTGTGGGCACCGTTGTGATATAGGAAATGTGGCAGCCAATTTATGCACAACAAGCTCCCACAAACAAGGATAAATATTGTCCAGGACAACGGGTGAGAATTACCCTGCTGTTTCGTAAATAGTGCCGTGGGATCTTTTGTGCCACACAGGTCTAAGTGTTTTTAAAAGTAATATGCAAGTAAATTTTGCGTGTAAAACTGGGAACATTTGCAGCTCATTCGCCCGATAGACTTTGAAATTAATATGCAGGTATTGTTTGGTGAGCCATTTCCCACAGGTAACTGCTCTCCATCAGCGTCTTTGCACTTTTACTTTTGACAACTTTAAACCAGCTCCTTTAAAGATGCTCTAACTGACCAGAACGTGGACAAGTTGACGCTTAGAAATGGTTCGGAACTAAGACTTGGGTTGGGTTTTTTCAACAACTAAAAAAGTTCTTCAATATTGCATGGCATAACATCTCATTTATCTGTAGGGTTCCACATGAAACACTACTCTGACCCGCTGCGCACTCAGGGGCGCTCTGGAAACTGAACGTTCACATTAAAGCACAGATCAAGCAGAAAGTCAGCGGGATTGTGATTTGCTTTCAGTAAAAGCGTTGTGTAAACGATCTGTTGCATAGGTTGGCACAGTGGTGCCCTGCCCCGATGCTGCAGCATGTTGTGGAAGTTGGCAGACTCACACCTGTCCTGGCACAAGTTTGCGATCTCCTGGAATCACAGAAGGAGGCCATTCGGCCCAGCGAGTCTGCGCTGGCTCTTTCGAAGAGCAAGCCAGTTCATCCCACGCTCCCGCTCTTTCCCCATACCACTGCAATTTTTTCTCTTTCAAATATTTATCCAATTCCCTTTTGAAGGCTATTATTGAATCGGTTTCCACCAGCCTACCAGGCAGTTCATTCCAAATCCTAACCGATCGTTGAGTAAAAAAGTATTTTCTCATGTCGTCTCTTGTTCTTAAATCTGTGCCCTCTCATTTAGACCCTTCAGCCATTGAAAACAGTTTCTCTTTATCTACTCTATCTGAACTCTTCATGATTTTGAACACCTCTCCTCTCAGTGTTCTCTGCTCGAAGGAGAACAACCCCAGCTTGTCTAGTCGATCCACGTAACTGTTTTCCCTCATTTCTGGAACCATTCTAGTATCTGTTTATATTCCTAATTTTCTCAGCCATATAGTCAGGGAGATAGACCCTCTGCGCCCCGTCCGACATATGGGAGAGATGAAAGGAATATCAAAAAACACACTGCCCTTGTGTACCTCCCAGCAGCCACTTCAAGAACAAGAGGCTTCAAAACAGGCCTTCCGATCAGACAGTCTTAGCAAATCCCAACAGACACGCTTCCCCACCTAATCTTCTCCGTTTTTTCCATCTTCCCCTCACTTCCTGAGTGCACGGACTAAATTTTAGGAATTGTTCCACAGACACCGCCAGCCTCCGACCCAAGTGACTAACCATCATAGGTGAACCTTGTTCGTGTTAGAAAGCTATTCAGCCATGGGGGTTATCACACATTTCCAGAGGAGGTTACAGGGCTGTTTTTTTTTTCCGGATATGCACTTGAAGTGCCATAACCTCGAAGGCTACAGGCCTAGAGCTGGAACGTGGGATTCGGCTGGGTAGCTCTTTTTCGGCCGGCACGGGCACGATGGGCCGAATGGCCACCTTCTGTGCCTAGCGCGGATCTTGAGCCATATTAAAGCAGCGTCACAAAGTATCCGTGGCTTCCCACCCTTCGCCAGTTTCTTATCCAAAGCCCCGGTTTTACTCTGCTTTGAGCTGAAAGTGTAGCCTTTCATGCAAAGCGTTCCCTTCCTTTATGAGAGGAGGGGGGGTGGGTGGGAATGATGGAGGGGGGAAGAAACATATTAAGATGAAATTGCAGTGAAATGAAATGTCAGCCATTAATAATGCACCTTTCAGCTTGAAGACAAGAGAATTAAAATGCAATTAGCGTGTCGGTGTTCCTAAAACCATAAAATTTAAATCCCTTGAAACTAAAGGGTTTCACACTAATATTAACTTTTACTAATTCTGCTCTCCAAAGACTTCGAAATACTTAAACCATATAAAACAAGTCAAAAACACATTATGAATTCAATCAAGTCTGTTCTTTATTAAATAAGTAAAAAGACCAGAAAAATATGAGCTTATTGCTGCCCTCCCACTCACTGCTCACGTCTGCCAAGTGCTGTTACCTTGCTTTGAATGCACCAGCAAGGTGGGGACAGGGAGGAGAAAGAAGAAAAAAAACTTGCATCTTACAAAGCGTCTATCACAACCTCAGGATATCCCAAAGCGCTTTACAACCAGTGAAGTACTTTTAGAAGTGTAGTCACTGTTGTAATGTAGGAAACACTACAGCCAATTTGGGCACAGCAAGTTCTCACAAACAGCAATGTGATAAAGTCCAGATAATCTGTCGTTTCTGATGTTGCTTGCAGGCTAGCGTGCAGAAATCAAGCGCAGGCAGCGGAAAGAGCGTGCGGCAAACCAGTCCCACCCACCCCTTCCCTCAACGACTATCTGTCCCACCTGTGACAGAGTCTGTGGCTCTCGTATTGGACTGTTCAGCCACCAAAGAACTCACTTCAGGAATGGAAACAAGTCTTCCTCGATTCCGAGGGACTGCCTATGATGATGAAATATTGGCCAGGGCACCAGAGAGAACTCCCCTGCTCTTGTTCAAAATGGTGCCATGGGATCTTTTCCGTACACGATGGAGCAGATGGAGCTGGGTTTAACGTCTCATCTGAAAGATGGCACCTCTTATAGTGCAGCACTCCCTCAGTACTGCACTGGAGTGTCAGCACTCCCTCAACTGAAGTGCAAACCTAGATCATATGCTCAAATCTCTGGAGTGGGCCTTGAACCCACAACCTTCCCGGCTCAGAGGTGAAAGTGCTACTACTGAGCCATGGCTGACGCCAATGCTGACATTGAACATAAGAACATAAGAACATAACATAAGTATTAGGAGCAGGTGTAGGCCATTCGGCCCCTCGAGCCTGCTCCGCCATTGAATAAGATCATGGCTGATCTTCTACCTCATCTCCACTTTCCGGCACTATCCCCATATCCCTTGATTCCCTTAATATCCAAAAACCTATCGATCTCTGTCTTGAATATACTCAATGACTGTTGTGGCTGAGTCTGAATCTGATGGCTGCTTCCCAATCACACCCACACGGTACCAAGCGGTGACGTAAGTGGGAAATAACTACAACATGGGAATGTGGGAGGGCTTGGGCAACACTTCAAGTCCTTTTGTTTTGATTTTAATCTACCAGCAAGTCAGGCCAAACACCAGATCCACTGAGGAGCGCTCAGCCCCCGGTTGCCTCTTGAGCTGTATGTTCAGGCAGTGGACATAGAGCAGTGGTTGACTGCATTTGGCATGGGTTTTTGAAATAAACCTGGATTTAGTTTGTTGCTGCTGTGAGATGGTTGTGCAGTGAGGTCTGCGACCTCATTTGCTGTACTGGCCATTGGCGTCTGTGTGATTCCATGAGAGGAAAAATAAATGGAAGGGAGTTACCACTTTGAGATTGGTTGGAAACACATTGAAAATAATTGGAAACTGGAGACTCGGTGGGTAAATATAATATGGGATGTGGTATCTGGAAGTCTCCAGGTTTTGCTCCCTGGGTTTCCACTGAGTTCTCTGGTCCCAGCCAGGGCAGCATTAACAGTGCTACAATTTGACTCGTGGGCAGATCCTGACGTTGTCCGATAGTGTAACCGACAGCAAGTCGCAGTCCGTCTTACATTTCTCCCCATTTTTATTTCCATTGAAGTCAATGATGTCATTTACAGTGATATAAGACGTTAGTCAGTTCGCTATCACCCGCTTTCCACTATCGCACAAAGTCAAGATCTGCCCCAGTGTCTCTGGCCAAGGGAAAGGGTCATTGGACAGGTTTCTGTTGCCGATTGCTATCCAGGACCTGTGTTGAAACTGTGTGTTGCTTGGACGGACATTGGATGTGCGCGGGGTCTGACTGAGCCGTCTCATACAGTTGGTGAGTCTGCACATCCTCCATCTGATGCGTCACTAGTGGCCAGAGTGGGTGAGCTGGTTGGAACGGTGTTGAAATTGGGCAAGTTGTGTTTAGCTTTGACACTGGAACTCCCAAAAATCTTTCAGTTAATCATAACATACTATTGGGTATAGTGGCACAATGGCTGTTACTGTACTAGTAATCCAGAGAATACGAGTTCAAATCCCATCATGGCAGTTTGAGAATTTGCATTCAGTTTTAAAAACCTAGAACTAAAAACAAATTGGAACCAGTAAAAGTGAGCATGAAACTGTCAGATTGTTGTAAAAACGTAACTAGCTAACTAACGTCTTTTAGGGAAGGAAATCTGCCCTCTTTACATCTGTATCAGTGACTCCAGTCCCACACCAATGTAGTTGACTCTTAACTGCTCTGCTCTGTGGCCAAGCGAGCCAATCTATTGTATCAAATTGCTACAAAGAATAATTGCAGCAGTTCAAGGAGAAGGCAAGGAGGGATGGGCAATAAATGCAGCCTTGTCAGCGACACCACATCCCAAGAATCTGGCTTCGGTGTGGTAACACTGTTTTCAGTTCTCGTCAAGTCACAAAATAATTATTTAGGGTGGAGCTTTTCAATTGAAGTTGTGTTTTTCAAGTTATCCGTATACACCATCTGAACCAGCCCAGGATTGTCACTTTAGGCTAACTTGCAGCATTTGTATATGCGCGCACACAATCCTGAAGCAAGGCACAGTGATTGTTTTTAAAATAACCTTTTAAATAAACTTCAACTATCTTCAGTGAGGAAAACCCATTGGCATGGGAATGCAAAATGGGCTGGGGCTGGGGCTGGGTAGAAAGTTCCTGGGGAGGCGGCAGTGATCTCTGCTCACACTTAAGCCACCTATAGTACAGACACTGTGGCCCCGATTTTCGAGGGGGGCCCAAAGCCGGCAGTGGAGATTCCAGGGCATGACGGCTCAGCTGATCTTAATAGCCGGTCCTCATTCACATAAAGGTTCCCGGAGTACCGTCCAAACTCAGCCAGATCCACTACCTGGCCGGCGGGCGGGAGCAGGGGCGGGAATTTGACAGCCGGCTGTTCGTGGTGGGAGGGGTCTAGAGGCGATCGGGTGGGGGAGGGTGATGGGGGTCACAGCCATGATCGGAGGTGGGGAGGGCAGGAGTTCCACCGCGATGGCCGCGGGGGGGGGGAAAGCCGAAACTGGGGAGGCCAGGGGACTCCATGCGGTGAGTTTCGGAATCAGCAAGCACAAAGTGGGTTTGATTTGAAAGCAATGCTGACGCTGTTTGCTGATTAAACGGGGGACGAGACTCTTTAAATGCGACACTGCCCAGAGGCTGAAACCAGCTTCGATTACACTTGTTGATTTGCTCACTGCAGCAAGGAGGAGGGGCGGGGACAGTGGCGGGGTGGCGGGCTGGTGGCTGCACGTTCTTACAAATTAGATTGGCCCATGAAATTCCAGTCGGAGGCTTCTTTTGAACGAATGCCTCCGACTGGAGGATTTTTACGAATGTACCTGGTGGTCCCGGTGGGGAGGCCTTCTCTTCCCGCGCTGTGAAGCGCGCTCCCGTCCTCAAGGTTCGGATGCAGAAGATGCAGTCAATCAGGTACAGTATTCCACAGTATTATTAATAGCAATGAGAAAACTCCGTATCTACGAATTCTCATTGCTATTAATGAGAAACATAGAAACACCGAAAATAGTTGCAGGAGTAGGCCATTCGGCCTTTCGAGCCTGCACCGCCATTCAACAAAAACACACTAAACAGCATAATAAAAAAAACACACCTCACATAATTAAAATTAATTGAAATTATAGTTAATAAATGTCATGGGAAAAAATATATATTTTTCCGATTTTTAAAAAAGTTTTGTAATTGGCGTTAAAACTAAACTTACCTTAGTGAGCAGGGTTTTTAACATTAAAATAATGTTTTTTAAATTTTATTTTTATATGTTTTTGTATGTTTTAAAACTCTTACGCTGGTAAAGGTAGGCTATGTACCTGCTTTTACCAGGTGCAAGAGTTTTCAGGACACTCGCTGGGCAAGAGATGTGTAAATACCGCAATCTTGCCCATGCGAATGTCCTGGCTGTGGGGATATGGAGGATCTGTCAAGCCAGAGTTTGACAGATCAGAAAAGCCAGTTTCTGCGCATGTGCATTGCGCGCTGAAAACCGGCTTTTGCGATGCCTTCCCGTGTCCGTACACGCTCCGTACGGACCCAGAGAGGCCAGAATTTCTGCCCCAAATGTTTTCCTAGGAGTCGGGGGACCAGATATATTTCCTGCAGATATTTTGCACAGCATCTAGAATGATTCTGTGAACTATGTTGCCCTACTCCCCGACCCAACACCCTTCCCCCCACCCCACCCCACCCTTGCCATATTTCAATAAGCTTCAGGACATGGAAAAACAGGCAGCTCGAACAAGGAGAACAAAGCTGTCAGTGATCTGACTGTTGGTTTTAAAGATGTTTCAGTTCCATGTTACACATGTGTAACTGAGCAGGCGATTTGTACTTCTTGCTGTCAGATCCTTAACCCCTTGAGGCCCGCAGTCGCGTTTCTGCATCAGGATCAAAACAACGCTGTCTGTAAATGCACACGAGGCCCATACTTGGGAGAAAGTCATTATCTTTATTGCCAAGATCTCAAGTGATGAAGGTGGGTGGGGCTTCCCCTTTTATACCAGAAAGTCCAGGTTAGGAGCGTCTCCCACAAGTTCGTCCCCTTGTGGTCAATGTTCTCAAGGTGTACAACTTAGGTCAGCTTATACATGGGTTACAATGATAGTTGAATACATGACATCACCTTCCCCCCCAAAGTCTTATTGGGATCACAGGTTAAGTCTCTCTGGTGGTTTACGCTCCCTTGTAGAGTGCCTGAGGTGGGGCTCCGGTTGTTGGGCACTGGCCTGAGTGTCTACTGTTTGCAGTGCCTCAGGCCTGTCTGGATTGCCCACAGTGACTTGGCTCTCCTCCACTTGGTTCCAGTGTTCGGTCACCTGTGGTGGAGTAAACTCTACGTTGTGTTCTTGCTCTGCTTCTTCTATGGGGTTGATGAACCTCCTTTTCGTTTGATCCACGTGTTTGCGGCAGATTTGTCCATTGGTAAGTTTAACAACCAAAACCCTATTCCCCACTTTGGCAATCACAGTGCCTGCAAGCCATTTGGGTCATGCAGCGTAATTAAGAACAAAAACAGGGTAATTGACATCAATACATCGCGTCCTTGCATTCCTGTAATGGTCGTCACATTGTGACTGACGCCTGCTCTCAACAATTTCTTTCATAGTAGGGTGTATAAGGGATAACCTGGTTTTGAGCATCCTTTTCATTCGCAGCTCTGCGGGTGGAACCCCTGTGAGCGAGTGTGGTCGGGATCTATTGGCCAACAGGAGGCGTGATAAGCGGCTTTGTAGGGAACCCCCTTGGATTCTGAGTATCCCCTGTTTGATTATCTGCACTGCTCATTCTGCCTGGCCATTTGAGGCCGGCTTGAACAGTGCCGTTCTGACATGGTTAATTCCATTGCCTGCCATGAAGTCCTGGAATTCAATGCTTGTGAAACACAGGCCATTGTCGCTGACCAAGACGTCCGGTAGACCATGGGCGGCGAACATTGCCCGTAGACTTTCTACCGTGGCAGAGGATGTGCTTGAATTTAAAATGGCACACTCAATCCATTTGGAGTAGGCATCTACTACAACAAAAATCATTTTTCCCATGAAAGGACCTGCGTAGTCCACATGGATGCGTGACCATGGCTTGGCGGGCCAGGACCAGGGGCTAAGGGAGGCTTCCCTGGGTGCGTTGCCCAGCTGAGCACACATGTTGCACCTGCGAACACATAGTTCTAGGTCTGCATCTATCCCTGGCCACCAAACGTGTGACCTGGCAATTGCCTTCATCATGACAATGTCCGGGTGCTCATTGTGAAGTTCTCTGATAAACACCTCTCTGCCCTTCTGGGAATGACTACTCGGTTTCCCCACAGTAGGCAATTGGCCTGAATCGAGAGTTCATCCTTGCGCCCATGAAACGGTTTAAACTCCTCAGGGCATGCCCCTTATGTGGCTGCCCAGTCCCCACTCAGGACACAACTACAGACAGTAGCGGGTCTTTATTTGTCCAGACTTTAATCTGATGGGCTGTCACAGGTGAGTCTTCGCTTTCGAAAGCTTCAACAACCATGACCATCTCAGCATCATGATCAGCTGCCTCCTCAGTGGTGGCTAGTGGGAGCCTGCTGAGTGCATCGACGCAGTTTTCAGTGCCCGGTCTGTGCCGAATTGTGTAGTCATAGGCGGCTAGCGTAAATGCCCACCTCTGTATGCGGGCCGATGCATTCGCATTTATGGCCCTTGTTGTCGGCCAAAAGGGACGTTAGGGGTTTGTGATCTGTTTCCAGCTCAAATTTCCTGCCAAACAGGTACTGGTGCATTTTTTTTACTGCTAGCGCTTCTTTTTCTTTCGTCCCGTATCCCCTTTCTGCCTGTGACAGACTTCTGGAGGCATGAACTACCGGCTGTAACTGACCATTGGCATTCACATGCTGCAACACACACCCGACCCCATAGGACGACGCATCGCACGTTAAAACTAATTTCTTACACGGGTCACATAAAGTTAAGAGTTTGTTGGAGCATAACAAATTGCGCGCTCTATCAAAAGCCCTTTCCTGGCTGTCCCCCGCAATTGCGACATTTGCATAGGAGCACGTGTAGCGGCTCTAACCGTGCTCAATTTGTGAAGAAAGTTACCAAAATAGTTCAGGAGCCCCAGGAACGAACGCAGCTCTGTCGTGTTACGGGTCTGGGTGCTCTCTGGATCGCTTCCGTTTTGGACGCAGTAGGTCTGATCCCGTCTGCTACTACCCTCCTCCCCAGGAATTCGACCTCTGGAGCACTTCGCCTTTTTCAGTCGCAGCCCTACCCGGTCCAGTTTGCGTAGCACCTTCTCCAGGTTGTGGAGATGTTCTTCAGTATCGTAACCCGTGATGAGGATGTCGTCTTGAAAAACCACCGTCCTTGGAATCGACTTGAGGAGGCTTCCCATATTTCGCTGAAAGATCACAGCAGCTGAACGAATCCCGAACGGACATCTGTTATACTCAAACAACCCCTTGTGTGTCGTGATGGTGGTCCGCTTCTTCGACTCACTCGCCAGCTCCTGGGTCATATAAGCTGAGGTCAGGGTCCAATTTTGAAAAAAGTTTGCCACCGGATAGCATCGCAAAGAGGTCCTCCGCTCTCGGTAGCGGGCACTGGTCTTGGAGTGACACCCGATTGATGGTGGCCTTGTAATCGCCGCATATCCTGACCGACCCATTCGCCTTGAGCACCGGCACGATCGGGCTCGCCCAGTCACTGAATTCGACTGGCGAGATGATGCCTTCCCTCAGCAGGCGGTCCAATTCGCATTCTATCTTTTCATGCATCACGTACGGCACCGCTCTGGCCTTGTGGTGTACTGGCCTGGTGTCCGGGTTTATGTGAATCACTACCTTGGTCCCCATGAAAGTGCCGATGCTGGGTTGAAATAATGAGTCAAATTTGTCCAGGACCTGTGAGAATGATACTCGCTCCACAGAAGAAATTGCATTGACATCGCCCCATTTCCAGTTCATGACAGCAAACCAACTCCTCCCTAGTGCGGGACCATCCCCCGGGACAATCCAGAGTGGCAACCTGTTCTCCGAATCTTTGTAGGTCACGACTACCGTGGCGCTGCCTAGCACCGGAATGATCTCTTTTGTATATGTCCGTAGCTGTGCGTCAATCGGCAATAATTTTGGCCTCCTGGCTTTGGACACTCACAACCTTTCGAACTGTTTGATACTCATCAGGGATTGGCTGGCCCCCGTGTCTAGCTCCATTAATACTGGGATGCCATTGAGGAGCACTTTCATCATTATCGGTGACGTCCTGGTGTATGAACTGTATATGTGCTCCACATGAACTCGCTGAACTTCAGTTTCCAGCGATTTCCCCCAGTATTCATTTGGCCTCGTCGGGCTTACATCGGGCCCGTCCTCCTCGTACATCAACCTGGCTGCAGGCTTCCTGCACATATGCGCCAAGTGACCGCTGACGTTGCAGTTTCTGTAGGTATATTGCTGATACCTGCAAGCTCTGGCTGGGTGTTTGCCTCCACACCTCCAGCATGAGCTGGAGGCCCCATTGTTGGAAACAAAAGGTCCATTACCAGTCGATCGTCTCTGACTGTCTCTATAACTGTCCTTAAGCGCACCCATTAACAGGTGTTGATTGCCCCATTACTGGCCGCATTGTCCATTGCGATGGCATGAATCGTCGTTCAGCTAGCCATTGTCTCTGTTGAATTTCCCCTTTGGGTTCGACTGCATGCTGGGGCATGTCCGATTGCCCTTATCTGCCTAGAGAACTGTGTGCCGCGTTAACAATGTTGACTCCCTGGTCGTTTGCCGCATTTGAGCCAAGATTTTTGCCATAAATCATTCTGGTCTCTTCCTCCCCTGAGATAATTGTCTGGGCCATCAGAGCCACCACTTCCAAGGTCAAGTCTTTGCTCTCAATCAGTTTCGTGAAACCCCCAGCGTGCTCAATGCCCTCAATAAAAAAAGTCTCGCAGCATCTCCGCTCTGCATGCATCTGGGAACGTACATAGGCTCATCAGTCGCCAGAGATCTGCCACGAAGTCTGGAACGCTTTGCCCTTCTCGCCGCTGGTACGTGTAAAACCGGCGTCTCGCCATGTGCATGCTGCTCGCAGGTTTAAGGTGTTTTCCAATCAACTTACTGAGCTCTTCGAACGTCTTGTCCGCCGGCTTCTCTGGCACTAGAAGGTCCTTCATCAGGGAGTACGTTCTGGATCCACAAACCGTCAGGAGATGAGTCCTGTGTTTGTCGGCCGAATCCTGTCCCAACCATTCCTTAGTGACAAAACTTTGCTGTAGTCTCTCAATAAAGTCATCCCAATCATCATCAACATAGTACCTCTCTTCTGTGCTGCTAGTGGCCATGCTCGCGTAGTTTAAATGCCAGTTTCTCGTTGCCAATAATATGTCCTTACTATACAGTATAAATGCACACTTGGCCCATACTTGAGAGAAAGTCACTACGGGACCTGTTACCTTTATTGCCAAGACCTCAAGAGACTGAAGGTGGGTGGAGCTTCTCCTTTTATACCGGAAAGTCCAGGTTAGGAGTGTCTCCCACAAGTTCGCCCCCTGTGGTCAATGTTCTCAAGGTGTACGACTTAGGTCAGCTTATACATGGGTTACAATGATAGTTGAATACATGACAGCTGGGTTCCTAGGAGCCCGCAGGTGAAGAGTTGCTGGTGGATGTTCGACTGAACAGTGCCAAATTTTGGCCGTAGGTTTACAGTCCAGACTTGTATAAACGTTTGCAATGTGCCATTGTGAGTAGCCCTCTGAAACATCGTGAAACGTCTTGCAATAATTGTTTTCGTCAATGTTCTCTTCTCCCATCTCATCGGCTCTTCAAGGAGCTGTACCTTTGAAGGGGACTGGCAGTACAATAGCACATTGCTGAAGATACAATGCTGCATTTTTGAGTCTAGAGCGTGATTGTCAGCAGACTCTTCCACCATAAGGGCAGAACAGACAAGCCTGATCCTGACCTGACCTGATGCCTGACATAAATATAGCCTTTCACGACCTCGGGATGTTCCACGGTGCTTTACAGCCAGTGAAGCACTTTTGATGTGTAATCACTTTTGTAATGTAGTAAATGCTTCAGCCAAATGCACACAGCAAGATCCCACAAACAGCAGTGAGATAAATGACCAGATAATCTGTTTTCGTGATGTTGGTTGAGGGATAAATATATTGACCCAGGACGCCGGGGAAAACTCCCTTGCTCTTCTTCAAAATAGTGTCATGGGATTTTTACGTCCGCCTTGGATTAACATCTCATCCGTAAGAAGGCACCTCCACGAGTGCAGCACTCCTGCAGTACTGCATTAGAGTGTCGGCTTAGATTTTGTGCTTATAGTTCCTGGCGTGGGACTTGAACCCACAACCTTCTGATTTAGGAGCGGAGTGTTACCAACTGAGCTACAGCTGACAGCTCCTGTTCTCCCTTGTAGTAAAGGGGTCATGAAATAGGGATCAAGGGATTTTGCTCTCAGCAGTCCACAGGCACCAAGGCTAATTGCATCACCCCAGTGGCTGCCCCGGATAACACTCAGCAGAGAGCAGGAATCAGCCCTGAGACCTTCCAGAATATCTTTCTTCTAACAGTTTTCAAAAAATCGATTTCTACTGATGTGCGTACGTGTCAATTTCAAAAGTTAAGAAGATGTTTCATGTTGCTTCAATCTATGCTGCATTCGTTGATCTCAGTCAGTGCGGCAGTAGGGGACCACTACAATCAGCTTCAGTGCCTCTAAGATAGAAAGTCTTTCTTCCTCTAAGATCAGGAAAGAAAGGAAGACTCACATGTATTTAGAGCCTTTCACTAGCTCAGGATGTCCCAAAGCATTTCACAGCCAATGAAACCAGTTACTGTTGTAATGTAGCAAGTGCCAATTTGTGCACAGCAGGCTCCCACAAAAAGCAATGGCAGAGGGAACTCAGCCAGAGGTGCTAGTCCTGATCGCTGTTGAGTGAGCTGCGTTATAAGTGCACGTGTTAGGTTGTTCAACATGACAGGACCGCGCTTGACTATGACTCCCTCCTCCTTCCCCATGGTCACTTCGCCCGCCGATGTTCGTTTTTGCGGTTCATGTTTGAATAACGCCCACACGTGTGTGAGCTACCCAAACGCTGCCCAGTGACAGAAGCTAAGCCCCCCAGCAAAGCGGGGGTCAACATATGCAACAATAACTTGAATTTATATCGCGCCGTGAACGTAGTAAAACGTCCCAAGTCGCTTCACAGGAGCGTGATCAGGCAAGATCTGAGACCGAGAAGATATTGGGGCAGGCCACAAGCCTCTCAGAGGAGGAGAGAGGTTGCGATGCGGAGAGGTTTAGGAAGGGAATTCCAGAGCTTGGGACCTCGGCAGCTGAAGGCACGGCTGCCAACAGTGGAATGAAGAAAATCACGGATTTGCAATTCAGGAGAGAAGAGATGGAAGAAAATTGAGGAGAACATTTTTTTTGGAGGAAAAGATGTTTTGGTGCCGAAATGGTTAGCAAAATAAACCAGAAACTGTCGCAACTTACTGTGACAAATATTTCCGAACTGCAGCAAATCCCAGGGAAAAATAACATACCAGTTAAAAGTCCCCCCTGAGCAGGGCAGCGTCATTGTTGGAAGCATGACATTGCGCTGGAGACTGATATTTGGCTGTTTTCTATTTGTTTCACTTCATTAGATCGCCCAAGCAATCAGTTAAGGTATTCCTGCATTGAAAATCTGTGACAGTTGATGTTTGATTTGCAGTTAATTATAGCAGTTGATTTTCATAATTTATGAGTCTTGCTATCAGACCCTATTTAGCATTCAGGCTCCAGATAATGCTGAGTGGTGTAGGGTGATATGACCAGGGCAATGAACCAATTAACAAACAGAGTTAATGTTAAGTCAGCCAAGAGCCTGCTGGAACCAAGTTCTGTTGAGGAATATTTCTGTGTGGGAATGAGAGATTGAACGAGTTTATAGGCGTTTCCAACATTCTCATCCACCCACCTCCTTCTCTCAACTCCGATGCTGACTCTCGCACATGATCGCTAAAATCTACATTTTACTTATTTCCAGGAATAGAAACATAGAAAATAGGTGCAGGAGTAGGCCATTTGGCCCTTCAAGCTTGCACCACCATTCAATATGATCATGGCTGATCATGCAACTTCAGTACCCGATTCCTGCTTTCTCTCCATACCCCTTGATCCCTTTAGCCGTCAGGGCCACATCTAACTCCCTTTTGAATATATCTAAAGAACTGGCCTCAACTAACGAGCATTAAATCGACTTTCGATTCAGGAGGTTTAGAAATTGAATTCTCTCTCAATTGTTAATTCTGAACACTGAGGGCCACCCCTTTTGCAGCTGGCAGTGCCTCGGGCACATAGCGCCAGAGAGTCAGGGAACCTGTCGTCGGAGAATTGGGCAGAGAATGCCAAGGGCTGGGCATGCGCTGCCAGGGACTCAGGCACATGCTGCTTAGCGATTTGGTCACATACTGTGGGGGCTCAGAGAAGTGTACTGTCAGGGAATTCAGCAAGCTCTGTCATCGACCTCGTAACATACTATCAGGGACCCACAGGCACAAGCTATCAGAGACTCTAGAGCTACATACTGTCAGGGTGTCCCAACACATTCTGTCAGAGACAGATACATATCACACTAGACCAGAAATAGCCTACCTATTCCTCCCCTGGACTACCAAGGATTGATGGACAAGTTCAATGTTAAAAATTGAATATTAAGATTAGAGGAAGTAAATACAACCTACAAAGTAAGGGCTGGATTTACGGTTCTGCTCATTTCAGGGCGGTAATGGCAGTGGGGTGGTAAAGTTTGTGCCCAGGAACAGTTTGCGCCTCAGTCATCAAAATTCATCGGTTGGGCCCTGAGTGTGGGGCAGAGTGCTAAGGGAGGCATTCCACACCTCTCTTAGAGCGCTAGGCTGGCTGAGCAAGCAAAAATCCTGAGCTAATCAGCCGGCCTCAGAGTGCTGTGAGAGGTCTGAGGGACAAAAAAACCACCAACATTTCCAATAAATAACTCACACCACCACAACATAGATCACAAAAAAAAACAATCACACTTACCTGAGATGAACATTACTTACCGCACTGCAGCCACTACAGCTCAGACCACCCGCTTTCACAGCGATCCCAGCACGGCACTCGACGGAGCACTACGGATCGGGCGGCAGCCAAAAATCGAGCCGGTGTCACAACCAGGGGTGTTGCACGCCAGCTCGTCTCTTCTGCCCGATAATGCTCCGCGCCCCGTCGGAACCAGCACCAAAAGTCCCGGCGGGTCGCTGGAAGTTGCCCATCTGCCCAGAAGTGCTTATTGCCACCCCTCTGGGGCGCTAACAGGTGTGGCAGAAGTCTGAAAATCCAGCCTTAAGTTTTTAACTAGAGTAGAGTAGCAAAGGGAACTAGATGTGCAGATACATAGATCACTAAATGTAGCAACACAAGGCGATAAAAAGGCAAATGGAATCCTTGCTTTTATATATCGAGGCATAGAATTCAAAAGCTAGGAGGTAGGCCAGCTTGTTCAAGACCGTAGTCTGCAATTGGAGCATTTTGTACAGTTTTAGACACTGCATTATAGAAAGGATAGAAAAGCAATAGAAAAAGGGATTAGACAAGATGGTTCCTATTGAGAAAAACACTGGCATTGACTTGAGGGCCAAATAATTAATTCCTGTCCTGAAAATTTAATGACAATCAAGTAGGGAATGAATGCTGATTCTTTTTTCTAACAAATTGGTTGGAGCATTATATGTCTAAACAACCCTTCGAATCCATTTTGAAAGACCGACTGCACACATGATGATGTAAATGCAATGGGGAATTCAGGAGAAACCCCTTGACCCAGGGAGCGGGTTGAATGTGGAACTCGCTACCACATGGAGTGGTTGGGGTGAATAGCACAGATGCATTTAAGTGGAAGTCACATAAGTATATGACGGAGAAAGGAATAGAAGGAGCTGCTGAGGGGTGAGATGAAGTGGGGTGGGAGAAGGTTCATGTGGAGCATAAACACTGGCACACACCAGTTGGGCTGAATGGTCTGTTCCTGTGCTGTAAATTTTATGTAATTTGCCACTGAAAATGGTTGCTCTAACAACCAAGAGGGCTGCAAGAGGGAGTGCCAATTCATGAATTTATACCTGTGAAGACCACCACCCCCCCTCCCCCTACCCCGCCGTGCTGAGCTCAGTTGGGTAAACAACAATGCCAACAACAACTTGTATTTATATAGCGTCTTTAATGTCGTGAAACGTCCCAAGGAGTGTTATGAGATTTTTTTTTTAAATTTGACACTGAGCCTCATAAGTCGAAATGAGCACAGGTGACCAAAAGCTTGGTCAAAGAAGTAGGTTTTAAGTGCATCTTGAAGGAGGAAAGAGAGGTAGAGCGATTTAGGGAGGGAGTTCCAGAGCTTGGGCCTGGGCAACAGAAGGCACGGCCATCAATGGTTGAGCGATTATAGAAACATAGACATAGAAAATAGGTGCAGGAGTAGGCCATTCGGCACTTCTAGCCTGCACCACCATTCAATGAGTTCATGGCTGAACATACATCTTCAGTACCCCATTCCTGCTTTCTCGCCATACCCCTTGATCCCCCGAGTAGTAAGGACTACATCTAACTCCTTTTTGAATATATTTAGTGAATTGCACTCAACAACTTTCTGTGGTAGAGAATTCCACAGGTTCACCACTCTCTGGGTGAAGAAGTTTCTCCTTATCTCGGTCCTAAATGGCTTATCCCTTATCCTTAGAAGGTGACCCCTGGTTCTGGACTTCCCCAACATTGGGAACATTCTTCCTGCATCTAACCTGTCTAAACCCGTCAGAATTTTAAACGTTTCTGAGATCCCCTCTCATTCTTCTGAACTCCAGTGAATACAAGCCCAGTTGATCCAGTCTTTCTTGATATGTCAGTCCCGCCATCCCAGGAATCAGTCTGGTGAACCTTCGCTGCACTCCTTCAACAGCAAGAATGTCCTTCCTCAAGTTAGGAGGCCTAAACTGTACACAATACTCCAGGTGTGGCCTCACCAAGGCCCTGTACAACTGTAGTAACACCTCCCTGCCCCTGTACTCAAATCCCCTCGCTATGAAGGCCAACATACCATTTGCTTTCTTAACCGCCTGCTGTATCTGCATGCCAACCTTCAGTGACTGATGCACCATGACACCCAGGTCTCGTTGCACCTCCCCTTTTCCTAATCTGTCACCATTCAGATAATAGTCTGTCTCTCTGTTTTTACCACCAAAGTGGATAACCTCACATTTATCCACATTATACTTCATCTGCCATGCATTTGCCCACTCACCTAACCTATCCAAGTCACTCTGCAGCCTCATAGCATCCTCCTCGCAGCTCACACTGCCACCCAACTTAGTGTCATCCGCAAATTTGGAGATACTACATTTAATCCCCTCGTCTAAATCATTAATGTACAATGTAAACAGCTGGGGCCCCAGCACAGAACCTTGCAGTACCCCACTAGTCACTGCCTGCCATTCTGAAAAGTACCCATTTACTCCTACTCTTTGCCTCCTGTCTGACAACCAGTTCTCAATCCACGTCAGCACACTACCCGCAATCCCATGTGCTTTAACTTTGCACATTAATCTCTTGTGTGGGACCTTGTTGAAAGCCTTCTGAAATTCCAAATACACCACATCAACTGGTTCTCCCTTGTCCACTCTACTGGAAACATCCTCAAAAAATTCCATAAGATTTGTCAAGCATGATTTCCCTTTCACAAATCCATGCTGACTTGGACCTATCATGTCACCTCTTTCCAAATGCGCTGCTATGACATCCTTAATAATTGATTCCATCATTTTACCCACTACCGATGTCAGGTTGACCGGTCTATAATTCCCTGTTTTCTCTCTCCCTCCTTTTTTAAAAAGTGGGGTTACATTGGCTATCCTCCACTCCATAGGAACTGATCCAGAGTCAATGGAATGTTGGAAAATGACTGTCAATGCATCCGCTATTTCCAAGGCCACCTCCTTAAGTACTCTGGAATGCAGTCCATCAGGCCCTGGGGATTTATCGGCCTTCAATCCCATCAATTTCCCCAACACAATTTCCCGACTAATTAGGATTTCCCTCAGTTCCTCCTTCTTACTAGATCCTCTGACCCCTTTTATATCCGGAAGGTTGTTTGTGTCCTCCTTAGTGAATACCGAACCAAAGTACTTGTTCAATTGGTCTGCCGTTTCTTTGTTCCCCATTATGACTTCCCCTAATTCTGACTGTTATGACTTCCCCTGATTATAATCAGGAATGCTCAAGAGGGCAGAATTAGAGGAGTGCAGACATCTTGGAGGGCGGGGGGGTTATGGGGCTGGAGGAGAATACAGAGATAAAGAGGGGCGAGGCAATGGCGGATTTGAAAACAAGGATGAGAATTTTGAAATCGAGGCGTTGCTTAACTGAAAGCCAGTGTAGGTCAGCGAGCACAGGGGTGATGGGTGAGCGGGAACAGTGATTGTTATTTCTCTTGGAAAGATGATGGCCCAGGTGGGGCCACATGCGCACAATTCTTAGATGCTGACAAACTGATGACTGGCGTCCATGAAAATTGTTAGGCACTGTGTCCATGGAGCCCAGTGTGCCCACTATGTGGGTGGTCAACCTGAATGCCACTGGGACCTTGCACATTGGTCAGATGGATTGCAGTTGTCCAGTCCGGTATGGAAGACCCCCCCCAAAAAATGTTCAGATTTATCGGATGCTCGATAATGTGACGGGCAACACTTGAGCCAACACTCCAGCTGTGCAGTGCCCATTTGGAATGCATACTGTAGGGGAAGTCATGTACTGATTTTAAAAATATATCCCAACGTCCAAAACTAGGTTACTTCCTGCCATGTACCTATTCTGCCGAGTGCCTAGCTCACCTTCCCCTCATACCAGAAAATCCTCCTGGCGCTGAAAGGGCAGTCAGTCACTGTCTGCTGGTGTCCAAAATTCTGGGCCTGGTGCTCCCATTACATCATGGGTGATGGGCCCAGAACAACTGCAATAACTCGCATTTAAATAATACCTTTAATGCTGTAAAACGTCCCAAGATGTGTTATCTGACACAGTTTGACACCATGCCACCTAAGGAGATATTAGGACATATGACCAATTAGAATGGGTGACTTAAAGTTTGGTCAAAGAGGTAAATTTTAAGGAGCATCTTAACGGAGTAGAGAGAGGCGGAGAGGTTTCGGGAGGCAATTCCAGAACTTAGGACCGAGGCAGCTGAAGGCACGGCCACCAATGGTGGAGCAATGAAATTCGGGGATGTGCAAGAGGTGAGAATCGGAACTTGAGAAAATGATTGAAACTATTGACCTGGTCCTGTTGGACTAGGTTGAGTCATTCCTGCCCGGGCACATGGATCCCATGAACAGCTACTGCACCATTATGTTAGGTGTTCAGATACAAAACGACGTTGATAGAAGCCTTGATGCAGGCTGCTGGAGCAATGTGCTGGAATAGAGAGGAAGGACCCAGAAAGGAGAAAACTTTGTTTTTTAAGTAAAAAAATTCTGTAAGCAGAATTAAAAGAGTTTCTGACAAACTGCTTCTAGTTGTTTTATCATCACTGTAATGGTCTGGAACGCTATGAGGACAGAACATTCTTTAAAATGGTCAGATGTTGACGACAGCAATCTCAGCTTTCAATCCTCTCCCCTGCTCCTTCATGACAGGTGTCACCAGTAATGCAGTCTGGGTAAGGCCCTGAACCATTGTTTGGACGTTCAAGCTTAGAGGAGTTGAGACAAAGGGCTGCTATCGGCTTTCACACATTTTGTGCCCATCCAATTCTCCCTCCATTGTCCCTGAGCTCTCCGGAAGGCATTCTCCCAGCCCCCAACTTCTCCTATACCTGCCAGCTTGTTTTTGTTGGTGACAGGGGCTTGAGATGACAAAGCAGGGCCGAGGAGCTGGAATGCAGCAGACAAAAGGAGAGGACTTGACCACCTCACACCAGAAGCTTAACAAGACACCTCTCTGTGATGCCTGACTGAATCAAAAACCTCTGTGTGTGTGTGTGTGTGTGTGTGTGTGTGTGAGTGCGTTTATTTGCTTTAGCTTGCTTTTTTAAAAAAAAGGACAGGAGTGGGGCGGGGGGGAGACAAAAAACCAAAGCTCACTTCCACTATTATTCCCACAACAGGGGCAAATTTCTCCCTGAGGGAATTGGGAATCTGTGAGCCTGCCACTCGACGAGGGCTGGCGTTCTGCTCGGAGATGGGGCTGCCCCACCGAGGATACTCCGTGAACGCAGGGTCGGACGCCGACACGGAAAACGAAGGAGTGATGTCCCCGGAGCACGCCATGAGGCTGTGGGGCAGGGGGGTCAAATCCGGACGCAGCTCCTGCCTATCCAGTCGTTCCAACTCGGCCCTCACGCTGACCGACACAGAGCACGAAAACAACAAGTCAGACAGTGAGAACGGTGAGTTGAGAAGCTTCTTTTGCAATTCCGAGTACTCTCGCTCGCAGTTTTCTCTCTTTTTCTCTCTCTCTTTCTCTCTTTCGCCACCATCGCAGGAAAATGTCCCCTTTTCCATATTTTTCGTAGGTGTCATGTCCTTGAGTACTGTAATTGCACAAAATCAATATGTAGCGTCGGACGGGCTGCATGATGCCAGGGACTTCTGTCGTGCTCTTGGATACATCTTTGAGATGGAGCATTGTCTAAATCATGATTAATTTGCCTCGCGAGTTGTCTGATGGAGTTGCTGACAGTCTGGGCTGAACAAGCAGGAACTGTTGGGAGATTAATGAGCATTTGATGGGTTCAGTGTTAGAGTGGCGGCGGAGGCTGGGGGGGAAGAAGAAAGAAAGATTTATATCCGCCGTGCCACCTGCGTTTTCTCAGTAGCGATGTGCAGCTCGTGGTGATAAAATTATCCCCTGGGCCCTCCTCAAATCAAAGGTGTTTTTGCACATTTTTCATCAGGGAAACTCGGCAGCAATGTATAGATTCTTGTGAATGGATGAGTAGCCCCGGAGGATAGTTTATTAATGATGCTAGGGGAGGGGGGGGGAGATGTGGGCGGGAGAGGGTGATTGGAAGTTGGAGTTGCAAATTTATCATGCTTAAAAAGCAAAGGTAAGTCAAGCAATTGAAGTGGTGCTCAATTAGGGACTGAAAGCAGTTTACAAGATGTGTCCTGGGGACGATGAAGTGCAGATGTTAGATCAGCTTCTGGAGTTCATAGAACGCAGTTCGTGCTTTGATTCAAAGGTACAAAAAGGAGCCTTGTGTTTTCACCTGTGAAGGAGCTTTAACATTAGAGTGGTGCTGCGATCTTCTGCTGTAGGGGCCTGTGTGCGGTTCACAACAGCACCAAAGTGAACGTGTAATTTGTCCACCGGCAGCAGTGTCTTTCCTGGTTGTTCAAGCGCCCACCCCCCCCCCCACCGGCAGCCCTGTCAACACACTGAGCCAGTTTGTTGATATCAGCACGCTTTCGCCCCGAAAGGGACAAGCATGCAGACGCACAGGGCTCCACTCAGCACCAGAGTTTGAGCTCCGGAGCTCTCGCTGCCATTGACTGGAGCAAGGGTGTGTGGCGGGTTCATTTTGGGAATTACCCAAGACCAAAGCCGGGTCCACTTCACTGCAGAAAACCATGAGAGTGGGACACATCGTCCACTTTCCAAAGATCCGCGCCCAGGTCAAGTTCGAAGCCATGCCGCTAATTAACTAATTTTTGAACGATAAGGGAGTCGAGGGTGACAGGGAGCGGGCAGGAAAGTGGAGTTGAGGCCAAGATCAGAATCAGCTATGATCTTATTGAATGGCGGAGCAGACTCGAGGGACCAAATGGCCTACTCCTGCTCCTATTTCTTCTGATCTTATGTTAACAGGTGGAGGGGGTGCTTTGAGGTAAATCGAGATTCGATGTTGTTCGGTGATGATAGCACCATGTTTATTGACTCCGCACAAACAGTAGGGTTTGGATGCCACGCTGGCATAACATTCACTGAGCAAACCCCTGCCCACCGAACAATTCTAGCTACAGACCAGCCGGAATGCTGTCGCTCCTGTAACATAGGCAGGTGTTACAAAACCAACAATAGTCTCCTGGCAGCTTTTTGCAGTGACCAACACACTGAAGGCATTTCAACATTCGAGACACAGCGTGCAGTGCAATGTTAAATTGTTTGACTGGTCATTTTTACAAACCGGATGCAGATTTGTGCATACATGAAGAAGCATTTACCGTGACCAGTTAAGCATGGCTTGCTCTCTGCCTTGTTGTAGCAGTGCTTGATGCAGAGGCTGCAGTCTCACACCAGGTGTGCCATGCGAACGGCATATATTTTCAAAGTGCGACAGCAGTAGAGGGTGTTCAGTACAGAACCACCATCAACAGCAGTGCCGCGCTTACAGAGCTGCACTGCCTCACCGCCCCCAGCCGACAACGGTCCAATTTATAACATCAGCCAGCGGCTCAGTGGGTCGCACACTCACGTCTGAGTCAGAAGGTTGTTGGTTCGAGTCCCATTCCAGGAACTTTGAGTATATGAATCTAGGCTGACACTCCAGTGCACTGCTGACGGAGCGCTGCATTGTCAGAGGTGCAGTATTTTGGATGAGATGTTAAACCGAGGCCCTGTCTGCCCTCTCAGATGGATGTAAAAGATCCCATGATACTATTTCGAAGAAGATCCAGGGAATTATTCCCGGTATCCTGGCCAATATTTATCCTCAATCAACATAAAAACAGATTATCTGGTCATTATCACATTGCTCTTTGTGGGAGCTTGCTTGTGCGCATATTGGCTGCCGCATTTCCCACATTACAACAGTGACTACACTCCAAAAGTACTTCATTGGTTGTAAAGCGCTTTGAGACGTCCGGTGTTTGTGAAAGGCGCTATAGAAATGCAAGTCTTTCTCTTCTTTTTATAAGCCCAGCTTTTAGCCTGGGGCGAGAGGCGAGTGAGGGGCTGGTGTGAAGCCCCGGGCCATTTTAGCTCCTGAACTGACTCGTAGCCCAACCTCGCGCGGAATGCTGCCACCTGGTGCTCGGCTTCCCTGGCGAGGCCCACACCCGGGCAAAAGCACGACTGCCCGTTAAAATCTAGCCAATCGACGCTGAGAGTGCAGTGCCAAGCTGGAAGGCAAGATAGTGATCCCCAAAAGCCCCATTCTCGCCATGCACGGGAGGGGTGAGGGGTTGGTGGGGGGTGGGGAATAAAAACCTATAATAATGGGCAGTTTTATTACCAGGAGGGAGAAAACATGACTTCAAAATCATGGCCACCATCAGCCCAAATCTCACCTCTCTGGCCTTTACTACAATTATAGGACTTCTGAACCACACTTGAGTGCCTCTACTCATGTACCCAACTGTTTAACAATGCGGGGGCGGAGCTGCTCCCCACAGTAAAAAAAAATCCATATCTTTGTTAAAGAATGATTAGCATTCTGCATTAGAGTACAGTGACAGACACTGTAATTAATTTTCAGTTGCACTGGTTTATCCAGTTAGATTTGTAATACCAATGCGTGATCCAAAAGCCACTTCTATTCCATCGAAGGTCGTGCTTTTGACAGGCATGGGCAGTCAGCATGGAGTTAGCCATGTCATTGGGGCTTTGCTGTCACTGCTGGCGCAGTTGAGAGTGGAGGGGAAAAGTGAAGAGCCTTATCTTATCCAACTGATTTCTATCATGGGTTTTGTTTGATTTGGATTTTTATTGAAGGTTGTATCGTTCATCATGGTAACAGGAGCCAAATCATGTGTTAGTTCAGCGGATATTTGCCACTATAAATCCGGTATTAATAACAGGTGTACTGTGTCGCTGCTGAGGCATGTCGAGATTGGACATAATAGATGGTCGCTTGTATTTTATTCCTCTCTGTTCCTGATAAAACTATTCAAAAATTGATTTTTCTCCCTCCCCTCCCTCCAGTAACTAACTTAATTTTAATTTTTTTTGAGGGAGATGATATTGCAGTTCATTCCAAATCAACTTAAATACAACTCAGATCTTGAATAGATGCAAACCTTTCCCACTAATAGTAGTCGCTTCAAAGGCCGTCACTGAAGCCTTAACTTCTAAAGCTTGACCTGACCTGAACCTGCCGTTGTTTGTGGGTTCAGGTCATGCAGTTCTGGTCACCACATTACAGGAAAGATGTGATTGCGCGAGAGAGGGTACAGAGGAGATTTATGAGAATGTTGCTTGGCTGGAGAATTTTAGCTATGAGGAAAAATTGGCTGGGGTTGTTTTCTTTGGAACAGAGGCGGCTGAGAGGAGATTTAATTGAGGGGTCGAGATCGAGTGGATAGGAAGGACCTATTTCCTTTTGCAGAAAAGTGAATAACCAGGAGGCATAGATTTATGAAGTAATTGGTAGAAGGATTAGAGGGGAGTTGGGGAGAATATTTTTCACCCAGAGGATGGTGGGCATCAGGAACTCACTGCCTGAAAGAGTGGTCAAAGCAAAAACGCTCACCACATTTAACAAGTACTTGGATATGCACTTGAAGTGCCCTAACCTACAAGGTTATGGACCAAGAGCTGGGATGGGATTAAGCTGGATTGCTTTTTTCATCCAGCTTGACACGATTTTGGTCTTGTAACCAGCTCCTGACAGTCTGCAAAGCTTTTGGTGCCAGAATAAGGAGATGAGAAGACATTTGTTCTACACAGCGAGTTGTTCCGATCTGAAATGCACTGCCTGAAAGGGTGGTGGAAGCAGATTCAATGACAACTTTCAAAGGGAATTGAGTACTTGAAAAGGAAAAAATTGCAAGGCTATGGAGGAAGAGCAGAGGAGTGGAACTAATTGCATCGCTCGTTCAAAGACACGATGGGTCGCATGGCCTCTTTCTGTGCTGTAACATTCTGCGCTGTTATTCTTTCAGGAAGAGTGAGTCAGGAATTAGAAGTGGAAACCTGGTCATCTGGTCATTATCACATTACTGCTTGTGGGAGCTTGCTTGTGCACATATTGGCTGCTGCATTTCCCACATTACAACAGTGACTACACTCCAAAAGTACTTCATTGGTTCTAAAGCGCTTTGAGACGTCTGGTGGTCATGAAAGGCGCTATATGGGCCAAATGGCCTCCTTCTGTGCCATAAACTTCAATGATTCTATGATTAGTCCTGATGTACCCCAGGCCTTGTGCTTGGAAACACCATCAGTGGAAGTGAAATCACTGCTGCAGGCTTGAAAGACTTGCAGCAGCAGCAATGGCCTCTGGCTGCTGCCTATCCACAAGCAGAAAGTAAAAGGTTTCCACTTCTAATTCCTGGCTCACTCTTCCTGAAAGAATAACAGCGCAGAATGTTACAGCACAGAAAGAGGCCATGCGACCCATCGTGTCTTTGAACGAGCGATGCAATTAGTCCCACACCTCCGCTCTTCCTCCATAGCCTTGCAACTTTTTCCTTTTCAAGTACTCAATTCCCTTTGAAAGTTGTCATTGAATCTGCTTCCACCACCCTTTCAGGCAGTGCATTTCAGATCGGAACAACTCGCTGTGTAGAACAAATGTCTTCGCATCTCCTTATTCTGGCACCAAAAGCTTTGCAGACTGTCAGGAGCTGCTAACGAGACCAAAATCCGACCGCTTCTGGTGTCCTTCCAGCACCGGGGGAGGAAAGTGATGCCTGAGGGTCTATTATGCCCCTCCCACCTCATTAACATTTTCACTATTCACTTGGGACTGCTGCAGGCTTTTCAATAGGAAAAAACGTGCATGCCTGGTATTTTGAATGGCACACACAACCCCTTAAAGGGACCACCCACCCAATAAAAAATGAAAGAAAATATTGCTCTCCGCCCTCCTTCCCCAGGGACCTCGGCAATGTAATGAGGGTGAACCCCTGGTCTTGCAGGTCTATGCCCTTTTCTTTTCCCTTACTCCCGTGAACTGAATGTTTCCCTGGCATATAGGAGAGAAAAATTGACCTGAGTAAATGCGCCCCAAGACCCAATTTAAATAAGATTTTAATAAGACTCCCGCCGAAATCGAAGCCTACACTGAAATCGCAGCAAATTGGACAGCAATTGGGTCGTGGGTTTTTTAGTCTATTTTTCTGTCGCTATTGCGCCATTGCTACTGAGATGAAAATCGCCCCAATGTCTTCAGTTTAAAGTTAACGCCAAGGTTTCTGTGATACCGTTGCCAAAATATTGGTTGGTTCAGTTTCCCAATTGCCTAAAACAACAACAACAACTTGTATTTATGTAGCACCTTTAACGTAGTAAAACATCCCAAGGCACTTCACAGGAGCATTATCAGATAACATTTGACACTGAGCCACACAAGCAGATATTGGGACATATGATCAAAAGCTTGGTCAAAGAGGTAGATTTTGAGGTGCAAGTTAAAGGAGGAAACAGATGGAGATGCAGAGAGCTTTAGGGAAGGAATTCCAGAGCTTAGGGCCGAGGCAGCTGAAGGCACGGCCACCAATGGTGGAGAGAAGGAAATCTGGAATGCACAATACACTTCAAAAGTACTTTATTCATTGTGTAGTGCTTCGAGAATCCTGAAGTTGTGAAAGACGCTATAGAAATACAAGTTCTTCCTTTCCGCACTTAACAATTGGTGTAGCTGTTTATTTCAAATATAACCAGCTCGCCGATTCTATTATAAAAAGGCCCAAGCACGAAAATGTAGCAGGCCTCTATTTTCTGCTTCCAGGCTCATTAAGGTTCCAATAATGTTGATCTGAATAAGATTTTTTTCTCAGATGGCCAGGGGAGGCATTTTAACCCTCCTAGAATTATAATACTGCTCTATTTAATTTACATCAGTTCATTAAAGATTCACACATGCAGCACATGAACAGTGCAACATGAGTGAAGAATAGCCACTCAGGTAAGGTAAGGCTACTGACACCTGTGGACATGTACAACAGGTCAGTCAATACCTTCAGGAGAGGAGAGAAGATGATTTTCTTGCGAAGGGGAAGGGGGGCGGGCGAGGAGGGGGTCAGGAAATTCTTCTCTTTTCTCTCTGCTGCTGCACTTCATTTTATGACAGAGAAAACAGATTATTGCAAAATTGAAGATCAAAATGAATAAAAATTAGGTTTCAGTTGAACAAGTTTTTTCTTCTCTGTTCTGTTGAATATGTTTAACTGCTGAATACTAATGACTTAATTGGGTGAACTGGTGAGGGAGTTACTGCCCCTGACAATCTATGACAGGGTGAGGGAGTTGGATTAATAACACACACAGTTGAAATGACAGAATCAATAAAGTGCCTTAGATTAATGATGGAGTCTCTACTGATATTAATTCAGCTCCCTTACTCTGTTGGGCTATGTAATTCCTGCCAGTTCCCTTGCTATCATTAATATTCACCACTTAAACTGAAATTTCAAAAAAACCCAAGGAGTAGACGGGGATGGAGGGTTGTTTGAACTTCTTTCCTCTCTCCCAGTTTTGCTCCTTTGTCCCCTTCTCTCAGGGCAAGTTTTACTTTATGGATAGCTGCTGATGGGAGATGTGCATTACATTCTGTCATCGAAAGGACCTGGCCTCTGGCCACTGGAGCCGTGAGATTGGAAACAGTAATGTATGCACCTGTGAGTATGCATTGTGAGTGGCTTAGCCAGTCGCGTGATGTTCACAAGACTCAATAAAACCCCAGTCAGTTGGGTCTAGGTCATCCATGACCAACTAGTTCTTAAAAGCAATGTGTTGCTATGAATTCTTAAGCAAAGAACCCATGGAGCAAATACATTACAGAGACCAAGACTTCCATGGGGCTTGGTTGCTGCCTTCGGGTCTTCAATTAAATGCAAAAGCTTGGAGCCAGATTCCCTCCCTTTCAGCGGTGTGAATCATGCATCTCAGCCCAGGCAGTGGCAGAAAGATCTAAAGTGCGTGATACATGAAAGTTGCAGATCACCGATTTCCCTCTGATCATTTTTATCAAAAGGATGTCCTTTAATCCTCAGCTCAGATGATATCCACACTTAATTTTCCCTCTCAAAATTTATGTCTAATTCCAAACCAGTCAATTGCTTTACAGCCTGGCCATTAAAGTTAACAGTAGTTATATGCTGATTATATTTGAACAAAGAGCTACCCCAATTGCTGAATCAGTCAAGAAAGAACGTGCATTCCTCGAGTACCTTTCACAGATCCCCAACAGACTGCATACAGTGAACGACGTATTTTTGATGTATAGTCACTGTTTTGTAATGTAGTCTGCACATAGCCAGCTCTGTCCCACAAACAGTAATGTGGGTCTCAGTTTAACATCTCATCCGAAAGACAGCACCTCCTACCATGTGGTAGTCCCTCAGTGTTGCACTGAAGCCTACATTACGTGCTCAGGTCTCAAGAGTGAGCACATAAGAACATAAGAAATAGGAGCAGGAGTACGCCATACGACCCCTCGAGCCTGCTCCGCCATTCAATAAGATCATGGCTGATCTGATCATGGACTCAGCTCCACTTCCCTGCCCACTCCCCAAAACCCCTTAACCCCTTATCGATTAAGAAACCATCTATTTCTGTCTTAAATTTATTCAATGTCCCAGCTTTCATAGCTCTCTGAGGCAGCGAATTCTACAGATTCACAGCCCTTTGAGAGAAGAAATTTCTCCTCATCTGTTTTAAATGGGCAGGTCCTTATTCTAAGATCGTGCTCTCTAGTTCTAGTCTCCCCATTCAGTGGAAACATCCTCTCTGCATCCACCCTGTCAAGCTCCCTCATAATCTTATATGTCTCGATAAAATCAC
This sequence comes from Pristiophorus japonicus, assembly GCF_044704955.1. Taxonomy (NCBI): domain Eukaryota; kingdom Metazoa; phylum Chordata; class Chondrichthyes; family Pristiophoridae; genus Pristiophorus; species Pristiophorus japonicus. The sequence goes on from NC_091977.1 coordinate 40,940,798, forward strand.
CTCTCATTCTTCTGAATTCCAATGAGTAGAGGCCCAACCTACTCAACCTTTCCTCATAAGTAAACCCCCTCATCCCCGGAATCAACTTAATGAACCTTCTCTGAACTGGCTCCAAAGCAAGTATATCCTTTCTTAAATATGGAAACCAAAACTGCACGCAGTATTCCAGGTGTGGCCTCACCAATACCCTGTACAACTGTCGCAAGACTTCCCTGCTTTTATACTCCATCCCCTTTGCAATAAAGGCCAAGATACCATTGGCCTTCCTGATCATTTGCTGTACCTGCATACTATCCTTTCGTGTTTCATGCACAAGTACCCCCAGGTCCTGCTGTACTGCAGCACTTTGCAATCTTTCTCCATTTAAATAATAACTTGCTCTTCGATTTTTTTCTGCCTAAGTGTATGATCTCACACTTTCCCACATTATACTCCATCTGCCAAATTTTTGCCCACTCACTTAGCCTGTCTATTTTCTTTTGCAGATTTTTTTGTGTCCTCCTCACATATTGCTTTTCCTCCCATCTTTGTATCATCAGCAAACTTGGCTGCGTTACACTCAGTCCCCTCTTTCAAGTCGTTAATATAGATTGTAAATAGTTGAGGTCCCAGCACTGATCCCTGCGCACCCCACGAGTTACTGGTTGCCAACCAGAGAATGAACCATTTATCCCGACTTTCTGTTCTCTGTTAGTTAGCCAATCCTCTGTCCATGCTAATATATTACCCCCAAACCCGTGAACTTTTATCTTGTGCAGTAACCTTTTATGTGGCACCTTGTCCAATGCCTTCTGGAAGTCCAAATATACCTCATCCACTGGTTCCCCTTTATCCACCCTGTTTGTTACATCCTCAAAGAACTCCAGCAAATTTGTCAAACATGACTTTCCCTTCATAAATCCATGCTGACTCTGCCCGACCGAATTTTGCTTTTCCAAATGTCCTGCTACTGCTTCTTTAATAATGGACTCCAACATTTTCCCAACCATAGATGCTAGGCTAACTGGTCTATAGTTTCCTGCTTTTTGTCTGCCTCCTTTTTTAAATAGCGGCATTACATTTGCAGTTACATATATCCATCCTTTGTATATCTTTACAATATGCCCGCCCATATTCGAGTAGACGACAGAAACATCACCCCGTCTGTTCTGGCAGGAAATCAGACAGCCATAAGAGTGGGTGGGAACCCAGCCAAACAGGTAACCAATCAACTCTCCACCCCTGCCCACCTGAAAAATCTGACGGAGCACAGCTTGGAAAATTCCGGCCTAAATCTGCATTCCTGTTAATATGTATATAATCTCAAGCTGCTCTCCTTGACAGAACACATATTGTGATTTAGGATTTATCCACCAATGAGACAGTTGCACTAAGAAGAGTCCTTTCTAACTCTCAAGGTGCAAGCGGGACAACCCAACAGTTAGAAATATAAGAAGGAAGGACTTGGATTTATATAGCGCCTTTCACGACCCAAAGCCTTTTACAGCCAATAGAGACTGTTGTAATGTGGGACACGCAGCAGCCAATTTGCGCACAACAAACTCCCACAAACATCACTGTGATAATGGCCAGATAATCTGTTTTAGTGATGCTGACTGAGGGATAAATATTGGGCAGGACATCAGGGATAACCCCCCCTGCTTTTCTTCGAAATAGTGCTAGGGTATCTTTTACACCCACCTGAGAGAGTAGACCTTCGTTCAATGTCTCATCCGAAAGACGGCACCTCCGACAGTGCAGCACTCCCTCAGCACTGCACTGGAGTGTCAGCCTAGATTTTATGTGCTCAAGTCTCTGGAGTGGAACTTGAATCCACAACCTTCTGACTCAGAGGCAAGGGTGCTACCCACTGAGCTATGGCTGAGACTAAATATAAGTGCAAATAGGAATGCATTGCCTGGATTTTGAGGGCTGGAATTAGCAGCGCTCAGAGACTGTATGTGGGCCCCACATCCCTTCATTTTGATGCGCACATGAAGAATTGCATCTTTGACAAGATACCAGAGGGTTGTCAGTGGCACCCGTGGAACTGCACAGCAAGAGTCCGTGTTGACAAAATGCAAGTAAAGGGGAAAAACAAAAAATGTCAGTCATTGGCTTGAATGTGGGTGTAAGGGGCACAATTTCAAAATTTGCAAATGACACAGAACTTGGAAGTATAGTGAACAGAGAGGAGAGTAGTGATCAACTTCAAGAAGACATAGACAGGCTGGTGGAATGGCAGGACACGTGGCAGATGAAATTTAACACAGGAAAGTATTAAGTGATAAATTTTGGTAGAAAGAATGAGGAGAGGCAATATAAACTGAAGGGTAAATGTCTAAAGTGGGTGCATGAACAGAGAGACCTGGGGGTATGTGTGCACAAACCGTTGAAGGTGGGCAGGACAGGTTGAGAAAGCAGTTAAAAAAGCTTATGGGATTCTGGGCTTCATGAATAGTGATATAGAGTACAAAAGCGTGGAGATTATGATGAACCTGTATAAAACATTGGTTCGGCCTCAATTGGAGTATTGGGAAGGATGCGAATTCCTGAGAGAGGGTGCAGAAAAGATTTACGAGAATGATTCCAGGGATGAGGGACTTCAATCACATGGATAAACTGAAGAAGCTGGGGTTGTTCTCCTAAAGCAGAGAAGAGTGAGACAAGATTTGATCGAGATATTCAAAATCATGAGGGGTCTGGACAGAGTAGATAGAGAGAAACTGTTCCCATTGGCGGAAGGGTAGAGAACCAGAGGACACTGATTCAAAGTAATTGGCAAATGAACCAAAGACAACATAAGAAAAGAACTTTCACACAGCGAGCGGTTAGGATCTGGAATGCACTGCCTGAAAGGGTGGGGGAGGCAGACTCAATCACTGCTTTCAAACGGGAGTTGGCCACCGCCTATGATGGGGATATGTACCTGAAAGAAAACATTTTTGCAGGGCTACGGGAAAAGGGTGGGGGAGTGGGACTAGCTGAAGTGCTTTTGCAGAGAGCAGGCACGGGCTCGACGGGCCGAATGGCCTTCTTCCCTGCTGTAACCATCTATGATTCTATGATTCTGTGTGGTAATTACGGGATAGTTAGTTCCAGGACTATGTATATAATGTTAAAAACCATCGAATCTCAGCATTCAGATGCTAGTTATAAATTGAATTTTTGTGATTTTTACACTTCATTTTAACCCCCTTGATTAGAGTACAGTTCTGTAATTGCTCCCAGGTATCCAATGTGCTGTGCATTACTCAATCCCAGACATTCTCACTCTACGTCGAGAGCAGCAGTTCAGAGTGCTTAAAACAGGTGGTGGAAGTATTTCTCTGTATCTGAACGTGTCACTACAATGCTCTGAAGCATTTCTCACACCCGAACCTGTTGTAATAAATGCTATTAGTTTCAGCCACCCCGAACAGCCGCTCTCTGCGTAGAATTAACATTGTCTGGGACTGAGTAATACAGAGCAGACATTTCAAATGGACAATAATGGCTTTCGATCAATGCTGTAATGCTGGGCCTCTCTCCTCGTGCACGTTTTGCATTTGGACGCCTTTTGATCCCCTCAACCCCGTCCGACCCCCACACCCGCCCCCCCCACCCCCCATCCCCCGGCCCAGGGCAATTTGGTCGTGTCTGGAGGCACTGCTTCATCTGCTGCTTTCATGGAATTGAATTTAAATTGTGGCGTATCTGCTATGCTATTCTGTGTTGCTTGAATTTTTAAACTAAAATCTGCCACTTGAATTTCTAGCTCCCTGCCTCAATGTTTCTTTCCCCTTTTCTCAGGGTTCTACTTGCACCCAACAGGTTCCAAGCCTGCACTGATCCAGAGGTGGCTTCTTTATTAAAAATCTTTTCCAGCATTCGGCTGGATTGTCGCACACCAGGACATGGAAATTGCTCCTGAATGTTGGCCTCGATTTAACATTTTTTTAAAATCCATTATTCCTTTACTTTGAAAAAACCATTTGAACCGTAACCTTTTATTATTGGAACCGCATAGCAGCTCCGACGACAATGAACAGATGAGCCAGTGATCCTTCGGGCCTAGGTTCTGACGAGAGGCCTGGCTCGAAACATTGCCCCACCTGCTCTCCCCACCAATGCTGACGGACAGCTTGTGTGTTTCCCCCATTTTCTGTTTCTCTGTCAGATTTCCAGTACTTACTGCATTATTTTATTTTTGCTTTTTATTCTCAACCTTGCCCCTGAATATAATGTAAAGTAAAACTGCAAGGGGCCTTAAATGGTGTACCTCGCACTCTGAATAGCCAAAGGCCTTTGTTTGCCCCCCTGGTACTAATCACATTCATACACATCTGTTCTGGGGAAAAATAGGCCCCACTATATTTTTTTCTTACCATGTTATTTCTTTCTACTTCCTCATATAAGATTTCACAGCCTTGTAACAGCACGAATCCAGCAATCAACCAAAAATCTATGTCTTTTTGAAGAACACCAATGACGGGGCGTGGAGTGAGGGTCCTATTTTCAAACCACTTACTATAATCAGTGTCTGACAGTATAATCTTGTGTGAAATCAGAGGTATTGCTGTGGACGAAGTCAGTAGTAATAGAAAATACATAGTTTACAGAAGATAACTGATCATTTGCTGTGAGAAGCAATCTTCCTGTAACGCTCCAGTTTTGTGTAAAGTGAGGAGAAGGTTATGTGGAGATATGTGAAGAGAAAAAGATTAGTGAAGACCAATGAAGGTCCGTTGCAGTCAGAATCAGGTGAATTTATAATGTGGAACAAAGAAATGGCAGACCAATTGAACAAATACTTCGGATCTGTCTTCACTAAGGAAGACACAAATGACCTTCCGAAAATACTCAGGGTTCGCGGGTCTACCGAAAAGGAGGAACTGAAGGAAATCCTTATTAGTCAGGAAATTGTGTTCGGGAAAATGATGGGATCGAAGGCCAATAAATCCCCAGGGCCTGATATGCTGCATCCCAGAGTACTTAAGGAAGTGGCCCTAGAAATAGTGGATGCATTGGTGATCATTTTCCAACATTCTATTGACTCTGGATCAGTTCCTATGGACTGGAGGGTAGCTAATGTAACACCACTTATTAAAAAAGGAGGGCGAGAGAAAGCGGGTAATTATAGACCGGTTAGCCTGACATCGGTGGTGGGGAAAATGTTGGAATCAATTATTAAAGTTGAAATAGCAGCGCATTTGGAAAGCAGTGACAGGATCGGTCCAAGCCAGCATGGATTTATGAAAGGGAAATCATGCTTGACAAATCTTCTCGAATTTTTTGAGGATATAACTAATAGGGTGGACAAGGGAGAACCAGTAGATGCGGTGTATTTGGCCTTTCAAATGGCTTTTGACAAGGTCCCACACAAGAGATTAGTTGCAAAATTAAAGCACATGGTATTGGGGGTAATGCACTGATGTGGATAGAGAACTGGTTGGCAGACAGGAAACAGAGAGTCGGAATAAACGGGTCCTTTTCAGAATGGCAAACAGTGACCAGTGGGGTGCCGCAGGGTTCAGTGCTGGGACCCCAGCTATTTACAATATTCATCAATGATTTAGATGAAGGAATTGAATGTAATATCTCCAAGTTTGCAGATGACACTAAGCTGGGTGGCTGTGAGGAGGATGCTAACAGGCTGCAGGGTGACTTGGACAGGTTAGGTGAGTGGGCAAATGCATGGCAGATGCAGTATAATGTGGATAAATGTGAGGTTATCCACTTTGGTGGCAAAAACGCAAAGTCAGAATATTATCTGAATGGTGACAGATTAGGAAAAGGGGAGGTGCAACGAGACCTGGGTGTCACAGTACATCAGTCATTGAAGTTTGGCATGCAGTTACAGCAGGCGGTGAAGAAGGCAAATGGCATTTTGGCCTTCATAGCTAGAGGATTTGAGTATAGGAGCAGGGAGGTTTTACTGCAGTTGTACAGAGCCTTGGTGAGGTCACACCTGGAATATTGTGTTCAGTTTTGGTGTCCTAATCTGAGGAAGGACATTCTTGCTATTGAGGGAGTACAGCAAAGGTTCACCAGATTGATTCCCGGGATGGCAGGACTGACATATGAGGAGAGACTGGATCAACTGGGCTTGTATCCACTGGAGTTTAGAAGAATGAGAGGGGATCTCATAGAAACATATAAAATTCTGACGGGATTGGACAGGTTAGAGGCAGGAAGAATGTTCCCATTGCTGGGGAATTCCAGAACCAGGGGTCACAGTCCAAGAGTAAGGGGTAAGCCATTTTGGACCAAGATGAGGAGAAACTTCTTCACTCAGAGAGTGGTTAACCTGTGGAATTCTCTACTGCAGAAAGTTGTTGAGGCCAGTTCGTTAGATATATTCAAAAGGGAGTTAGATATGGCCTTTATGGCCAAAGGGATCAAGGGGTATGGAGAGAAAGCAGGAAAGGGGTACTGAGGTTGAATGATCAGCCATGATCTTATTGAATGGCGGTGCAGGCTTGAAGGGCTGAATGGCCTGCTCCTGCACCTAATTTCTATGTTTCTATGTTTCTAAGGTTACAAGCCCCGCTTTTGATTGGCCATGCTTCGCTGCCAAAGATCTATATGCTCCATTTTATTTATCCAGTTCAAATATCCCCAGTTCTCCGTTAAGGGAAAGAGAGTCTCTTTTTGGAAACAGTGAACACTTTTCTTGTTTCTTGAGGCATACTTGAAAGGCGTACCTAGGTTTATCGGGATTGAAGTGTGTTGCAAATCTCTCAAAGTGATGAGGTTGCTCTTTCGATTTCAAATGCCACTTTGCAATCCTTGATGATGCTTCCAGCACCTGTAAAATCTTTAATTAATGATTTGAAGAGGGACAAGTGTGCTGATGCAGACATTTTATTTCCCTCTTAACGTACAAAATAAAAGAGGAAGGCAAGTCAAGCCCTTAGCCCGTGTTTTTGGAGTCTTCATTATCTATATTGCTTTTAAACCTTTAATGGCAATCTGTATTTATCATTCCACAAATACTCACGGTTGAGTCTCACTTTGATTTCTTTCCTGCTGATTATTTTTCCCAGTCTGATGCCCAGACTGCTTACAGTAGTGGCCAGTGCCACTGTGCCCACAGGAATAGGCACAGGCCATTCAGCCCCTCGAGCCTGTTCCACCATTCAGTTAGATCAAGGCTGGTCTGCAGCTCAACTCCATTAACCCACCTTTGCTCCATAACCCTTAATGCCCTTACCGAACGAAAATCTATCAATCTCACTTTTGAAATATTCAGTTGACTCCAGCCTCAACAGCTTTTTGGGGAAGAAAGTTCAAGATTTGCACTACCCTTTGTCAATGTTCCCTCTAATTTTATTTTGGCCCGCGCAGTCCCTTTAACATTCAAAATTCCAAGCATCCGCTGTTTTCCTATTTAAGAGCTGGCTGACCAGCTGCACAGGATCTCGACTGTGGCTGCGCAGCTTAAAGGGAATATTGCCCTTTGGCTAGGCTGACTCTCCAGTGCAGTGCTGAGGGAGTGCTGCACTGTTGGAGGTGTCGTCATTAAACTGAGGCCCTGTCTGCTCCCTCAGCTAGATGTAAAAGATCCCATGGCACTATTTTGAAGAAGAGCAGGGGAGTTATCCCCAGTGTCCTGGCCAATATTTATCCCTCAATCAACATAACAAAAACAGATTATCTGGTCATTATCACATTGCCGTTTGTGGGAGCTGCATTTTGGGAGTTGGCTGCTGTGCTTCCCACAGCACAACAGTTGACTGCACTCCAAAAATGCTTCATTGGACGTAAAGCACTTTGAGACATACAGTGGTTGTGAAAGGCATTATACTAATGTAAGTCTTTCTTTAGTGCTTCCTTACATCACTCCTGAACGGGCTAGCTCTAATTTTAAGGTGATGCCCCTTTGTTCTGGACTCCCACTACCAGAGGAAATAGTTTCTCTCCATCTACCTATGAACCCCTTTAATCATCTTAAGTACCTCAATGAGATCACCCCTTAATCCCCCTGAAAGTGAATATCTACAGCGGACTGGTAATTTGCAGCATAGTCACACTCACGCGCGGTATGGGTAGCGCTCCCCACATCACCGTGTTCCTGCACAGAGGGCATGCAGCTGTGTGATCGGCAATGGTTACAGAATTGTTGATTGTTGAACTCCCCTGATGGCCGAGTGACTCATCATTTGTCGAACTGAGCAATGTAGATCAAGCAGACTTAATCCCTGGTTCCTAATGCCGAGCGAGTCGATCTCAGTCTGGGCGGCATTGAAGATGTTACAATTGTCTCAGGGCTCCTGCGCAGCAAAGGGCAAGATTGGCCAAGCTACCTAGAGTACTGCGCACAGTTTTGGTCTCCGTATTTAAGGAAGGATATACTTGCATTGGAGGCTGTTCAGAGAAGGTTCATGAGGTTGATTCCGGAGATAAAGGGGTTGACTTATGAGGAGAAGTTGAGTAGGTTGGGCCTCTACTCATTGGAGTTCAGAAGAATGAGAGGTGATCTTATTGAAACATGTAAGATAATGAGGGGGCTCGACAAGGTGGATACAGAGAGGATATTTCCACTCAGAGGGGAAACTGAAAATAGGGGACATAGTCTCAGAATAAGGGGCCGCCCATTTAAAACCGAGATGAGGAGGCATTTCTTCTCTTCGAGGGTTGTAAATCTATGGAATTCTCTGCCCCAGAGAGCTGTGGAGGCTGGGTCATTGAATACATTTAAGGCAGAGATAGACAGATATTTGAGCGATAAGGGAGTAAAGGGTTATGGGGAACAGGCATGGAAGTGGAGCTGAGTCCATGATCAGATCAGCCATGATCTTATTGAATGGCGGAGCAGGCTCGAGGCCAAATGGCCTACTCCTGCTCCTATTTCTTACGTTCTTATGTTCCCACTGCTGATTACTATTCATTGCACCTTGCAGCAAGTGCCCCACATGTCAGCAGGCTTCTTGGAGATGGCTCCCTGTGGTGAATTAGTTCAGAGGCACTGTCAGCGCTCCAAAATAAATAATGGTCACTTGGGCAAGGTACGGGACAATTGCTGCAGGCTGTCCGGCTATCCCCCCAAGATCAGTCACTGCCTTCAGGGGAGGAAGATGAAAAGAGGCTAGTTAACTCAGCGAGGTTTGAACCGGGAAGGCCCTCCCTTGTGTGCACGGCTCAGTTCCAAACCCAGACAGCACAGTTTTGTTGAAAGCCATTGGGGGAGCTGCCAGAAGAAACAATTAATGGCAGCCTTCAGCTCATCCGCGATTAAAACACGGTCCACATTACAAAGTCATGCTTTGCACTGAGACGCAGAGAGCCCCACGAAAGATGATGTGGCAGGCGATTCCGAAATGCCTCTCAGTGCTATTTGTTGCAATTGGAAAGTGTGGCTGAAGTTCTCCTTTAAACTTTTCTCCTCCCTTACTATCGAATAACAAAGCATTGTTGGATTTTTGGTCATGCCGGTGATTAGTCTGCCTGCTTTGCTCAAATAGTTGCCAGGTTTTAGTGAAACTGGGGAACAGTTTGAAATAACCAGTCCATTCCGTGTTCAAAATCCCATTAAGTGGTGTGTTCGCTCGCAGAAGAAGGATTGTAAGTTCAAGCTCCCCTTCTGGACTTGGTCAGTTAATCTAGGCTGAGGGGTCGAAATTTGTTGGGTTAGCACCACCTGTTAGTGCCCCAGAGGGGTGCTAATGGGACGCTAAGCACCTCCCACCTGAGTGCTGCACTGTCAGTGACTGCCACGAACATAGAAACATAGAAACATAGAAAATAGGTGCAGGAGTAGGCCATTTGGCCCTTCGAACCTGCACCGCCATTCAATAAGATCATGGCTGATCATTCACCTCAGTACCCCTTTCCTGCTTTCTCTCCATATCCCTTGATCCCTTTAGCCGTAAGGGCCATATCTAACTCCCTTTTGAATATATCCAGTGAACTGGTATCAACAACTCTCTGCGGTAGGGAATTCCACAGGTTAACAACTCTCTGAGTGAAGAAGTTTCCCCTCATCTCAGCCCTAAATGGCCGACCCCTTATCCTTAGACTATGTCCCCTAGTTCTGGACTTCCCCAACATTGGGAACATTCTTCCTGCAGTGAAGGTTTAGCGGCGGGGCTGACAGTTTGCGCCATCCATGTGGTGACGTCACCGAGTGTGCAACACCCCCGTAGTGCTCCGGTCGCGAACTTGATTGCTCTCGCGTGCCGTAGTGCCTGGCGCTTCCTCCGACAGGGAAAGCAGTGGGTACATCGGTGATCCCGGGGCAGTATCGACCGGAGAGCAAGGTAAGTGGTGATATTTAATTTATTTAACTTCTATTTTTTTCCGGCAGTAGTGGGGAAGTGTGGATGCAGGTTATGGAAATTTTCAGCAAGATTTTTTTCTCATCTTTAGGCGCCGGGATGCCAGCATCCTAGCGGCAACAAATTGAGTAGGCGTCCTGCGCTACCACTCCGTTAGCGCCCGAGGAGGAGGTTTGGAACACTTTCTCTTACCCTCCCCGGGGGTGGGTCTGGGGAGGGGAGGGAGGGACCCTCCCTGGGGAGGGAGCGAGAGAGGGACTTTAATTACAGGGGAGAGGGGGAAGGGGATCAAGGGGTATGGCGAGAAAGCAGGAATGGGGTACTGAAGTTGCATGTTCAGCCATGAACTCATTGAATGGCGGTGCAGGCTCGAAGGGTCGAATGGCCTACTCCTGCACCTATTTTCTATGTCTGTGTTACTATGTTTCTTTGAGCAAAACAACTGAATTTTGTACTTTGAGGCTGGCGCTCTATGCGGGCAGCACCGAATTTCCACTCCTGACACTTTAGTGCACTATTGAGGAAGCACTGCCGTATCGTTTGGATGAGCCTTAAAGCGATGGACCGCCTGCCTATTGAAGTGGATATAAAAAATCTTTGGAACGAAAGTCGGGCGGGCACAATAACTGACGGATGATTCACTCCACCAAATTTCCGCCCAGTTGTGAAGAATACCCCTTTCTTGTATCCCAAAGAGAGTTATCAAGGTTTTGAATATCTGAACCTTCAAATTTGAAAAGGAACTTTCAGCAATTTACAACCTGAGCCAATCACACAGCACTCTTTAATCGACTTCCTATGTTGTTGTTCAAAGCCAAGGAATTCTCATTGGTGTCATACAATCACAGAAATTTACAGGAGGCCATTCAGCTCATCAAGTCTGTGCCAGGAAAGCAGTGCCCAAACAGGGACTTGAACCCTGGGCACTCAGGTTAAAAGTCTGATGTTCTACTGACTGAGCTAGCCAGGTTTTAAAGTACACACCACCCAACACGGACTCGAACCCGCTCCAGATAAGTCTTTAAGGCCAGTTAGCTTTGTTGGTTAGAGTGTGGTACTAATAACGCCAAAGTCGCAAAACCCAACATTCCTGACTCCAACCAACACCACCAAAAACAGGCTAACTGGTCTTTTATCTCATCTGAAGCTTGTGGCATCTTGCCTTCTGCAAATTGACAACTAAATGAATTCATAGGAATTGCCAACTGGATGTAAACGAAGGAAATAGTGCCAGCGTGAGACAGGAAACTTATTACTACCCACATGTGAACTGACCCCGAGCCATCACCACATATCAGAGAGATTGCATTCAGTTTGATTTAGAAAAAGGTTCCTCCAAACTGAATGTGGTCAAAGGGATTACATGGGCATTCGTTTATCAGTCTTCATTGCTGCCATTGTAGGTCTATACTTCCTGAAGAGTAAGTGTGACAAAATAGTACTTTTGTCCACTTTTGATCTGGTACCTGTACCTTCAAATATAGTCATAATCCATTTGTAGCTTTAAAAAAGACTGCTGTTCAGATTTCTGTCCCAACCCGACCCTACTGCAGTGTCGCAAGTTCCCATCATTACAGAATGGTGGGAGGAATAATTAAAAATTGAAGAGTGCCGTGTGATTGGCTCAGGTTGTATATGACTGAAAGTTCCTTTTCAAATTTGAGTGTTCAGATATTCAAAACCTTGGTAACTCTCTTTTTTGGGCTACAAGAAAGGGATATTCTGTTTAAGTTGGGATTCGACGTGGAATTTCATTGAAAGAAGGAGCCAGTTCATTTGAGAGAAAAATTGGTTTGAAATTTCCAATAAGCAGCTTGGATGATTCTGGCACCCCACAGGGACAAGAAGTTCGAAACAAAGCCCGGCGTATTGTTTGTAAGTTATTTACAAAGGGCTAGTTTAGTGCTGAAAGTAGAGATCACTTTTTGCTATTATTTTGTCCTCTTGAGGAGTTAGGCGGAAGGATGTCAATTGTAAATATCTAACTATATTATATGAGTGTTACGCAATGGCTTGTTCATCTTTTGTAAAATATTACATCTAAAATGTTAAACTTAAAAGCAGGTCTGCGGTGAGGCTCTACCACTTTCAAAGAGTGGATTGAGATCGTTTGAAAACCTTGTAAAAATCTATAGGATTTGCTGCTCATTTTACAAGCAAGGATAAATGCTTTGGAAGATATGGGGAGTTATGATTTACATATGAGAGTGATCTAATATATAAGATGAACCGAAGAGCAGCACATATTGAAAGATATTATGTAACTTTAAGGTGTCATTTTCAACTGCACGGCTCATCATAAACCCGAATGTGGGATGGGTTTCCAAACTCCTGTTGAGGTTCCTTTGTTCTTAGTGTAGTTGGTACCTGCTGTGGGCTCATTGATTGGTGCTGAATCGGTATTGGAATCAATCCTTTATCTCCATCCTCACAGCTTTCATTGAACTTCCAGTGAAAACAAACAGGATATTTTCTCATAGTTAATTATTCTTTCTGGCTCTATCAAACTCATCGATTTTGTGCAAAAGTTAATCAGCTTACTTTTGGCAAAGAATGGATTTCGTCTGAAATTAGCTTTATGAAACCGCTTATCGCTCCCATGTGCCAGTACATTTCAGTCCTCTTGAAAACAGCTGCCCAGCTGAAGGTCTGATGATCTGGCTTTTGGCCAAGCACATCGAAGGCATTGCACCCATTTTTCAAGACTAAAACAGAAGAACATAAGAAATAGGAACAGGAGTAGGCCATACAGCTCCTTGAGCCTGTTCCACCATTCAATACGATCATGGCTGATCCAATCATGGACTCAGGTCCACTTCCCTGCCTGCTCCCCATAACCTCTTATTCCCTTATTGGTTAAGAAACTATCTATCTCTGTCTTAAATTTATTCAATGTCCCAGCTTCCACAGCTCTCTGAGGCAGCGAATTCCACAGATTCACTGTGGAATCTGAGAGAAGAAATTCCTTCTCATCTCAGTTTTAAATGGGCGGCCCCTTATTCGAAGATCATGTCCTCTAGTTCTAGTCTCCCCTATCAGCGGGTACGTCATCTCTGCATCCACCTTGTCAAGCCCCCTCATAATCTTATACGTTTCGATAAGATCACCTCTCATTCTTCTGGGAGGCACCAAAACATCTAATAGGGCGGCTGGGGCTCATTACACGCCAGACGTTTGCCATCCCCCATATTGGTAATGGCAGAAAATGAAACATCCAGAGGCCATACCAGAAACAGGGATTAGGCCCATTGCATATGTAAACAGGGGGCTCAACGCTTGTTTGAGGCCGCCATCCCCACCCCATATGAAATTGGTCTGCCCTGAATGGAGACAAATTCTGTGCCGAATTAGCTGATCTTAGCAGGGTAGGAATGGGGCACTAAACTGTGTCACAGTATCCTTAGACGAGGGAGTGAAGAAACTGTCTTGCCAATCCTGATTGCTGTACCCAGTGAGGCTGCTGAAAGGAAAGTGCTTGTGTGAATGTTGGACGAGGACAAGATTGGAGTATAAATGTGATAGCCACCCGCCACAGACATCTTGCAACCACTTGTTACCTCAGCTCGCACAAGAAAAACAGCCACCTGGATGAGGTACTGGCCTTCATGAGAGGATTGCCTTCATGATTGTTCGGTGGCTCTTCTTCACGTGGGATAGAAAGACCAGAGGAAAAAGCAATACTATAATGCAGCTTGGGTGCACTGTCCTCAGCTGTAGACTGTTCCCTTGCATCGAGGATTACCAACCCTCGAGGATTATTTAATTTTGAATTTATTCGCTCAAGGGATGTGGACGTTGCTGGCAAGGTCGGCATTTATTGCCCATTTCTAATTGCCCTTGAGAAGATGGTACTGAGCCACTTTCTTCAACCGCCGCAGTCCATGTGCTGAAGGTACTCCCACAGTGCTGACTTCGGAGTAGCGGTTTGGTACAACTTGAGTGACTTGCTGGGCTATTTCAGAGGGTAGTTTAGAGTCAACCACATTGCTGTGAGTCTGGAGTTACATATAGACCAGATCGGGTAAGGGCGGCAGATTTCCTTGCCTGAGGGGAATTAGTTGGGTTTTTCCGACAATCCGTTTCATATTCACCATTACTGATAGTAGCTTTTTAATTCTAAATGTATTTAATTCACTGGATTTAATTCCTCCAGCTGCCATGGTGGGATTTCAACTCACATCTCTGGATTATTGGTTCAGTAACATAACCACTATACTACCGTACCCTGGATTGCGCTGGAATCTGTAGGAATTAAAGATTAATCTCGTCGATACAGCTGTGAAAGATTATCGAGGTATTAAAAAAACAATGTTTTTTAAAAAGATTTGTTGAATACTTTTGTTTATTAGTAATAAAAATATTGGAGATGATGAGGAAAGCCTGTTGTGACTGGATGTAATAGTTGGAGATGGGAGGTGATGAGGAATTGGATATACTTGAAAGGAAACATTTCCAGGGCTATGGGGAAGGAGCGGGGGAGTGGATCTAATTGGATAGCTGTTTGAAAAAGCCAGCACAGGCATGATTGGCCAAATGGCCTCTTTTTTTATAAAAAATGACCGGAATGTGGAGGTCACTGGCAAGGTCAGCATTTGTTGCCCATCACTCGTTAATCTTGAGAAGGTGGTGGTGAGCCGCTTCTGCAGTCGTGTGCTGTTAGGGAGAGAGTTTGAGGATTTTGACCCAGCGACGATGACAGAACGGCAATATATGTCCAAATCTGGAAGGTGGGTGACTTGGAGGTGGTGGGGTTCCCATGCATCTGCTGCCCTTGTCCTTCTCGGTGGTGGAGGTTTGAAGAGGTTTCTGCGCTGTACGAAATACGGCCAACTAGAGTAGCAACCCTACTTAACATCATCGGAAACAAGAACAAAGCTGGGAGATTGTTTGATGTCTGTCTGGCTGGTGTCTGTCAAGAGTTGACTCTGGGACTGCAGAAAGGTGATAGTTATGGAAATATAATGCACCATGATTAGCAATTTAGAGAGAATCATACTGAACTGTTTTACTTTTGAAAAATATATTGACACTTCCTCAATTTTGCTGAAAGCTACATTTTGTGCACTCAATAAAAATTAGACTGTTTACATTGCTTTCATTTTGCTCATTGACAAATAAACTTCCAGCAATATTTACCATATGCTTACAGCTTTTGTCACAGCAGCAGAGTTCTTTTTTCAAAAGTCAGCGTTTTCCTGGAAAGCTAAAATATGTCTCATTTCAACATTGCTGAAAATCATTTCCTCACTTGAAAATCGGTTTCCCTTAGTACAGTGCAATAGGTTGAGATCATTATATTACTACAAATATTTACTCAGAAGCTATTCAGCTTTTCAGATTCTTTTTCTCTTCACTGCAATTTATTTTTTTTTATATATATAACAGAATGTTTCGCAGCCTTAGTCCAATAGATTTGGACCCGCTGAATCTTAACTCGATCACTCGGCTTCCTGTCATGAACCTTGCGAATGCCGACAGACTGAGCAGGAAACATAGAAACATAGAAAATAGGTGCAGGAGTAGGCCATTCGGCCCTTCGTGCCTGCACCGCCATTCAATGAGTTCATGGCTGAACATGCAACTTCAGTACCCCATTCCTGCTTTCTTGACATACCCCTTGATCCCCCGAGTAGTAAGGACTACATCTAACTCCTTTTTGAATATATTTAGTGAATTGGCCTCAACAACTTTCTGTGGTAGAGAATTCCACAGGTTCACCACTCTCTGGGTGAAGAAGTTACTCCTCATCTCGGTCCTAAATGGCTTACCCTTTATCCTTAGACTGTGACCCCTGGTTCTGGACTTCCCCAACATTGGGAACATTCTTCCTGCATCTAACCTGTCTAGACCCGTCAGAATTTTAAACGTTTCTATGAGGTCCCCTCTCATTCTTCTGAACTCCAGTGAATACAAGCCCAGTTGATCCAGTCTTTCTTGATATGTCAGTCCCATCATACCGGGAATCAGTCTGGTGAACCTTCGCTGCACTCCCTCAAGAGCAAGAATGTCCTTCCTCAAGTTAGGAGACCAAAACTGTACACAATACTCCAGGTGTGGCCTCACCAAGGCCCTGTACAACTGTAGTAACACCTCCCTTATCCTGTACTCAAATCCCCTCGCTATGAAGGCCAACATACCATTTGCTTTCTTAACCACCTGCTGTACCTGCATGCCAACCTTCAATGACTGATGTACCATGACACCCAGGTCTCATTGCACCTCCCCTTTTCCTAATCTGTCACCATTCAGCTAATAGTCTGTCTCTCTGTTTTTACCACCAAAGTGGATAACCTCACATTATTCCACATTATACTTCATCTGCCATGCATTTGCCCACTCACCTAACCTGTCCAAGTCACTCTGCAGCCTCATAGCATCCTCCTCGCAGCTCACACTGCCACCCAACTTAGTGTCATCCGCAAATTTGGAGATACTACATTTAATCCCCTCGTCTAAATCATTAATGTACAATGTAAACAGCTGGGGCCCCAGCACAGAACCTTGTGGTACCCCACTAGTCACTGCCTGCCATTCTGAAAAGTACCCATTTACCCCCACTCTTTGCTTCCTGTCTGCCAACCAGTTCTCTATCCACGTCAGCACACTACCCCCAATCCCATGTGCTTTAACTTTGAACATTAATCTCTTGTGTGGGACCTTGTTGAAAGCCTTCTGAAAGTCCAAATACACCACATCAACTGGTTCTCCATTGTCCACTCGACTGGAAACATCCTCAAAAAATTCTAGAAGATTTGTCAAGCATGATTTCCCTTTCACAAGGGAAATCCATACCCTCCACTCCATAGGAACTGATCCAGAGTCTATGGAATGTTGGAAAATGACTGTCAATGCATCCGCTATTTCCAGGACCACCTCTTTAAGTACCCTGGGATGCAGTCCATCAGGCCCTGGGGATTTATCGACTTTCAATCCCATCAATTTCTCCAATACAATTTCCCGACTAATAAGGATTTCCCTCAGTTCCTCCTTCTGACTAGACCCTCTGACCCCTTTTATATCCGGAAGGTTGTTTGTGTCCTCCTTAGCGAATACCGAACCAAAGTACTTGTTCAATTGGTCTGCCATTTCTTTGTTCCCCGTTATGGCTTCCCCTGATTCTGACTGCAGGGGACCTACGTTTGTCTTTACTAACCTTTTTCTTTTTACATATCTATCGAAGCTTTTGCAGTCCGTCTTAATGTTCGATGCAAGCTTCCTCTCGTACTCTATTTTCCCTGCCCTAATCAAACCCTTTGTCCTCCTCTGCTGAGTTCTAAATTTCTCCCAGTCCCCGGGTTCGTTGCTATTTCTGACCAATTTGTATGCCACTTCCTTGGCTTTAATACTATCCCTGATTTCCCTTGATAGCCACGGTTGAGCCACCTTCCCTTTTTTATTTTTATGCCAGACAGGGATGTACAATTGTTGTAGTTCATTCATACGGTCTCTAAATGTCTGCCATTGCCCATCCACAGTCAACCCCTTAAGTATCATTCGCCAATCTATCCTAGCCAATTCACGCCTCATACCTTCAAAGTTACCCTTCTTTAAGTTCTGGACCATGGTCTCTGAATTAACTGTTTCATTCTCCATCCTAGTGTAGAATTCCACCATATTATGGTCACTCTTCCCCAAGGGGCCTCGCTCAACGAGATTGCTAATTAATCCTCTCCCATTACACAACACCCAGTCTAAAATGGCCTCCCCCCTAGTTGGTTCCTCGACATATTGGTCTCGAAAACCATCCCTTATGCACTCCAGGAAATCCTCCTCCACCGTATTGCTTCCAGTTTGGTTCGTCCAATCTATATGCATATTAAAGTCATCCATGATAACTGCTGCACCTTTATTGCATGCACCCCTAATTTCCTGTTTGATGTCCTCCCCAACATCACTACTGCTGTTTGGAGGTGTGTACACAACTTCCACTAACGTTTTTTGCCCTTTGGTGTCCTGCAGCTCTACCCATATAGATTCCACATCATCCAAGCTAATGTCCTTCCTAACTATTGCATTAATCTCCTCTTTAACCCGAAATGCTACCCCACCTCCTTTTCCTTTTATTCTAAAGGATTTGCGCGTGTTCTCTGGGCATCACGGAGTCATGCCAGGCGTAGCTATTTTTATAGTCACGGGTGACCATGGTGATGGGTGTGCAATGTGTGTCAAGTGTCAACCTCAGTTTGAATTCAGCTGGAGACATTAACAAAGTCTGAATCCTGATGTCATGTTTAGTATCCATGCAGGAGATTTCACAATGGCTAGACCTTCCACTTCACATCGCCCATATGCAGCCCAAAACTGACCTCTATCGCCCATTTTGACCAAAAAGTGGAAACATCGGCAGAAAATTAAGCCCCCAAGTTTCAGGTCACTTCGTCAAACTGATCGCTGAGGTGATTGCCCGCACATCGCCCATCCCAACTTTCGGCACATCACCAGCATTTCGCCGGGCTGATCACTCGCCGAGAACATCGCTGGATAATAGTTGCTTTTCCCAGGCCTTCCTCATCGAAATGGGCACTATGGATGCTATTTTGAATTTCGGTGGAAGGGAGGTGGCAGCAAAAAAACTGCAGCTGAGATGTTTGTTAGTTACTTAAGGCTATTTTACAGATAGATCAACTCAGATTTATACTTATATTTCATTGTACAATTGTAGCTTAGTACATTAGGCATTTTTTAACTGCAAAGTGCATTTATAACAAGTGAAAAAAATTATTGTGAGTGATGGGGCTTATGCTTTCTGTGCCATTACTGTTAACTGCTCACACGCTGGTTTCTGAAAGGATCAATCGAAGAGGTGGCAGACTAATGCATAGACAAAGACAGAGGAGACAAAGGAGACGAGCATACAGCCAACGAAGGTACTTGGAAAAGCAATCTTACCTCAACTTGTCTGAAAACACGTGTCTTAGAAGGCTGCGCTTCTGGAAGGAGGTCATCGATGAGATTTGCGCTCATCAAGGGGGATTTGCAGCCTTCCAGCACCATCAGAACCACACTGTCCGTTGAGGTAAAGGTTACTGCAGCACTAGGCTTCTACGCATCGGGGTCCTTTCAGACTTCAGCTGGTGACATCGGTCGTATCTCTCAGCACGCCACACACTGCTGCATTCAGCAGCTGACTGAAGCCATTATGCTCACAGAATGAACTTTCTAAGCTTCCCTATGACCAGGGAGGCACAGACCGGGAGAGCTTTGGGTTTCTCCAGTATAGCAAACTTCCCCAAAGTACAAGGAGCAATAGACTGCACGCACATTACCCTGAAAGCGTCTTTACAGAAAGTGGAGGTGTTTCGTAATAGAAAGGGATTCCACTCCCTAAATGTGCAGCTTGTTGTTGACCACAGCCAATTCATTCTGACAGTTAACCCCGGGGCCTAATAGTCTGCATCCCGGAGTACTTATGGAAGTGGCCCTAGAAATGGTGGATGCATTGATGATCATTTTCCAACAGTCTATCGACTCGGGATCAGTTCCTATGAACTGGAGGGTAGCTAATGTAACACCACTTTTTAAAAAGGGAGGGAGAGAGAAAGCGGGTAATTATAGACTGGTTAGCCTGACATCAGTGGTGGAGAAAATGTTGGAATCAATTATTAAGGATGAAATAGCAGCGCATTTGGAAAGCAGTGACAGGATCGGTCCAAGTCAGCATGGATTTATGATGGGGAAATCATGCTTGACAAATCTTCTGGAATTTTTTGAGGATGTAACAAGTAGAATGGACAAGGGAGAACCAGTTGATGTGGTGTATTTGGACTTTCAAAAGGCTTTTGACAAGGTCCCACACAAGAGATTGGTGTGCAAAATCAAAGCACATGGTATTGGGGATAATATACTGACATGGATCGAGAACTGGTTGGCAGACAGGAAGCAGAGAGTCGGGATAAATGGGTCCTTTTCAGAATGGCAGGCAATGACTAGTGGAGTGCCGCAGGGCTCAGTGCTGGGACCCCAGCTCTTTACAATATACATCAATGATTTGAATGAAGTAATTGAGTGTAATATCTCCAAGTTTGCAGATGACACTAAACTGGCTGGCGGTGTGAGCCGTGAGGCAGACGCTAAGAGGCTGCAGGGTGACTTAGACAGGTTAGGTGAGTGGGCAAATGCATGGCAGATGCAGTATAATGTGGATAAATGTGAGGTTATCCACTTTGGGGGCAAAAATGCAAAGACAAAATATTATCTGAATAGTGGCAGATTAGGAAAAGGACCTTCTTGCTATTGAGGGAGTGCAGCGAAGGTTCACCAGACTGATTCCCAGGATGGTCGTACTGACATATGAGGAGAGACTGGATCAACTGGGCCTTTATACATTGGAGTTTAGAAGGATGAGAGGGGATCTCAGAAACATACAAGATTCTGACGGGATGGGTCAGGTTAGATGCGAGTAGATTGTTCCCGATGTTGGGGAAGTCCAGAACCAGGGGACACAGTCTTAGGATAAGGGGTCGGCCATTTAGGACTGAGATGAGGAGAAATTTCTTCACTCGGAGAGTTGTTCACCTGTGGAATTCCCTGCCGCAGAGAGTTGTTGATGCCAGTTCATTGGATATATTCAAGAGGGAGTTAGATATGGCCCTTACGACTAAAGGGATCAAGGGGTATGGAGAGAAAGCAGGAAAGGGGTACTGAGGGAATGATCAGCCATGATCTTATCGAATGGTGGTGCAGGCTCAAAGGGCCGAATGGCCTACTCCTGCACCTATTTTCTATGCTTCGATGTTAATGCTATATTTCCTGGCAGCATCCATGATGCGCACTTCCCACGTGAGAGTGCTATTCCTGACTAGTTTGTCAATCAGCCAGATGGTCACGGTTGGATGCTGGGGGATAAAGGATATGGCCTTGTCAGCTGTCTGATGACCCCACTGCGTAATCCCGTCACTGAAGCAGAGAAACATTACAACGAAAGCCACATTGCGACATGGAGCATTGTCGAGAAGACAATTGGAGTCCTATAGCAGCGCTTCAGATGCCTGTACCACTCTGGTGGCAGCTTGCAGTACCACCCTGACAAGATCGCTGAGTTTATTGTGGTGTGTTGCATGCCACATAACCTAGCAATAAGGAGAGGACAGCAAATGCCTGATGGGGCTGCAGGTCCACTTCCAGAAGGAGGGGAGAGCCAGCGACCAGGAGCAAGAGGAGGAGGAGGAAGTGCAGGAGTAAGAGGAGGCTGGTGAGGACCTCGGGAGGACCAGCCTGGCGATGTAGCCATGGTCCTACCAGCCACCCCCAGAAGAATAGTACCCCGTGGGAGTTATGTGGCTGCAAAACTGTTGCGTCAGCAGCTGATAAAGGAACGCTTTGCATGAACTTACATTGGGGATGGTCACATTTACATTCAGATGAACAATTCCGTTTATACAAAAGTTGCATTTGCGTTGAGTTACGTTTTAGCCTTGCCTGCACTGGCCTGGCCTTTGTAGTGCAGCATTTGCATTAATGCTTAACTTAAGTAATGTTGTTACAAGAGAATAAAAACGATAAATTATTCAAAATGCCTCAGTTAACTAACCTTATCAGAGAATGCACAACAATTGTTAAAGTCATTAACAAAATGTCTTGCCAACAGAATTCTTTTCAAACACCCTCTTCCCCACCCCCTCACCCTCACCCCCTCCCCCCCAACTATGAACGAACGTTTTAAACAATTTAACATACAATGAACAATGATCTCTCTTCTCTCCTCTCTGTCTCTGCCTTCCTCCTCTCGCTCTCTCTCTCTCTCTCTGCCCCTCCCTGTGCCTTCTGCGCATGTGTGGATGACCCCTGGCCTCCCGAAACGCGGGAAAAAACAATCGGCTGAAAAAAAACCCACACCTGCACAGAAGCCCGTTGCTAGGGAAGCCTTTGCCTTCTACATCACTGGCTGTTCGGTTTGCGAATGTCACACCGCCGACATTTCGGATCGCCCATTTCACATCGCTGGACTATCACCGAGTGGAAAATCGCTCCAAAAAAATGGGCGATGTTCCAGCGATCAGTAAGGCTGAGAAATCGTACATCGCTGGAACATCGCCCAAGCCAGCAAAGTGGAAAGTCTAGCCTTAGGTCTTTGAGATTTAGAGGGGGGGAAATTGCCCTCTGCCCCTTTTTGCGAATTATTACCACCCTGCGGGAATCGGAAGGATGAGCCAGACAATTTGGCTCATTAACTCTGACACTGCCTCCCAGCGCTTTGGAGCGCTGTTGGAGGCGGTATCGGGAATGGGTCAGGAGCAGGGAGGTGTCCATCAGTGCACCGCTGACCATGTCAGTGCGGCGGTGATGACATCAGCACGATGCGGACATGCCGCTTCGCGCTGACGCGTTGCAACATCCCTCCCCTTCACTTAAAGGCCTAGTGCAAGGCTGCCTGTTGGCGGCCCAGCCGAACTCCTGACTTGTGCCCTGCAGATGGTGGAAAGACTTTGGGGAATCAGGAGGTGAGACAGTCGTCACAGAATACCCAGCCTCTGACCTGCTCTTGTTACCACAGTAATGTGGCTGGTCCAGTTAAGTTTCTGGTCAATGGTGACCCTAGGATGTTGATGGCGGGGGAGATGGACTAGCTGAAGTGCTTTTGCAGAGAGCTGGCTCAGGCTTGACTGGTCGAATGGCTTCCTTCTGTGCTGTAACCATTCTATGATTCATATGATTCTAAGTTCAGTAGGCTTCCAGTCAGAGGTCATGTGAATAACAGCAATTTGGGTGAATTACCAAAGAGGCACCTCGGTACCTATGGAGTCAGAGCCTTCAGGAAAGGAGGGGAGGAGAGAAAAATTAGAGAGGTTTGCATTGTCAAAAATGGAATTCATAGATGTGATCACTGCCTTATGAGTTAAAATATAGTTTGAAATGATCAGAATTACCATACTTGCACCATGCTGGGTGCTGGAGGAATGAAGGTTAAGCCTATGGTGTGTTGGACTTTCCCAGGATGTATATCTGGTGTGTTCTTTACAGCAGTTGTACATCAGCTGGAGAAGATTAGGAAAAATGGACAAAGAGATGCATTTTTTTGCTGAAAATAATTTTGATGGTTATGCAGGTTATTCCACAGGAGGAAAGATGTGTAGTGCCGAGTTGACTAAAGTCACAAAAGCAGAGGGTAGACATTTCTGGAAAAGTTCATGCAAAGGCAGCTCGTGGGTGTCAGTTGGATTGACAGAGTGAACAACACTGACATAACAAAAAGGAATAGCTGTCAGAATTGAGTCAGCATCACATTGTCCTGAGATCGATGTAGTGTGGACCTCAAAGCACTGCACCAGCAAAGTTCACAAAGCAATTACTCACATTGTGGAGCCTTTTGGTCTTAATGATAATCAAGCAATAATTGCTACCTTGCTGCAAGTACTTCTCCTAGTTTAGCCAATAAAGGAGAATAGATCTTCTCTGATGTCTTGTTCTTCCCCTCCCCTTACTCCATGTGCCCTCAGCAAAATGGACAACTGCCCCATTAGCTCAGCTGAGAACTTGCCAGACTTGTCCTTATTTAGCACTGTCAAGTTTGAGTCTGCAGTTCAAATCTGGGTTCCTCCAAATGAGCATCAAATGCTGCCCTGTTATTACCAATAATTTTTCCTCAGACTCGGACCGACCAGCTCACTCGACCTGATGAAGTGTAAGGCAGGCTAAACACAGCGTTAGCTATCCGAAATGTAACCCAAGTTTGATTCAGACGAAAGTGAAAAGAATTTGTTTACAGCACTGGTGGAGTCTCAGACAATGGTAGTCCCGCCAAGGCCCATATTATATTTTCATTTTTCACACATCACAATTTCCCTGTCAGTCGTTCAGAAATATTACTGAGGAATTACCAATCATAGTTGTTATTGATATATTTTTCTCTCCACAGTATAGCAAAATGTCTTTTACCTTCACTTTAATTCATTGTATGAGCTTCCTACACATACAATGGGCCCAAGTTTGCCCAGGAGTTGCTCCCATTTTTTTGGAGCAACTCGATTTTTTTAGAGTATCTTATAAATCGCAATTCTGCCCATTATAAGTGAGTTAGTTAGGGTTTTTTTTAAGTTTAGTTTTTTTTTCAAAAGGGGGCGTTACCTGCCACTTATGCCTGTTTTGGCCATTTAAGCAAGTTTAGACAGCTAAAAGTTACTCCAAACAAACTTGGGCCAATGTATGTGGCCACTTGTGTCCACACAGAAAAGCTTTGCAGTGAGCTAAGAAATCAGCGCAGGTAGCCAGAGATAGGCGGGGGTGGGGGGCGCGGGGGGTGGGGAGGGATGTGAGAGGACCTTGCAAAGCACCAAACACAACAACATTAAAGAAGCATAAATACATTGAAAGCACCAAACTCTAAACAAAGCACAAAAATAAGCATTCAATAACAAATAAAAAATACAAGGAAGCTGAGAGGACCTACACCGAGCACCAAGATTTACAAAGCACTAAACAAAGCACAAAAAGTAATAAGCAATTAATTAACAAATAAAAAAATAGAAGGAACCCTGCACCTAAAGCACCAAGACCAAAGTAATAAGCAATCAATAAATCAATAAATAACAAATAAAAAATAGAAGTCCTACCTTAGGCAACGCAGCGGGCCGCCGATGAGGGAGCTCATTCGGCCAGGGCTAGGGGCAGCGTGCTTTGGGCCCCTCCCACACAGCCTGCAGAGCGTCGCAGAGATTCGGGCTGCCAGGAGCTACTGCACATGCGCGCACACTCTAGCGCGCATGTGCAGAGGTCCCGGCACTTTTCAGCGCCAAGATTTGTCTCCGTCCCCTCCCCCCCCCCACTGGATGTGGTGCACTACGCCGAGGCCGAAAATATCCTGAGAAGCAGGGAAAATTCCTCGGTAAGTTTTAGACGTGGTTTTTCTTCTACAAAATCAGCACACCTCACAGAGGTGCACCGTTCTAAGCGGGCGGGGGGGGGGGGGGGGGGCGGGGGCGCAAACTTGGGCCCAATATTTCCTATTAAGGAGCCCCCCAACCACCCCAGGTAGATTTACAGCATTGTTTTACTGTTAAGTACCGGTGTACATTACAGAGAGAACTCTGCCTTTTGTGAGATGCTGGTCATTGATCATGCCCGGTCAATGGGATTGATCCACTAATTCTCAAATGGCCTCTTCTTCTGATTTGGCGAGAGGGAGGGTTGTATTTATTGCTCAAAGACACTGCAGTTGATCCCAAGTTGGTGTGGACTGATTGGTGCTGAAGCTGTTTTTTATGCATGGATGCACACCAGTAAGAAAAACTTCAAAAAGAGAAAAAAAAATGAAGTATTTCATGGGATAGGGTCATTTGTCACCAAATCACTGTGCAGGTCAATCCCTTTGAAGATAAAAAAAAAACTCCTTTGGTTTTACACAATATCCACTTATCACAAAGCTCGGAGTAATAAAATTGTAGTTCTGTGTCATTCTAAAACTAGTGAAAACCTAACTGGACAGAAAGCCCAAATGAATAAAGGGACCTTTTCGATTGCTGAAGTTGGCTGTTTTTTGACGGCTGTTCGTGTTTTTCCCCCGCATGTAAATTTCCTGAGCCTGAGAGGTCAGTTTATAAAACAGCTGAAAGATCTCCAAGGAGGACGATGAACTATGTCCCTCAACTGTTTTACAGACAACATTGGCATCGTACTTGCAAATGACAGACAGTGCTGAGCGTATCCCAGGTGACACTGGAAAGTGCACAGCCAGCTGTTCCTCAGCTCTAGTGACTCTTCCAAGAATCACAGATGCTTTTGCATTTGACAGAACATGCCAAGCCTTTGTAGTGCCCAATGCTGATGTACTTGGGAAGAGCTGTTTAATAATTTATTATCTGCTACGGTCCCTACGGGCGTTATCTGCAATGCCACAGTGAATCGCCAAGTTGTAAAATGCATGATGTTCACGCAGGTAGTCATCTACAGAAACTTTTAATGGTCCCTTTGTACACAAGCTACCTTCTAGTCCTCTGAGGTTCTCTGTTGGTTCATCTAGATGAGGCTTAATGTACATGATCCTGATTTTAAGGGATTCCTGCTCTGTCAGATTGACATTTGCAAATATGGTCTGTGGGCCCACGTGGTATTTAGCACTTCAGTGAATGCACATCAGATCAGAGAGTGATGGTGCTCAGCATCATCACCCCAGAGGACAATGCACGGTATTGTATTGTTTGCAGCTTGGGTAGGAGTGGGTGCGGGGGTGGGGGGGGGGGGGGGCGCTCGTCTGATTTTCCTGTCTTTTCACAATTCGTTGAAGTTCAGGAAATATGGGCTCCTGTTTCTTGATATTAAAAACAGATGAATTTTCCACTTAATAGCAAGTGAGAGCAATTTATCTCTCAATGTGGATTAAGCAGAATTATCTCAAGAGCGGGTCTTAAGCATATGCGGTAGGTTGCACGAGTCCCCAGGCTGTGTCCTTGGTATTTTGCTAATGTGGCATTGATCAATCTACAAATCCAAATTTAAGGAAGACTAATTTTAATATCTGCCACCAGTTGCAACAGCGTACAGGCAGCTGAAGCAAAGGTCAGAGAGATAAATTGTTCATGTTGTCTTTTCGTGAGTTTTGAGGTCAAAATTCATTCATCTTGATGCGTTCCTGCATCCTTTTAGTGGCATCAATTGCTGGATTAAATATCGAATAGTGACAGATCATTCAATATCTGGCCCCTGATACTGTAGCATTAGTAGGCTCTGCATGTACAGAAATGAGTTCTCGGCACAAGGGATGCCAAAGGTAATCGTGTTGCTAATATATCCTGCAGAATTAATCTCACAACAAAGTTATCGGGCAATTTTTCACTGGCCTAATTTATCTAAACTGCCGCATTAGGAGTTTTTTTTTCCATCACAGAGTCAGGAAAATGCAAGCAGATCATTTCAATAATGATATTAAAAAGTATCCCACTATAACATTTAGAAGTATTATGTAATAATTTAAGAATATTTAGGGGCCAATTTAGACAGCTCAGCAATGCCAGTGTACAGGTCTGTGCTAAGTGATTGATTCAGCAATGTTATCCTAGTCGTTGTGAATTATAAAACAGAAAAAATAAGCACAGGATGAGGACAGACAAGAACGAAAATATCACTTCTCGGGAAGATAGGATAGAATTTGATCCAAACCGCCACCGCCGGATTGCCACCCAAAAAAACATTAAGATCATTCAATTAAGGTCGGCGGAAAATTGATCAAAAAATGGAAAAAAGTCCACCCGGCAGGAAAGATCGGTGGTACACCCGTATTCTCGGCAGAAAACGCGATCCTGGTCAAACTGGGTGGTACTTACTCAAAATTCCATCCGAGGCTGCGAGTTGGGAGGGGGGAGAGACACAAAAAATATTTTTCAAAAAAACAAAAATCAGAAAACCTTCACAGGACCCTTCTGCACTGAATTGCTGCAAAAGAATTTTTAAAAAACGTTCCCTTTTTTACAGTGTTTCTTACCTCCCGCTGATCAAAGGGATCCTCCGGCTCGTTTCTCGTGGGAGGTATTTTTTCCCTCAGCTACGTTACACCGCGACCACCAAACTCGGGCGGTAGCAGATTTTTCAGTTTTCTACGCCGGGGGGCAGCTCCCCAGCGGTATTTCGAAACCGCCGGCGAAAGACTGTGACCAAACTTGCACCGGGTGCTTTTCAAGCAAAAAACAGAAATCCACCGAGAAACCGGGCGGAAATGGTGATCAAATTCCAGCCCAATGACCTTTGTGTGATATGTGTAGCTGCAGAATAATCTCGCTGCTCTGTCATACTTTTACTTAAGATCATGTCCTGAAATATTGCAATCAACCAATCTAATCAGTCTCTTCCAATCTTCTTGCACTTACTAATGTGCAACAGATTTGTTACTCTTTCGGTGTCAGACGTGGCTCAGTGGTAGCACTGTCGCTTCTGAGTCAGAAGGATTTGAGCACATGACCCAGACTGTCAGTTTAGTTCAGTACACTGCTGGAGGGTGCCGTCTTTTGGCTGAGGCGTTAAAGCGAAGCCCCGTCCGCTAGCACAGGCGGACATCAAAGATCCCATGATACTATTTGAAGAAGAGCAGATGAATTCTGCCCGAGTTCTGGCCATCATTTATCTCTCAATCAATAACACCAATCATCAAAACAGATTATCTGGTCATTTTTCTCGATGCTGTTTGCAGGACCTTGCTGTGCACACTTTGGCTATCGCGTTTCCCTACATTACAGCAGTGACAACTCTTCCCAAGTGGTTGTGAAAGTCTTTGGGGCAGCCTGAGGCGTTGAAAGGCACTATATAACTGCACGTTCCCGCATTACAACAGCGATGACAATCCGAAAGTACTTCATTGGCTGTAAAGCGCTTTGAGACGTCTGGTGGCTGTGAAAGGCATTATATAAATGCAAGCCTTTCTTTCTTTCTTACTTTCTTTCTTTCTTTCTCTCTTTCTCTCTCTCTCTCTCTTTCTCTCTCTCTTTCTCTCTTTCTTTCTTTTTCTCTCTTTTTCTCTCTCTCTTTTTCTCTCCTTTCTCTCTCTCTCTCTTTCTCTCCTTCTTTCTCTCTCTCTCTCTTTCTCTCTTTTTTCTCTCTTTCTCTCTTTCTTTCTCTCTTTCTCTCTTTCTTTCACTCTTCAAGTGCTCCTAGGTAATTGTGACCTGTGCCCTCAAGCAGGAGAGTGGCTACTAACTACTGTGCCCTACCACTTATCAACTAGAACCAGATGTGGGTATTAGAAAGCATGAAAGAACGACTTGCATTTATATAGCACCTTTCATTCCCTCAGAATGTCCCAAAGTACTTTACAGCCAATTAATTACTTTTGAAGTGTAGCCACTGTTGTAATGTAGGAAACACAGCAGCCAATTTGCGCACAGCAAGATCCCACAAACAGCAATGTCATAATGACCTGATAATCCATTTTTAGTGATGCTGGTTGAGGGATAAATATTGGCCAGGACGTTGAATGTGAGTGAATAGGCCATTCAGCCCATCAAGCCTGAAGCCTGTTCCCTCCACAGAATGTATAAAATCAACACTATCATGAAACTGGATTCCTTAATTAATCTCCAGTAAAATTGTTCTGCTAAATTTTATCCTCACAGATTGTTGAGCAAAACTCAAAAACACCTTATTTACACTTGCACCTCCATTATTCACATATGACCAGCTGCTTTGCACGGGTACTGTCTTCCAAGGTGCAGCAGCACAGTGATCACGGTCTGTGGCGTACCTAAGTTCATCATCATCATCATCTTGATGACTTAACTTCATAAATTTCTTATAACCAAGGGCACTGGTTTACAGCGAATGAATATATCCAGTTCAGTTTTATGGAATTCCTGGATTTTTATTGGTGTTTTGGCAATTGGATTCTGAGTTTCTGCATCTTTCCATGCAAATGGCAGATTTGTGGCTTTATCTGTAATATTCAAAGCTGTGATTGTCTTTAATCAAGTCCACTAATTGGGGTGACTGAATAAATACAATTCTCTCGTTATTATGTCAAGGTTATTTTTCCATGAAAGGCACAAAATAATCTTACCTACAACCAGCAATCCCATTCCTAAATGAATGGTAGAAAATTGGGCTGACAGTTGAAGAGCTGTCACCAGTATTGGCGTAATGGGCCATAATGGGCCTATCTCTGCAGTAATTTCTGTGATTCTACTTGTCTCTTTTTGAAGAAGTTAATCAAAACAGCATAATAAAATTACATTAGTCTGTCACTTTTAATGTTTAAATTTAAAGCAGGAAGTAAAAACTGTCTCCATGAATTGTTTCCATGACCCTCTTTAAAAGGCAAAACCCTTGGATTTATAATTGCTTTATCGGACTGCTAATGATCTTCTCCCTGAGGATTGTTGTAGTAAAGGAAATGGGTCAACTTTACAGCTGTGCACTCCTGGCGCAGTGCTTTGCATGGAGGTGGGCACATCCTCAGGACTTTCCGTCCATTGATCTCCTAAAGGCCATCCATTCTTGCGTGCAATCTTCACCATGTTCATCCACAAAGGATATAAACGCTAATGTAATGCTAATTGCCTTAGTGATAAGGATGGCAAGAATTCCACTTCTACACTCCCAACTCCTGTCACGTAGTTTTCTGCCCATTCATTTCAATGGATGGAAAATGATGGGCAATTTCAAAATATGGGAACCTGGTGTGTGTCAGGGGTACAGTTGCAGATTTTTAAACCACCAGAATTCAGGCAATTTGAGATTTGGATTGTGTGATGTATTTGCTTCATGGGTTCTTTGCTTAAGAATTCATTGCAACACATTGCTATTAAGAACTAGTTGGGTTTAATAACAAAGGTTTAACAATCACACGACACATTACCAGTTCATCCACGAGGCTCACAACTGCATACCTCATTGAGGATGACCTAAATGCAACTGACTGGGATTTTATTGAGTCTTGTGAACATCACGTGACTGGCTAAGCCACTCACAATGCAACAGCTCGACAAACCTGTGAGCATGCTCAGAGGTGCATACATTACAGAATGCAAGCAGCGGTTCTCTCCCGGTTTCCAAATATTGAGATCGGTTCCATATTGTAGCTTTTTGATTCTCAGCCCCAACACCGATTACCGTACATAAACAGAGTTGGCAACAGCAGAGTCTGAAGTTGAACTTGATCCAAACTGGAGAGATGCCACTTATAGGATAAATCCAACCTCATCAAACATCAATCAGTTCCAAGATTTTGGAGTTTATTCCTGGAAAGTCAGTTATCCAGTGATGTTCTTCAAGGCGAGGGGTGTTATTGTTGAGGAATGGATCATTTACTCATTTTTGGCCTTCAAAACGATGATCATCCTCCTATTTCTAAATGTGGCGAATTTCACCCCAAGTGAGAGAATGTCAGATGAGTTATATACAATCAAATCATAGAATAATACAGCACGGAGGGAGGCCACTCAGTCTATTGTGCCTGTGCTAGATCTGTCCTATTAGTCCCCCCCACCCCCCCCCCACCTCCACCACGCTCTTTCCTCATAGCCCTGCAAATGTTTCTTTTTCAAGTATTTATCCAATTTCCTTTTGAACATTACTATTGAATCAGCTTCCACTGCCCTTTCAGACAGAGCATTAAAGATCATAGCAACTCGCTGCATAAAAATAATTCTATCTCCTCCTTGGTTCTTTTGCCAAGTATCTTAAATCTGTGACTTCTGGTTACCGACCCTCCTGTCCGTGGATATACAGATATACAAATATACAGATAAACTGCTGTTCTACCAGCATTCGAACAGCCTCTCTGCTTCAGAATTTGTTGTGTGTAATTTAGTGCCACGGGCCCACACCTGCTGGGGAGTGCCAGGAATCGAAACTGGAAAAGCTGATTTTCGGTAGAACGTTAAGTGCCGTTTCCTTCACCTATGGGAGCGGCCTGCCGTCTTGCGCTGTGGCCTTCATAACACGAAGCAAATGTTGTTATTGCCCAGGAAACCGAGTTACATTGCTCATCATCTTTTTTTATCCCTGTTTCGTATGACTTGCCTTTGTTGATACTAAGTCCAAAGTGTTGACCAATATCAATGAAGAGTTAGACAGAGTGAGTGCTAAGTACTGTTTGTGTCTCAAGACAGCCAGCCCGCTTCTGTGATGGGGACCATTATTGCACTTGGCACTTTCTGTTGCCGAGAACTTAAAATAGATTACTGGCTTATGCTGTCAGGTTAGTTTGCCTCTCATGATAAATTAGAGATATGTTCAGATGTAACTTGCGGGGGAGCTCTGCGGAGACTTGAGCTTTCCATGAATATAAAGGTCATTTGTGAATGCACAACTCCAGTTCAGCCTTTTTTTTTGTTCAACTCTATCTCTTTATTAGGTCCAGCCGTCATTTTCCTCAGCTTGAATTTGAAATGTCAGCGTAACATTTTACTGTGATACAGTTTTGACAGCATGACACAAAGTGTGTCAATCAATGCATGCCATAGGTATCCATAAACAAGAATTGCTTTTAAGGACAAGTTCCCAAGATGAGCCAGAAGGCCTGCATTTTAATGAATTCTCCTTCTTACAGACAAATAATATTTTAAGAGCAAAAGTGAAATCGGGGGTCATGGCATACCTATTAGCAAGGCATATAGCGCAGTGCACGGCAACCTCTTCCGATCATGCTATCTTTGTAAGCTGGGAAAAACAAGTAATCTGATGCATTATAGAGGGGGGGTTTACTCATTTTTTTTATTCGTCAGGGATCCAGAGATGTGCTGCATCAGTGGTCACAAAACCTCAGAGTGCGTATAGTTTGTGAAAGGATGGTGGGTTTCAAAAGATGGCGATGTCCTGGTTCAGATGTGCTTCAGGTTTTGTCTTCACTTAATAAAATTTCAAACCTGTGTTTGCTCAAGTTGTAATACTAACCGACCTTAGAGTTCTTATTTTTGAGATTTATCCACCAATGCGAAAAATAGCCCTTTCCAAACTCCATCACATCCACAAAATTCAAACAGCCCGAATCAGTGAGTAAGAAAAACAAATGCAAGCAGGCCTGAGTTGCATGGGCTTTGAGGGCCTGATTGCCAAATTCTGGGGGGAGGGTGGGGAACCTGAGCATGTGGCAACTCTTATCATAGAATCACAGAAATTTACAGCACGGAAGGAGGCCATTTTGGCCCATCGTGTCCGCGATGGCCGACCAAGAGCTATCCAGCCTAATCCCACTTTCCAGCTCTAATTCCATAGCCCTGTAAGTTACGGCACTTTAAGTGAACATCCGAGTACTTTTTAGATGTGGTGAGGGTTTCTGCCTCTACCATCCTTTCTGGCAGTGAGTTCCAGATCCCCACTATCATCTGCGTGAAGAAATTTCCCCTCATATCTCCTCTTAATCTCCCCCCAGTTACTTTAAATCTATGGTCCCTGGTTGTTGACCCCTCTAGCAAGGGAAACAGGTCCTTCCTATCCACTCTATCCAGGCTCCTCATTACTTTATACACCTCAATCAGGTCTCCTCTCAGCCTCCTCTGTTCCATAGAAAACAGACCCAGCATCTCCAATCTTTCCGCAAAGCCAAAATTCTCCAGTCCAGGCAACATTCTTGTAAATCCCCTCTGCACCCTTTCTAGTGCAATCACATCTTTCCTGTAATGTGGTCACCAGAACTGCAATCAGTACTCCAGCTGCAGCCGAACTAGTGTTTTATACAGTTCAAGCATAACCTCTTTATTCCATGTATTCCATGCCTCGACTAATAAAGCCTTCTTAACCACCTTATCTACCCTGCCTGCTACCTTTAGGGATCTGTGGGCCTGCACTCCAAGGTGCCTTTGTTCCTCTCATCAACATCATCGGCGGTCCCTCGAACGAGGATAACTTGCTTCCACAAAAATTCACAGGTGTTTCATTGAAGGACCCAATGTTCCAGTCCTGAACTCCAATTGAGGGGGTGGAAGATGCCTGTGGGTGGATGTTTTTAACATGTGGTGACCATTGCACGTCAGCCATCACACGGGCTCGACAGAGCTAGGTCTTTATCCAGTGGGAAGGGTTAACCAGGACAACTGGAGACCTGCTCTGCTGCATGGACCTAGTGCGCACACATATTGCAATGTGGGCTGGCCCGTGCTACCCCTGGGCCCTCGGATCTTCTGGGCCCCATATCCTCATTTGCCGCACCTTCGCCCACGATGTTCCAGGGCCCGGCGTTCCAGCTCTTTCGCCCCGACCTGCGGTGGTGCAGTGGTGTTCTCACACAGGTCGTGGCGGCCCACGACGTTGCCCTACTGAGCAACATTGAGCAGTGGTCAGTGGAACGGGCCATTTAGCCACTCGAGCCTGTTCTGTCATTCAGTGAGGCTGATCTGCGACCTAACTCCATATACCCGAGTATTTGAGATGAGATCTGTACATATCTGTCCAGCTCCAGCCCTCAAGGTGTTAACTCATGCTGGGGTGTAACTCCACAATGTGAATCTTTGGAATTCTCTACCCCCAAAAGGTTGTGGACGCTCAGTCGCCGAGCGTACCCAAGGCAGAGATTGATAGATTTCCGGACTCTCGGGGAATGACGGAGCGAGCTCGAGGGGCCGTATGGCCTACTCCTGCTCCTATTTATAATGTTCTTAAATGGTAACCACTCTCATCCAAATGGCCCATTTAATGTGTACTCTCTTGCCTTATTGGACCTCCCCAAATGCATTATCTCACATTTAATTCCATTTGCCACTCTTCCGCCCACCTGACCAGTACATTGATATCTTCCTGCAGTCCGCAGCTTTCCTCTTCATTATCAACCACATAGCCGATTTTAGTATCATCTGCAAACTTTTTAATCATACCCCCAACATTCAAGTCCAAGCGAACGTCTTAATCATACCCCCAACATTCAAGTCTTATGTATGGGGGAATTATTTTGCTGGTGAAGTCCAACAAAATGTTGCTTATTTCTCTGACGCCCCATATGTTGAGTACCAGAGGTTTGTGACTTGACTACCGTATAACACAGCAATGAGGACATTATTGATCTTTCTTTCTTGGAAAGGAAGAACGTACAATCGTAGAACAGTATGGGTATAGTTGACAATGATTTCCATGGGGACCTGTTTATCATCTTTGGTTCATACACACTTGGCGGATCCAATGCCATTTCTTTCTGCAACAAGGTTTGCATAGTTGCCATTCACAGCATTGGGAAACTGATAAGTAATTAGTCTGGTCTGCACATTAAAGAGTTCAATGAGGCTTAACTTGGAGGCAATATCTCAAGCTGGGGTATGGTTCCATATGGGTATGAATCCCCAGTATCTCAACCAAGTAGCCATTTTTGTGTGTAGACCTCGACAAAGTGTCAACGGGCTGTTCAACCATAGAAGGGAGGTTTGGGGGAAGCATCACAGTTGACCCTGATTATGCCTCACCTGACCCTCACACACAAGCACTTCCCAGCAGTGGTCCTTGCTCGCTGTCAGGAGTAGGAATCCAGGCTGATGTCCTCCCACCCCTTGCATGGTGGCACTGAGGCCAATTGTAGCACTTTACGTTGTCAAAATCAGCACAGACCAAGGGTCTGCATGGGTTAATACATCCACACATAGTCCCTTTCCCCTCTTAGCCATCGGGCAAGTTTATGCTCTGACTTAACCATAAATTTCATTTTTTTATTAAAGGATTTTTTCCCTCTTCCAGTTATATATGAGACCATAACAAGTTGATCAGTTGTATATGAAAATTATGGCTAATCAGCATAGTGTAATAATATGTTTTCCATAAAGAGAAGGCTTACAAATGTTGAGCTACAAGGAAAAGCCTGTCTTTTTGTAATTTGTAAGTGTATGTGTCAAACATATTATTCCCACCAAGTTCTGCTCACTATCACCCCTCGCTGACCAACATTGGCTATCGGTCCACCAAAGCCTCAGATTTAAAACTCTCTTCTTCATGTTCAAATCCCTCCATGGCCTTGCCCCCTCCCTAACTCTGTAACCTCCTCCAGCCCGATAAACCTCCGAGAACTCTGCATACCTCCAACTCTGGCCTCTTGGGCTTCCCCCACTCCCTTTGCCCCACCATTGACGGCTGGGCCTTCAGCTGTCTCGATCCTAATCTCTGGAATTCACTCTCTAAACTTCTGCAACTCTCCTCCTTTAAGATCTTCCTTGAAACCTACCTCTTTGACCAAGCGTTTAATTCCCCCCTCCGAATATTTCTATCTTTGGCCCGGTGTCAGTTTTTGTCTGATTACACTTCTGTGAAGCGCTTTGGGAGTTTTTCTTGCATTCATTATTGATGAAAATGTGCAAATGGTTACAGTAATGCTACTTTTTCCATTCCTAGACTGCAGCGTGTTACACAGAAACAGATAAACATAGATCCTCTTTGCATGTTTGCACATCTTGAATTTAATTTTGTAGCGGAGAGCTGTAGCTAGGCTGTCAGTCCTCTGCAGGATCATGACTGGGGCAGCACCACAGGAGTTGCTAATGCTTAAAAGGCAGACTTCCATCTCTGCCAGGAACCCGAGAGCTGCTGCAGCTGCACTTCATTTTGTATCAATCCAAAAGGTCTGCACAAGATACCAGGGGCAATCTTCACACGCTGCTGCCTCCTGCCTGTGGAACACTCTCGCAGACAATCGTGTTGCCTGCAAGCCTGCCCCTTGTACACACAAATTCAGAGTTTAACTATCACTTGCTAAGCCAGGTTTCCCAGGGTATGCGTTCCATTGAGAAACCTGTTTTCTTCAGTACCAGGTTCGTCAGCGTCTTCTGCCTCTCAACAACCTGTTCTTCTTTCCATAAAAAATAAAGTTATTCAGGTTGAGTTGTTATAGACTGTCGGAACAGGAGGAGGCTATTCAGCCTCACGAGCCTGCTCCGCCACTCGATTAGATCATGGCTGATCTGTACCTCTCTTCCATTTACCTGCCTTGGTTCTCTAAACCTTGATACCCTTACTTAAGAAAAATCTATCATTCTCAATCTTGACATTTTCAATTGACCTCCAGCCTCAACAGCTTTTTGGGGGAGAGAGTTTGAGATTTCCATTACCCTTTTAGTGAAGAAGTGCTTCCTGCCATCATCCCTGAATGGCCTTGCTCTAATTTTAAGGTTATGCCTCTGTGTTCTGGACCAAGAAAGGCCCAGCTTTAATCGTTGACATCTGCTGAGTTTGCTGGTGGTTATAGAAACATAGAAACATAGAAAATAGGTGCAGGAGTAGGCCATTCGGCCCTTCTAGCCTGCACCGCCATTCAATGAGTTCATGGCTGAACATTCAACTTCAGTACCCCATTCCTGCTTTCTCGCCATACCCCTTGATCCCCCTAGCAGTAAGGACCTCATCTAACTCCTTTTTGAATATATTTAGTGAATTGGCCTCAACAACTTTCTGTGGTAGAGAATTCCACAGGTTCACCACTCTCTGGGTGAAGAAGTTCCTCCGCATCTCGGTCCTAAATGGCTTACCCCTTATCCTTAGACTGTGACCCCTGGTTCTGGACTTCCCCAACATTGGGAACATTCTTCCTGCATCTAACCTGTCTAACCCCGTCAGAATTTTATATGTTTCTATGAGGTCCCCTCTCATTCTTCTGAACTCCAGTGAATACAAGCCCAGTTGATCCAGTCTTTCTTGATAGGTCAGTCCCGCCATCCCGGGAATCAGTCTGGTGAACCTTCGCTGCACTCCCTCAATAGCAAGAATGTCCTTCCTCAGGTTAGGAGACCAAAACTGTACACAATACTCCAGGTGTGGCCTCACCAATGCCCTGTACAACTGTAGCAACACCTCCCTGCCCCTGTACTCAAATCCCCTTGCTATGAAGGCCAACATGCCATTTGCTTTCTTAACCGCCTGCTGCACCTGCATGCCAACCTTCAATGACTGATGTACCATGACACCCAGGTCTCTTTGCACCTCCCCTTTTCCTAATCTGTCACCATTCAGATAATAGTCTGTCTCTCTGTTTTTACCACCAAAGTGGATAACCTCACATTTATCCACATTATACTTCATCTGCCATGCATTTGCCCACTCACCTAACCTATCCAAGTCGCTCTGCAGCCTCACAACATCCTCCTCGCAGCTCACACTGCCACCCAACTTAGTGTCATCCGCAAATTTGGAGATACTACATTTAATCCCCTCATCTAAATCATTAATGTACAGTGTAAACAGCTGGGGCCCCAGCACAGAACCTTGCGGTACCCCACTAGTCACTGCCTGCCATTCTGAAAAGTACCCATTTACTCCTACTCTTTGCTTCCTGTCTGACAACCAGTTCTCAATCCATGTCAGTACACTACCCCCAATCCCATGTGCTCTAACTTTGCACATCAATCTCTTGTGTGGGACCTTGTCGAACGCCTTCTGAAAGTCCAAATATACCACATCAACTGGTTCTCCCTTATCCACTCTACTGGAAACATCCTCAAAAAATTCCAGAAGATTTGTCAAGCACGATTTCCCTTTCACAAATCCATGCTGACTTGGACCTATCATGTCACCTCTTTCCAAATGCACTGCTATGACATCCTTAATAATTGATTCCATCATTTTACCCACTACCGATGTCAGGCTGACCGGTCTATAATTCCCTGTTTTCTCTCTCCCTCCTTTTTTAAAAAGTGGGGTTACATTGGCTACCCTCCACTCCATAGGAACTGATCCAGAGTCAATGGAATGTTGGAAAATGACTGTCAACGCATCCACTATTTCCAAGGCCACCTCCTTAAGTACTCTGGGATGCAGTCCATTATAGGAGGAGGAGGCGGTAGTACTCTCAATATCTTCCCTGAGTTAGGAGGCAGAGCTCCTTTTCCTGATCACCATCAGTGACCCTTGCGGGAATGGCATGTGTGGGGATGTTGGACGATGCGAGGACCGGCTCACCCGTGATGGTCTTCCACGGCCTGCTGATTTTCAATCTAGGATTCCGTAATGGCTGCTTGGCACAGTATCACAGGGCTACTGGCACTTGCAAGCTGCAGGTCAGCATGAGTCACTTCCTTCAACTGAGGAGAGCGATTCCAAGAAAAGAATACACCACTTGGCCGTGCTTGCAAGAAAATGGCTAAAATGAGCATGGTCATCAAACATTGCTGGCTTGCAAGCCTCCAGTCCCTGTATCCAATTCCACAAGATGTTGATCTGCTCAGGTGTGAAGTTTCTTGACGAATTATTATTTTTCAAAGGAAGGAGTCTGTTCATCCTGGAGTACTCGTCGCCATGGAAAAGATTTCCCGACATCACTATCCGTGGACATCCCAATGTGTGACAAGATATTCAAAGTACAGACATTGAAAATCTTCCTTTATTTCATCTTTACTGTACATCGTGCAGTGTTAGCCACCATCTTGGAAACTCCCGAACAGAAACTATTTATAGCAAGCCAAAAATCCCGAAGGGCGTTGGCCTTTAACAGAGCTCCCACTGAGCTTGATCAGATTCTGGATCAGCGTGGGCAGTCAGACGGTTAAGTGATCAGTTATTAATTTAATGCGGTAAATGATCACATCTGAGGCATATCATTGTCATGATTGTGGATTATGATGTTTCTGTTATTAAGCAATATTTCTGTCTCTCGGTTGAGAGAAAAGGGATTGTTTTGCGTTGCAAAATTTGGCAAATTTAGGACTACTGTAATGATTTAGAATAATTGCTCATGAAGCAAACTGATCATTTTGACGCTCAATGTAAGATATTTTCATGTTACGCCTTTTGGAATAATTGAGCTATTGGTTGTCAGAGCATCACTGCGTGTGGCTGACGGTATTGAGTTGACAAGTATTATCATTAATGTGAAATATTGAGTGAGAATATTGAAAATGTTAATCTGTAGAAACACAGTTTGTATAACATGGTTCCAAATTGTGCAAGATACATCAATTATTTCCCATTTGTATCCATTCTGCATCAGTGGATTACTGAGACAGAAACTGCCGGGCTCTCTGATGGGAATAATTGCTGTGTTTAGATGTATTGAAAACTATCTCCTTCAGAGCAAAGAAAAACCATTAAAGCCATTTCAAATTAACTGGGTGTTTGATGTCGGGAAATCTTTTCAGTGGCGACGAGTACTCCAGGATGAACAGACTCCTTCCTTTGAAAAATAATCATTCGTCAAGGAACTTCACACTTGAGCAGATCAACATCTTGTGGAATTGGATGCAGGCAACAGAGATGGGAAGGAAGGAGATGATCACAGAAAATATCCAGTGATGCTTTGGAGTCGGTTAATTAGAGGCCTCCCCTCATTTCCCCCCCCCCCACCCACTCCTGCCCCGGGACTGACCTTTTCCCTGAGACCAGATCTGTCAGCCAGCCCTACGTGAAAGCCAATTGATTTCCCAGCCTTCCCAAATGGTGAGCTGCAGCAGGATGCTTTTTGGCGCCTGCAACTTGCCAGCGCCATTTAATCGAGGCCTAAAACCGAACTCATGGCTACTTGGCACAGGGGGCAAGTCCATTTTCCCCGCCCCATGTATGGAAATAGGGGTCCTATTACTTCAACACGACCCTAAAGCCTTTTTAACCAGTATGAGTGAGGCTCCCAGTATCTTCCTCCATTTTTAGCAAAATCTGCGCTGAAGACCGAAGAGGCCACAAAAGGTAAGTCTTAAACTTACCTTATTGAGACCAGGAGGAGCAGGAGTGCCCCGAGGTCTCCCCACACCTTCTCAACCATAAGACCCTGCTGACTCCCCCTCCCCACCACTTACCTTCAAGTCAACGGGCAGCCACTGAGCTACGTGATTTTAACCATCCGGCCACTGGCCAGCTGTCTCTTTCTGCTCTTTTCGGTTCGGTGACTCAAGCAAAATGTAAAAGAAGACCAGAAGTTAAAATAGCCCCCATGGGCTTCAAACTGATGATGTCGCCAGGTTTGACTCCTTGCCTCCCCCCCCACACTCTTGATACTGCTCCCATTTAAGATCCTCCCCCCCCCCCTCAGTATTCAGAATTGAAAGCTTTATACATTTTCTGTGATGTACAACTGTGATTTGATTTTTAAATGAAGGCCTGATGGTGAGTTTCCAATTTGAGGATTGATCTGCTTAAATGAAGTAACTATAAAGGTAGAAGCTCTGAACAGCATTGACTGAATGCTCGGTCGGTATTGCAAAGAATGAAAAGCCTTGCATTTACAACGTGTCATTCCCAAGTGCTTCACAACATAGGACCAGGAATCGGCTATTCAGCCCGTCGACCAATGAATTACTGATAGAAGTGTGTAGTCACTGTTGTATGTGACAATTTAAGCAGTCCCACCAACAGCAAGAGAGATAAATGACCAGTTCATCTCGTTTGTTGGTGTTGTTGAGGGATAAACATTGGTCAGGACACAAGAAAACTCACCGACTTCTTCAGATAATACCATGGAATCTTTTTCATCCACTTAAAGAGGCAGACATTGTCTTTGTTTAACGTCTCATCTGAAAGATAGCACCACTGACAATGCAACACTCTCAATACTGCACTGAAGTGACAGCCTAGATTATGGCTCAGATTTTTGCAGTAGGAATAACAGTGAGGCTATCAGCACTTACCTGATTCAGGAGTAAATCAGACAGCAACTGCCAGCATTCATACATGGCTTGTTAAAGGCGCAAATCAGGAAGTTGCTGTCCAAGTTGCCGTGCTTCTCCTGAAGCTTCGCTACACCACTACCTGGCCGGGAGACTCAGCATTGAAGCACATGGAATGACGTCAAGTTGCAATGATAGATACCCACTAAACACGCCAGGCAAAGTGTAAAGGAATTTTTAATGGCACGGTAAATCTTAATTACAGCCAAACATCTCTGGTAATGAAAAATAACTTTTACAAGTGGATCCTTATTCCTTCAGATTTTAATTATTGGAGATACAAACAAAACTAAATTTTACTTTTACTTTTTCTTTCTTTCTCTTTTATCTCTCTCTCTTTTTCTTTCCCTCTCTTTATTTTGCTTTCTGTCCCAGCTTAGACTTCCTGGTTTAGACTGCATGTCTCAGTAAGGATTCTTCAGTCTGGTTGGTTAAGGGAACACACTGTTGCTTTTTCTGCGCACAGAGGTCCCAGATCCCCTCTAGAGGGCGCCGCACTGTTTTGCCTCTTAAATTACTGCAAGTTCCAGTGCAAAAGCCCATCGAAAGTCTGTGGGCAAGTAGAATGAACGTCGGGCGCTATTTGTTCGCCGCTGTCTGCAATATCCGGGCCTATTTTCAGGCTTGGGGTGGGACTTGAACCCATGACCCTGTGATTCAAAGGTAAGAATGAATGATCGATAGGCTCTGGTTGGGAGGTGCTGGGGATAGTTAGTGAGTTACCATAAATGGCTTGTGAGCAATGAGCATTATGAAGGTTTATTAGTGATGGATACTATGAATAGTGGGTAAGTTTATGAGTGGGAAGTGCTTTGAAGAGCCAGTAATGGTAAATATTGTGAACGGTTTGGAAATATATGAACATAAGAACATAAGAAATAGGAGCAGGAGTCAGCCATAGGGCCCCCCGAGCCTGCTCGGCCATTTAATACGACATTGGCTGATCCGATCCTGGACTCAGCTCCACTCCTGCCCGCTCCCCATAATCCCTTATTCCCTTATCGGTTAAGAAACTGTCTATCTCTGTCTTAAATTTATTCAATGTCCCAGCTTCCACAGCTCTCTGAGGCAGCTAATTCCACAGATTTACAACCCTCTGAGCAAATAAATTCCTCCTCATCTCAGTTTTAAATGGGTAGTCCCTTATTCTAAGATTATGCTCCCTAGTTCTAGTCTCCCCTATCAGTGGAAACATCCTCTCTGCAACCACCTTGTCAAGCCCCCTCATAATCTTATACGTTTTGATAAGATCACCTCTCATTCTTCTGAAATCCAATGAGTAGAGGCCCAACCTACTCAACCTTTCTTCATAAGTCAACCTCTTATCTCCGGAATCAACCCAGTGAACCTTCCCTGAACTGCCTCCAAAGCAAGTATATCCTTTCGTAAATATGGAAACCAAAACTGCACGCAGTATTCCAGGTGTGGCCTCACCAATACCCTGTATAACTGCAGCAAGACTTTACTGCTTTTATACTCCATCCCCTTGCAATAAAGGCCAAGATTCCATTGGCCTTCCTGATTACTTGCTGTACCTGCATACTAACCTTTTGTGTTTCATGCACCAGGACCCCCAGGTCACGCTGTACTTGCAGCACTTTTCAATTTTTCGCCATTTAAATAATAACTTGCTCTTTGATTTTTTTTCTGCCAAAGTGCATAACCTCACACTTTCCAACAAGGGATTCAGGGGTTATGGGGAGCAGGCAGGGAAGTGGACCCTGAGTCCATGATCAGATCAGCCATGATCGTATTAAATGGCGGAGCAGGCTTGAGGGGCCATATGGTCTACTCCTGCTCCTATTCCTTATGATCTTATTATACTCCATCTGCCAAATTTCTGGCCACTCACTTAGCCTGTCTGTGTCCTTTTGCAGGTTTTTTGTGTCCTCCTCACACAATGCTTTTCCTCCCATCTTTGTATCATCAGCAAACTTGGCTATGTTACACTCAGTCCCTTCTTCCAAGCCATTAATATAGATTGTAAATAGTTGGGGTCCCAGCACTGATCCCTGTGGCACCCCACTAGTTACTGATTGCCAACATGAGGATGAACCATTTATCCTGACTCTCTTTTCTGTTAGTTAGCCAATCCTTTGTCCATGCTAATATATTACCCCTAACCCCGTGAAC
Source organism: Pristiophorus japonicus (assembly GCF_044704955.1). Classification (NCBI taxonomy): domain Eukaryota; kingdom Metazoa; phylum Chordata; class Chondrichthyes; family Pristiophoridae; genus Pristiophorus; species Pristiophorus japonicus. The sequence continues at coordinate 40,984,143 of NC_091977.1, forward strand.
TTTTATCTTGTGCAGTAACCTTTTATATAGCACCTTGTCAGATGCCTTGTGGAAGTCCAAATACACCAGATCCACTGGTTCCCCTTTATCCACTCTGTTCGTTACATCCTCAAAGAATTCCAGCAAGTTTGTCAAACATGACTTCCCCTTCATAAATCCATGCTGACTCTGCCTGACTGAATTATGTTTTTCCAAATGTCCTGCTATTGTTTCTTTAATAATGGACTCCAACATTTTCCCAACCACAGATGTTAGGCTAACTGGTCTATAGTTTCCTGCTTTTTGTCTGCCTCCTTTTTTAAATAGGGGCATTACGTTTGCAGTTTTCCAATCTGCTGGGGCCTCCCCAGAATCCAGGCAATTTTGGTAAATTACAACCAATGCATCCACAATCCCTGCCGCTACTTCTCTTAAGACCCTAGGATGCAAGCCGTCAGGTCCAGGGGATTTATCTGCCTTTAGTCCCATTATCTTACTGAGTACCACCTCCTTAGTGATTGTGATTGTGTTAAGTTCCTCCCCCGCCATAGCTCCTTGTCTATCCACTGTTGGGATATTTTTAGTGTCCTCTACCGTAAAGACTGATACAAAATATTTGTTCAGAGTTTCTGCCATCTCCACGTTTCCCATCACTAATTTCCTGGTCTCGTCCTCTAAGGGACCACCATTTACTTTAGCCGTTCTTTTCCTTTTTATATACCTGTAGAAACTCTTGCTATCTGTTTTTATATTTTGTGCTAGTTGTATGTGAATGATAATTAATTTGAATGGGTGTATTTTGTTGTGAGGGGGAGATATTGTGAATGGTAATTATTGAGAATGGTTTGGACGTGTTGCCAATTGTGGGTACTAGAGAATGGGAACTATTGCATTCTCTTTGTTTCCTTTTCTGGTGCATTGTATAGTGTATGAGTAGCAAAAGAGAATGTGCTCCAGGGATGTTTGTTAAAATCATCCCCTAGGAGTGCGTTAGCTTCCCAGCAATGCTGTCAACGCATTCATCTATTTTCAGAACAAGCGCAAGTTGAACCATTTGCTTTTTTAAAATGATTATTATTATTCTTCAGACTCTGTTAGTTTAGTGTCGACCTTAGCATCTAGAGACAGCCACAGTAATTTCATTCCAGCTGCAAGTGTAAATGCCAAATCAAGAAAGTAAGGATTGAAGCCGGCAACTGATATCCTTAAAGGCTCGATATATCCTGCCTCAACTCGATTTAACAACAACGCGTCCATTTGAAGATGATAAGCCACAATAAAATTGTCACATGATTGTGGATTGTATTTTATTTGGAGCATACAGGGAGCATAGAAGTGCTCAGTGGCTCAGTTGCTCTGAAGGTTTATTTGGTAGGGCCACTGCCCAGTGTGTAGCTGAGCCTTACAAACCAAGGAGGTACAGGTTCAATCCCCTGAGCGTGCTGAGTTCGCTGAGCTGAATCAAGTGACGGTAGGGGCATGACAATTGGCCTTCACACTCCAGTGTTCAGAATTCCAAGCTTGTGGATTTTTTGTGATGTGCAATTGTAATAGCAATCTCCGAGGAGAAATTCAGTACTTGGAAGAGTTAATCAAAAAAAATGTAAGTATCCTGCTTGATGTATGACAGATGCTCTCTTCAAATGTGCAACTTGTACTTGACTGAAGAAATGCGATTTGCCATTAACCTTGCCGATAATTCTCCCCCCGCTAATTAACACAAATTGTGGACGATGTACAGTGCAGCATAATGTGACTAAATGAATGTGCGATCAGCTGCTTGTTGCTTTGAAGGCCTTATATTCAGGCAGTAAAGTTAAGCAGACGGTATGGAAGATGGGCAGAATACAAGCAATCTACAATGTAATGCTTCATTAATTCTGCAATTACAGTGTAAATGCTCAATCATGGTTTAGTTTGATTGCAACAGCTTGCTGCAACAAAAGCCAAGACAACTCAAAGTGCGTGCATTTATGGAATTGAAATGATTATTTAAAATATATATAACTTTGGTGCCATGGTGTCAAATTAGACATTGTGCTCCACTGAGATATTTTGCTTCTGAAATTTTGACTCAGACAGTGTTCAAAAATACTGGCCCTGAAATGCCTTGGAATTTCTGCCGTGGTGCCAGCGTAACTTTGCAGTGCATCGGACAGAAATGCCATTTATGCAGAGATTCCATCATACTGCAGTGCAACGGCAGAAGGTGCAAAGGGGATTTCAGGCCCCTGTTTGGAGCTGTTAATTAGGAGAAATAGAAGATATACAAAATCCTCTGTGTACTAGAAAGACTCGCATTGCATTTATATAGTGCCTTTCACAACCTCAGGACATCCCAAACCGCTTTAGAGCCAATGAAGTACTTTTGGTGTGTAGTCACTGTTGTAACATAGGAAAAGTGGCAGCCAATTTGCACACAGCAAGCTCCCACAAACAGCAATGTGATAATGACCAGTTAATTTGTTTTAGTAATGTTGATTGAGGGACAAATACTGGACAGGACACCGGGGAGAACTCCCCTGCTCTTCTTCGAAATAGGATGCCATGCATGGGATCTTTTCAGTCTACCTGAGAGGGAAGACGGGGCCTCGGTTTAACACCTCATCCAAAAGATGGCACCTCCGACAGTGCAGTCCACCCTCAGCACTGCACTGGAGTGGCAGCCGAGATGCTTGTGGTCAAGTCTCGGAAGTGGGAACCGACCCCACTACCTCTGACTCAGAGCCCAGAGTGCTACCCACTGAGCCATAGCTGATCTGACAAGGACAGAGATTTTAAAACAACTCTTGTCCATTTGAAGACGACAGTCACATTTCAACTATAGAAATAAAAATGTAAGATGTTTGCAGATTGTATTTTATTCAGAGCATACAGGGAACATAGATGTTCTCAGTGGCTCAGTTGGCCGGCTTATTTGGTACGCACACCGCCTAGTGTGTAGTGACTGCAGAGATTGCATTAATTTCAGCGGTAAACCTCGGGTTGCTAAAGACAGTTTGCCTGCTGTGCTGTGGCTGGCATTCAGAAGGACCGGTGCTATCAAATTATTAGTCCATCACATGGATTGATACTTTTCTTGCAATAAAGAGCTAAAATTAGCAAAAGAACCAGAGGCGACAGGAGAAAACGGAAATGTATGTATGCACCAAGTTGTGATGATCTGAAATGCGCAGCCTGATAGGATGGTAGAAATTTATGTGTCAAATTTATCTGCCTTGTAACACTGCTGTGAAGCACCTTGGGATGTTTTGCTATGTTAAAGGCGCTATATAAATAAAAGTTGTTGTTGTTGAAGCAGATTCAATAGTAACTTTCAAAAGGGAATTGGATAAATACTTGAAGGGGAAAATTTAGCAGGCTATTGGGAAAGGGCTGGAGAGTTGGACAAATTGCATAGCTCTTTCAAAGAGCCGGCACAGGCACGATGGGCCGAATGGCCTCCTTCTGTGCTGTATTATTCCAGGATGAAATATATCAAGATATTTAGGCCAATGCAGATCTCCTCCTTCAATGGCAAGACTTAAATTCCAAATTCTAAATGTCGCAGTTCATATTCAGAGTAGTTGAAAATTGTGGTCTGATCCAAAGGCACATTTGTAATGAACGGTATTTGCAAGTTGTGATCTGTACGGTGCACCGGCAGTATGGTGTCTGGTAGCACAATCACGCTGCAAGTTGATATATCGCTGCTCCTTCATCGTTGCTGGGTCAAAATCCTGTAACTCCCTCCCTCACAGTGCTGCGGGCTCCCAAACGCAGTAGTGTTGTGGGAACACCGAGTCACACTCTATCCCTGATTAGGACACATGTCGCAATTCCTTCCTGCTGCTGGGTCAAACTCCTGGAATACCTTGCCTAACAGTATCATGGGAGCACCATCACCACCCAGACTGCAGCCGTTCACGAATGAGGCCCACCACCATCACCTTCTCAAGGGCAACTAGTGATGGGCAATAAATGCCGGCCTTGCCAGAGGCGCCCACATCCCGAGACTGATTTTTTTTTTTAAACGTTGGAGTTAAGACTGCACATGAATCCGAACTTTCAGTTCCACGTCTCAGTGCTAAACACTGCACTCCAGAAACAAGCCCTGGCGTAAACTAAAATCACCGATGGGTTTTGTGCTGCCTCTGTTTTGGGAAACGGGGATGGCAGAACGCCAATGTCGGGGCAACCGCTGAGTGAACACGCCCACATGGTGTCTGACATCTTGGCGTCAGCAAATCCGATAACTGAGGCTGTGAATTTTGACAGTATCTCCATTTGAAAAGTGGAGATAAAAACAATGCTTGTGGCACAATGTTCTGCCGAGGGACAGCCATGCAACATAAGAACGGGAAGAAAGTCAGGACTGAGAAAAGGCCTTTTATCACATCGAATCTCATCCCTCCATTAACTATCCCACCACACTTCTAGTTATGTTTTAAATAGCCCTAATACTTTTACTCTCTTCCCTTGCTTGGTAGCTCATTCCAAATATTTATCACTGTTTGAGTAAAGAAGTTTGTCCTATAATCTGCTCTAAATTTACTCTCCACTAGTTTCAATTTAATTCCTCTCGTCTTACTTTCTTGATTTACTTTGATGTAAAATTCTGGCCCTACCTACACCATATATTATTTGATGTACTACAGCAAGATCCCTCTCTGATTTCTAGTTTTTTCCCCTGGTTTATAGAACTTAAGCTTCTACAATCTTATCTCACAGAACATTCCCTTTACACGTGAGACAGGTTTTGTTGCTTTTTCCCGGTCTCATTTCTAATATATCTTTTTTTGTAATGCCGTGACCAAATGAACACAATATTCTAATTGCAGCATAACTGTGAAACCTCCACATGAACCCCCTTAATACCAATTTGAATAATGACCCTGGATTAATGTACCGGTAGAAATGAAGTACAGGTATTGGAATATTGTTAAATCGTTTCCAAAGATTTTAGTTCCACTCCAAAGGAAAGTTGTTCCTTGTTCAGAAATATGTTAATTGACCCCAGGAGATATAAGTTCACAATATAATTAAGTTTCAACAAATTTTCTGTTTCATGTTACGAGAATAATGTGCTCAGCACAAATGTCATAGGAGTGTCACAAATCCACAGTAATGTTGCTAAGCATATAAGAAATCAAATATAAGAATTGACTTTTGCAGGGAAAGTGGTTAAGATTGCTACTATTGCTGAAAAGCTGAGACTACACTTCACAAGTATTTCAGTAGCAAGGATGTGAAGGCCTGAGAGAGGGTGCAGAATGGATTTGCAAGAACGGCTCCAGAGATGAGGGATGCCAGTTATGTGAATAGATTGGAGATGTTGGGATTGTTCTCCTTTGAGCAGAGAAGATTGAGAGGAGATTTGATGGAGGTGTTCAAAATCATGAGGTGTCTGGACAGAGTAGCTAGAGAGAAACTGTTCCCATTGGCAGAAGGGTCGAAAACCAAAGGGCACAGGTTTAAGGCGATTAAGGTTAGGATCCCTTGTGTTCCCTGCCCGGCGAGTTAGGTTAGCTTGGCCTCTTTGTCTCAGTGTCTCATCTAATCAGCAGTGTACTTGAACTCGGAGTTCTTGATGCTGGAATAAAGAATAGAATTTTTGTTTTTGAAATGTAGGACTGATGTCAGGAAGTCCCATTTTATGAAAGCCTGAACACTTGAATTGGACAATGAAGGTGAAAACCTTGGAATCTTCTGAAAGGCAGTTGGATGCTGTCGGTTTTTCTAGATTGAAGAACCAAATGCTCCTCATCTACATTTACCTCTCTTGTGAAACAAATCAAATCATAAATAAGGAAAACTCGCTTCTCTGCTCGCACACGGTGCCTCTAACGTGAATGGAGAGAGTTGTACAATGCTGACAGGACAAGAGGGAAGCATGCATTCTTAACATAAACCAAAGGGAGCAATGCATCAATAAATCAAACAAACAGCGCGTCCCTAATACATATAGAAGGAGCTGTGCGAGGGTGTATACCGGGTGATGACGAATTGGCAGCCCAACTGGTATCTTTTCCAATTGAAGTCTATGGAAATAAAAATCATAGTAGATGTAAAATGGCTGCCGATTCACTATCACACATTTTATACCGGTGCACAAAGTTAAAATGATCTCCAAACGGTGCATCTCTAAAATAAATCACATACAGTGCGTCCTTAATATGAATAGAAGGAATCTGTGCATCACAAGCATGTACAGGGGTATCTTCTGTGTGCATTCTGACACGAGAGCAGTGCAATCCCAACATATGTAGCTGGGACCACGCATCCATAAAACAAATCGATAAATGAATGAGCAATGATTCCCTAAAATAGAATCCCTCCCAACGTAGCCATGCATTCCTGACATGGACTGAAGAGATGTTGACAGATGAGCCGTGAGTAACTGTTCACCGCTGGCCGTACAATCCTAAGACAGATACAACAACAACTTGCATTTATATAGCACCTATAACATGTTCAAATGTCCCAAGGTGCCTCAAGGGAGGGTTATCAAACAAAATTTGATGCCGAGCTAAGTGAGGAGACTTGTGAGAGATAGGTTTTAATGAGCGTCTTAAAGAAGAAAAGCGTGGAGGAGAGGTTTAGAGAGGGAATTTCTGAGCTTCGGACCCAGACAGCTGAAGGCACAGCTGTCAATGGTGGAGCGACTAAATTGGGGATGCGCATAGGGCCAGAATTGAAGGAGTGCAGAGATCGCAGGGGGTTGTAGGGCTGAAGTAGGTTAGAGAGATAGAGAGGGGTGAGGCCATGGAGGGATTTGAAAACCAAGATGAGAATTGTAAAATCAAGGCATTGCCGGACCGGGAGCCAATGTAGGTCAGCATGCACAAGGGTGATGGGTGAATACAGGGAACCAAGCATCCCTTTTGCAAACTAGGGGAATGGTTATATCCCTAAAATGAACATAGGACACCATATAGAATCAAGGAATATGGGGAGAGGACGGGAAAATGGATTTGAAAAAAAAAGAAAAGAAAGACTTGCATTTCGATAGCGTCTTTCACGTTCACCGGACATCTCAAAGCGTTTTACAGCCAATGAAGTACTTTTGGCATGTAGTCACTGTTGTAATGTGGGAAACACGGCAGCCAACTTGCACACAGCAAACTCTCACGAATAGCAATCGTACAATGACCAGATCATTTGTTTTTGTTATGTTGATTGAGGGATAAATAGTGGCCAGGACACCAGGAATAACTGTGTTGCTCTTCTTCGAAATAGTGCCATGGGATCATTTACATCCACTTGAGGGAGCAGACGGGGCCTCAGTTTAATGTCTCATCCAAAAGGCAGCACCTCCGATAATGCAGCACTCCCTCAGCACTGCACTGGAGTGTCGGCCTAGATTTCTGTGTTCAAGTATCTGGAGCGAGACTTGAACCCACAACCTTCTGACTCAGAGGCACGTGTGCTACTCACTGAGCCACAGCTGACACGATAGAATATCAGCCATGAACTTATGGAATGGTGGAACAGGCTTAAGGGGTCATATGTCCTCACCCTGCTCCTATTTCTTATGTTCTTATGTACCTATTCAGTTGTGGTGGTGCAGATATTTGCGTCAGAAAGGAACACTGTATTCCTGCAAAGCTTCATTTGGTGGGGTCCCCTGAATGTCCTTGGTGCCCAGGGCCCTGAGGTTTCTTAATCCAGCTCTGGTAGCAGTGCTGAGGCCATTCAAAAGGGTATAACACGCGGTTTTTACATCTAGAAAGAGTGTGACAGCAGCGGGCAACTTGTTTTTCCATTGACTGACAGCCTTATTCACAGAAACCAGGTTAATTTATGTGGCTGGGTTGTGCTCCCGGGGGAGCTGGAGTTCTCACCTTGCAGACAGGCATAAGGGCCAGACATGGATGGATCGCTGGGTTAATGATCAACAAAAACTGAGAGCGCGCACAAGCAAGCGAGGTGTCAGCTTGCAGCACCTGCCTGGCTTCTCAGCTGATGTTCTTTACTGGCAATTTAGCCGGGCAGTGTATAGACATCAGAGGTTGCCCTTTCTACTCCGAATCACGCTCGATTAACATCACAGGCTGAACTACAGTGTACCGGCTGCAACTTATTGCCCCAGTGTGTGGATTTAAATCACACTTCATGTCCCGAGTGATGGGGAAATGCTTGCTGATTAATTTTGTGACATGGGATGGGGTTGTGGGAAGGAGGTGAGGATTCCTCTAGTCACTGTGTGCAGGGGCAAAGTACTGGGCTGGATTCTCGGGTCGTTTGCACTCCGGGTTTTGCCAGGTTTTGACGCTCTGCGGCGGAAAATGGGGCGGTGAGCTCTTTTGTGTCCGGGCGCGATCCTCTGGTCGGGTTTTGCGGTGACGCTTAGAAGCACTGCCACGGGTGTGCAACGCCTGTCCTTGCGACACCGGCAGAAGTTTCGACTCGCGCCTGACCTGTACGCCCCAAAACGCGCCCCGCGATGACCGCCAGGGAAAACACAGTGGTCCAGCCCTGCCGGCGATGGTGAGGTAGATAAGCTACACTAAAGATAAGTTCCAGTGTTTATTCTTTTATTTTTTTAGTAGTGATTTGTGTTGTAATGGTGTGGGAAATGTTGTTTGAATGTTTTTGTGATTTGTCTTTGTGGGGACGAGCTTTCCCCTCCCAAGGGTTCTCTCAGAGCGCTCCCGGCCCCGCACCTTAGTGGCGAGGTTCCCGTTTTTGTGCCACGAAAGTCGTACAGCGCCTCCCTTTGTGCTGCGGCCTGGCGCAGGGCCCAGATGACAAAAATTACTCCACACAGCGCAGACGTTAATCGGGTGGTAACTTTCCCACCCCGCCTCCGTTTTTGCCACGAAAACGGCACAGCCCAAAATCCAGCCCAGTGAGTGGTGAAGGTTCCCTCTGATTTTTCAAGCAAAATCTTAAACCCTTTTATTGATGTCATCGAGAAATCGAACAGAGGTATGCTCCTGAATGCACGTACAGTGCCAGGCAGTCCTTGCCTCTGTGCTGCTTTTAACAGACTGCTCTGTGCCTTTCTGTCAAATTGCTGCTTGTACTGTTTGGTTGTGTTAAAAGTGCACAGAGGGATTTGACAGAAACGTATCAAGTAGTGGGCTAAAAATAGAACGCTGTGGAAATGAAGCCTCACGAAGGGAAGGGTAATGGTGTCACTTGACCCTGCGGCAATAAAGAATTACATAGAGTATTTTTTTTTAATTTCTCCATTTAGACGGCCGACAGTTCCAGGGAATTCGATGTGCTGGGTTTTATGTTCAGTCAACTGGATTTTAAAATTTTAGCGCATGCTTTGTGGCACTGTAAAATCTTCAAATATTCAGAGTAATAATGAAGCTTCGATGCCAACTGTAGCTTAATTATTATAATATTCAGGTCCTTGTACTAAAATAAATAACCTTAACTGCTTTGCTCCTCATCTGTTTTATTCACTTTACTAATCTTTTTCCCTGTTCATCTTTTGCATAATTCTACCTACTTTCACATCTATTTTTTGGCATTTTTGCAGCCCATCTATCGACCCAACCTCCATCCCCAAGATGGGACTTACATTGACAAAATGTGGCCCCTGATTTGTCAAAAACTGTCTTCAAAGGGCAGTTTTGCAGCCAATCAGGTCTCGGGATGTTAAAATTGAAGTAGTTTGCCACATTGATGATCGGGTCAGTGTTATGTTGAGTCTTCACAAGGGACTTTGGGCATTCTGATCGTGGTAACTTGGGTGGCTTGAGGTGTGGGCACAGGCAAGTTGAATTATCTTCACAGCAGCACTCAAGAAGCTAGTTTATGTGTGGTAAAATAATCAATTTAGGGAAAGAGACCTATGCAAAAATAATGTGGCTTTAATGGCAGAAGTCTTTGGACATTACTTGATGAATTCTGTTCATGAATCATATCAGTACCCTTGTTTATTACTACATAATTAAATGGCTTATGGTGCAGTCAGTTAATCTTAAGATAGAGTGCAGTTCTTAATCAAAAGCCTTGTTGTTAGAATACACTCGTAATTATCAAGAATTGAGTTTTCTTTTGGTACTGAATTGGTTCTCACACTTATTAGCAGCAAATAGTATCTAAGTGAATGAAACTGTTCCATTAATTTGCCTGCATTTGGCGTCATAATGTACTGTAATAACCAAAAAAAGCTTTTAATATTTATCCCTCAACTAACGTCACTAAAAACCGATTATCTGGCCATATATCCCATTGCTGTTTGTGGGACCTTGCTGCTGCAAGTTGTCTGCTACGTTTTCCTGCATTGCAACCGTGACTCTGCTTCAAAAATACTTCATTGGCTGTAATGTGCTTTGGGAAGTCCTGAGGTCATGAAAGGTTCTGTCTAAATACAAAGCCTTTCCTTTAAATAAAGCTTGCATTTTTTGGATGATTTTGAAAGCTCAGGGGTAAAGGGAAATGTTATTGACTTGAATTTCTCCCCGCCCCTGCCCCATTATAAAGTGTTGCTACTGAAAAATCAAATGGTTGTGGGCCAAAGAAACATAGTGGCCATCAGCGGGACTGCATTTGCCAATTACTGCAATGCACAGGAAGTCCTACCTTTCATAAGAATAGAGTCGATGTGCTAGATTAACATGCTTCCTGCCAATTTGTTCCTGAAAAAAACTGGTGATAGTATATTGTGGCTGAAGAGTTGAAACGGACAGCTATCTGCTTCAGTATAAAATGATCAATTTTAGTCTTTATATTTGATAATACTTTAAATAAAATGTACTTGTACAGGCATCACCAAATGGTAATGTAGAATCATGGCCTCAAATTATACACAAGCATAGTTAAATAACAGGTTTTATTTCACTGCTGGTAATTATTATTAAGCATATCCCAAAGTTTTTTTTTTAAGGATGAATGCAGTGCTCCAGCGAGTGGGCAAGTCTTCTTTCCCAATCCAGCTGGATCTGCTTGCTCTGGTCAAAGCATAGCCTGGCTTTAGTCAGGTCAGTTCAGTGTTGATGCTCCACACCTGCCCTGACTTCATTTTTATTTTTTTTATTTGCTTACAGCATATGGGCTTCGCTGGCAAGGCCGGCATTTATTGCCCATCCCTAATTGCCCTTGAAAAGGTGGTGGTGAGCCGTCTTCTTCAAGCGCTATGGTCCGTGTGGTGAAGGTAATCCCACAGTGCCGAGTTGTTATAACTGAGTGGTTCGCTGGGCCATTTCAGAGGACAGTTAAGAGTCAACCACATTGCTGTGGGTCTGGAGTCACATATAGCCAAGACTGGGTAGGAATGGCAGGTTTCCTTCCCTAAAGCATGTCTAACCCTATCACCATATCCTTCTGTTCCTTTCTCCCTTATGTACTTATCCAGCCTCCCCTTGAATGCATCATCAGATCCCTTGTAGTTGGTCACTACGGTAAAACACCTGAAAAGAGAAAAGCAAAAACAGTGCGGTTTCTGGAAAAGCTTCGCTGAGTCCAAACCTTTGGGTAGCTGGTTGTGAGTTAAGCTTTGTTTTTTTTTGCAAACCTTTGGGTAGCTGGTTGTGAGTTAAGCTTTGTTTTTTTTTGCAAACCTTTGGGTAGCTGGTTGTGAGTTAAGCTTTGTTTTTTTTTGCAAACCTTTGGGTAGCTGGTTGTGAGTTAAGCTTTGTTTTTTTTTGCACTCCTGCAGTTCTGCGCAGTATTTTCCCAAGTGACAGAGCTTGCTTCCTGACTCTGCCAGACAGAACAAGGTTTGATTGAAGTATTGTGAACATGATGCTTGCCGCAGCTCGTGTCACACTCAAGCATATGTCTGCTGACCTTTAGTGCATCAAACATGATGAATTGTGTGAAAGCAAGTGAATTCACTTTGAATCGCCAATTTATACAGGTAGAATCCAATGCAAAACCAATTTAGAACTGGAATAAAACCAACAGCCTGAAGGAATTATTGTGTGCCACTTTAAGAGCATCAGATGGGTAGTGCAAAAGAAGAAATAAAAGAGAATCACATTGCATTGCTTACTTACACAGGCTGAATGAGATGTAAACTTACATTCCTTCCAAGGAAAAATAAATTGCTTTAACTTCTGTTAGAACAGTGGGACTTTGGGCCATTAATACAAGGTAAAACAGAAACTGCCGGCATTTCATTAGCACAGCGTGTGTGTGGGAATTGAATTTGGGGAACTCGAGGAAAGGTGCCTTGAGTGCAGTTGGATGTACGGACTGACTGGGGTGTGCACGATGCGTGCAATTAAAAGCTATTCACAACTGGAAAAGTGAGTTAAAAGACCTGGATTTTCCTCTGCTTTCAAGCCTCAAATTGAGTTGTGGTAACAGTGGGGAAAATCAGGCAGTGAGATGATCAAACCGCAGACCGGGAAGCCAGGCCTGGGATCGCGGCGAGGCCAGAGTAGTAGGCAGAAGTCGCATCCCGAGTCTGTAGGGTGGGTAAGGGGAAAATCCATCACAAAGCATTTGGAATTCACACTGCATCAATGTGTCACCTGCAAATATTAAAATCTTCATATTTGTAACATGGAGAATCCCTTTTGGCCGCTGTCCTCCTATCTGAAAAAAATGTGAAAACCTATTGACGAGGTGGATCGCACACTTGGTTGACCAGACTTGCTGTACTTTGTACACTTCTGATCATTATCACCCTTCACTTGGAAGAGCGCAAAGAAGAACACAAAGAAGAATCCCAAATGGAATGAGGATGAGGCATGAGCAATATTCATCATAGGCAGTCCCTCGGAATCGAGGAAGACTTGCTTCCACTCTTAAAATGAGTCCTTAGGTGGCTGAACAGTCCAATACGAGAACCACAGTCTCTGTCACAGGTGGGATAGATAGTCGTTGAGGATAAGGGAGGGTAGGACAGATTTGCCGCACGCTCTTTTCGCTGCCTGTGCTTGATTCCTGCATGCTCTCGGCGATGAGACTCGAGGTGCTCAGCGCCCTCCCGGATGCACTTCCTCCATTTAGGGCAGTCTTTGGCCAGGGACTCCCAGGTGTCAGTGGGGATGTTGCATTTCATCAGGGAGGCTTTGAGTGTGTCCTTGTAACGTTTCTTCTGCCCACCTTTGGCTCGTTTGCCATGAAGGAGTTCCGAGTAGAGCGCTTGCTTTGGGAGTCTCGTGTCTGGCATGCGGATAATGTGGCCTGCCCAGCGGAGCTGATCAAGTGTGGTCAGTGCTTCAATGCTGAGGGATGTTGGCCTGGTCGAATGTTGGTGCGCCTGTCCTCCCAGGGGATTTGTAGGATCTTGCGGAGACATTGTTGGTGGTATTTCTCCAGCGACTTGAGGGAGCTCGGAGCAGCGTGAGTCCGGGGTCGGCGAGAAGCCTATAAAGGCCAGTGGGAGTCGAGCAGTTCGAGCAGTCAGTCGAGGAGGCGGGAGCTCGGAGCAGCGCGAGTCCGGGGTCGGCGAGAGGCCTATAAAGGCCAGCGGGAGTCGAGCAGTTCGAGCAGTCAGTCGAGGAGGCGGGAGCTCGGAGCAGCGCGAGTCCGGGGTCGGCGAGAGGCGTACCGATGCAGCTACAGGGAGAAAGCAAAGATACAAAGGTGACGTCACAGCCTAGGGGGTAAGTGATTGGCTGGTGATTGGTGAGTAGTTTTTCTTTTTCTTCTTATATTGATCAGTAACTTTTAACATTGTTATTACCAGTTTAAGTGTATCTAAGGGTTAAGACATGGCAGGAGAGCTCGGTCGGGTGTTATGCTCCTCCTGTACCATGTGGGAACTCAGGGACACTTCCGGTGTCCCTGACGACTACGTGTGCGGGAAGTGTGTCCACCTCCGGCTCCTGACGGTCCGCGTTGCGGAATTGGAGCTGAGGGTGGATTTACTCTGGAGCATCCACGATGCTGAGAATGACGTGAGTATCACGTGTAGTGAGTTGGTCTTACCGCAGGGAAAGGGTCCACAGCCAGATAGGGAATGGAAGACCAGCAGGAAGAGTAGTGCAAGGAAGGTAGTGCAGGGGTCCCCTGTGGTCATCCCCCTGCAAAACAGATACACCGCTTTGGGTACTGTTGAGGGGAATGACTCATCAGGGGAGGGCAGCAGCAGCCAAGTTCATGGCACCGTGGCTGGCTCTGCTGCACAGGAGGGCAAGAAAAAGAGTGGGAGAGCGATAGTGATAGGGGATTCAATTGTGAGGGGAATAGATAGGCGTTTCTGCGGCCGCAACCGAGACTCCAGGATGGTATGTTGCCTCCCTGGTGCAAGGGTCAAGGATGTCTCGGAGCGGGTGCAGGACATTCTGAAATGGGAGGGAGAACAGCCAGTTGTCGTGGTGCACATTGGTACCAACGACATAGGTAAAAAAAGGGATGAGGTCCTACGAAACGAATTTAAGGAGCTAGGAACTAAATTAAAAAGTAGGACCTCAAAAGTAGTAATCTCGGGATTGCTACCAGTGCCACGTGATAGTCAGAGTAGGAATCGCAGGATAGCGCAGATGAATACGTGGCTTGAGCAGTGGTGCAGCAGGGAGGGATTCAAATTCCTGGGGCATTGGGACCGGTTCTGGGGGAGGTGGGACCAGTACAAACCGGACGGTCTGCACCTGGGCAGGACCGGAACCAATGTCCTAGGGGGAGTGTTTGCTAGTGCTGTTGGGGAGGATTTAAACTAATATGGCAGGGGGATGGGAACCAATGCAGGGAGACAGAGGGAAACAAAAAGGAGACAAAAGCAAAAGACAGAAAGGAGATGAGGAAAAGTGGAGGGCAGAGAAACCCAAGGCAAAGAACAAAAAGGGCCACTGTACAGCAAAATTCTAAAAGGACAAAGGGTGTTAATAAAACAAGCCTGAAGGCTTTGTGTCTTAATGCAAGGAGTATCCGCAATAAGGTGGATGAATTAATTGTGCAAATAGATGTTAACAAATATGATGTGATTGGGATTACGGAGACGTGGCTCCAGGATGATCAGGGCTGGGAACTCAACATTCAGGGGTATTCAACATTCAGGAAGGATAGAATAAAAGGAAAAGGAGGTGGGGTAGCATTGCTGGTTAAAGAGGAGATTAATGCAATAGTTAGGAAAGACATTAGCTTGGATGATGTGGAATCTATATGGGTAGAGCTGCAGAACACCAAAGGGCAAAAAACGTTAGTGGGAGTTGTGTACAGACCTCCAAACAGTAGTAGTGATGTTGGGGAGGGCATCAAACAGGAAATTAGGAGTGCATGCAATAAAGGTGCAGCAGTTATAATGGGTGACTTTAATATACACATACATTGGGCTAGCCAAACTGGAAGCAATACGGTGGAGGAGGATTTCCTGGAGTGCATAAGGGATGGTTTTCTTGACCAATATGTTGAGGAACCAACTAGGGGGGAGGCCATCTTAGACTGGGTGTTGTGTAATGAGAGAGGATTAATTAGCAATCTCATTGTGCGAGGCCCCTTGGGGAAGAGTGACCATAATATGGTGGAATTCTGCATTAGGATGGAGAATGAAACAGTAATTTCAGAGACCATGGTCCAGAACTTAAAGAAGGGTAACTTTGAAGGTATGAGGCGTGAATTGGCTAGGATAGATTGGCGAATGATACTTAGGGGGTTGACTGTGGATGGGCAATTGCAGACATTTAGAGACCGCATGGATGAATTACAACAATTGTACATTCCTGTCTGGCGTAAAAATAAAAAAGGGAAGGTGGCTCAACCGTGGCTATCTAGGGAAATCAGGGATAGTATTAAAGCCAAGGAAGTGGCATACAAATTGGCCAGAAATAGCAGCGAACCTGGGGACTGGGAGAAATTTAGAACTCAGCAGAGGAGGACAAAGGGTTTGATTAGGGCAGGGAAAATGGAGTACGAGAAGAAGCTTGCAGGGAACATGAAGGCGGATTGCAAAAGTTTCTATAGGTATGTAAAGAGAAAAAGGTTGGTGAAGACAAACGTAGGTCCCCTGCAGTCAGAATCAGGGGAAGTCATAACGGGGAACAAAGAAATGGCAGACCAATTGAACAAGTACTTTGGTTCGGTATTCACTAAGGAGGATACAAACAACTTTCCGGATATAAAAGGGGTCAGAGGGTCTAGTAAGGAGGGGGAACTGAGGGAAATCTTTATCAGTCGGGAAATTGTGTTGGGGAAATTGATGGGATTGAAGGCCGATAAATCCCCAGGGCCTGATGGACTGCATCCTAGAGTACTTAAGGAGGTGGCCTTGGAAATAGCGGATGCATTGACAGTCATTTTCCAACATTCCATTGACTCTGGATCAGTTCCTGTGGAGTGGAGGGTAGCCAATGTAACCCCACTTTTTAAAAAAGGAGGGAGAGAGAAAACAGGGAATTATAGACCGGTCAGCCTGACCTCAGTAGTGGGTAAAATGATGGAATCAATTATTAAGGATGTCATAGCAGTGCATTTGGAAAGAGGTAATATGATAGGTCCAAGTCAGCATGGATTTGTGAAAGGGAAATCATGCTTGACAAATCTTCTGGAATTTTTTGAGGATGTTTCCAGTAAAGTGGACAAAGGAGAACCAGTTGATGTGGTATATTTGGACTTTCAGAAGGCTTTTGACAAGGTCCCACACAAGAGATTAATGTGCAAAGTTAAAGCACATGGGATTGGGGGTAGTGTGCTGACGTGGATTGAGAACTGGTTGTCAGACAGGAAGCAAAGAGTAGGAGTAAACGGGTACTTTTCAGAATGGCAGGCAGTGACTAGTGGAGTGCCGCAAGGTTCTGTGCTGGGGCCCCAGCTGTTTACATTGTACATTAATGATTTAGACGAGGGGATTAAATGCAGTATCTCCAAATTTGCGGATGATACTAAGTTGGGTGGCAGTGTGAGCTGCGAGGAGGATGCTATTAGGCTGCAGAGTGACTTGGATAGGTTAGGTCAGTGGGCAAATGCATGGCAGATGAAGTATAATGTGGATAAATGTGAGGTTATCCACTTTGGTGGTAAAAACAGAGAGACAGACTATTATCTGAATGGTGACAGATTAGGAAAAGGGAAGGTGCAACGAGACCTGGGTGTCATGGTACATCAGTCATTGAAGGTTAGCATGCAGGTACAGCAGGCGGTTAAGAAAGCAAATGGCATGTTGGCCTTCATAGTGAGGGGATTTGAGTACAGGAGCAGGGAGGTGTTGCTACAGTTGTACAGGGCCTTGGTGAGGCCACACCTGGAGTATTGTGTACAGTTTTGGTCTCCTAACTTGAGGAAGGACATTCTTGCTATTGAGGGAGTGCAGCGAAGGTTCACCAGACTGATTCCCGGGATGGCGGGACTGACCTATCAAGAAAGACTGGATCAACTGGGCTTGTATTCACTGGAGTTCAGAAGAATGAGAGGGGACCTCATAGAAACGTTTAAAATTCTGACGGGTTTAGACAGGTTAGATGCAGAAAGAATGTTCCCAATGTTGGGGAAGTCCAGAACCAGGGGTCACAGTCTGAGGATAAGGGGTAAGCCATTTAGGACCGAGATGAGGAGAAACTTCTTCACCCAGAGAGTGGTGAACCTGTGGAATTCTCTACCACAGAAAGTAGTTGAGGCCAATTCACTAAATATATTCAAAAGGGAGTTAGATGAAGTCCTTACTACTCGGGGGATCAAGGGTTATGGCGAGAAAGCAGGAAGGGGGTACTGAAGTTTCATGTTCAGCCATGAACTCATTGAATGGCGGTGCAGGCTAGAAGGGCTGAATGGCCTACTCCTGCACCTATTTTCTATGTTTCTATGTTTCTATGTGTCTACTGTACATGGCCCATGTCTTTGAGCCATATAGGAGGGCGGGTATTACTACAGCCCTGTAGATCATGAGCTTGGTGGCAGATTTGAGGGTCTGGTCTTCAAACCCTCTTTTCCTCAGGCAGCCAAAGGCTGCACTAGCACACTGGAGGCGGTGTTGAATCTCGTCGAGGTTCCCGAGATATGGGAAATGGTCCACGTTGTATATTGGAGATACGCCGGTTGTAGGCGGCGCTGGGATTTTCTTCGCCCATCCCTCACAAGGCCACTAACACAGATGGGGGGTGTGGCTGAAGGAGGAGCGGGATCTCCCTGTGATGAACTCCACAGAAGTGCTGGAGGAAAGCGCCAAACCAGACAGAAGGAATTGTCTACTTCATGAAGTTCCCAGTTCATTTGGATTGCTCCTAATATTTTCCAGCTCAGCTCACATTTGATATTCAGCCAAGATTGCATGTACACACCAAACGTATGCTGCCCCGGAGGATTCAGGGCTGGGCAGGGCTGAGCTGGAAGCTGGAATGGCAATCACCTCAGTGTTTTTGATACACCTTTGTGTGCCCTCAAACATTTCTTCCTGAGCCCTTGAACTTCACTAATGCAGCTCACAGTTTGGGCAGTGGTACAGGGGCAGCGAGGAAAGAGGACACATTAAAAATGGGGCAAAATAAAAGTGAACATTGAAGTTGTTGATTAATCACCCTTTAACATGCTAAGGAATTGCATTCTTGCAGCAAATAAATCAGAAGAAATTATTTAACGTAGTCTGCAATTATATAAAAAAATTGTTTGCAAATTACACTTTCAGAAAAGAAACTGTCTTCGCTGACAGAACAACTTTACAAAGCTCTGTCTCTTGGGAAAATACTGTACAGAATTGCAAGGAGCAAAAACAAAACAAAGCTTAACTCACAGCTAGCTGCCCCAAAGAATGGACTCGGCCAGACATATCATACAAAGTTGCTGTGAAGTAACTCTGTAACCGACCCATTTGACAAGAATTCACACACCTTTTGTTTAACTGATCAAAATAATCCATGCTTGAGAGAAATCCTCATCAGTCATCCAGGAAAAATATGTCTTTTGTCCGACCAGCTGGCCAAAGTAAGAGAGCGCAGAGTGGTGTGAGCATTGGAGTGAGAAATGTCCGAGACAACCACACAGCAACTAACTGTAAAGAAGAACCGGTGATGCAATCAAAGGAATAACTTCAGCCCTTTTTGTTCCTTTCATGTTTTCTGTTTTTAAAACTCGTAAAGCCCCTCCATAACTTTACGAGTTCATTTCCATGTCTCAGCATGTGAGGCAGCAAATGGGAGCAGTCTGTTATTCAGCAGTGCCACCTAGCCATAAACATACCATAGTACTATTTAGTCACTGTGCAGCACCATTTCGTCATCCAGCTTTAGACATCCAGGGGTAGGCTTTGATTTTGTGTGATGATGTAAAATGGGCGATAATATATCAACATCTTTCCTGAATTTTATTCCCATTGAAGTCAATGGAAATAAGAATGGGGAGAGATATAAAACAGGCTGCAGTTTTGCTATGACCCATTTTACACCATCACACAAAGTCAAAATCTACCCCCTCAGTGTGGAGGCCACTCTGACAACTATTTGCAATGTCAGCACTCTATCCAGACAACTCTATTCGGAAACTTCTCTGGGACCATAAATTTCACAGCACACCGCATTTTACATCCCCAAGGTGAAGGCTTGTGTGGTGTGAAAGCAATAATGGAATTCTGCCTTGTGGAAGCTCCCCGAAGATGTTAAATATTTTCATCACGATGAAGATACAACAGTGTTGTGGGCATCACATTATCTAGTCACTACACTAATCAGGGAGAGCTGTCCTTGTGTGAAAGCAGTGAAAACAAGGCTCACTCTTGTATCGTTACAGTAGTATCTGTTGTGCAGAAGCCTTACACCAGTTAAGTCGTGCTCCTGTCTTGTTGGATGGAATAAGTCTCGCCCGAGAAGCAGAGAAAATTCTGCCACATACTATCTCAAGAAATGATTACATTACCTTGATAAAATGAAAATGACTCCTATTTTTGGTGTGTCTGATGCTGAGCTGTAAAATAAAAGAGAGATTTATGAAACATCCGTGGAGATCCTTACCCTTATTTTCACACGATTGTCACCTGAATCCATCAGATTTTTGAGCCATTTGTCATTGTCAGAGTGAGTGGTAACAGTAATGCATGATGTCTAATGGATCAATCAACCAACATGGCCATTGCGATTGTCATAAAATCTATGAAACTTTGCAGTAATGGATTTGCAATCTGATGAGATAATATATGAATGTAATGATCAAATTACCACAATTGTTCTCTTCGCTGACCACACAGATTCACTGACAGAATTGTTCCTTAAAAAACAATTAATTATTTAAACTACCATCCAGTCCGTCATTTGCCAGCGTTCAAAACATCTCTTTGACTTCTTTGCAGCCAGAAACACCTTTACAAAGCTGAGTGAATCATAGAATCATAGACATTTATGGCACGGAAGGAGGCCATTTCAGCCCATCGTGTCTGCGCCGGCCAACAAGAGGCTATCCAACCTAATCCCACTTTCCAGCTCTAGGTGGCACTTCAGGTGCACATCCAAGTATTTTTAAATGTGGTGAGGGTCTCTGCCTCTACCACCCTTTCAGGTAGTGAGTTCCAGACCCCCACAACCCTCTGCATGAAGAAATTTTCCCTCAAATCCCCTCTAAACCTTCTACCAATAATTTTAAATTTATGCCCCCTGGTTGTTGTCCCCTCTGCTAAGAGAAATAGGCACTTTCTATCCACTATATCTAGGCCCCTCATAATTTTATACACCTCAATGAGATCTCCCCTCAGCCTCCTCTGTTCCAACGAAAACAAATCCAGCCTATCTAATCTTTCCTCATAGCTAAAATTCTCCACTCCCGGCAACATCCTCGTAAATCTCCTCTGTACCCTCTCCATGCAATCACGTCCTTCCTGTAATGTGGTGACCAGAACTGCATGCAGTACTCTAGCTGTGGCCTAACCAGTGATTTATACAGTTCAAGCATAGCCCCCTGCTCTTGTATTCTATGCCTCGGCTAATAAAGACAAGCATTCCGTATGCCTTCTTAACTACCTTATCCACCTGGCCTGCTATCTTCAGGGATCTGTGGACATGCACTCCATGGTCCCTTTGTTCCTCTACAATTCTTAGTATTCTACCATTCACCAGACTGATTCCCGGGATGGCGGGACTGACATATCAAGAAAGACTGGATCAACTGGGCTTGTATTCACTGGAGTTCAGAAGAATGAGAGGGGATCTCATAGAAACTTTTAAAATTCTGACGGGTTTAGACAGGTTAGATGCAGGAAGAATGTTCCCAATGTTGGGGAAGTCCAGAACCGGGGGTCACAGTCTAAGGATAAGGGGTAAGCCATTTAGGACCGAGATGAGGAGAAACCTCTTCACCCAGAGAGTGGTGAACCTGTGGAATTCTCTACCACAGAAAGTTGTTGCGGCCAATTCACTAAATATATTCAAAAAGGAGTTAGATGTAGTCCTTACTACTAGGGGGATCAAGGGGTATGGCGAGAAAGCAGGAATGGGGTACTGAAGTTGCATGTTCAGCCATGAACTCATTGAATGGCAGTGCAGGCTAGAAGGGCCGAATGGCCTACTCCTGCACCTATTTCCGATGTTTCTATGTTAGTGTGTATTCCCTTTCCTTGTTAGCCCTCCCAAAATGCATTACCTCACACTTCTCCGGATTAAATTCCATTTGCCACTGTTCTGCCCACCTGACCAGTTGATTGATATCTTCCTGCAGTCCGCAGCTTTCTGCTTCATTATCAACCACACAGCCGATTTTAGTATCATCTGCAAACTTCTTAATCATACCCGCTATCGTCAAGTCTAGATCATTGATATATATCACAAAAAGCAAAGGACCTAGCAGTGAGCCCTGCGGAACCCCACTGGAAACATCCTTCCAGTTTAAAAACACTCATCAACCATTACCCTTTGCTTCCTGCCTCTGAGCCAATTTTGGATCCAACTTGCCATTTTGCCCTGGATCTCATGGGCTTTTACTTTTGTGACCAGTCTACCATGTGGGACCTTATCAAAAGTTTTGCTAAAATCCATATACACTGCATCATATACTTTGCCTTCATCGACCCTCCTGGTTATGTCCTCGAAAAATTCAATGAAGTTAGAATGGTGGACCTTTCCCTTTCAATCTGCTACCTTTCCCTCCTCAAGCCGCTGACTCTTGCTGTGGTTAGGTTGTGCCATCACAAAGCTGCTCTTCCAGCATTTTGTCCAAGTGGCCCATCTTGATATGTGATCCTAAACAGTGGAGGCCAGCCTAGCCAACCCTGTCCTCATCTGATGTCCAATGTGACAATTCCAACAGCAGATAACTGGCAATTGATCAGAATCATATTGTGCAGAAGAAGGCCATTTGGCCTATCATGCCCGTCCCTCTCCCCTGCTCGTTCCCAATTGCCCTGCAAAATTTTCCATTTCAAGTATTTATCCAATTCCCTTTTGAAAGTTACTATTGAATCGACTTGCACCACCCTTTCAGGCAGGACATAACCAGTCGCTGCGTAAAAGTAAATTCTCCTCATCTCTCCCCTGGTTCTTTGCTGGGTGCACTGAGGGCAATTGTGACATCCTAACTGCTGTCCCAACTGAGCAGATCTGGGAGTTCCTGCTCTGTATGGGGTAGATATTCTGATTGCACTTCTCAGCCCAGCAAGATCCATAGAGCAGAGTGTCAGCCCATTCAAACAGGTTTTCTCCTTTTAGATCCAATTTATAGTGTTCTAACCGTGACAACAATGATCTAAACTGTTTGCTAATTTCTACGGCTGATCTTGAGTGCAGCGGTTTGTTGCGCATTTATGAAGTATTAGCATTTACATGGGCGTGATGTGATTGCAATTATATCTCTAATTTACCATGTATTTTTGGGAAAACGGCTGAGAATGTATTGAGTGTGGAGGACTTTTCTCTGCCTTGTGAGATGCTTTTTTTTATTTGTTCCGGGATATGGACGTCGCGGGCAAGGGCAGCATTTATTGCCCATCCCTAATTGCCCTTGAGAAGGTGGTGGTAAGCCGCCTTCTTGAACCGCTGCAGTCTGTGTGGTGAAGGTATTCCCACAGTGTTGTTAGGGAGGGAGTTCCAGGATTTTGACCCAGCGACGATGAAGGAATGGCCGATATATTTCCAAGTCAGGATGGAGAGGAACTTGCAGGTGATGGTATTCCCCTGCGTCTGCTGCCCATGTCCTTCTAGGTGGTAGAGGTTGCAGGTTTGGGAGGTGCTGCTGAAGAAACCATAGCGAGTTGCTGCAGTGCATCTTGTAGATGGTACACACTGCAGTTACGGTTCGCCGGTGGTGGAGGGAGTGAATGTTGAAAGTGGTGGATGGGGTACCGATTATGTTGATTTCTTTGTCCTGGAAGATGTTGAGCTTCGAGTGTTGTTGGAGCTGCACTGATCCTGGCTTCATTGGGCCGCTGCTACCTAACAGCAGCTATTCCTGTCCCTACACAAATGAGCTTCCTATGGGATCCTGAACACAGTAGTGTTGTGGGAACGCTGAGTCGCACACTGTCCTGATTAGGACACACATCAGCAATCCTTCATGCTGCTGACTCAAACTCCAGGATTTCCCGACCTAACAGGAACACGGGCACCCCATCACCACAAGGACCTCAGCAGTTCAGGAAGAAGATGACCCACCATCACCTTCTCAGGACAGAAAATGTGAACTTGCCAGTGTCGCCCATATCCTGGCAGGAAGTTAGAAAAAAAAGTTGCCTGTGGAACAACATTAGGTCCAGCTATCAAAGCCTCCCTTGCTGAAACAACAGCAAGGAATAGAGAGGATGCATTTTAAGAAACAATTTCATTAAAACAGTGCGCTGAAGAGTAAATATGTGATGATCCTGGCATCGATTGCCATCTGTAATGCTAAGGGCTTGACCTATGGAGACCCGACTGAATTGGGATTGCACACTTTCCTGTGAACTGCGAAAACATCTCCACTTAACTGTAAACATGATACGTTACAATCTCTTTTAGCTGCAGAAATTGGGAGTCTACAGCTTCCAATAAGCCTTGATTAAGAGATGGTGGGACCAGCTAACGTAAACGGGAGAGAGTGGCACAGGTAATAGCGCAGGTCTCTGTTTGAACACAGGTCTCCCAAGGTCCATATATAAATATAAAAGTGCAGTGTAATTCAGTCCCAGGCCCCAAACTTGATCTGGGTTATGTTGCTGTGTCTTGGTTTGCTGTCCAGTCATAGCTCACACTATTATCCTGTTTCTCATTGACACTGTTGCTTCAAAATGAACATACTTAGCACACAGCGCATGGAGTACATCATCATCATCGGCAGTCCCTCAGAATCGAGGAAGACTTGCTTCCACTCTTAAAATGAGTCCTTAGGTGGCTGAACAGTCCAATACGAGAACCATAGTCTCTGTCACAGGTGGGACAGATAGTCATTGAGGGAAGGAGTGGGTGGGACTGGTTTGCCGCATGCTGTTTCCGCTGCCTACACTTGATTTCTGCACTCTCTCGGCGACGAGATTCGAAGTGCTCAGCGCCCTCCCAAATGCACTTCCTCCACTTAGGGCAGTCTTTGGCCAAGGACTCCCAGGTGTCAGTGTGGTGTTGCACTTTATCAGGGATGCTTTGAGGGTGTCTTTGTAACGTTTCCATTGCCCACCTTTGGCTCGTTTGCCATGAAGGAGTTCCAAGTAGAGCGCTTGCTTTGGAAGTCTTGTGTCTGGCATGCGAACTATGTGGCCTGCCCAGCACAGCTGATCAAATGTGGTCAGTGCTTCAGTGCTGGAGATGTTGGCCTAGTCGAGGACGCTAAGGTTGGTGCGTCTGTCCTCCGAGGAGATTTGTAGGATTTTGCGGAGACATCGTTGGTGGTATTTCTCCAGCGACTTGAGGTGCCTACTGTACATGGTCCATGTTTCTGAGCCATACAGGAGGGCGGGTATTACTACATTGGAGTACACATTGATAGTGCATACTGACACTCGCTGCACAAATCTCAACACTGCAAATTGTCTTTAAGCAGGCCATACATATTCAGAACGAGAGCTACTTTGAATCCCATTACTCAAAGGAAATTATTTTTACTCCGAGACAGAGGAGGAGGAATAATGGGAAGCAGAGCTGATAACAGCATTTTTGTTGGTGTAAGGTTTCCTCTAATAGCTGCAGTTACATAACACGATTCTGTACATTTGTGTCGCTTGAATATGTCATGTTGAGCAATCTTAAGTGAGAACACACGCGAGAGGTTACAAGTACCAGGAAAAATTGATCAGGCTGGGGCTCTTTTCTCTCGAAAAGAGAAGGCTGAAGGGTGACTTAATAGATGTCTTTAAGATTACGTTTCCCACATTACAACAGTGGTTACACTCCAAAAGTACTTCATTGGCTGTAAAGCGCTTTGAGATATCCGGTGGTCGAGAAAGGCGCTATAAAATGCAAATCTTTCTTTCTTATCAAAAGGTTTGATAGGATAGAAAGAAACACAGAAATCTACAGCGCAGAAGGAGGCCACTTCGGCCCTTCGTGCCCGCGCCGGTTGACAAAGAGCCACATGGCCCTCGGTCAGCAGCCCTGAAGGTTACATATAAACTATTGAACAATGGCGGAAAGGTAAAGAGCATCCTGCCCAACCAATCCACCCCACACAACTGCGATACCACATGTATTGCAACATTTTGCACTCCACCCCACCTGGAGCCATGCGATCTCCTGGAAGAGGCAAAAAAACAGATAAAAACCCAGGCCAATTGGGGAAAAAAATCTGGGAAAACTCCTCTCCGACCCATCCAGGGAAACAAAACTAATTCAGGAGACCACTCTGGTCGTATTAGATTCCCTGAAGTACTTACCATCATATCTGCGCCAGCGAACAAGACATTATCCAGTCTAATCCCACTTCCCAGATCTAGGTCCTTAACTCTGCAGGTTACGGCTCTTCAAGTGCCCATCCAAGCACCTTTTAAATGTGGTGAGGGTTTCTGCATCCACCACCCTTCCAGGCAGTGAATTCCAGACCCCCACAACCCTCTGCGTGAAGAAACTTCCCCGCAAATCCCCTCGAAACCTTCCACCAACCACCTTTAACCTATGCCCCCTCTCAATTGTCCCTTCCACCAAGGGAAATAGGCCCTTGCCAACCACTATATCCAGGCCCTTCAAAATTTTATACACCTTAATGAGGTCTCCTCTCAGCCTCCTCTGTTCCAAGAACAAACCCAGCCCATCCAATCTGTCCTCATAGCTAAGATTCTCCATTCCAGGCAGCATCCTCGTAAATCTCCTCTGCACCCTCTCCAGTGCAATCACATCCTTCCTACAATACAGCGACAGAACTGCATGTAGTATTCCAGCTGAGGCCTAACCAGTGTATTATACAATTTAAGCATAACCTCCCTGCTCTTGTATTCTATGCCTCGGCCAATAAAGGCAAGCATTCCGTATGCTTTCTTAACCACCTTATCCACCTGGCCTGCTACTTTCAGGGATCTGTGGACAAGCACTCCAAGGTCCCTTTATTCATTTACACTTTGGCCTACCATTTAATGTGTATACCCTTTTCTTATTAGCCCTCCCAAAGTGCATTATCTCACACTACTCCGAATTAAATTCCATGTGCCACTGTTCTACCCATCTGACCAGTAGATTGATATCCTCCTGCAATCCATGACTTTCCTCTTCATTATCAACCTCACAGCTAATTTTAGTGTCATCTGCAAACTTCTTAATCATACCCCCGATATTCAAATCTAGATCATTAATGTATACCGCAAAAAGTAAGGGACCCAGTACTGAGCCCTGCGGAACCCCACTGGAAACATCCTTCCAGTCATAAAAACATCCATCAACCATTACCCTTTGCTTCCTACCTCAAAGCCAATTTTGGATCCAACTTGCCACTTTGCCCTGGATTTTATGCGCTTTTACCTTCATGACCAATCTGCCATGTGGGACCTTATTGAAAGCTTTGCTGAAGTCCATATACACTACGTCCTATGCACTACCCTCATCAACCCTCCTGGTTGCCTCCTTGAAAAATTCAATTAGATTAGTCAAACACCATCTTCCCTTAACAAATCCATGCTGACTGTCCCTGATTAATCCTTGCCTTTCTAAATATAGATTTATCCTGTCCTTCAGGATTTAAAAAAATAATTTTTCCACCACTGAGGTTAGGCTGACAGGCCTGTAATTACTCAGCCTATCCCTTTCTCCCTTCTTAAACAAGGAGATATGGAGAAAATGTTTGCTTTTGTGGGGGCGACCAAACTAGAGGCCATATATATAAGCTAGTCATTACTAAATCCAATAGGGAATTCAGGAGAAATTTATTTACCCAGAGAGTGGTTATTTACAATCTATATTAATGACTTGGATGAAGGGACCGAGTGTAATGTAGCCAAGTTTGCTGATGATACAAAGACGGGTGGGAAAGCAAATTGTGAAGACACAAAAAATCTGCAAAGGGATATAGACTAAGTGAGTGGGCAAACATTTGGCAGATGGAGTATAATGTGGGCAAATGTGAGGTTATCCACTTTGGCAGAAATAATAGAAAAGCAAATTATAATTTAAATGGAGAAAATTTGCAAAATGCTGCAGTACAGAGGGATCTAGGGGTCCTTGTGCATAAAACACAAAAAGTTAGTATGCAGGTACAGCAAGTAATCAGGAAGGCAAATGGAATGTTGGCCTTTATTGCAAGGGGGATGGAGTATAAAAGCAGAGAAGTCCTGCTACAACTGTATAGGGTATTGGTGGAAATATCCACTCTGCATCCACATTGTCGAGCCCCCTCATTATCTTATATTTTTATCGATAAAATCACCTCTCATTCTTCTGAACTCCAATGAATATATGCCCAACCTACTCAACCTATTTTCATAAGTCAACCCCCTCGTCTCCGGAATCAACCTAGTGAACCTTCTCTGAACTGCCTCCAATGCAAGTATATTCTTCCTTAAATACGGAGACCAAAACTGTACGCAGTACTCTAGGTATGGCCTCACCAATACCCTGTACAGTTGTGGCAGGACTTTTCTGCTTTTAAATCCTTCCCCCTTGCAATAAAGGCCAACATTACACTATTTTAAAGAAGAGCAGGGGAGTTACCTCTGGAGTCCTGGCCAATATTTATCACTAAAACAGATTATCTGTTAATTATCACATTGCTGTTTGTGGGAGCTTGCTGTGAACAAGTTGGCTGCTGCGTTTCCTACACTTCAAAAAGTACTTCATTAGCTGAAAAGCTTTGGGATGTTCGGTGGTAATGAAAGGCGCTACGTAAATGCAAGTCTTTCTTTTGACATCGCAGTACAGTGAGAACCATTGGAGACACCCGAGAGTTGTCTAAGCTTGGGATTCAGGTTGTGATGAGACCTGATTGGACTACAGCCTTGATATCTTGGTGTAGGTTTTATACTGTAAGTTTGAGGTGCTTTAAGTTTTTGGTCTGCTTTTATGCTTACATTGGCTGTTGGAGATATTTGCTGAGGTTGTTGATATGTGATAATATTTTAATAATATTAATGACACTCAATACTGATTGGTTAGTAAAATAAAAGATGCCAAGGGATTGCTGAGTCTGTCCACAATTTATTTGCATCCACTAGGGCCCACTGCAGAATCAAACTGTACTTGGGGTATGCCTGCTTGTACCCATGTTCTTGCTGGAGGTTTCACAGCTTTGTGATTAGTCACTGAGAAGTCACATTGACCAGTATGTATTTTGAGATGTCATTGCAAGTCCCATGCATCTGTCCTTTGTCAAAGAATAATGATAGCTCCAGCATCAAGGCAAATATTTTCCCTTGAAAGAGTGTTTATGTTTCCCTCAGGGCTCAAGTGTCAGTGAAATATGTCAATTCAACCAGCTCTCCTTGCTTAAGTATCTCCAGGTATTTTTTTAAGTTCGAGAAAACGCTCGCAGAGTCTGAGTACCTTTCACAGGAGTGGGCGAACCAACAGAAAACCAGTGGTCATTTTTTAACTTGAAGTTCACTATTTACCCGAACAGCATTTTGTGCTTATGTGAGCTAGATGTTTGATGACAAAGAACGGTTGGTGTCTCTATTTACGGCCAGCCTCAGGAAAATCTTTCAGAAGGAGGAAAGTAAAAAGCTTCTAAAGCCTGACCTCCTCTCCAGTAGTTCACAGCCATTTGTAGGCCCTTTAACAGTTGGTAGTTCAGTGATGTCCCTGTGCCAAGGCGGTGCATTTACATCGCTCAAGCCAGCTCCCTTATCAGGATGGCAGAATTGTAGATCCATATTTTTGTGTTGCAGGTACTTCACATTCCTGTGACCTGAATTGCAAGTGCTACAGGTAAAAGTTCCCTTTGTTTCGCCCTTCCCAGAATTTATATTGGGGTGGGTTTTCCTCGCAACCCTTCACGAAAACACAACAGAGAATAGAGCTGAATAGGCCTGTATTCCAGTGTTTAGGTCATTGCCTCACCCTGACAACGTTCAGTGTTGGAGTGCTCCTTGGAATGGGCCTGCAGTAAAATCGGGGGGAGGAAAGTTGACCACTTCTGCAAGGTCCTAAAATAGCGGCCAGAGGACATCCCGCCCTGTTGATGGTGCGTGTTGGCTCGAGAAAGATAGACCGACCTGTGTGGGGGTGGGTGGAATTTGCTGATCGCACCTTTGCAGATCCCCCAATCTCAGCAAACTGGACAGCCTCTAAGCCGCCTTTCACTGTGAGAGCTGGAATCCCGATGTCCACCGGGGATGAAAACAAAGTCGTGAGAAAGAGGCGAGAGGCATTTTGATTTAACTTCCACCTCATTAACATGACGTTTGACTGTTTCGGGTGGTCGCTCTCTGCCTCTGTTTGTGGGATACCTCCAGAAATGAGGTGAAATGCAAAATAGGCAAATTCCCAGTGTGGCAGATCGCCACCCCTTTGTCCCTGCTTTGTACTGGGAAATAAGCTTACCTGGGAGAGGAACGTTAGCCCGATTGTGTCTGCACCAAATTGTGTTATATCTGCCTGCTATTTTTTAGACATTTTTTTTAGATACCTAAAAAGTCTGATATCAGTGTGCACTTTTCCCATTATAAATGTCTATGTCCACACGTACAATAGAAACTGCCTATATAAATTGTCACGTTTACATTCTCCCACTTTTGGCGGTGGTGTCGTGCCTCGGTTTTGCGTCTCCCAACTCTTTGAGCTGTGCTGCAGTGAACCTCCTCTAGGCTGCAGCCAATTCTGCTTCACTGATCACAAATTGCCATAAACGTTGTCATTCAACTGCAAATAATATCTGAAGTATTGTACAAAATAATGACAGAATGCAGGATTTTGAAGTGAATTACTTCTGCGCGCCCTGGTCCAATTATCCCCTGCCCCTTCACCTCAAACCCACTTCACCTGAAAGCTGCCCTTAATCTTGACAGCCTTGTGTGCAACTCCGCAGGAGATAGACTGATCGGTGAAATGCAGAACGTTTTCAATGTTCTTCCTCCTCTCTTAATTCTCGCTGAATTGGAAATCCGAGTTGCTGCTACAACTTCCTGATCGCTCAGCACCCGAAGCCACCGTGTGTATTTCTCAGCTTTGAAGGGTTTCGGTCTGTGCATCGTCTGAACTGCTCTCTGCATGAATGTTGTCTTTCGCTGGTACAGCGTCACTTGCACACCGCCTGATTCATGATGTGTGCTGAGTGTCCCTGCCACGGGTGCACGGCACCGAGCGTGCCTGAGTAAGTGCACGGTGTCGGTTCCAGATTTATTTCCACCATCGTGTCCCGGGTAAACGCCGGGACACTGGCAAGAACAATGGCTTGTTTTGTTTGAAGATTTATTTCTGCCATTAGCTAACCGCCAGGGAAATTAACATAATCTGTTGTAGTCCCAAGAACTGCCCCCCGCCCCCTCCTCAAGTCTGTCAGAAAGACTTCCCCCGTGAGTGTCTGCCATTTGAATTAGATGTAACCCATGAAAAATGAATCCCGGCACTTAAAGCTGTCTCTGACAGAATTACGGCAGCCTCTGTTTATCAGACGGTGTACACAGTGAGGGCTTTATACAGTTTTTCTATTAATGAAAGAGCAATAAACAATACATCTCATATCACAGAGCCTGACTGTGCTATGAATAAATGCCAGACCCAACTGAATGCAAATTTGGCCTAAATTGGGCTAATGTGAGTTATTTCGCCAGGATTTGAATCTGTTCCAATTCAGATCATTTCAGTTCAGCTGCTCCCCCTTTCGCAACAAACATGCTTTCAACTGTCAATCATTCAAAAACCTATATGTTGCAAGGAACAGTCAACGATCTTCCTGTGTTTGACTGCAGATGCAAGATTACATCAGCATCAATGCAGTATGCATCCCCGCATTGAATCAGTGCCTACTGGGACAAATATCAACACAAGAACTTCCATATTAATATTTAAAAAGATGTCCCAAGATGTGTTAGGAAAGGATGGATGCCAAGGCATGGATAGAGAGATGACCAAAAGGCCAAAAGCTTGATTTCATGCAGAAATTCTTGACTCCCAATCGTGGTGAGTTTGACCGAAAAGGTTATTGCACAACATGAAAAATAGCCCAGATTTCTTTCTTGAAGTGATAAGGTTTCATGCCCCTTATGCTTTATTAACTGCTACAAATATTATAAATTCCTGAGCCAGTTTAAACGTCTCTGGAATTTGTCCATCGCTGACATTTGTGAAGAGTTAACTGAACACATCTGCCATTTCCTGATATTTTCCTAATCATATCCTGCCAAATTTAGCCATTAAAAGACCTATCTGATCCTTAACACTCCATCTTCTTCATTCAATATAGCTGAGAAAAACATTCTTTTGATTCGACTTACTGGTTTCCACCATTAACCTTGCTTATTGTTTGCTTTTAGCTTCTATTACTCAATCCGCAAATGTATGAGTCTAAAGATCAACAATGTTTTGTTTCCTTGTATATATGTTAAGCTAATCCTATTGACTCTTTTTTTGTGGTTAGCAGGCATTCACTGTGGGGGCGGGGAGTGTGGGGGCTGCTGGGGTGGGTGGGTGGGGTGCGATCTGTAGGCGATGGGGCTTCATTTCAGCCTTTGCAAAGAGTTGAGCTATTTGAATACGAGATAGCCCAATTGCTCACCCCCAGGAGCTGCTGGTTCCCAAATGGCAAGGGAGCCGGTGATCGCAGTCTTCAATTCGTGTTGAAGCCAAAGTGCCACCGTAATTGTATCAAACGCCCATGTGTTCTATGACTGGAACCATGACCACTTAGTAACCAGGGTTATAAAGCACAGACCTTCATGGTTGTCACTCCGTCTTTGCTGTTATGTGCTGAAAGCAAACATTAATTCCATTGGGAACATAAAATACCAATTTAGTAAAAGGTTTTGCTGATGGTACAGACCCGTCTGCTTTGCGAAGCTGGGAAAGAGGTTACTGCTGCGGGTAGCAAAGAATGGAGAGGTCTGAGTCAAGAATGTTTTCAAATATGGTCAGAATCTTTTAATCAACTTTGACAAGAATTCAGCAGCATCGTCTGTGAAGCCTTGAGCTGGGGTGGAAGGGAGAGGAGGGAGCATCTGTCTGCTGCTCAGTCCATGAATGAGTTTTTGCCTGTCTTGCCTTCTGTTGAAAAATGCCCGCTCAGCCTGTACATTCCTGTGACGTTTCTTTTTTTTTTTTGCAAAGAGTTTATTTTCAGCACACTCGTCTGCACTCTTTTTGCAGCAGCAACCTTGTTGTTATGCAACAAGATGCTTGGAGGGTTTCAGTAAGACAGGATCCCTTTGGCTGAAACACACGCAGGTTGTTTATGTCCATCAGGCACCACTTGATTTAAACAAGCAAATTAGTTTGTAAATGGCATCCATCAGTCACACCGCTTCCGGTACCTTCCCGGTGAGGTACAACAACAATAACCTCTGCAGAAAATATTAAACTTTCTATGGTGACATTTATAACATCTTTCTACTGAACCTGTGTAGCACAGTGGAGGAGTTTATAGTCCCTTCTCTTCTTCAGCAGTTCCTTGGAGTCAACGGTGACTTGCTTCCACACTAAAAGTGAGTTCTCAGGTGACTGTCACAGGTGGGGCAGATGGTGGTTGAAGGGATGGGTGGGTGGGGTGCTTGGGTTGTTTGCGCTTGGCTTCCGCTTGCTCCCAGCGAAGAGACTCACGGTGATCGCTGCCTTCCCCGGATGCTTCTCCTCCAATTTGAGCAGTCTTGGGCCAGGGATTCCCAGGTGTCAGTGGGGATGTTGCACGTTTTCAAGAAGGCTTTGAGGGTGTCCTCGAAGCGTTTCCTCTGCCCACCTGGGGCTTGCTTGCTGTGTGGGAACTCTGACTAGAGCGCTCGTTTTGGGAGTCTAGTATCGACTAGACAAGTTTATAGTCTACGGAGGCAGATATGGCAATCCAAAATTCAGGGGAAGAACCTGAATCACGTGGAGCTGATCCGAATTGTTAGCCTTGGCTCAGTGGGTAGCCCTCTCGCCTCTGAGTCAGAAGGTTGTGAGTTCAAGTCCCACACCAGAAATTTGAGCACAAAATCTAGGCTGACACTCCAGTGCAGTACTATGGGAGCACTGCACTGTCAAGGGGGCCATATTTTGGATGAGACGTTAAACTGAGGTACTGTCTGACCTCCCAGGTGTATGTAAAAGCTCCTATGGCACTGTTCGAAAAAGAGCAGGGGAGCTTCTCCTGGTGTCCTGGCCAACATTTCTGTTTGTGGGAGCTTGCTGTGTGCAAATTGGCTGCTGAAGTTCCTACATTACAACAGTGACTACACTTCAAAAGCGTTTTGCGACGTCCTGAGGTCATGAAAGGCACTATATAAATGCAAGTCAATTTGCACTCAATTTACAGACTGCTCGAGCAGCAGTTTAGCCCCTTTCCCAAAGCTAGAGAGGCCTGAAGATCATTACTGTGAGAAGTTTGATGCATCACCTTGAGGGATTGAATGATCTGGACTATAATCTCCAGAGCTACCATTACTCTAGCTGTCAAACAGGGGTCATGCTGCTTAATCAAGTGGTGTCTCTGTGCAGATACTTTTCAATACAAGGACCAAGACTTAGCTCTGTCAAGCCCGTGTGGTGGCTGGTGTGCAACGGCCAACACATGTTAAAAAATCCACGCACAGGCATTTTCCACCCTTCAAGATTTAGTTCGGGACCTGGAATTTTATGTCCTTCATTGAAACACCTGTGAACTTCTTGAAGTGGAAGCAAGTCATCCTCGATTCGAGGGACTGCCTCTGATGATGACTTTTCAATCCAGGCCCAGTACTGCAGTTGAGGTTGGCTTCTACTTACATGAAGGTGCCACCTTGGAACTAACTTGGGACCAAATAGTTTTATTGAATCTCTCAATACTCAAGTTTTTGCAATAAAATAACACGGGCAGGTTTATTTAATAAGAAGTCAATAATATTAAACCTTTAGTTGCCATAAATCACTAAATGATAACAAAGACATTTGAGGCTCCACCTAATAAAATCAGGTTGCCCTGGTTTCCACACAATTGATCACTGATAATCCCATGGTACGTGTAAATGAACAATGTTGCGCAGTTTCAGAATAGGATGCTGAACTCTCATCAACCACAATTTTTAAGTATATGGAATAAATACTAAATAAAAATTTCAACATAGTAATTGAAGGCAGTTTCCAACTTCATCACCCAGCATCCATCTTCAATGCCTCCCATGTTTAAAGCCCAATAGGTCGATTAGATAGAGTTTACAAGTACTTAGTTGTGTAGATACACTCTCCTGATAATGCAAGGAGTTTCTGCTTTTTTCTAGTGACTTTTATCTCAAGATTTCTGATTGGGCTGGTCAAGCCAATTTGGGGATGCGATCTTTGTGTGTCACTCTCTCATCTTTTCACTCGGTGTCTGAAACAAATCTCTGTAGGTGTGGTGTGGGCTCCAGCATGTAACATGAAGAGTTAGAGAACCAAAGTGTGGGACTGGCTCCCTTCATTTACTGAAGCAGGAGAGCTTAGCCCGATGGCGGATTCATAACAAAAAAAAAGACTTGCATTTATATAACAACTTTCACGACCACCGGACGTCCCAAAGTGCTTTACAGCCAATGAAGTACTTTTTGAAGTGTAATCACTGTTGTAATGCAGGAAGTAGAGCCACAGCTTTATCCATTGCCTGAGTAGTGCTTTGTTTGCAACAAACTGAGGGAGGCATGAGAATCTACCATCAGCTACACTCTCTCGGATACAGGATCCTTTTTAATCGGAGTGGCTGCAGCACTGTACAGTGATGCCTATTGTTTGGAGCACGATTGTTTCAGTCAAACATGTCCTCTTGCTTTATTGCTGACAGGCGCATTGATCACTTTCTTTGCTGATGCCAAGTAACTTGCAAGAATTACCAGTAAAAGCATCAGATTAGAAAAAAAACAATGTGATACAGCTGCACAAGTGGGATTCACAACGGCTTGTATTATTTTTTTATTTGTCGCTAATCGTTTAAGATTCTGGTCTTAATATATAGAAATGTCGCTGAATTCAGTGACATTTGGCAGTGGCGACAGCATGAACAGCCCTTGTTTGAAGAGCCTGTGGTTTTGCGATGGTGTCTGTCCACAGAGCAGTTAGGAAATTATTAATTTTTTTAATTCATTCATGGGACGTGGGCATCGCTGGCAAGGCCAGCATTTATTGCCCATCCCTAATTGCCCTTAACTGAGTGGCTTGCTCAGCCATTTCGGAGGGCAGTTAAGTGTCAACCATATTGCTGTGGGTCTGGAGTCAAGTATTGGGACAGACCAGGATAGGACGGCAGACTTACTTCCCTCAACGACATTAGTGAACCAGATGTTTTTTTATGACGATTCGGTAGTTACATGGTCACCATTACTGACACTAGCTTTTTATGTCAGATTTATTTAATTAACTGAATTTAAATTCCCCAGCTGCCGTGGTGGGATTTGAATCCGGATCATTTGTACAGGCCTTTGGATTACTCGGCCAGTAAAATATACAATATGCTACCCTACCCTACGTTTAAAATTCTGACGGGGTTAGACAGGTTAGATGCAGGAAGAATGTTCCCAATGTTGGGGAAGTCCAGAACCAGGGGACACAGTCTAAGGATAAGGGGGAAGCCATTTAGGACCGAGATGAGGAGGAATTTCTTCACCCAGAGAGTGGTGAACCTGTGGAATTCTCTACCACAGAAAGTTGTTGAGGCCAATTCACTAAATATATTCAAAAAGGAGTTAGATGAAGTCCTTACTACTCGGGGAATCAAGGGGTATGGTGAGAAAGCAGAAATGGGGTACTGAAGTTGCATGTTCAGCCATGAACTCATTGAATGGTGGTGCAGGCTAGAAGGGCCGAATGGCCTACTCCTGCACCTATTTTCTATGTTTTTATGTTTCTATGTTTCTACCGTACCACTCAGAAGTACACTGACAAAAAGCTACTTATTTTGATTGACTTTTTTTTATAAGCTCCTTCCAGGGGCTCAGTGGGTGAATGAAGGAGCTGGTAAAGAAAGCTAATTACTGTATTAACTTTGTGTTTGTGTACCTGCCATTCTTCAAGTGTGAACCTTTAAACACCATTGCCCTACCCGAGATCAGCAGTGAGATTAGATTAGGCATTGAACCTGGGATCTTCTGGTCTGTATGACTGTAATACTGAGGTATCTGACCTGCAACCCTAGAGGCTGGTCCTGGTAATCCAACTTTTGAAGCCCAGGCACCTGAGCCTTGCAGGTCTGTCCATTTTTATGCCTCTGTCGACAACATAGGTTTGTACCAAGGAGCCTGAGGGCCACATGTAAAGTTTAAATCCATGCTTTGATTCATTTACAGTCATCTCAAGTTGCTGATGCTAATATATCTTGGTGCTCTGATCAGGATTTATCCTAATGAGTCAACAGGGCTAATTAACAGCGCTTTCCAAACCTCATGGTCAACATGTTTCAAACATAATTAACTAGCAAATAAGAAATATAAACCAAACAGGATTGAGGTGCCTGGGCTTCAAGAGCTGGATCACCAGGACATGCCTCTAGGGTTATAGGTTGGACACCTCAGCATTACAGAGCCATAAGAACCAAGATGATCCCAGGGTCAATCGTCAATCTAATCTCTTTGCTGATCTCGGGTAGGACAATGGGATATAAAGGTTCAACTTGAAGAATGGCCATTCTAGAAAGGGTCTGACAGATAGCAGGTACCTGTACATCAATGAGTGTCTTCAGAAAATAAAAGGGAGAAAAAGAGTTCGATAAAAGAGGTAATTGCCACAAAGGCTGAAAAGTGAGGAAATGGGCCCAAGTTTCCACACGCGCCTAGAACGGCGCAGTCCCGACCTGGATGCCCGTTTTTCGCGCCACAAAGTGCGCCTAAAAAAATCCTCGGTATTCTCCACCTACTTGCAGGTCCTCTGGCCCTCGGCGCAGCCAGCACGAGCTGTGGGGGGGCGGAGCCAGGTCCCTGCGCTGAAAACAGTGCCGGGACCTCTGCACATGCGCGCTACAGTGGGCACGCAAGTGCAGTAGCTCCAGGCGCCGAACTGTGTGGGAGGGGCCCGAAGCACGCAGCCCCTAGCTCTGGCTGAATGGCCTCACTGGGGCTGCGTGAATAAGGCTCCTCCCACGGCCAGCTCCTGCTCCCCCCCCCGACCAGACCCGACACTCGCTCCCTGCTCCCCCCCCCCCCCCCCCCCGCCTCCAGACCAGACCCGACACCCGCTCCCCCCCCCGACTGGACCTGACCCGACCCTACCCGCGCTCCTGTTCCTGCTCCCCACCCCCCCGACTGGACCCAACCCAACCCGCGCTCCCGCCCCCCGACCCGACCCGACCCTCCCCCCCACTGGACCCGACCCGACTCCCGCTCCCGGACTGGATCCGACCTGACCGACCTCCCTCCCTCTCTCTCTCTCTCCCCTCTCTCTCCCTCCCTCTCTCTCCCTCCCTCTCTCTCCCCCCCCTCTCTCTCTCCCTCCCTCTCTCTACCCCCCCTCTCTCTCCCCCCCCCTCTCTCCCCCCCCTCTCCCTCTCTCTCCCCCCCCGACCCGAACCGAACCGAACCTCCCCGACCCAACCCAACCCAACGCCACCTACCTGTAAATCTGGTGCTGGGGACGGGCCCTGCCTGAAGTCTCGGGCCGGCCCATTCAGCCTTCGGTCCCGAAAGGCCTGCCTGAAGCACTTTCACACAGGTAGGAAGACGGTTTATTTAATCTTTTCTTTGCTTATAAATGTTTATTCAGGTTGGATTTATTTGTATAAGTATAAATAAGGATTTATTATAGAATTTAATGACTTCCCTTCACCCCCCCACCTCGTTCTGGACGCCTAATTTGTAACCTGCGCCTGATTTTTTTAATGTGTAGAACAGGTTTTTTCAGTTCTACAAAAATCTTCACTTGCTCCATTCTACTTTAGTTTGGAGTACATTTTCACTGTGGAAACTTTCAAATCAGGCGTCAGTGGCCGGACACGCCCCCTTTTGAAGAAAAAATTCTGTTCCAAAGTAGAACTGTTCTACCTGACTAGAACTGCAGAAAAAAAAATGTGGAGAATTGCGATTTCTAAGATAGTCCGTTCTCCACCAGTTGCTCCTAAAAATCAGCGCAACTCATGTGGAAACTTGGGCCCAATATTTCTGCACACAATTTCAGAAAATTAGAATAAAAAGTTAGTGTCAGTAATGGTGACCTTTTGAT
This sequence comes from Pristiophorus japonicus, assembly GCF_044704955.1. Taxonomy (NCBI): domain Eukaryota; kingdom Metazoa; phylum Chordata; class Chondrichthyes; family Pristiophoridae; genus Pristiophorus; species Pristiophorus japonicus. Next base: position 41,022,521 of record NC_091977.1, read on the forward strand.
AAGGTCCCACATGGCAGACTGGTCACGAAAGTAAAAGCCCATGGGATCCAGGGCAAAGTGGCAAGTTGGATCCAAAATTGGCTCGGAGGCAGGAAGCAAAGGGTAATGGTTGATTGGTGTTTTTGTGACCGGGAGGCTGCATCCAGTGGGGTTCCGCAGGGCTCAGTGCTGGGACCCTTGCTTTTTGTCATTTATCAATGACTTGGACTTAAATGTTTTGGGTATGATTAAGAAATTTGCAGATGAGATTAAATTAGACTGTGTGGTTGCTAATGAAGAAGAAAGCTGCGGACTGCAGGAAGATATCAATGTACTGGTCAGGTGGGCAGAGAGAAGTGTGAGGTAATGCATTTGGGGAGGTCTAACAAGGCAAGGGAATACACATTAAATGGTATGACATTGAAAAGTGTAGGAGGAACAAAGGGACCTTGGAGTGCGGGTCCACAGATCCCTGAAGGTAGCAGGCCAGGTAGATAAGGTGGTTGAGGAGGCACATGGAATAGTTGCCTTTATTAATCGAGGCATGGAATAAAAGAGCAGGGAGGTTATGCTTGAACTGTATAAAACACTGGTTAGGCCGCAGCTGGAGTACTGTGTGCCACTCTGGTCACTGCATTACAGGAAGGACGTGATTGCACTGGAAAGGGTGCAGAGGAGATTTACAAAAATGTTGCCAGGGCTGGAGAATTTTGGCTATGAGGAAAGATTGGAGATGCTGGGTCTGTTTTCTTTGGAACAGAGGAGGAAGAGGGGAGACCTGATTGAGGTGTATAAAATTATGAGGAGCCTAGATAGAGTGGATAGGAAGGATCTGCTTCCCTTGGCAGAGGGGTCAACAACTGAGGTGCATAGATTTAAAGTAATTGGGAGGAGATTTAGAGGAGATATGAGGGAACATTTCTTCACCCAGGTGTGGGTCTGGAGCTCACTGCCCGAAAGGGTGGTAGACGCAGAAAACCTCACTACATTTAAAAGATACTTGGATGTGCACTTAAAGTACCGTAACCTACAAGGCTACGGACCAAGAGTTGGAAAGTGGGATTGAGCTGGATAGCTCTTGGTCGGCTGGCGTGGACACAATGGGCCAAAATGACCTGCTTCCGTGCTGTAAATTTCGATGATTTTATGAAACAACCGGATTGTCGTAAAAACCCATCTGGTTCACTTTAGGGAAAGAAATCTGCTGACCTTACCCAGTCTGGCTTATCTGTGACTCCAGACCCACAGCAATGTGATTCACTCTTAACTGCCCTCTGAAATGGCCCCGCAAGCTTTTCAGTTGTCACCACCACAAGGGCAATTAGGGATGGACAAGAAATGCTGACCAGCGACACCTCGATCTCATGAATGAATTAAAAAAAAATCAGGTTATGTTTGCTCTGGGTCAGTGGAGGCACGTTTCAGTCACAGAATAAGAGATATTGGAATCAAGGGATCTGAGGATAGTGTGGGAAGGTGGAATTGAGATAGAAGATCAGCCATGGTTTTATTGATTGGCAGAGCAGGCTTGAAGGGCCGAATGGACGACTCCTGGATCCTATTTCTTATGTTAATGTTAATAAAATCTGGTCATTTGGCTAGACCTAGGCTTCATAGAAACATAGAAACATAGAAAATAGGTGCAGGAGCAGGCCATTCAGCCCTTCTAGCCTGCACCGCCATTCAACGAGTTCATGGCTGAACATGAAACTTCAGCACCCACTTCCTGCTTTCACGCCATACCCCTTGATCCCCCGAGTACTAAGGACTTCATCTAACTCCCTTTTGAATATATTTAGTGAATTGGCCTCAACTACTTCCTGTGGTAGAGAATTCCACAGGTTCACCACTCTCTGGGTGAAGAAGTTTCTCCTTATCTCGGTCCTAAATGGCTTACCCCTTATCCTTAGACTGTGACCCCTGGTTCTGGACTTCCCCAACATTGGGAACATTCTTCCTGCATCCAACCTGTCCAAACCCGTCAGAATTTTAAACGTTTCTATGAGGTCCCCTCTCACTCTTCTGAACTCCAGTGAATACAAGCCCAGTTGATTCAGTCTTTCTTGATAGGTCAGTCCCACCATCCCGGGAATCAGTCTGGTGAATCTTCGCTGCACTCCCTCAACAGCAAGTATGTCCTTCCTCAAGTTAGGAGACCAAAACTGTACACAATACTCCAGGTGTGGCCTCACCAAGGCCCTGTACAACTGTAGCAACACCTCCCTGCCCCTGTACTCAAATCCCCTCGCTATGAAGGCCAACATGCCATTTGCTTTCTTAACCGCCTGCTGTACCTGCATGCCAACCTTCAATGACTGATGTACCATGACACCCAGGTCTCGTTGCACCTTCCCTTTTCCTAATCTGTCACCATTCAGATAATAGTCTGTCTCTCTGTTTTTACCACCAAAGTGGATAACCTCACATTTATCCACATTATACTTCATCTGCCACGCATTTGCCCACTCACCTAACCTATCCAAGTCACTCTGTAGCCTCATAGCATCCTCCTCGCAGCTCACACTGCCACCCAACTTAGTGTCATCCGCAAATTTGGAGATACTACATTTAATCCCTTCGTCTAAATCATTAATGTATAATGTAAACAGCTGGGGCCCCAGCACAGAACCCTGCGGTACCCCACTAGTCACTGCCTGCCATTCCGAAAAGTACCCATTTATTCTTGTTTAAGTTTCCCTTTTAAAAGATAGTGTTGCCTGTTTCAGATGGTTTGTTGTTTCATGGAATGGATAGCGGGGTGGGGGAGAAGGTTTCAAAGTAATCTTTTTATGACTGCTTCTACAAGCCTTCCAAATGCAAGTCTTTCTTTCTCTGGTCCAAAGTCAACCCCTTTCATGTAGCGATGGCCTGTTAGTCGCTTTTAAATGGACGCAACTGACTTAAAATTGACTTGTCAGTTACCGTAAAAGGCTGACGGATTTTATTTTTTTCGATGGAAGGTTCATCTTTCCATGTGTCATTCTTGTGAGTGAATAAGCTCGGAGCAGTGGGAGTCATTAACACTGGAGAGCTCCCCTCCCCTCCACCCCTGTGATGTGTTCCCTTTTACAGCTGAAAGCTAAACTCACTTGGCAAAAATAAAACAGCCCACCTTAAAAGAGTTTCCCCAGGTAATAGTTGCCATAAAGCTTCTGTATTGATCGTTTTGCCAGAACAGTGATGAGGATAGTGATAGACTTTAAGACAGACAGGCTGGTGGAACGGACGGACACGTGGCAGATGAAATTAACGCAGAAAAGTGCAAAGTGATACATTTTGGTAGGAAGATCAAGGAGAGGCAATATGAAGTAAAGGATACAATTCTAAAGGGAACAGAGAGACCTGGGGGTATATGTGCACTAATCTTTGAAAGTGGCAGGGCAGGGTGAGAGAGTGGTTAAAAAAAATACGGGATCCTGGGTTTCATAAATAGAGGCATAGAGTACAAAAGCAAGGAAGGCATGGTGAACCTTTTATAAAACATTGGTTCGACCTCAACTGGAGTATTGTGTTCAATTCTGGGCACCATACTTTCGGAAGGATGTGAAGAAGGCCTTGGCGACGATGCAGAACAGATTTACAAGAATGGTTCCAGGGATGAGGGACATCAGTTCCGTGGATGGACTGGAGAAGCTCGGGTTGTTCTCCTTCGAGCAGAGAAGGTTGAGAGAAGATTTGATAGAGGTGTTCAAAATCATGAGGGCTTTGGACAGAGAAGATAGAGAGAAACTGTTCCCATTGGCGGTAGGGTCAAGAACCAAAGGACACAGATTTAAGGTGATTGGCAGATGAACCAAAGGCACCATGAGGAAAGACTTTTTTACACAGTGAGTGGTTATGATCTGGAATGCACTGCCTGAAAGGGTGGTGGAGGCAGACGCAATCATGGCTCTCAAAAGGGAATTGGATAAGTACCTGAAGGAAAAAAATTGGCAGGGCTACGGAGAAAGGACGGGGGTGTTGGACTGGCTGAAGTGCTCTTGCAGAGAGCCGGCACGGGCTTGACAGGCCAAATGGCCTCCTTCTGTGCCGTAATCATTCTATGATTCTATGATAGTCGGACCTCCCGTAGAGAGTGACCAGATAAAGGTCAACCGTTGGATTTTGTTGTACCATGGCCAGGAAGGCATATATTTCACTAGGTCGTAATGCTGTTTTTGGCCTGACTTCAGCCACTAAAAGAACTGGACCTAGTGGCAGCACAGCCAGCAAGGTTTTTCACAAAGTAGGTGACCTGCTAGAGGTCTTTAAAACTATGAAAGGGCTTAACAGGGTAGATGTAGAAAAGACGTTTCTACTTGTGCGGGAGCCCAAAACTAGGAGCCATGAATATAAGATCGTCACAAATAAATCCAATAAGAAATTCAGGACTAGCATTTCAAAGGGAAGCATTCGGGAGGGCGCTGAGCTCCTCGAGTATCGTCGCCGAAATCAAGCACAGGCAACGGAAGGAACGTGCGGCAAACCAGGCTCCCTGCCCACCCTTTCCCTCAACGACTATCTGTCCCACCTGTGACAGAGACTGTGGCTCTCGTATTGGACTGTACAGCCACCTAAGAACTCATGTTAAGAGTGGAAGCAAGTCTTCCTCGATTCCGAGGGACTGCCTATGATGATGATGAGATAAATATATAAGGGAGAAAGGAATAGAAGGATATGTTGATAGTGTGAGATGAAGTAAGGTGGCTCGTGTCCTGTACTGTAAATTCTCTGTCATTCTATGATGTTCCAGTATCATGTGTTGATGACGTAGTGACACAATCACACTGCAGTGCGCACAGGCCAATCTGACATGGCCGCTCTGCAGATGCACAACCCCAGAATGAAATTTGCTGGCAGGTCAGAGGGAAACCAGCGGTCCAAATGCAGCATAAAATCAGTAAAGCAGCACTCTTGGGTCACTCTCCCAAGACTTGGCAGGTGGCACACAAAAAAAACTTGACATTGTTCACAATCCACACTTGTGCCCCCGGTTCAGGGAAGTGTGGGTCTCTGGCCGCTGGTTGCAAGCCGACGGCTGACTCACTAAAGTGGGAAGCCCCCTGTTTTTGAAGATAACAAGGGGAATGGAGCGGTGGGATAAGGGGTAGCAAGAACCATGAGGCGATAATAGGGTCAGTGGTGGAGCACGGCAAGAGGTAGAAGGCAAAACTGAGTTGATAATGAGGTGGATGGGGGGGAAAGACAAGAGACAGAGAGTCGAACTGATCCAAAACTGGTAAGCGAGGTTCTGATGACCTCATACCGATTCCCAATTGTCTCAAGTATGTTTTGCGCCATGACATTCTTACCAATCAGATTTTTGAAGATGGGGACACAGGTATCAACAATGTTAACAGCGATGCTGGAGTCCAGTACTTTACCCCAGCATGCCATGCACATAACAGCTATGTAAAGCAATTGTTTCCAGTAAATTTTAATTCACATCACATTCGGAGCACCACCCATATACTTGTGGGTGAGTCCAGAACACAGAGGCAAGATTTCAGAGAGCTGCAAACAGAATAAATAAAGAATATAGGGAGAATTATTTTACAGAGAGAGTGGCGAGATTGTGGATCTCGCTGTCTCATGCATATATGGGGAAGAAGGAAATAGGGAGAGATGAGGGCAGGGTGGGAAGAGATGAGGGCAGGGTGGGAAGAGATGAGGGCAGGGTGGGAAGAGATGAAGGTCGGGTGGGAAGAGGCCATTCAAGCGGCAGGAAACCGTATGGCCTATTTCCGTGTTGTAGATTCTACGTGAGAAATGTTAAATCTGCTAACCAGTGATTCGCTGACTGAACATAACAGTTACATAGGTTGAGGCAGGAAAAACAATTATGAAATTAACAAGCTTTAGACGTTTTCATAATGAAACTGAGGAGAATGATGGGGAATAATGATCTTTTAACTTGCAATGGGATTCCAAAATGTAAGCACAATGCAAGCTGAAATCTTTTGATGCTATTCCAGAAACAAGTAATAAAGCTTTCCTCCAGAACTGAAGATCAGTCAAAACAGGGATGTTTATTAGCCATGATCTAATCATTGATTGCTGATTAATCACGCACAAAGCTTCAGAGATCTTAAGCCTCCAACTTGAATGTATTATCGTGTCATCTTCACACACTGGGAGCCGATTGATTTCTTTGGTGAAAGCGAGAAGGAAAATCTTTTTAACCACTCTGGTTAATCCGCCCAATGATTTGTTAGCCACGAAAATATGTGAAGCCACAACAGGCAGCAACAAAAAAAAGGGAAGGGGCGGCGGGCAGCTCTGTGAGTTGCGGAAGTTTGTAATTAGCACAAGGACACGGTTTGCTATTCAGCAACATTGGACTCAGTACTCTCTGCTGTGTGCAACTGATTATCTACCACCTTCTTTTCTGCACCTGCCTGGAGTATATTCTCAGGAGGAATCCTTATAAAGTGCATCCTTGCTAAGTACCAGTGGTTCTTCCAGGACAGTTGTGATTTACATGCACTTACCCTCAGGTTATTTGTTTATTCAGGGACTCGGTCCGAGAAGTGTCTTCTGACTCATAATTCATCAATGATTCTCAGTACGCTCCCCCTTCCCCGTAAGCATCCCAATTCTCCTCCATCAAATATTAGTTGGGCTCACGGGAGAACCCAGGTGATTCCTCACACATTGGGTTAGAGGTTTTTGGCCTCTCTCTCATAAAACCCAGGGGCTGGCTTTAGAACAGTTGTGGCAGAGACCGAGGCACAATTTGGAAAGGGGAGTGGGGAATGGTTTGTTTTGGTGAGGAGAGGATGGGGGAATGGTGTGTGACAGTGTGAGGGGGCGGGGGGAGGGGGGTGGCAGTGTTGTGGGAGCAGTGTTGGGGGGGCGGTGTTGGAGGGCAGTGTTGGGGGGGCAGTGTTGGGGGAGGGCAGTGTTGGGGGAGGGCAGTGTTTGGGGGGGCAGTGTTGGGGAGGGCAGTGTTCGGGAGGCAGTGTTGGGGGGGACAGTGTTGGGGCAATGTTGGGGGGGGCAGTGTTGGGGTGGGCAGTGTTGGGGTGGGGCAGTGTTTGGGTGGGGCAGTGTTGGGGGGGCAGTTGTGGAGGGGGCAGTGTTGGGGGGGCAGTGTTGGGGTGGGGCAGTGTTTGGGTGGGGCAGTGTTGGGGGCAGTGTTAGGGTGGGCAGTTGTGGAGGGGGGCAGTATTTGGGGGGGCAGTGTTGGGATGGGCAGTGTTGAGGGGGCAATGTTGGGGGGCAGTGTGTTGGGGGGCAGTGTTAGGGTGGTGACATTGTTGGGGTGAAAGTGTTGGGGGGGGTTACAATGTTGGGTTGAAAGTGTTGGGGGGTGACGTTGGGGGGGGCAGTGTTGGGGGACGGAATGTGTTGGGGGTCAGTGTTGGGGGGGCAGTATTGCGGGGCAGTGTTGGGGTGACATTGTTGGGGGGGTCAGTGTTGGGGGTCAGTGTTGTGGGATGGAATGTGTTGGGGGTCAGTGTTGGGGGGGCAGTGTTGTGGGACGGAATGTGTTGGGGGTCAGTGTTGGGGGGGCAGTGTTGCGGGGCAGTGTTGGGGGGGCAGTGTTGCGGGGCAGTGTTGGGGGGTGACATTGTTGGGGGGGGTCAGTGTTGGGGGGTGACATTGTTGGGGGGGGTCAGTGTTGGGGGTCAGTGTTGGGGGATGACAGTGTTGGGGGGGGTGACAATGTTGGGTTGAAAGTGTTGGGGGGTGACATTGTTGGGGGGGCAGTGTTGGAGGGCAGTGTTGTGGGACGGAATGTGTTGGGGGTCAGTGTTGGGGAGGGAATGTATTGGGGTGAAAGTGCTGGGGGGTGACATTGTTGCGGGGGCGTGTATGCAAAGGAAAGAGGTGAACTTAAATAAGGGGAGAAACATAACTGAGAAAGAAGTGGGCATACTGATGGCGAACAGTAAGTGAGAGTCAGGAGCTTCAGGAAAGATAGAATAAAAGGAAAAGGAGGTGGGGTAGCATTGCTGGTTGAGGAGCAAATTAAGGTAATAGTTCGGAAGGACATTAGCTTGGATGATGTGGAATCTATCTGGGTAGAGCTGCAGAATACCAAAGGGCAAAAAACGTTAGTGGGAGTTGTGTACAGACCTCCAAACAGTAGTAGTGATGTTGGGGAGGGCATCAAACAGGAAATTAGGGGTGCGTGCAATAAGGGTGCAGCAGTTATAATGGGTGACTTTAATATGCACATAGATTGGGTTAACCAAACTGGAAGCAATACGGTGGAGGAGGATTTCCTGGAGTGCATAAGGGATGGTTTTTTAGACCAATATGTCGAGGAACCAACTAGGGGGGAGGCCATCTTAGACTGGGTGTTGTGTAATGAGAGAGGATTAATTAGCAATCTCGTTGTGCGAGGCCCCTTGGGGAAGAGTGACCATAATATGGTGGAATTCTGCATTAGGATGGAGAATGAAACAGTTAATTCAGAGACCATGGTCCAGAACTTAAAGAAGGGTAACTTTGAAGGTATGAGGCGTGAATTGGCTAGGATAGATTGGCGAATGATACTGAAGGGGTTGACTGTGGATGGGCAGTGGCAGACATTTAGAGACCGCATGGATGAACTACAACAATTGTACATTCCTGTCTGGCGTAAAAATAAAAAAGGGAAGGTGGCTCAACCGTGGCTATCAAGGGAAATCAGGGATAGCATTAAAGCCAAGGAAGTTGCATACAAATTGGCCAGAAATAGCAGCGAACCCGGGGACTGGGAGAAATTTAGAACTCAGCAGAGGAGGACAAAGGGTTTGATTAGGGCAGGGAAAATGGAGTACGAGAAGAAGCTTGCAGGGAACATTAAGACGGATTGCAAAAGTTTCTATAGATATGTAAAGAGAAAAAGGTTAGTAAAGACAAACGTAGGTCCCCTGCAGTCAGAATCAGGGGAAGTCATAACGGGGAACAAAGAAATGGCGGACCAATTGAACAAGTACTTTGGTTCGGTATTCACTGAGGAGGACACAAACAACCTTCCGGATATAAAAGGGGTCGGAGGGTCTAGTAAGGAGGAGGAACTGAGGGAAATCCTTATTAGTCGGGAAATTGTGTTGGGGAAATTGATGGGATTGAAGGCCGATAAATTCCCAGGGCCTGATGGACTGCATTCCAGAGTACTTAAGGAGGTGGCCTTGGAAATAGAGGATGCATTGACAGTCATTTTCCAACATTCCATTGACTCTGGATCAGTTCCTATGGAGTGGAGGGTAGCCAATGTAACCCCACTTTTTAAAAAAGGAGGGAGAGAGAAAACAGGGAATTATAGACCGGTCAGCCTGACATCGGTAGTGGGTAAAATGATGGAATCAATTATTAAGGATGTCATAGCAGTGCATTTGGAAAGAGGTAATATGATAGGTCCAAGTCAGCATGGATTTGTGAAAGGGAAATCATGTTTGACAAATCTTCTGGAATTTTTTGAGGATGTTTCCAGTAGAGTGGACAAGGGAGAACCAGTTGATGTGGTATATTTGGACTTTCAGAAGGCTTTCGACAAGGTCCCACACAAGAGATTAATGTGCAAAGTTAAAGCACATGGGATTGGGGGTAGTGTGCTGACATGGATTGAGAACTGGTTGTCAGACAGGAAGCAAAGAGTAGGAGTAAATGGGGACTTTTCAGAATGGCAGGCAGTGACAAGTGGGGTACCGCAAGGTTCTGTGCTGGGGCCCCAGCTGTTTACACTGTACATTAATGATTTAGACGAGGGGATTAAATGTAGTATCTCCAAATTTGCGGATGACACTAAGTTGGGTGGCAGTGTGAGCTGCGAGGAGAATGCTATGAGGCTGCAGAGCGACTTGGATAGGTTAGGTGAGTGGGCAAATGCATGGCAGATGAAGTATAATGTGGATAAATGTGAGGTTATCCACTTTGGTGGTAAAAACAGAGAGACAGACTATTATCTGAATGGTGACAGATTAGGAAAAGGGGAGATGCAAAGAGACCTACCTGGGTGTCATGGTACATCAGTCATTGAAGGTTGGCATGCAGGTACAGCAGGCGGTTAAGAAAGCAAATGGCATGTTGGCCTTCGTAGCGAGGGGATTTGAGTACAGGGGCAGGGATGTGTTGCTACAATTGTACAGGGCCTTGGTGAGGCCACACCTGGAGTATTGTGTACAGTTTTGGTCTCCTAACCTGAGGAAGGACATTCTTGCTATTGAGGGAGTGCAGCAAAGGTTCACCAGACTGATTCCCGGGATGGCGGGACTGACCTATCAAGAAAGACTGGATCAACTGGGCTTGTATTCACTGGAGTTCAGAAGAATGAGAGGGGACCTCATAGAAACGTTTAAAATTCTGACGGGGTTAGACAGGTTAGATGCAGGAAGAATGTTCCCAATGTTGGGGAAGTCCAGAACCAGGGGACACAGTCTAAGGATAAGGGGGAAGCCATTTAGGACTGAGATGAGGAGGAATTTCTTCACCCAGAGAGTGGTGAACCTGTGGAATTCTCTACCACAGAAAGTTGTTGAGGCCAATTCACTAAATATATTCAAAAAGGAGTTAGATGTAGTCCTTACTACTAGGGGAATCAAGGGGTATGGTGAGAAAGCAGGAATGGGGTACTGAAGTTGCATGTTCAGCCATGAACTCATTGAATGGCGGTGCAGGCTCGAAGGGCCGAATGGCCTACTCCTGCACCTATTTTCTATGTTTCTATGTTTCTATGTCTGCCTGTGTACACCAGACACCATCGAAAACCAGCTTCCAGAAATAATGGATAGTTCAACCATCATTCACTTTCTATTTAACAGAGGGATTGAGGACACCCGCCCGTGGAAAATATTGAATCATTCTACACATTCATCCAATTCAGCTTCAAGCGTCCATTGAAGTCTGTAAAGGTGAAATAACCAGGCCACGAAATGCCTTGTTTCTCCTCCAGGCCTCAGTCCACCATTTTTCTGACTTACATGTGAAAAGGGCACAAACCGAATCTGCCGTGCAACTTAAATGAATCAAAAATGCCATTGATTAAATATTTAAAGCACTGTCTTCGATAGAAATATCAACCTTTAACCTGACAGTTTCAGAGCATTCATGACTATTTGCTGTGACTGACTCCTCGACCACTGTCTGAATCTCAGTAATTGGCAAATCAGTAAGAGAGAATGTGTCGGTGCGGGAGAGAGGGGAAGGGTGAGCTGTCCCTGGCAGAGTGATGATGGCTTCAGCAGCTGAGGCTGAGTGGAGGACCTGCCAGGGATGGAGGGAGGGGAGGAATTCATTTTGAAATACACTCTTTGATATTAGCATCGGCTAACCTCCAGGGTGATGAAAATTCAACCGGACCGGTGTACTGACAAACGATTCAGACAAGGAGTGGGGGAGATGGGAATTAATCTGCTTGGGACGTTTTATTTGATTCAAATTATTAACGGGTCACTAAGATTCATAAATATAAGTCTGAAGACATAGAAAGCGAAGAAAGTGGAGTTGGGAAATGGAGAAAATAAACGGAAAGCTTGAAATTGGGAAACAGATTGGAAGAGAATGAACCTGACAGGCATTAATCTGGGCAGTACAATAAAAGATGGGTTTATTTTTGATGCCTTTTTAAATGTGCTTCTGCACTATACGGGGATTATTTTGACTTTGGGTGATAGTATTTTTTTATTTATTCGTTCATGGGATGTGACGTCACTGGCAAAGCCAGCATTTATTGCCCATCCTTAATTGCCTTTGAGAAGGTGGTGGTGAGCCACCTTCTTGAACCGTTGTTCTTTGTAACGATTTGGTACAACTGAGTGGTTTGCGAGGCCATTTCAGAGGGCAGTTAAGAGTCAACCAAATCGCTGTGGGTCTGGAGTCACATATAGGCCAGACCAAGTAAGGATGGCAGATTTCCTTCCCTACAGGACATTAGTGAGCCAGATGGATTTTTAACGCTAATCCGGCAGTTTCATGTTCGCTATTACTTATATTAGCTTTTATTCCAGATTTATTTAATTAACTGAATTTAAATTCCCCAGCTGCCGTGGTGGGATTTGAACACATATCCCTGGATCATTAGTCCAGACCTCTGGATTACTAATCCAGTAACATAACCGTTCCCAATGGTGTAAAGTCATCGATGGAGGCGAAAATCGGGAGCAGCTGATATGATATCGGTTGTTTAACGCGATTGCCCAGTCAAATATGCCCCTCGGAGTGCCATTTCTCCCTCATTTGGTTGCATTCTATGGTGTAAAGCTGCCACGGTTGGGCTCACGGGTCTGCAAAGGTTTCATCAGATCAAAGCGAGCAAGGTTTATTTGAAGTAAATAAGGGGCCTTGATTTTAAACAATGGAGTCCAACAGGGCCACACCATCCTGCTCCCTGCGCTCGGCCTAGTGGCTGCTTTTATACATGTGAGACCCTGCTCACACCCCGGGTTCCTGACGCACAGGTCCCACGCAGCCAGGAGCCATTGAGGCCATTTCTGACTGGGTCTTTCTGTCAGCAAATACGTTTGCTTTACCTTCAGTGTGCAGCCAACCATGCAAGGTCCCATGCATTGGAGGGCAGACATGCAGGGCCCTATGCATTGGAGGGCAGCCGTGCAGGGCCCTATGCATTGGAGGGCAGCCGTGCAGGGCCCGATGCATCAGGAGCCAGCCATGTGGGCAGTGTGCCGCTTACTTCACAGCCATAGCTGAAGCCTTTGAGGGACTTCCTGCTCAAGGTGCTCTGGATGCCTTTTGACTGTTAATACGGCCTTCTCTATTTAAAAAAGGAGGCAGACAAAAAACAGGAAACTATAAACCAGTTAGCCTAACATCTGTGGTTGGGGAAATGTTGGAGTCAATTATTAAAGAAGCAGTAGCAGGACATTTGGATAAGCAAAATTTGGTCAGGCAGAGTCAGCATGGCTTTTTGAAGGGGAAGTCATGTTTGACAAATTTGCTGGAGTTCTTTGAGGATGTAACAAACAGGGTGGGTAAAGGGGAACCAGTGGATGTGGTGTATTTGGACTTTCAGAAGGCATTTGACAAGGTGCCACATAAAAGGTTATTCAAGATAAAAGTTCACAGGGTTGGGGGTAATATATTAGCATGGATAGAGGATTGGCTATCTAACAGAAACCAGAGTGTCGGGATAAATGGTTCATTCTCTGGTTGGCAACCAGTAACTAGTGTGGTGCCGCAGGGATCAGTGCTGGGACCCCAACTATTTACAATCTATATTAACGACTTGGAAGAAGGGACTGAGTGCAATGTAGCCAAGTTTGCTGACGATACAAAGATGGGAGGAAAAGCAATGTGTGAGGAGGACACAAAAAATCTGCAAAAGGACATAGACAGGCTAAGTGAGTGGGCAAAATTTTGGCAGATGGAGTATAATGTTGGAAAGTGTGCATTTGGCAGAAAAAAATTAAAGAGCAAGTTATTATTTAAATGGAGAAAGATTACAAAGTGCTGCAATACAGCGGGACCTAGGGATACTTGTGCATGAAACACAAAAAGATAGTATGTAGGTACAGCAAGTGATCAGGAAGACCAATGGTATCTTGGTCTTTATTGCAAAGTGGATGGAGTATAAAAGCAGGGAAGGCTTGTTGCAGCTATACAAGGTATTGGTGAGGCCACACCTAGAATACTGCGTGCAGTTTTGGTTTACATATTTACGAAAGGATATACTTGCTTTGGAGGCAGTTCATAGTAGGTTCACTAGGTTGATTCCGGGGATGAGGGGGTTGACTTATGAGGAAAGGTTGAGTAGGTTGGGCCTCTACTCATTGGATTTCAGAAGAATGAGAAGCGATCTTATCGAAACGTATAAGATTATGAGGGAGCTTGACAAAATGGATGCAGAGAGGATGTTTCCACTGATAGGGGAGAATAGAACTGGAGGGCATGATCTTAGAATCAGGGGCCACCCATTTAAAACAGAGATGAGGAGAAATGTCTTCTTTCAGAGGGTTGTAAATCTGTGGAATTCGTTGCCACATGAGAGCTGTGGAAGCTGGGACATTGAATAAATTTAAGACAGAAATAGACAGTTTCTTGAGTGATAAGGGGTTATGGGGAGCGGGCGGGGAAGTCGAGCTGAGTCCATGATCAGATCAGCCATGATCTTATTGATTGGCGGAGCAGGCTCGAGGGGCCATATGGCCTACTCCTGCTCCTATTTCTAATGTTCTCTGGTGAGACCATTAGAAGGAGGTGTGGAGCTGTGAGCATCCTCACACATCTCGCTCGAAGGTACCCAAGAGCTCAAATATTTTAACGAGTTACATTGCAGAGCACGACCCGTCTATATGCTGCGCTTGTCGAAAGACACAGTTAGTATTTTCTTTTCTGGTTGCCTGATCTTCCCTGATGTCTCGAAGCGGTTTGCACAGGCTAGAGAGAAAACCAAGTGCTCAGTCTTGAAGATGATGGCAGTCTCTTTGTCTGGTGGCATCAACTATATATGACTCTGGGGGAAGCGTGGGGCTTCTCCTCCAGACAGAACAGTGAAAACTCATTTCAAGTTTGGTCTCGGCACCTTTGACAACAACATCACTGGTAAAGTTGGGGCTGCTGTGGCTCAGTTCGTAGCACTCTTGCCTCTTGAGTCAGAGCATTGTGGGTTTAAATCCCACTCCAGAGACTTGAGCACAAAATCTAGGCAGGTAACACTCCAGTGTTGCTCTTAGGGAGCACTGCACTGCCGGAAGTGCCATCTTTCAGATGAAGTGACTGCCTTCTCGAATGGATGTAAACGATCCCATGGCACTATTTCAAAGAGTAGGGAAGTTCTCCCCAGTGTCCTTGCCATTATCCATCTCTCAACCAGCAACTAAAAACTGATTATCTGGTCATTATCGTACTGCTCTTTGTGGCACAATGCTGTGCACAAATTGGCTGCCGTGTTTCCTACATTACAAAGAGTGACTGCACTTCGTCGGCGGTGAAGCACTTTAGGATGTTCGGGGTCGTGCAAGGCGCTATGTAAATGCAAGTCTTTCTTTAACTGTCATTATAATGATATCAATCCAGGAGGGTGTTGAGCTCTTTGAATCTCAACGCTGCCAGCGTGAAGAGGTCAGGCGCAGGCAGCGGAAGGAGCATGCGGTAAAATCAGACCCCCCCCCCCCCCCCCCCCCAACGAATATCTGTCCCACCTGTGACAGAGTCTGTGGCTCTCGTGTTGGACTGTTTAGCCACCAAAGAACTCACTTTAGGAGTGGAAGCAAGCCTTCCTCGATTCTGAGGGACTGCCTGTGATGATGATAATGATGATGATGAATCTTATTTATTCATAAATGTTCTTGAGGATGAATCCATGCAGTATTCCTTCAATAACACACAGGCCACATTAACCGTCAGACACCACCCAATGAGATTGATGTTAAAATCATTCAAGACTGTATAATCATGACCATGGGGATCTTCCTGTTCAAATCTCACTCTCGTCAGAGTGAAACTCAGGCTGTGAAATTAATTGATTGATTTGATGGTAATGAATCCTTGGTCCATTCACCGTGCTACTGCTGAATCAGAGTGCATCAAACATCTGGTTCCCTGTTCATGCTGATGGAGAAAATAGCAAGTTAAAGTTAGCCATGTCATTGCAAAGTGCACTGAAGTCAGAGTTCCCAATCCTCGCATGTGACATTGTTTTAAGTGGTCGAGCAGAACTTTTCACTTCTCTAACACCCAGGTTAAAGTTTGGTAGAAATGCCCATCTTGAAGAAGTTCTGCTCTTCCCTCAAGCGGGATTTCCGTTTGTCTCTTTTACATTTCAAACTTTTGCCAGTTCTGACGAAGGGTCATCGATCTGAAACATTAACTCTGTTTTTCTCCACAGACGCTGCCTGACCTGCTGAGATTTCCAGCATTTTCTGTTTTTATTTCAGATTTCAGCATCCGCAGTATTTTGCTTTTGTATTAAAGGTTGGTTCGATGTGCAAATTTGCCTTGCTGGGGAAAAGAGGTGGCACAGAAACAGGGTTTTATTCCTTCGTCCAGTGATGGCCAGCATTTTTAGTGTTTTCTAATGTGACGGATGTTATGTATGTAAACATTACCAAAGTGTAAGACTTGCCACCAGGGGCCGCACCTGTGGGAGACCCAAGGGTCACCTGCACACCCTGGGTAAGCAGGTATAAAAGGCAGTTGACCAGGCTGCCTCCTCACTCTGAAGTTACAATATCAGGAAGGTATATGCTTGCTTTTTTGGAAACAGGAGGTGGGTGGGGTGGCTTGACCCATCCACCTCCACGGAGGTGTGTGGGGGACCTGACCCATCCACCTCCATGGCACGAACCTGGTATTGCAGTACTTCCAGGAACGGTGCAGTGGCTCTAGGCCTTTTGGCTAAGAGCATTGGCGCAGAGTGATCCTTGGCGTGTGCAAGGTGACCTCTGGCGTTTGTGATTTGACAAAGAATTGGAACGATTGGCTACGAATTTCAAAAAAAAAAGAGACCAAAGTCACAACAGTTTGAGCTTAAGATATACAGTCTTGTGGAGTTATTCTAAACATAACAACGGACATGTAGAGTGGGACCTGATCATGCTGGAGGCAGTTCCAGGGAGAGGTTAGGCTGTTTGATGTGCTCCTTCTGAGACTTTAAAAAAAAAAGTATACAAAAACCACCAAAGAAAAGAAATCACCCAGAATCTCTGTCAGAGTTTTGTCAAATGTTTGTTCCTCTGTCATTGAGCTTCCCCAATATTCGCTCTTATTGGGTGCAGCCAGTGTTTTGGTTGTTGAAGTCGAGGGAAAATGCTTGCAGAAGGTTGGCTGTTGAAAACCCACCACTCAGATCCGGTGCAACATTTCAAACCAGACCGGGGTGGGGGACTATGAGTTCTGATGTTTCCTATGCTGCTAATGTAAATTCACTGAAAAATCTGAATAACAAGAATTATTAGGGATTAGAGGTTTGTCTTATGAGGAGAGATTGTTCCTATACTCTCTGGAGTTTAGAAAATTGAGAGGTGATCTCATTGAAACATAAAAGCCCTGAATTTGCGGTCAGAGGGGGAGCAGAAGAATACGACTCCGAACCGAAACAAAATCAAAACGTACCTGGTGTCTCTGGAGCTTCGGGTCCTGGGCCTGAGGCCTACGCCTGCATAAAGGCCCACAGATACCAGGGGCGCATGCAGTTCGCAAGCATCCCTGGGATCACATGGGCCAGGCCAACCAATCAAAACCTATGATGCTTATGGGGATTCCATTTATGTATGGAATATTCATAAGCATATGAAAAATCCCCAAATAAATAAAAATTCACACTGCTTAAATCAAAATAAATGATCTCAGGTTCAAAATTTAATTAAAAGACGCTTTAATTCACCTTTTAAAATTAAAATGTACTTTTTTGGATAAATAAATTTAAACATTTTTAAATGTGCCAAAATTTATCGAAACTAATTTTAAAAGTACGTGTGTGTTTTAATCATTTATAAAAATTTATTTTAGCATTTATTTTAACCCGTACGCTGGTAAAAGCAGGCCGTACACTTTTACCAGGTGTAAGGGTTTCATGGGCAGTAGTTGGGCAAATAGACTAACTCTGTATCAGCGAAAGTGTTTTTTGCAGCAAGAACGAAGGATCTGTCAATGCGGAACTTGACAGATCGCAAGTTCCAGGTTTTCGCGCATAAGCAGCGCATACGGAACCCGGAATATGCGAGGCCTTTCTGAAGGCTTCTGATAGTGTCTGCTGTGCATGCACTGTCAAAAGCACCGTAATTTCAGGCCCAATAGATTCTGAGGTGGATTTACAGGGTTGATGCTGAGAGGCTGTTTGCCCTGGTTGGAGAGTCTAGAAACAGGGGTCACAGTCTCAGGATAAGGGGTCGGCCATTTAAGACTGAGCTGAGGAGGAATTTCTTCACTCAGAGGCTTGTGAACCTTTGGAATTCTCTACCCCAGAGGGCTGTGGATGCCGAACCGTTAATATATTCAAGGCTGAGATAGATAGATCTTTGGACTCCGGGGGAATCAAGAGATGTGGGGATCGGACAGGAAAATGGAGTTGAAGTTGTAGATCAGCCATGGCTTACTCCTGTTCCTAATTCTTATATTCTTATATTCTTATAAATGGACTTACCTATTACAAAAAAAACCAGGCTTGGAGCCTAGTATAAAATTTTCAGACACACCATTCAGCCCAAAACATTAGCTCCAAATTCAAGCTCCCCAGGCAGATGAAAATAGCATCTGGGCTGGAGCTGGAGAAAAAGCCCTCAGTCAGCTTGCTATTTTTACTTTTGTGTAATAATGACTGAAAACAGCTTTTCTGAGTTTGGCTGTGGAGAAAATGCTGTTTTTGGGTTGCTTAATTACGCACTGAAGGAAATGTTCAGCGCTGTAACCTCATTACAAGTAGTGTACCAGGCTCTGCTGTGGGGGTTTGGTCACTCCATTGCTCCTGATTCATGAAAGTCCTGTTTAGGTTTTCCACGTGAATCATCAGCACAAAATCAGATTCTGCAACTCACCGAATTCAGGAGCGAATTGCCCGTGGTTGTCAAGGCTGCACATTTCATTTCCCTTTCGCAGCATTACTTGAAAACATGTCGAGAGCTGCCAGAAGCAGCATTTGCTCCGGGTTGTGGTGCAAGCTCAGGACCTGCTTTCAGCCATTATCATTACAAAATGAACCTACGTCGCCGAGAGCAAATTAAAATCAGTAACTGAATTGGTGTCGGTGGGGCGTTGGGTCCCTGCTTCACATCACATCTCACATCAGTATTTAAACTTGTCAGATTGGCCAGTGCGAGGTTAAAAAGAAAAAAACTGGTCTTCCCTTGTCGGGAGCCCAGCGGGTTTACATTGTGGGTGGGGGGCGTGGTTGCTTGATGCTGCGTCAGCCCCATGCTTCAGGAACCAAAGGCCATCAACATCCATAGAAAAGCAGCAACCTCGAGGAATGTATTACTTGTACTGGGTAGGTAACTGTTAAGATTTCTTTAGAAGCGGGCAACGCCTGTTGTGCAAACAATGCTGGCCGCTTTAAGTCAGCACACACACTTTGGCCTGGTGCAGAAGCAATGTCATAGATTGATTGACTGATGGTGCAGGGAAATGGTGAAGTGGGTTGGGGGAGGGAGGAAAGAGGAGGTCCTGTGTGAGCCTTTTCTTTAGAGTAAGTGTCTCTAAAGTTGGCTGGTCCATCTGGATTTTCAGAGAATTAGCTGCTCGAGTGAGGAGAATTTATGGCCAGGGTGGATTAACCATGGGGCAGATGGGGCTGCAGCCCCAGGTCCACCAAAGAACAGAGGCCCACCAAATAAATGTAGGAAAAAAAATAAGGCCTCCCAAATAGGCTGAATAGAATAGACAATAATAGAGGGAAAACAAGACCGAGGAAAATATTGTTTATTGGCCTAATGTGTACCTATATACACTAATGTACCTATATACAGAACACAATATGTACTAGCCTGTTTTATTTCACATGTTATTGAGAGAAATTTGCATATATGTATAGGAATCTAGTGTTGCAATGTTACCAGAACCAGAATATATACTTACTTGATACAGAATATACACTTTCATTGTTGATTATACTGGCCTATGTTTTCATACTCAGAATCAGAATCATATACATAATGTAATGAACATGAACAAACATAACTATATGCCCATTTGGATCCGTTTGCCCCAGGCCCATCAGGCCCTTAATCTGGCCCTGTTTATAGCTGTGGAGCTAATGTAATTATTACACAAAGTGGGAACCCTTTTTTTAAAAAACATACGTTCATCTTGGTTTTCAAGGGACAGAGCAGATTGAATTTGTACCTCTTGTTAAGGGCTGCACGTAATAAATGTACCGTGTACAATTCCTCATGGCCAGCTTTCAGTACATCATTGTTTTCTGTTATGTAGTTATTTTTGTTTTAAGTAGCCAAGCCAGAATTTGCAAAGCCGCGTGTAATTAGGAAAAGAAGATGCAAGGAGCTGAACCAAACAGCGCTTCCTTTTCTAAATGGACAAGTAACCAGGGATTTTAGCTTAACTCCCTTTGAGGGCTGAGGGAAGCAGCGCTGCAAGGAATGATTTGTGTTTTAAGCACTTACACGTAATGGTGTATCTATCACTTGCACTGCACATCAGTTGTGGCCAATTGGGTGAGGTTGCACATGGAACTGTACCCCAGTATTTTGCATTTTCAAAGATAATAAGCACTGGAGTGTGGTTGCAAAGCCTCACAATTCTTTGTTACCTGGCTCAAGTAACAATGTTCAAGCCGATGTGCGTGTCAGCAGGATATTTAGACTGTAGAGGGCCAACTCGGTGCTGACCTTCGGCAATGTTCTGGCTACACACACTCTTTCTCCCTCTCCCTCTCACTCACACACACACACACACACACACACACTTTCTAGCCGGTATCACTGGTTTGAGATTGCTCTCTCTCCTCCTTTTCCACTCTCTACTTACTCTTTTACTCCTCTCTTCTGTTGACTCTCCCTCTCTTTCTAACTCTCTCCTTCTCGGTCTCTCCCTCCCTTTAGGCCTCTATTCCCTCGAGTTTAGAAGAATGAGAGGTCATCTAATTGAAACATATAAAATTTTTAAGGGGCTTGACAGGGTTAATGCCAAGAAGATGTTTCCTCTGGCTGGGGAATCTAGAACATTAGGTCACAGTCTCAATGTAAGGGGGTCGGCCATTTAGGACTAAAATGAGGAGAAATTTCTTCACTGAAAAGGTTTTGAATCTTTGGAATTCTCTACCCCAGAGAGCTGTGGATGTTCAGTCGTTGAGGATATTCAAGACCGAGATCGATAGATTTTTGGGAACAAAGGGAATTAAGGGAAATGGGAATGGAGCGGGAAGGTAGAGTTGAGGTAGAAGATCAGCCATGATCTTTTTGAATGGTGGAGCAGGCTCAAAGGGCCAAATGGCCTACTCCAGCTCCTAGTTGTTATGTTCTCCCACACTCTGTCTCTGTCCTTTGCCCCTTCTGTAAAGCGCTTTGAGATGTCCGGTGGTTGTGAAAGGTGCTATATAAATGCAAGTCTTTCTTTCTCATGTCTTTCCCCACCCTCCAGGCGTGGACGGGCAGCCTTGAAAAGGCATGGGATTCTCGCGGGGGGCGGGGGGGGGGAGTGCCAATGGTGCACTCACTGAGCCATTCGGGAAATCGCCGCGAATTCCTCCCTACCTCTCTCCATCTCCCCTCCCTCTCTCTCCCTCCCCTTTCTCTCTTTCCATCTCCCTTTCCACTCTCTCCCTCCTCTTTCTCTCTCTCCATTTCCATCTCCCTTTCCTCTCTCTCTCTCTCCATCCTCTTTCTTTCTGCCCTTCCCTCAAATCCTCACACTCCTTCTACCCACCCTGTTGTGATGCCCAACCTCTGCCTGTTGCCTCTCACAATCACCTGAACCAGAATCAGAAACTATCAGAACCATTCCTAGTACACCAAAACACTTAAGCTATTGATCGACCCAAGGGTTTAAAAAGAATGAACAGTTATCGTCAGACTCTTGCCATAAGATCAAGGAATGACTGTCCCTATCTCATCCATCAAGAAAGCCCCTACAGCCTCCCCACGACCCCCCACCTCCCATCACAGCATCCAGCTTCTTCTTAAACATTTCCAGGGTTTCTGTCTCGACCAGGTTTCCTGAAAGACCATTCCATATACCGATCATGCTGTGTGAAGAATTTCCTGACATCCGTCCTAAATTTGCCTTTCATCAGTTTCAACCCATGTTCCTTGTCATCCTGTCATGGCTTACTTAATATGAGACAGTGTTCTGCATTTACTTCTTCGACATTGTTAACCGTAAGGTCACCCATCAGTTATCACCTCCTGAGAATTTTGTTTTTATTTCATTTCAACAAATATTTGGCATTGAGGTGATTGAGACTCAATTTGCTGCTGCACTTGTTTTTCAATAAAAAATGTTGCAAGAAAGTGATTTCTAGCTCTGAGATGCTTCTAAGAACAGAAAACAGAGGGCCGAACAGCAGGAGGATACAGTCAACAATAATGGAACTGAATGGAGCCGAACTCTTTAATATTTATGAAATATATTTAGCCTTGTCCTGACCCCGACTATCTGATGCAAGTCAGCTTGTTCTATAAATATTTCATGCAGATAAAAAGTGTTTGCACCAAATTCGAGAAGGGGCCGGGGTGTCCTCGGGGTCAAAAATCTTGAAGTCATCACATTAACAACCAGGTAGAGACTGCAGGGAAAAGGGACTAAAACCTATCATATTATTGCAGCCCACCTACTGAGCATAACACAGCTTGAAGCAGCCCTCTCCAGCAGTGGTTAATGAGTAGATGTACTGTACAGTGTGACATTGAGCAGTGCAGACTAGGAAGGAGATGGGTTCAATCCCCAGGTTCTCCTGAGTCAGCTATTCTCTGTATGTTGGCAGCGAGATGTGTTGCAGATCACCGGGCGAAGAGAGGGGGTAAAAGAATTAGCTACTGACATTGTCCAGACTCACAAGTTACCATTGGAACTTTGTGAATAGGAAGCCCACAGAAGAGACGTGTAAAAGGGAGAAAATCTGAGTCGGAGTTGCCCATTGATTTTATCCACACGTGAAGCACTGTGGGAGAAACTAAGAGTACATTTAAAAAGAAATGATCGATCTAAAACTATTTTTGATGGTTTATTTTCTGCTTCAGGACTGTTGTGACTGGGAGATTTTTTTTGGGGGTGGGGGATAGAATTTCCACCAGGGTCCTCTCGATCTCCCGTGGCAACCTCCAAGCAAATGGGTCTTCACTCCGGTTTCGCCGAGGGTTCCGCCGATCTTCCGCCAAATGTTACAGCGGGAGATCAGCGGTCGAAGTCCACGGAAGTGATTCTGCCCGGAAGAACAGCTTCCAGCAATCGATCCGAGAAGCAAGCGAATGGAACTAAATGTGTTTCGGGGTTCGCGACTTCTCCGTAGGAAATTGTACCGAACCCGTGCAGAACAAATATTAAAACATTTTAGTGAGGTAATCACTTAAAGGCACTTGCTATGTAAATGCAAACTATTATTGTTGTTGTTGAAAAGCACAGCCCAGAATGTTGAACAGTTAACCGTGTCATCCCTGTTATCCACTCTCCTGGTGAACATGCTGAACTGTTCATTTATTGTTAAGTGAGTTAACACATTTCCACTCAAATAACGGACAAAGCAATTCCAGCCGAGCACATTGTGTGCTGTTAACGCCCAGCCAATTATCCAGACCAATGTGCTTATTTTTTTAGAGGTGATCAGAGGTGCGTATGCAGTTAATGCACAGATTGACTGGCCTGGTTACTAATCTGAATGTAGTAAATTGAGGTGTGAGGTGCAATGCTTTGTGCTAAATGACCAGTACAAAAATTATATTGTTTAAAATGAAAATCAGCTTTTTAGTAAACCTGAGGCTCTGGTGGAAGGTTTAAGCCCCTTTTCCATCGCAGGGCTGGTTTGAGGAGAGCGAGCCGAACAGCAGTCTGTTTGCACCAGAGGTTCCGTCGCCGAGAGCATGCAGAAAACAAGCGCAGGCCGCGGAAGGAGCATGCGGCAAACCAGGCTCCCCACCCACCCTTTCCTCCAACTACTGTCTGCCCCACCTGTGACAGAGACTGTAATTCTCATATTGCACTGTACAGCCAGCTGAGAATTCACTTTTAGAGTGGAAGCAAGTCTTCCTCGATTTCGAGGGACTGCTTATGATGATGGTTTCCACCGAGTGTCAGTCAAACGGTCCCAGGCAAACGCGAAGCTGTCACTTCCAGTCACGGGTTGTAAGCGGGTCTCTCCACCACGTTAGCTGTATTTCTAAGTGCCGCCGACAGCACCAAGAAGCCGGCAGTTGTATTAGCTGCGGTCCATCAGGAGAAAGGTGGCAAAAATGAATGGGGTTGCTGTTCCACATGCCGCTCTTTACCTGCTTTTATCAATTGCATTTTCTGTTTAGGCCAGCGTAGGACAGGCAAGAGCACCTGCTCTGTATATGTGTTGCTAAAAGGCTCTCTAACAGGCCCTGGCTCCCCACTGTTAGACCTTTGCATAAAACAGCAGCGCCTCTTATTAACTTCAATTGGGCTTGATTACTGCTAGCCCTCTTTTTAAAAAAAAATCTTATTATTGTTTAGGCTGGCTGGAAGTTTGACAGCGATCAAAATGCAGCCTTTTTTTATTAAAAAAAAATGTGTTTGATGGCCAGGCACAGAGATGACAATTATCCAAGCTTTCCATGAGGGGAGCAGCAGAGCAGAAGGGAATTTTGCTGAATAAAGCTATTGTTTATGTTCTCGGGAGACTTTCATGTGTGACTACCTTGTCCAATTCGAGTGAGCGTCTAATTAATTTGGATCAACCTTCTCTCTGAGTGCTCGGCGCAGAAGGAAAGGGTGGGTGGGTGTCGCAGTGGGGCTAGGGGCGCCAAGGCAGACCGAGCCGAAGTCATAACCCTGTCTCCACGTCATTCACGGTCATACCTTGGTCTCGTCAGCCAAACCTTGGCTCGCACAAGAGAAACATGAAAGCAGCAGGTCTGCAACATCACCTCGCAATGTGCAGCAATAAAAGATTTATGTTTGTACAGCTCCTTCGCCGCATCTCTCGGAAACACCCAAAACTCCTCGTATGCAATGAATTGCTTTGAAGTGCAATAACTTCTTTGTGTATCGGCAGCCACTTCATACAGGAGATTGCCTAAATAAAGACCAATCCATTTGTTTTGTTGCAGTGTTAACGAGGATGCCAGAAGGCAGTGCCATGACACCCACCTGAGCCACTGGAATAGAGAAAGAAAGGACTTAAGAACATGAGAAATAGGAGCAGGAGTAGGCCATTTGGCCACCTACATAAGAACATAAGAACATAAGAATTCAGAACAGGAATAGGCCATCTAACCCCTTGAGCCTGCTCCGCCATTCAATAAGATCATGGCTGATCTGGCCGTGGACTCAGCTCCACTTACCCGTACCCTTAATTCCCTTATTGGTTAAAAATCTATCTATCTGTGACTTGAATACATTCAATGAGCTAGCCTCAACTGCTTCCTTGGGCAGAGAATTCCACAGATTCACAACCCTCTGGGAGAAGAAATTCCTTCTCAACTCGGTTTTAAATTGGCTCCCCCGTATTTTGAGGCTGTGCCCCCTAGTTCTAGTCTCCCCTACCAGTGGAAACAACCTCTCTGCCTCTATCTTGTCTATCCCTTTCATTATTTTAAATGTTTCTATAAGATCACCTCTCATCCTTCTGAACTCCAACGAGTAAAGACCCAGTCTACTTAATCTATCATCATAAGGTAACCCCCTCATCTCCGGAATCAGCCTAGTGAATCGTCTCTGTACCCCCTCCAAAGCCAGTATATCCTTCCTTAAGTAAGGTGACCAAAACTGCACGCAGTACTCCAGGTGCGGCCTCACCAATACCTTATACAGTTGCAGCAGGACCTCCCTGCTTTTGTACTCCATCCCTCTCGCAATGAAGGCCAACATTCCATTCGCCTTCCTGATTACCTGCTGCACCTGCAAACTAACTTTTTGGGATTCATGCACAAGGACCCCCAAGTCCCTCTGCACCTCAGCATGTTGTAATTTCTCCCCATTCAAATAATATTCCCTTTTACTGTTTTTTTTTCCCCAAGGTGGATGACCTCACACTTTCCGACATTGTATTCCATCTGCCAAACCGTAGCCCATTCGCTTCACCTATCTAAATCTCTTTGCAGCCTCTCTGAGTCCTCTACACAACCCACTTTTGCACTAATCTTTGTGTCATCTGAAAATTTTGTTGCACTACACTCTGTCCCCTCTTCCAGGTCATCTATGTATATTGTAAACAGTTGTGGTCCCAGCACCGATCCCTGTGGCACACCACTAACCACCGATTTCCAACCCGAAAAGGACCCATTTATCCCGACTCTCTGCTTTCTGTTCGCCAGCCAATTCTCTATCCATGCTAATACATTTCCTCTGACTCCGCGTACCTCTATCTTCTGCAGTAACCTTTTGTGTGACACCTTATTGAATGCCTTTTGGAAATCTAAATACACCACATCCATCGGTACACCTCTATCCACCATGCTCGTTATATCCTCAAAGAATTCCAGTAAATTAGTTAAACATGATTTCCCCTTCATGAATCCATGCTGCGTCTGCTTGATTGCACTATTCCTATCTAGATGTCCCGCTATTTCTTCCTTAATGATAGTTTCAAGCATTTTCCCCACTACAGCCTGCTCCGCCATTCAATAAGATCAGTAGACTTACATTTATATAACGCCTTTCATGACTCATGATGACACAAAGCGCTTCACAGCCAATGAAGTACTTTTTGAAGTGTTAGTCACTGTTGTAATGTGGGAAACGCGGCAACCAATTTGCGCACAGCAAGCTCCCACAAACAGCAATGTGATAATGACCAGATAATCTGTTTTCATTATGTTGATTGAGGGATAAATCGGACACCGGGGAGAACTCCCCTGCTCTTCTTCAAAATTGTGTTACGGGATCTTCAACATCCACCTGAGAGGGCAGACAGGCCTCGGTTTAAGATCTCATCCGAAAGACAGCACCTCTGACATTGCAGCGCTCCCTCAGCACTGCACTGGAGTGTCAGCCTAGATTTATGTGCTCAAGAAGTGAGAGTGCTACCCACTGTTCCACGGCTGACACCGAGATTTCATCTCCCATCTGAAAGATGGCAGCTCCAAAAATGTAGCACTCACTCAGCATAGCACTGCTGTGTCCGGTTAGATTGTGTCCTCAAGACGTGGATTGGGGCCTGAACCCATAACCATTTGACTCAGGTGGAAATACTAGCAACTCAGGCAAGCTGTGCTTAATTAAATCAGGTAGACTCGAATGGCCATCTAGTTTTATAGAATCATAATACTTTGCAGCACAGGAGGCCATTCAGTCCACCAACCCTGTGCTAGCTCTATGTTTTATTCATTCACTGGATGTGGGTGTCGCTTGCAAAGCCAGCATTTATTGCCCATCCCAAATTGCCCATGAGAAACATAGAACATAGAAACATAGAAAATAGGTGCAGGAGTAGGCCATTCGGCCCTTCGAGCCTGCACCGCCATTCAATGAGTTCATGGCTGAACATGCAACTTCAGTACCCCATTCATGCTTTCTCGCCATACCCCTTGATCCCCCTAGTAGTAAGAACTACATCTAACTCCTTTTTGTATATGTTTAGTGAATTGGCCTTAACAACTTTCTGTGGTAGAGAATTCCACAGATTCACCACTCTCTGGGTGAAGACGTTTTTCCTCATCTCGGTCCTAAATGGCTTACCCCTTATCCTTAGACTGTGACCTCTGGTTCTGGACTTCCCCAACATTGGGAACATTCTTCCTGCATCTAAACTGTCTGAACCCATCAGAATTTTAAACGTTTCTATGAGGTCCCCTCTCATTCTTCTGAACTCCAGTGAATACAAGCTCAGTTGATCCAATCTTTCTTGATATGTCAGTTCCACCATCCCGGGAATCAGTCTGGTGAACCTTCGCTGCACTCCCTCAATAGCAAGAATGTCCTTCCTCAAGTCACCTTCTTGAACCGGTGCAGTCCGTGTGGTGAATGTACCCCCATCGTGCTGTTAAGGGGGGAATTTCAGGATTTTGACCCAGCGACGATGAAGGAACGGCAATATATTTCCAAGTCAGGATGCTGTGTGACTTGGACGGGAACTTGCAGATGGTGGTGCATGTGTTCCCATCTTTCTTTGAAAGTCAGAGCTACTTAGTCCCTTTCCCCCTTACTTATTTCTCAAATATTTATCCACTTTCCTCTTCAACGCTATTCTGGTAGGAGATTCCACGGCCTAATAACCCTCTTTGTCTTCGAACTTGTTCCTTTGTTCTTTCGGCGATGATCTTAAATTGATGGCCTTCAGTTACTAATTCTCCAACCAGTGAAAGTTGTTTTTCCTGATTCACAGCGCCATAATTTTGAATGCCTCTATCAAATCTACTCTTAACCTTTGATCAAATGCAAAGAAAGTCAGTTTCTCTCTTCTCTGCTTATAACTCAAAACTCTGCACTTTTGCATCTTTTCTCAAGTCGGGAACTGGAAATTGGCCACCACAGTCGAACTGCAGCCTGACCAATGATTTGTATCCATCTGTAAACAATCAGCAGCTCTGCTGGAATCCACCGTTGCCACTATGAGTTTGGCAAAGTGCTGGCAGTCAGCACGAGCACGAGGGGGTCATGATTTTGTTACAAACGGATGAGAAAGACAACTCAGCTCATTTTAGTTTATCCATCCAGAATGACTCAAAGTCTCCCATTGTGGCATCTAATTGTTTTGCAAATAATTCCAGAGTTTTCACTTTTGCCTTCTCAGTTCTTTTTGAGTGTCAGCTGTGGCTCAGTTGGCAGCATCCTTGCCTCTGAGTCAGAAGGTTGTGGATTCAAGACCCTCTCCAGAGACTTGAGCACAAATATGTAGTCTTACACACCAGCGCAACACTGAGGGAGTCCTTCACTTTCAGAGATGCCGTCTTTTGGATGAGACGTTAAACCGAGGCCAGCTCTGCTCTCTCGGGTGTACGTAAAAGAACCCATTGCACTATTCGTAGAAAAGTAGAGGAATTATCCCTTGTGTTCCGACCAATATTTATCCCTCAATCAGCATCATTAAAACAGACTATTTGGTTATCATCACATTGCTGTTTGTGGGAGCTTGCTGTGCGCAAATTGGCTGCCGTGTTTCCTACATTACAACAGTGACTACACTTCAAAAGTTCTTCATTGGCTGTAAAGCACGTTGGAATATCCGGTGGTCGTGAAAGGTGCTATATAAATGCAAATCTTTATTTTCTTTCACTGAAATTCCTCACCCACCTTTGATGTTTCATACTAATTGGAGGCACAGCTGACCAATTTTGCGAAGAGTGAAAAAACTCCATAATCCCCAATGATTATGGAGCAGTTTCTCTGTAGCTAAGGAGCATGGGTAAATTCCACAGCAATTGGAATGAAATTGATGTATTATCTTGATGTATTACAGTAGCAGGAAAGAGGCAGGTAATAACAGCACATTTGGGCCGTGTAAAATGTTATCTATGACATGTGGGGCCAAAATATATTTTAAGCGCATAGTGAAAACTGTGTTTTATATTCACGGCTGAATCAGCTACACATTTGTTTTAGGGGGCTGGCATAGCTAAATGGTCGCGTATCTAAATAGTCGCTGTTGTCTGACTGGAACATTATACAGCATTTAAATGCAGGTGGATTGCAGTAGAATTTGTTAACATATATGGGTGGGGGAAATTGCCCTCTACATTAACAAATGAAACAAAATGGCGGCCCAGCGGTGCGTTACCTACCCTTTACGGGCGGCCACACCGCCCAGCCAGTGGCAGCTTCCTGAATCTTGAAGCTGTTGGGGGCACCAACCGGCGGCCTTGGTGCTACCGCGAGGCAATTTCCCCCACAGGGCAGATAAGGGGTTGCCGCCGGGTAGTAAGGGGATGGCGCGCAGCCAGTAAGGGGTCAGAGCGCTGGGCGGGGCAGAAACATGGGGTGCAGCAGAAACCTGTTCCCAGCGCCCCCGGCCCAGGGGCAATTCCGGATGGGTTGGCCCCGCCGCCTGCCCCCGAGCGGAAAGGCCTTACCGGCCCAACAATGGTGGCTGCTGGTTTGGCCGGGCGGCCAGCAGGCAGCTCGGCACACCCACTTGGGTGCCGGGCCACTGGACTGGCCGAAACCCTCCCTGGTGGCCCAGTGGGCTTGACGTAGGCCTCACTGCGTCCCTCCCCTTTAAGTGAAGGGGAGGGATGTTGCGATGCGTCAGCGCAACGCGGCACGTCCACATTGCCTGACGTCATTACCGTGCGTACTGACACAGTCAGCACCGTGCTGATGGACAACGCCCCGCTCCTGACCAGAACCCGCCCCTACAGCGCCTCAAATAACGCCCTAAAGCGCTGGGAGGCGGTGTTAGAGTTAAAGAGCTGAATTTGCCGGCTCTTCTCTGTGACTCCCGCCGGACGGAAAATTTTGGGATTATTCGAATTGCCTTCCCCAATTTTCCGTGGAGGGCAATTTCGGCCCCATTAACACTTGTGAGATGTAAAGGTGTCGAAACGTCGAGGCATTTTTTTAAATTTACAAGTAGAACTGTATTAGTTTTGGGACAGTGCCCTCCACCTGCAGCTTTCCGATGTGAACTGGGGTACTGGTTTCCAGGCGCCCTGGCCCCGGGTGAAACGGACCTAGAGCTGGTAATTGGGATTAGACTGGATGAACTTTTGTTGGACAAAGCAGATATAATGCTAAGTACTGCAGGGAATAGAATATGGCCAGGCTAATCTCCTGGACTAGTTTCGATCGCCTGGATGGGTCGGAGAAGAATTTTCCCAGATTTTTTTCTCCCTAACTTGGCCTGGGTTTTTATCTGACTTTTGCCTCTCCCAGGAGATCACGTGGCTCCGGT
This sequence comes from Pristiophorus japonicus, assembly GCF_044704955.1. NCBI lineage: Eukaryota > Metazoa > Chordata > Chondrichthyes > Pristiophoridae > Pristiophorus > Pristiophorus japonicus. The sequence goes on from NC_091977.1 coordinate 41,052,822, forward strand.
TGGGATGGTGTGTAGAATGTTTCAGTATCAGGGGTGTCGCAGTTGTGTGAGGCGGACTGGTTGGGCTGGGTACTTTTTGCCTTTCCGTCATTGTTCATAGGTTTATATGTGTGGCTCTTTGTTGGCCGGCGCGGACACAATGGGCCAGAATGGCCTCCTTCTGCGTTGTAAATTTCTATGTGTTATACAGGATCCCACAGAAAGAAAGACTTGATCACTGCAATTACTTGATTAAAATCGTCTTCCAACAGGCCTCCCTCCGTTGGCTGCACTCAACCAAGTGAAAAACCCATTTAGTTATGCTCATCACCTTGCTGGCCTTGTTTCATTCAATAGTGTTGAACTACTGTCAACCATCGTTCAAAAAAAAAGGAAGAAGGAAGTAATAAGGCAGCATTACAAAATGGTGTAACCAGGGCAACAGGCCTTTCACATGCCATCTATTGTACATCCATATGCATTCATGGGCACAGCGGATTTCATAGTACAGTCAGAATCGGGCCCAGTGGTTGCTATGGTCTCAGCTCTGATGAACGCTTCTGTTTAGTGAGACTTCCCCACAGCAGTGGAGCCTCACACAATTATTTCTTAAGTAACAAAAGTGTTGAACGCACAGGTTCTTTTTTAAAAGTATGTGGAATTTTAGGGATTTTTGAAAAGTTTGATTGGGTTTGGTAGGAATGTATCACCGAGGATTACAATGGAATGATAGATCCGCAATCATTGTATGGGAGGATATTCAGGATGGCCAGGGAGTCCGTCTGTGATCCCACAAGTTCAGCCCCACTCTTGGCCACTCAGGTTGCCACCTTATGTTCTCTACAAGCCTGAGATGGTAGAGTATACGCTCAAGGCACTGAAGCCTAATGTTTTAATTGAAAACCTTAACTTACTGATGTCTCTATCCGAGGTACACATTCGGAAAATGCTATCATAGGCACATCAGATGCACCTATCTTTACGGATCACTTCGGTGCATATCCATTCTCCAAATGTGTATCTCGCGCTCCAGTATGCATTGGGACAGTCAGCCCTTTTAAAGTTTAAGTGAACGTTCCCATTCGTTTGCATATATCACAAGCTGATGATTCTTACAGGTCTCGGTGTTGTGATTTAGGATGCATCCACTCAGGAGGCAACAGTACTCAGAACACAAAAGCAAAATACAGGATACTGCGGATGCTGGAATCGGAAATAAAAACAGAAAATGCTGGAAAGCTGCGCGAGTCAGGCAGCCTCTGCGGAGAGAGAGACATAGTTAACGTTTCAGGTCGATGACCTATCATCAGAACAAATGAGAAGTACGAAGAACAGCCCTGTCCAAACCCCAGGCTCTTGACATTAGAACCGGCTAGGCCAGCCAGTGAGAAATATAAAGACAAATAGAACTGATTTCTGGAATTCCCTCTCTAATTCTCTCTGTCTCTCTACCCTCTCCGTCCTCCTTTAAAACCCTTCTTACAACCTACCTGTCCAAATATCTCCCTATGTGGCTCAGTGTCAAATCTTGTCTGATAACGCTCCAGTGAAGTGCCTTGGGATATTTGACTACATTAAACGAGCTGTAATATCATCAGGTTTAGAATAGTTATGGAAAAGGACATGACACAATCAAGTATAAAAATTGTTAACTGGAGGAGGGTTAACTTCAGCGAGTTGAAAAGGGATCTGGCCCAGGTGGATTGGAATCAAAAGTTGGGAGGCAAAACAGTAATTGTACAATGGGAGGCCTTCAAAGAGGAGATGGTTCGGGTATAGAGTGCACACATTACCAGGAGGGGGAAAAGAAAGGCATCCATAGCTAGAGTTCTCTGGATGATATGGGGCTCGAATTTACATTGGTTCACCGCCCGGTTTCTCGGCGGTATTGGCCGTTTTGGGCGATAACCGGGTTGGCAAGAAATTGCCCAGCTGAGTTACGCCGGCGGTTTTGAAGTGTCGCTGGGGAGCGAACCGCCGGCGTGCACCGTCCACAGATTGTCATGGTGCGATTTTGGGCTCAGCGGTAACCCGTAGGTAAATATTTTTGTTAAACGCCCACAAGGATCAGCGGAGCTGGGCGGCAGGTGAGTAGCCCTGCAAGAAAAAGGTAAATAATTGTTTTTTTACTCATCATTTTAAAGTTCTCTTGTAGCGATTTAAGTGAAAAGGGTCCTGAGAATGTTTTTATGATTTTTATTTTTTTATTTTATGTTTTTTGAAAAAATATTTTTTGTGTTTTTCTCCTCCAACTCGCAGCCTCGGTGTACATTTTTAGTAAATTTATTAATTATCGCCCATTTTCTTTAAGAATCGTCCAATCGGCCCAAGATTCCATTTTTTCACCAAGAATTGGGGTGCAACGCCCATTTTGTTCGCTGGGCGAATTTTTTTCTTTTTTGGGGGGAATTTTTCAGTGATAATCAGTGGTCTTTTGGGCGGCAATCAGGCGCTGGCGGGTTGTTTGGAAATTCTAGCCCATCAGCAACAGAAAAAGGAGGCTTATGAAAATTGTATGGTTAATAATACAGTCGAGAACCAAGCTGAATATAACAAGTACAGAGAAGATCTAAAAAAGGGAATAAGTGGGCCAAAGAGGGAGAGTGAGAATAGATTAGCAGCTAACATAAAAGGGAACCGAAAAGTCTTTTATAATCACATAAATAGTAAAAGGGTAGTCAAAGGAAGGCTGGGGTCAATTAGGAATCAAAAAAGAAATCATCTTGTGGAGTCAGAGGGCATGGCTGAGGCACTAAATGAGTATTTTGCATCCATCTTCACGAGAGAAGAGGATGCTACTAATGCAGCAGTAAAGGAGGAGGCAGTAGTGATATTGGATAGGATAAAAATACATAAAGTGGAGGTACTTAACTGGTTGACAGTCCTCAAAGTAGAAAAGTCGCCTGGCGCAGATGAGATGCATCCTCGGTCACTGAGGGAAGTAAGGGTGGAAATTGCGGAGGCTCTGGCCACAATCTTACAATCCTCTTTAGATATGGGGGTGGTGCCAAAGGACTGGAGGATTACAAATATTACTCCCGTGTTCAAAAAGGAGAGACGGATAAACCTGGTAATTACAGGCCAGTCAGCCTAACATCAGTGGCGGGAAAACTTTTAGAGACAATAATCCGGGACAAAATTAATTGGGATTTGGAAAAGTATGGGCTAATAAATAAGTCAACCCGGATTTATTAAAGGCAAATAGTGTTTGACTAACTTGATTGAGTTCTTTGATGAAGTAACCGAGTGGGTTGATGGGAACATAAGAACATAAGAAATAGGATCTGGAGTAGGCCATTTGGCCCCTCGAGCCTGCTCTGCCATTCAATAAGATCATGGCTGATCTGATCTTGGCCTCAGCTCCATTTCCCTGCCCGCTCCCCATAACACTTGACAGTGGGTAGTCCAGTTGGACTTTAAAAAGGCATTTGACAAAGTACCACATAATAGATTTGTTAGCAAAATTGAGGCTCATAGGGTTAAAGGGACAATCGCAGCATGGATAAAAAATTAGCCAATGGACAGAGAGCAGAGAGCAGTGGTGAACGCTTGTTTTTCAGACTAGAGGGAGGTATCCAGGGGTCGGTGTTGGGACCACTGCTCATTTTGATATATATTAATGACGTGGACTTGAGTATACAGGGCATCATTTCAAAGTTTGCAGATAATACAAAACTTGGAAATGTCATAAACAATAAGGAATTGAGCAGGAGGACACAGACTGGTAAAAATGGGCAGACACGTGGCAGATGAAATTTAACGCAGAGATGTTTGAAGTGAAACGCTTTGATCGGAAGAATGAGGAGAGGCAATATGAACTAAATGGTACAGTTTTAAAGGGTATGCAGGAACAGAGAAACCTGGAGGTGTATGTACACAAACCTTTGAAAGGGCAGGACAAGTTGAGAAGGCGGTATTTAAAAAAAGCAGATAGGATCCTTGGCTTTATTAATAGAGGAATAGAGTACAAAATCAAGGAAATGATGCTAAACCTTTATAAAACACTGGTTAGGCCTCAGCTGGAATATTGTGTTCAATTCTGGGCAGCACATTTTAAAAGCTGTCAAGACCTTAGACAGGGTGGAGAAAAGATTTACTAGAATTGTACCAATGATGAGGGAGCAAAGTTATGTGGATAGACTGGAGAAGCTGGGGCTGTTCTCCTTCGAGCAGAGAAGGTTAAGAGGAGACTTGATAACTGTTCAAAATCTTGAATGGTTTTGAGAAGGAAAACTGTTTCCTGTGGCAGAAGGATCAGTAACCAGAGGACACAGATTTAAGATGATTGACAAAAGAACCAGAGGTGACATGAGGATTTTTATTCACACAGTGAGTTGTGATGATCTGGAGTGCACTGCCTGAAAGGGTGGAGGAAGCAGATTCAATCATAACTTTCAGAAGGGAATGGGATAAATACTTGAAGGGAAACATTTACAGGGTTATGGGGAAAGGGCAGGAGAGTGGGATTAATTGGAGAGCTCTACCAAAAGGGTGGCACGGGCACGATGGGCCGAATGCCTGCCTTCTGTGCTGTGTCGTTCTGTGATTCTATATAAATGCAAGTAGCTGTTGTTTTTGTTGAGTGTGCCAGATTGTTGGGGCGTGCAGCCCAGAAATGGTCCAGTTTGGATACCCTGGCCTACATCGCGAGACCCAGAAGGAATTAGAACGACAGACTTCCAATTTAAAAACTGGGCATCTGGTGACAATTTCCACGCAGTTTGCTTCAAAAGCTGGACAGTCCCAAGTTCAAATCTATATGATGGCAGCCCCATTCTTTCCAAAACATGGAGCAGGATCCACCACTTCACACTGAAGTGTATCCTGTGAGGTCAATTTAAACATGGTGCGAGAGCAAAAAGTAGGGTTGCACAATGCCTCACGTTAAAGCTGGAATGTAAGTGGAATGGCCAGTAACAATGCACATTATGAGGGAACGGGGAGAAAATAATCAGCGAGATTGTTTTCAATGTAGCATCTGAAGCTGAAATCTAATTCTCAGCAGTCAGATTGAGAAAATGCTGGATCACAGAGAAGAGTTTTGAATATAAACTGGTTTATTATAGACTGATGGAGACAGATTTGAGCATACTGTACCTACAGTCTAATTCTGTCTCATATTTTATTAATTCAGTCCCAGAGAGCAAACAGATGCAATTGATCTACTGCTTGAGCGTGCAGACAAAACTAATTTAGTTGGATTCAGACATGTAGAACAAAATTGAAATGGACCTGTTGGAAAACCCAACTGTCTTGAATAAACGGGGCGGGGGACTGATCCAGAGCAGTCCAGGCACGCATGCAGCTCGTCCCAAGCAAACTGTCACCCTATCCCCCTCCAGCACAAAGTGATCCACTGCTGATCTTTCACTCCTGCTGCGGATCCTCCCCCTCCCTCCTCGCCACCATCCCACAATAGTCACCGGGGTTAAAGGAGATTGTGAATTGCCTGCTCCTTGATATTATTTTAACCTCGTCTTTTTTTTAAAAAAAGGTTAAAGGTAGTTTAGCCCAACCCTCTCTCTCTCTCTCTTCGTGACTGGGATAAACAGCTGGGAGCTTCAGCCTATCCTGACTGACTGCAGGTCCCCCCGCTCCCCCGGAGCCGGCCTGTGTAATGTGATCCAGGATAGTGTTGGGCAAAGCCACAGACAGTGTGCGAGCCTCTCTGTTCTGCTCACACAGTGAGAGAAGAATCGGCGGAGAAAGGTGGGTGACCAGCTGCTTAGCGGTTTGACCCGGTAGGCAGGCCAGGATAAACAGTGATTCTTGGCAGTGTGTAGAGTCATTAATATCTCTTGTTGCCAGCGCATGTTATCCCGCCCGGGGAGTGCTTTGCAGGGAGGGAGTGTGTGTGGTGTGTGTGTGTTGGTGGGCGGGTGGGGGGAGGAGGAGGAGTGCAAAAGTAATCTGAATCAGAATCGACTTTTATATTATCATGTAAAGTACAAGGAGGTTTTCTATTGCTTTAACCCATTTGGAATAAATTAAAGATTGGGCACATGTTACATGTGAAGTTGTTTGCATAAATTTAACACACAAAGCTTTCAAGACGGTACAATATAAAGACTCGTGTTCAGCTTGTGATCGCTTCCTAATTATTTCCAGAGAAGTTGGAGCAGTGTGTGTGATTTTCTTTTGCCTTTACATAAGTGTATGTTATGAAGTGATTGATTAAATGTAGTTATAAAGTGGTTTAGCAGCTGTAGGTATTGGACAGCGCCCTCATTAGAATATGCAGCTAAGGGAGATTCATTTTTTTTTGCTTATTGTAACTAAGCGGCTACTCTGATGTAAGTTCCAGAACCAGCATAACCTGAAAGAAAAGTCGAGTCCAAGATCCCTACAACCTTGCACCAGGACTTAACGTTTTGGTAATGGGAGCCCCTGGGGCGGGAGGGAGACATGATTCTCGGCCTTTTGGCTAATATCAAGTGTAGTATCTGTTATCAGTTTAATATCCCCTATGGGGACCTGATATTAAATTGTTTTTTGGACAGGGAGCTGGAACCGGGGCTTGCCCCGTCCACTCCATGCACCGACCTGGTATTGCAATATTTCCAGGAACGGTGCAACTTCGCCTCTCGGCCTTTTGGCCTAAGATCAAATATATTGGCGCAAAGTGATCTTTGGCGTTAGAGTTGATCTGGAAAGAAATTGGACATTAAAAAAAAATCATAGCGAGACATGCAGTCTGTGTCACAACACGATTTGGAGCAAAAAAAATCATTTTTAAACCTGAGTTGAAGTTTAATGACTTTATCTATTTCTTTTTGGAACAGCTCAACTTGCTGATAAAGTAGGAAATGAAGCTTAATATCTGTGGCTGCTTGTTGACTTGTGTGTGCAGTTAAGTTGTGTTGTAATCGGTGGTACCTGCTTGAAGGTATGGTCGTGGAATTCATGAGGGGTCTGTTCTCAGAACTTGGTAGCAGAATCACCAGTATATTTTGATATGTTTGGCAAATAAGTGGACTTAAAGTGAAAGCGGCTTTGTTTATTTTATTAATCTACTTTTCTGCCCAAGTTAGCAAGCAAGGGAAATATATCAGCTGCCAAATAAGACTGTTAGAGACTACTGCTGGCAATATCCCTTGTAAAAGCTGTGCTGCTTAAAGGCAATGCTGACTCACTGTAATTTTATACTTTGATATTTTTTATATTCTCTATGTAAGAGTATTTTTAAGTTGTTGCTACCACTTAGCGGATGAGTGAGCTGGCCTGACTGCCTATTGGTCCACCTCTCTCCTGAATCAGTATCCAGACAGTGCATAGTACATTAAATAAAAACATGTGCTGCTCATAATCTGCCACTTAATAAATATACCTCGCTCACTGCTGGGAGCTGCAATATCAAGGGCTTGAAGTACTGCAGATCCTGCTTTGATTCCAGGTGGGGAAGTTGGCAACGGTGTCCGGGGTGCAGCCCCCGGGGTACAGAGAGAATTATTGTTCAGCTGAGGGGGGACAGAAATTGGGTTGTGTTTGTGTCTCCCGGCTGTTGTACTTCAGCTCCCCCTGCTGGCAGGTCGGAGTGGCGGAGGTCATGGAGATAGATGTCTGCTTGTCCTTCCAGCCCGAGTGGCTCAGCCAGGAAGCAGATGATTAATAATGCCGGTGAATTTTTTTAAAAAAGACCACATGGTAGAGTTTCTGCTTTGGGCACAATCGGGTAATTGCGCCCCAAATGTGCTTGAAATTGCGCCTGAAAGTTGTTGCGGTTCAAGTTTCCGATAAGAATTATTTGCACGATCACAGATGTAAAATCTTCCATCAACCAGAGCAATCGGGCTGCGTAATACAGTGATTGTTTCTCTTTTCCATTGAAAGGCATTCCTTGGTGTATTTAAGAGTGGTAGCCTGTTAATGTAAGCTGAAAATGAGGTTATCTCCAAAAATAAGCATTTTTAATAACAGTATCCAATCCTTCAACTGTGAGTAACCAGATTTTAAATCACTGCAAATGACTTTAAAAATCTATACTGAACCATTTAATAGTTTCATTTAGCGTGCACTCGTCAGTTTCTTCGTAGATTAAATATTTTTTGATATGAAAAGTCTTTTAAAACGTGTCGACTAGTGCCTGTGCGCCTAAGCAAATGAGCGCAATTTGAAGAGCGCTCCCGAACCAGCGCAATCTGGCAATTCCGGCCTGGTTGCGTGGCCAGTTCTATGGCCGGGAATTGAATTTTGAACCAGCGCAAAAGTTCACGGAAAACATGAGCCTTCGTGGGTTTCGGCGTAACCCGCTTGCCTTTAAAATCCCTCAATCGTTTGCGCTGGTTCGGCCGAATCCGCCCGGATTGCACTGATGTAACTGACGGAAAATCTTCCCCCCACATGTTTAATTATGAACGAGTGCACTCTTACCAAGACCAATGTTTCATCAGCTGTGCAACTGCTCTTGGCAGGACTTCGTTATTGTGGTTTCTGTCAGTAAGACAAATTGCGTGGGCTGCATTGTACAGATCCCCAACACTGAGATGCAGGAGTCTCTGTGGCTCAACACGTGCTAACTCCAAAGAATAATAATTGTGTGTGAAGGGGAACACGGCAGATACATCAACAAAAGTGACAAGACATCCTGTTGGAGGAGAAGCTTTTCATTTACGTTACAGCGTGTGGCGAAGTGGGCAGTTATAGTGCAGATGGCTATTCAGATTAAATTGTGGCTACGTAGCATAGTGGTTATGTTACTGGTCTAGTAATCCAGAGGCCTGGACTAAGACATTAGTTCAAATCCCAACATGGAATTTAAATACAGTTAATTAAAGTTGGAATAAAAAGCTAGCATCAGTAATCATGTAACTACCAGATTGTTGTAAAAACCTATCTGGTTCACTAATGTCCTTTAGGGAAGGAATATAGAAAATAGGTGCAGGAGTCGGCCATTTGGCCAGGAGGGGAATCACGGGCAAGCCGAATCAATTTGTCATCTTGCACTTGCAGTCAGGAGCAGTGATTCTGGCTGATCTATCCCCCTACCCAACAGGGTATTAAGACTAGTTATCTGCACTACTACTACTTAGGCGATCCCTCGCATCGAGTATGACTTGCTTCCACGCCGAAAAGGGATGAGTTCACAGGTGTTTCAATGAAGGACCTAATATTCCAGATCCCGAATTACATGTTGAAGGGTGGAAGATGCCTGTGCGTGGATTTTTTTAACGTGTGGTGGCCGTTGCACACCAGCCTGCTATCCCATCTGACGAAAGTTCATTGACCTGAAACGCGAACCCTACCTACCTCATCACAGATGCTGCTTGAGGTACTGAGCGTTTCCAGCCTTTTCTGTTTTGATGTCAGATTTTCCTTTCTCTGTTTCAGCCACCCCTTCACATTACTAAGGCCAATATTTCTTCTCCAGTTGGTCCCTTTGTCCATGGCCCTGGTCGCCTGAAGTTGGTGGTTCCTACTGGGGTACGGCTCCATGGGCAACCCTACCTCCCAATAACTCGCCCAGGTGGCCATTCATCATGGGTGATCCTGAACAGTGAGAGTCGGGCTATTCACTTATGGGGGCAACCACGGCTGAAGAAGATTCTGTCCTTCTCTGACTTTGGCATAAGTGGCCAGTTCCCCACGCCTCACCACCATGACAAAAAGTAGCAACCTGGCTGTGATCGTCTGAATCAGCACAGACCAAGCAGCAAACCATTTACATGTCAGCCCTGTGTTGCTCAGTAATGCAGTGCATGACCTACTTACCCACTGAGGATAAGGGGCAGGATTACCTGACCTGTCCATGGAATTGGGAAGCTTGGATTATTTTTTGATGCATGCGCCCTTCTCAGTCGTTGTCCGAGACATAAGGTAGCAACTCTGCTTGTGCAATTTGCCATTTCAGCCGTTGATGCAACTGATAGTGAGTTATTTAGATGGTGTTATTTTACCCGAGAGTCCTAATCTCCCACCAAGGGATTGGCAGCTGCCTAGCACAAATGCACTGTGTCAATCCCCTGTGACTTTCCATTGGGAATCAAAGCTGAGCGGGACCCACACATGGGACTAGTTATTTAATATTTCAGCACGCTAAGTGGCTCAGTCAGCTTCCCCCCTGGGAGCCTGCGTTCTCCACAGGGCTGAGATGCAGGTAGAGCTTCAGAAAGGCGGGCTGACAGTTCTGAGGAGATGCTTTCGGGAAACCAGTTACTTCTGGCGGGGGCTGCATGTGCGTCAATGTTGGGCAACGTCAGACTTGGCTCTGATGGCCATTATGGCTGAATAATGTGCCCACAGTCACTGTCTTAAGGCCGTAACTATAGATGGCCATTGGGTGAGGTACCAGGGACCTGGTAACCTCTGTGAAAATGTACTCCAGTATGATCACGGGTGAAAATGAAGAGATGTGATGGTGATGGTGACCCGTCACCCTCTGAGATTATTCTAGGGTCAGCAGCTGGTTTCTTGTCTGGCTGCCATTCCATCTGAAGAAAGGCAACCTGGCAGCTTGTGATTACATGGACTGAGACTTCGATTATTCTGGAAAACATTACCTGCATTATTTGTGCATTTCCTAACTCGGGATGAATTATTCAGATCAAAGTCATTCTCCGCTAACCAGGCATCAGCACAACTGTCAGCAGGTGAGACTCCGAGCAAGGCTGGCTACTTTCTCTTGCGTTTACATGACTGCAAAGAGTGCCAACACCATGGAAGATCGAGATGCAATCAGAGAGCACAAGGTGCTTCCATACCCGTGGTCACGGGAAAGTGACGTACTTTGGCCACCTCCCCACAGTTACCCAGTGACACTACTTGAAGGAAAGCAGAGGAGTTATCTTCTGTGCTCTGGCCAATATTTATCCCTCACCTGAGAAACATATTATCTGGTCATGGACACATTGCTGTTTGTGGGACCTTGCTGTGTGCAAATTGGCTGCCATGATTCTGACATTACAACCCAGTGACTGTACTTCATTAGGTTTAAAATGCTTTTGGACGTCCTGAGGTTGTGAAAGGCGCCATATAAATGTAAGTCTTTCTTTAAACTGATGAAGTGCATTGCATTACTTAGCGACCAGCTCCAAGCTAAAGATGGAAGATCAGCTCACCTGACCATAGTCAGCCTGGAGATGCAAGAGGCTTCAGACCATAATAACCCATTTAAATATACAAGGCAGCATTTTGCAGGGCACCATATCTTCCTGGAAGTCGGTGCCTGTGTCAGTATTCCTCTGTTCCTCTGTTCCAGCACTTGATATGGAGTCCAGGGCTAGTTTCAGTGCAGTGGGAGTTGGGTAGCAGAAATAGACCTTATCGGGTTCCACAGTTGATCATTTTCTTCACTCATTTTCTTTTTGAAACTGCTAGCAACATGCCCGCAAAGATCCCCCCGAGGCTCTGTGGTACTCATTTCTTAGGATCAATCCAACTCCTCACCACTGCAGGAAATAGCTGCACTGGGATCAGAAATTTCAAAAAGAAATATACTGTTCAGGAAAAGGTCACCAGAAAATTGATCGTATCTCTCAGCAGCAGCGAGTCAGAATGCTAAAGGCGGCTGGCTACCTTTTGATGCCTCTCTGAATCTGGACAACCCGCGCCGGATTACAGATGAAAAGAGGAAACTGCAGAAATGCGCAGCGATTCGATCTGTTACCGGAAAAGAAGGATTGATTTTTCGGGTGTGACACTTTGGACCTACATCAAGCTTTGTGTCAGCCGTGGCTCGGTGAGTAGCACTCTGGCCTCCTGGTTTGAGGAGATTGTGGGTTCAAGTCCCACTCCAGTGACTTGGGCACAAAATGTAACCTGACACTCCAGTGCAGTGCTGAGGGAGTGCTGCGCTGTTGGAGATGCCGTCTCTCAGATGAGATGTTAAACCAAGCGCTCTCTCAGGTGGATGTAAAAGATTCCATGGCACTATTTGAAGCAGAGTCGTGGAGTTCTCCGTGGTGCCTGGATAATATTTATCCCTCAACCAGCACCTAAAAAATGACCATCTCGTTGCTGTTTGTGGGACCTGGCTGCTGTCTTTCCTATATTACAACAGTGACTACACTTCAAAAAGTAATTACTTAATTAATTGTGAAGCATTTTGTGACATCCTGAGGTTGAGAAAGGCGCTATATAAATGCAAGTCTATCTTCATTAATATGGCTGGCCTGCCATGCAGTTCCTGTATATATAATTGCTTTCTAATAACTTTTGACCTGCAGAGATTGCAGATTCAATAGTAACTTTCTAAAGGGAATTGGATAAATACTAAAAAAAGAGAAATTTGCAGGTCTATGGGGAACGAGCAGTGGAGTGGGACTAATTGGCTAGCTCTTGCTCAGAGACGATGGGCTTAATGACCTCCTTCAGTGCTGTAAGACTATGATTCATTGTCTTCAGAACAGGCAAAACAGTTGAGAGTGGGTCATTCCATGCAACTTCACTTGTGATGTTTAATGACTGGGACGAGATATTATAAGAACTAAGCAGAAGTTGGTGAAAACCAGTTTAGCGCGAATAGTGTAAATCACTCTCAGTGGTTCAGCGAGCATTAACCTAGGCGGTGCACCTGTGCTGGGTTTGTGCAGAGCATTTGCCCTGATTTTGATGGATGTGTGTTTTACACCATATTCAGAGCCACTGATTTGCCATAACTGAATGAGCCCCCCCAAATTATTATTATGTAAGAGTTGTAGCAGCGATTTGGAAGAAAGGGGTTTGAATTCAATTATTCCATCCATTTTCCCTTGAAACTGCAACTCGGTGACCTTTCCCATTCTCATCCCAAATGCCAGCCAAATGATTCATTAGGCGTTGATAGTGCAGGAATGATGTGTTAACAGTTACATCCCAGATGTCCACCGCCCCCCTCTCCCCCCGACTCGAATATATTATCACAATTCACCATCCAATGGGAGGGGGTGGGGGGCATTCTGGTGCTGTTTTAATCAGCAGTTTATTGACCTTGAGGGAGTGTTGTGCTGATGGCGGGTGGGGGCAGCAGGGAGGGGGCAAGTCTCTAACAATAACAATAACAATAACTACAATCTTTGTTTAGGGATGTACTAAAAGGCAGGCTTATTTAAACAAGACCATTTGGATTAATGATAAGGTTGAGGGCTGGAGCTGGGAAAGCATTTAAATGTTTCGTTCCTGTTGAGCGCAATCATCAGAAGTGGGACCTGACCTTGCTTTGGGTGGGAAAAGCCATTTGGTTACTTTATGACAGCGCAAAGCTCTCTTCTTTATCACAGGAGAGGGACTGTCAAACATTACTGATTGCAGTCTCCCTAGCAGCTTTCTTCCACTAACTTCTGCATAATTGCCATTAATCAAGAGCTGAGGAGAAGTCCCGACACCAGAACAGGGAGTTTTCAGGCCCCATCTGAAAATCTATTGCAGGTACTTAGCAAATGCTGCCAGTCACAAAGTGCCCTGTAATTTGTCCGTGTGTGTGTGCGGCGCAGGGATGTTGAAAGCAAACGAAGCGTTGAGCTCCTGTGGGTGTTGTGTTTGTGTGTGTGTGTGTGTTTTTCACTCTCACTTGTCTCCCATATCTCCTGCAGACAGCGGCTGGTGCTGCAGCCTGGGTTTCACGGCCATTAGCTGCCCTTGTGCTGCTTCGGCCGAGACTCCGTTTCTCTCGCAGCTGAGCTCACACAGTGTTAGAAAACTGTTTGACCGCAGCGGGGAGGAGATGGCGTCATAGCCAAGTTCAACGGGGGCCAATCATCCACTCGCCAAAGTGACCATCCTTCATGTCTGACCATCCACACTTGAGTAATGGCAGGCTATTTGACTACAAGTGGCCTCACAGCCTGACCGTAGATCCTGATGCAATCCTTACCCAATGTCCATACATGCACGCATTTTCTAGCCGGACAGCTAAGGGGGCGCGTTCATCTCGCATCAGCAGCAAGGCTCGGTATTTGGAGCTAGTGATGAAGAAAGATGGTTCTTGGGTTCTACAAGCACCACTTGTCAGGATTTTTTTGATCGTAAGATCTGATTGTCTGCTTGAAATCGATCATTGTTTTTTTTCCCTGGGTGTTTGTGGGTTTTAAACGGGGATTGCTGTACTGGTGACTGAGTCAAGTGGCTGTAACGTCATCCAACAACTTCGGCAACATTGGCAGACCAGGCCTGGCCAGCTTTCCGCTGTGGCTGAAGATTTATTTCCTTGGTGAAGCAGCTTGTGGTGAAAACATGCCCGTTGTGCACCTTCAGAAATAACAGTCAACATAAGAAATAAGAACATAAGAATTAGGAGCAGGAGTAGGCCATTCAGCCCTTCGAGCCTGCTCCGCCATTCAATGAGATCAGGCCCAGGACTGCCCTAAGTGGAGGAGGTGCATCCGAGAGGGCGCTGAGCACCTCGCGTCTCAACGCCGAGAGCATGCAGAAATCAAGCGCAGACAGCGGAAAGAGCGTGCGGCAAACCAGTCCCGCCCACCCCTTCCCTCAACGACTATCTGTCCCACCTGTGACAGAGTCTGTGGCTCTCGTATTGGACTGTTCAGCCACCAAAGAACTCCCTTCAGGACTGGAAGCAAGTCTTCCTCGATTCCGAGGGACTGCCAATGATGATGGCTGATCCTCTACCTCAACTCCACTTTTCTGCACTATCCCCATATCCCTTGTTTCCCTTAATATACAAAAATCTAGCGATCTCCGTCTTGAATATACGCAATGAATGCACCTCCATAGCCCACTGAGGTAGAGAATTCCAAAGGTTCACCAGCCTCTGAGTGAATAGGAGCAGGAGTAGGCCATTCAGTCCCACAAGTCTGCGCCGCCATTCAATAAGATCATGGCTGAACTTCAACATCACGTCGGAAGTACAAGAACGAGAAAAAAGAGGCAAGGTTTGCAGCTCTGAATCGCTAACCTGCCGTTCCAGTATATTCTGTTTTTAATTTGGTTAAACATCATGTATTTCACGCGTATTTCTGTATCGCTAGTAATTACCGTTTGCGACCGTAGCACATGGGTGTTTTAATGAATTTGGATCAGGAGTCTCTGTCTGCTGTTTTAACTGAGGCATTAACCCGTGGTGGGGTGGGTTGTTGATGGCACTGATATTGTCAACTGTTGTGTCTGTAACCACTCTAGTGATGACTCCATGAGGCAAGGTATTGTACTTGAACTGTGGTGACCTTAGTCCATTTATTATATATACATTAACGATTTGGATGAAGGAATTGAGTGTAATGTCTCCAAGTTTGCAGATGACACTAAACTGGGTGGCGGTGTGAGCTGTGAGGGGGATGCTAAGAGGCTGCAGGGTGACTTGGACAGTTTAGGTGAGTGGGCAGATGCAGTATAATGTGGATGAATGTGAGGTTATCCATTTTGGGGGCAAAAACACGAAGGCAGAATATTATCTGAATGGCGGCAGATTAGGAAAAGGGGAGGTGCTACGAGACCTGGGAGTCATGGTACATCAGTCATTGAAAATTGGCATGCAGGTACAGCAGGCGGTGAAGAAGGCAAATGGTATGTTGGCCTTCATAGCAAGAGGATTTGAGTATAGGAGCAGGAGTCTTACTGCAGTTGTACAGGGCCTTAGTGAGGCCTCACCTGGAATATTGTGTTCAGTTTTGATCTCCTAATCTGAGGAAGTACATTCTTGCTATTGAGGGAGTGCAGCAATGGTTCACCAGACTAATTCCAGGGATGGCTGGAGTGTCATATGAGGAGAGACTAGATCAACTGGACCTTTATTCACTGGCGTTTAGAAGGATGAGAGGGGATCTCATAGAAACGTATAAGATTCTGACGGGACTGGACAGGTTAGATGCGGGAAGAATGTTCCCCATGTTGAGGAAGTCCAGAACCAGGGGACATAGTCTTAGGATAAGGGGTAAGCCGTTTAGGACTGAGATGAGGAGAAGCTTCTTCACTCAGAGAGTTGTTAACCTGTGGAATTCCCTGCCACAGAGAGTTGTTGATGCTAATTCATTGGATATATTCAAGAGGGAGTTAGATCTGGCCCTTTATGGCTAAGGGGATCAAGGGGTATGGAGGGAAAGCAGGAAAGGGGGACTGAGGGAATGATCAGCCATGATCTTATTGAATGGCGGTACAGGCTCGACGGGCCGAATGGCTTACTCCTCCACCTATTTTCTATGTTTCTATTGCAGCTGCTGAATGAGGGTACAGCATGGTGAGCTCCCTTTTATATCTGGTTACCTGTCGTGTGCAGGTGACCCCTAGGTCTCCACCAGTTGCCTCCTCTGGTGGTACAAGCATAGTATATACAGTGAAGATACATCTAATAGTATTATGTAACTGTACATTGAGTGTA
Source organism: Pristiophorus japonicus (assembly GCF_044704955.1). Taxonomy (NCBI): domain Eukaryota; kingdom Metazoa; phylum Chordata; class Chondrichthyes; family Pristiophoridae; genus Pristiophorus; species Pristiophorus japonicus. The sequence continues at coordinate 41,069,047 of NC_091977.1, forward strand.
CAGGGTATATACTTATATTATATATACACAACATTACTCTCCCCGAAGTCACTGGCCTTTGTATTGTGTTCTCTGGCCCTCGACTTGAGTGCCCAAAGCCCTTGCACCTTGTCTATGCTTTGGCTTGGCTCTCTCCCTGTTGACCCCCAAGTCCTTATTGCCACAACATTGGGAAATGGTCAGCAGTGGACAGTTTGAGGTTGCAGTGGGGGGTTGAGTGGGTTCTGGGTGTGATCCATGTGTGTCCATGGCTACATAGATCCATTTCCGCCCCCCCCCCTCCATACATAGATCATGTGTGTGGCTCAACACCTGCATATGCATACATGTACAGAAGGAAAGAACAAAAAAGAAACATAGGATTAATTACATCACTGTTTGGGTTCTGCAGTAGTGGAACACGTACATTTTACAGGTAAGGTATATACGTGGTACCACAGTCTTGCCCCTGGATTGTGTAGGTGAGGATGCTAGTTCCAGAGTGACCGGACTGTGTCCAGGTTGTCTGATGGCGGCACTGCGCCCCCTGCCAGCTGGGTGGGCTCGGATTGCTCACCTGGCTGAGTCTCGGCCTTTGCTGTTGCGTAGTGGTGGGCAAAGCTACAGGAGTATGTGGCCTCCCTGTCCTCCTTTCATGGCTGCAGTGTCTCCCTGCTGCCCTTCAGCGGTAGTGGAAGCCTGGTCATCCTAGGTCCCGTTGGGAGGGCTGGAGGGTGCTCGCCTCTTGCTCCCAGTACTGGCATGGTGGCCAGAGAGGTAGAGCCGATCTGGGGCAGGGTACCAGTAGTGGTGCCTTTGCCGTCCGCTGATTACTGGCCCTGCAGCTGGTATGCTCTCTCTGTGTGTGGCCACGCTCCCTGGGGCATCACATTGGTCCCGGAGGCACAGCCTATGTGATCGGGTAGCCCGCTGGACCTGGGTGCTTCCGACGGGAGGTTGCCCTTGGTTTTGTCGGCGTACATGTAGAACCCGGCATCGCACATCATTTCTCATTTACTGTTATAATACATTAGCTCTGACTGCAATTGCCCGACTCAACACGTTTAGTTACATTTACACACTTACATGCATTTGTCAATTACATCTTTTACATGTGTATTACCGGCATCGCAGTACAAAGAGTGGAACTGTCCCTTTAATTATGATGGGTTGCTGGTTTCCTTTAAGAGGGCCTTGCAATCTTTACCCCAATCCGGTTCGCTGCTCGGCATCACGTGTTGCTCCCTCAACACTGCCCCTCATGGTCTGGCCATCGCCATCTTTACTTCAGCGCTTCACCTCGTAGTGCGGGCCCATCTCCTTTCTCTCCATGAGGTAGGCTGCGGTGATCCTTTTCTCTCCAGGTTCTGCCACGGAAGCAGGGAAGTTACCTCTGCACCGATTTTCTTCCTCCGGAGTCCTGCCACTGGCGCCTGGATGGTGAGGTTGGGTCATTTGGGCTGGATCGTCTCGCTGTTGGGTTGAGCGGTCTGGGTCGTCTCCACGCAGTCGAGTTGAGCGGCTGATTTCTCAGGTGTTGTGCTGGATCCAAATTTGGGACCGCATAGGACGTCGATCACCGGAGGCTGGAGGTTTTCCCAGCTCCAACGGATTTGTTTCATCCATCTTCTTCCTAGCAGCGTTGGGCCATCAACTGCAATGATCCACAAAGGTAACTTGTGCATCGCGCCGCCATGGGACACCTGGACATCCACGCTGCCAACGACTGGGATGGTGGTGTTTGTGTAGGTGAGCAGCTTCACTTGAATCGGGATCATTGTAGGTCATTCGATTGGGTTGTCCCAGAGTTTCTCAAAGGCCACTTGATTCATCAGTGACTGGCTCGCCCCTGTGTCCACCTCCATCGTGACTGGGACATCGTTGATTTCGACTTCCATTTTCAACGGAGAACTCTCGGTGGAGCAGGTAAACACACCGTACACCTCAGCGTGGGGCTGAGCTGCCTCATGGACTCTCTCTTCATCGTCACTGGAGTCTGGATGATCGGCCAACTCTTCATCGACTCAGTGAGTAAAATTTCTCTTGCACGTTCGCTGGAGGCGGCCCTTCGTGTTACAGCCTTTGCATGTATAGTCTTTGTAGCGGCACTGGTGGGCTCTGTGATTTCATCCACAGCGCCAGCATGGGGTTGGCCGATTGGCCCCATGTAGAGGACTCAGGGTTGCGGGACTCTGGGTTCTGTTCTCTCTAACCTGAGAGAGACTGCTTGCAGCAGCCTTGCCTCTCAAAGGTGCCAGTCAGTTCACAGTATTTGCCGGCTTAGAGTCCTGGGGGTGAGTCATCCGCTTGGAATCGCAGGCCAAGGCCATGAATTCCTGGCTCACGTGAATTGCCTTTTGCTGGGTGGCCATGGTGTCCGCAGAAAGCAGCCTGTGGAGAAGGCCCTCGTGGCTGATTGCAATAAAGAAGGTGTCCCGCAGTGCTTCGGTGAGGTGGTGCAGCCAATCGTCTGAGGTCTGCAGCATATTTTGCGATTTCTTGGCCTTCGGGCCACCGGTGGGTGTCGAACCAGTGTCTGGCTGTGAGGATGTTAGGTTTGAGCTGTTCCTGTATCATCGTTACGAGCTCCCCACATGTTTGGTGGTTGTTTTCTCTGGGGCTAGCAAATCCCTGATGAGGCCATAGACGGTGGGCCCACAACTTCTGAGCAGGATAGCTCTGCGCTTATCAGCCAGCGAGGTCAGTGTGTCTCCCGCCAAGTCGTTGGCAATGAAACTGTGTTTGAGCCTTTCCACAAAAGCCTCCCAATCTTCCCATCGGTAAATTGTTGAAAGGTGCCAAGGTTAGCCATTTTTCACATGGAAATTTGTAATCTCGTCGCCAGTTGTTGTGTCTGTAAGCACTCTAGTAATGACTCCATGAGGCAAGGTATTGTACTTGAACTGTGGTGACTGTAGTCCATTTAGTACAGCATAGTGAGCTCCCTTTTATACCTGGTTACCTGTCGTGTACAGGTGACCCCTCGGTCTCCAGCAGTTGCACCCTCTGGTGATAGAAGCATAGTGTATACAGTGTGAAGATACATCCAGTAGTCTTATGTAACTGTACATTGAGTGTACAGGGTATATACTTATTATAATGCAAAAGGACTAATTAGCAATCTTGTTGTGCGAGGCCCCTTGGGAAAGAGTGACCATAATATGGTAAAAATTTTTATTAAGATGGAAAGTGACACAGTTAATTCAGAGACTTGGGTCCTGAACTTAGGGAAAGTTAACTTCGATGGTATGAGACGTGAATTGGCTAGAATGGACTGCCGAGTGATACTTGAAAGGGTTGACGGTGGAAAGGCAATGGCAACCATTTAAGGATCACATGGATGAACTTCAACAATTGTACATTCCGGTCTGGAGTAAAAATAAAACTAGGCAGGTGGCTCAACCGTGGCTAACAAGGGAAATTAAGGATCATGTTAAATCCAAGGAAGAGGGATATAAATTGGCCAGAAAAAGCAGCAAACCTGACGACTGGGAGAAATTTAGAATTCAGCAGAGGAGGACAAAGGGTTTAATTAGGAGGGGGAAAATAAAGTATGAGAGGAAGCTTGCTGGGAACATAAAAACTGACTGCAAAAACTTCTATAGATATATGAAGAGAAAAAGATTTGTGAAGACAAACATAGATCCCTTGCAGTCAGAATCAGATGAATTTATAATGGAGAACAAAGAAATGGCAGACCAATTGAACAAATTCCTTCACGAAGGAAGATACAAATAACCTTCCGGAAATATTAGGGGATAGAGGGTCCAGGGAGAAGGAGGAACCGAAGGAAATCCTTATTAGTCAGGAAATTGTGTTAGGGAAATTGATGGGATTGAAGGCCGATAAATCCCCAGGGCCTGATAGTCTGAATCCCTGAGTACTTAAGGAAGTGGCCCTAGAAATGGTGGATGCATTGGTAATCATTTTCCAACAGTCTATCGACTCTGGATCAGTTCCTATGGACTGGAGGGTAGCTAATGTAACACCACTTTTCAAAAAAGGAGAGAGAGGGAAAACATGGCATTATAGACCGGTTAGCCTGACATCAGTGGTGGAGAAAATGTTGGAATCAATTATTAAAGATGAAATAACAGTGCATTTGGAAAGCAGTGACAGGATTGGTCCAAGTCAGCATGGATTTATGAAAGGGAAATCATGCTTGACAAATCTTCGAATTTTTTGAGGATATAACGAATAGAATGGACAGGGGAGAACCAGTAGATGTGTGTATTTGGACTTTCAAAAGGCTTTTGACAAGGTCCCACACAAGAGATTGGTGTGCAAAATTAAAGCACATGGAATTGGGGGTAATGTATTGAAGTGGATAGAGAACTGGTTGGCAGACAGGAAGCAGAGAGTCGGGATAAACGGGTCCTTTTTCAGAATGACAGGCAGTGACTAGTGGGGTGCCGCAGGGCTCAGTGCTGGGAGCCCAGCTCTTTACAATTTACATCAATAATTTAGATGAGGAATTGAATGTAATATTTCCAAGTTTGCAGATGACAATAAGCTGGGTGGTGGTGTGAGCTGCAAGGAGGATGCTAAGAGGCTGCAGGGTGACTTGGACAGGTTAGGTGAGTGGGCAAATGCATGGCAGATGCAGTATAATGTAGATAAATGTGAGGTTATCCATTTTGGTGGCAAAAACAAGGCAGAATATTATCTGAATGGCGGCAGACTAGGAAAAGGGGAGCTGCAATGAGGTGTCATGGTACATCAGTCGTTGAAATTTGGCATGCAGGTACAGCAGGCGGTGAAGAAAACAAATGACATGTTGGCCTTCATAGCTAGGGGATTTGAGTAAAGGAGCAGGGAGGTCTTACTGCAGTTGTACAGGGCCTTGGTGAGGTCTCACCTGGAATATTGTGTTCAGTTTTGGTCTCCTAATCTGAGGAAGGACGTTCTTGCTTCTTGCAGCGAAGGTTCACCAGACTGATTCCCGGGATGGCAGGACTGACATATGAGGAGAGACTGGATCGACTGGGCCTGTATTCACTGGAGTTTAGAAGACATATAAAATACTGACGGGACATAGAAACATATAAAATACTGACGGGACTGGACAGGCTAGATGCAGGAGGAATGTTCCCGATGTTTGGGAAGTCCAGAACCAGGAGAAACAGTCTAAGGATGAGAGGTAAGCCATTTAGGACCGAGTTGAGGAGAAACGTTTTCACCCAGAGAGTTGTGAACCTGTGGAATTCTCTGCCGCAGAGAGCTGTTGATGCCAGTCCGTTGGATATATTCAAGAGCGAGTTAGATATGGCCCTTACGACTAAAGGGATCAAGGAGTATGGAGAGAAAGCAGGAAAGGGGTACTGAGGTGATGATCAGCCATGATCTTATTGAATGGTGGTGCAGGCTCGAAGGGCCGAATGGCCTACTCCTGCACTTATTTTCTATGTTTGTATATTATACATACACAACAGTCAACAATCATTTCTAGGCTGGTATCTTTTCCGAAATTGCAGACACACAATCTTCAGTTGTGTCACTGCTTTTTTCTCAAGGCAGAACATTCTGATGGCGTTGCCCATTTCAAGTCTCTTGAGCCACTTGCAACACGTCGACAGGATCTACTCCCCCACTGCTTCAGTTGGTAAATGCATCTCAGCTGGTAGGAGACGGGGCTGCACAGCTGGATTGTCCTTAGCCCACTGCAAGTTCCAAGATGCTGACGGTCCTTGAGGAGTACCCATCTGCTTCTCTGCACAAGTTTAATTTCTCATGCTCTTCATGACTATGCTCATAGTACCAGTTAGTCTTCCCTTAGCCGGTCCCGTCTCAGATAGCTATTGCTCTTTTTTTGAGGTAATTTTAAAATAATAAACAATTCTTACAAATACATATGTAAACGAATACAGAGAGAATCTGCCTGAATGTAGAGGGCCATGTAACCTGAGGAGTTTCATTAACTTATTATGCAAGTGTTAATGATGGCCTCACCCATCCCTTTCTCTCCTTCAGCCTCTTAACCCATCACCCCTGAGATGACTGCGCTCCTTAAATTCTGCCCTCTTGAGCATCCCTGATTTTAATTGCTCAACCATTGGTGGCCGTGCCTTCTGTTGCCTTGGCCCTAAGCTCTGGAATTTCCTGCCGAAACCTCTCCACCTCTCTTTTCTCCTTTTAAGACGCTCCTTAAAACCTACCTCTCTGTCCAAGCTTTTGTTCACCTGCCGTAATTTTTTCTTGTGTGGCTCGGTATCAATTTTTTTTGTTGTTGTCTTATAACATTGTTGTGAAACGCCTTGGGATGTTTTACTCTGCTGCCACTCTACTCGTAATGATTGCGTCCCTTGCATTCGCGTTGTGATATTAATGTTACTTTAACGTGTGCCTGTAAAAATGTGGCTGAACTAGCTCTTCAATAAGTCGAGTTCTCTTTCTCGTCAGCAGCATTTTAAGCAAGTTCTCTCCTGTGCTGCGGGCTGCCCCTTCGCAATTGCTGATCCACTTTGCACACCTGTCACATTGAGCCTCAAATCTTCTCGGCTCCATGTTGGTAGGAGTGCGCTTCAAGGCAGTGACTCACTGAGCCGTTCAGATACATACTTGTCAACTGACATGATTTAATTTCCCCTGACAGTCTTGATTTTTTTATTCTTGTCATGAGTCCCGATTTCACTCTGACGAGTCCCGATAGGCTGCAACAATTCACTGCTGAGCCAATGGGCCTTGGTCATTCTCCCCCCTCCACCGCACCCGCCCCCCCCCCCCGGAGGAATCTTTCCTTGGCATCATGTCACACCCTCCGTAACCCCCTGACCTTGCCGATCATAATCCTGCTCCATTCCATTCCATTCATTTCTTGCCCAGACTCCCATCATAAATCAACCTGGTCTGATCTCCTGCCCCGCCCCCCCCCAATACCTGCCCGTCCAAATACATTATTGGCAGGTCTGCAGATGGTATCAGAAGCAGCAAGAAGAAAAGAAAGTACTTGCATTTATAAAGGGCCTTTCATGGCCTCAGGTTGTCCAAAAGCGCTTTACAGCCAATAAAGTACTTTTGAAGTGTAGTCACTTGTAATGTAGGAAATGCAGTAGCCAATTTGTGCACAGCAAGATCCCACAAACAGCAATGTAATAATGACTAGATAATCTGTTTTCATGTTGTTGGTTGAGGGATAAATATTGACGAGGACCCCGAGGAGAACTCCCCTGCCCTTCTTCAAAATAGCCGAACTACATGCCATCATCAACACCTTCACCGAGGTGTAGGAGAGCATGGGCCTTGCGCTAAACATCTGTAAAACAAAGATCCTCCACTAACCTGACCCCACCACACAGTACTGCCCCCCGGTTATTAAAATCCATGACGAGGCCTTGGACAACGTGGACCATTTTCCATACCTCGAGAGCCTACAATCAGCAAGGGCAGCCATCAACGATGAGGTCCAACGCCACCTTCAGTGTGCCAGTGCAGCCTTCAGTCACCTGAGGAAGAGGGTGTTTGAAAACCAGGACCTCAAACCGGGCACCAAACTCATGGTCTACAGAGTAGTAGTGATACCCGCCCTCCTATATGGCTCAGAGACTTGGACCATGTACAGCAGGCACTTCAAAACACTGGCAAAGTACCACCAAAGTTGCCTCAAGTTCCTGCAAATCCATTGGCAGGATAGGCGCACCAACATCAGTATTTTCGCTCAGCCCAACATCCCTAGCATCGAAGCACTGACCACGCTCGATCAGCTCTGCTATATTGTCCGCATGCCTGACACGAGACTCCCAAAGCAAGCTCTCTACTCAGAGCTCCAACATGGCAAGCGAGCCCCAGGTGGGCAGAGGAAACGCTTCAAGGACACCCTCAAAGCATCCTTGAAAAATTGCAACATCCCCATCGACACCTGGGAATCCCTGGCCCAAGACCGTCCAAAGTGGAGGACAAGCATCTGGGAAACCTCTCTAGTCTCTTCGCCAAGAGCAAGCTGAAGCCAAGCGTCGACAGTGGAAGGAGCGCACGGCAACCCAGGCACCTCAACCTCCCGTTCCTCCAACCGCCGTCTGCCCACCTGTGACAGAGCCTGTAGGTCCCGCATTGGACTCTTCAGTCACCTGAGGACTTGTCTTTAGTGTCGAAGTACGTCATCCTCGACTTCGAGAGACTGCCGAAGAAGAAGAAGCCATGGAATCTTTTGTATCCACCTGAGAGGGCAGACAAGGTCTCATCCAAAAGATGGCATCTCTGTCAGTACTGCACTAAGGGAAGAGTCAGCCTAAATTTTGTGCTTTGGACTCTGGAGTGGGACTTGAACTCGCAATCTTTTGACTCAGAGACTCTGAGTCACAGCTGACACCAGGTAAAGTCTTTGTCGTCAGAATCACAAAGCCACCTCATAGATCGTTCCTAAATGTCTTGCTCATTATGTTACATTCATAACTATAAGAACTGGCTCTGACTGTGGAGAACCGGCTTGGAGGAGTCAGTGAGTCTGACTAAAAGGGAGCTAGATTAACCTCAATGGCTTCGGCCACTTAAATTCACCTCTGGCACAGTGTTGAGCTCAATAACTTCCAAGAATGTTCTCCGAGTGATACCACCACCAATCACCGTTGGAACAAAAATGATTTTGAACGCAAAAAAAAAAATCAGAAATAAAACCCGAAAAAAAGGCAGGATGCGAAAGCGTTACGTGGGCCTCATAATCGATATGTCTGTCTGTAACGGCGCTGCCAGCCTTTGTTTACTCTGACTTTTATAAATTGACAGAAAAGGCAGCATGAGTTTGTTAAAACAACCCTGTGTGCAAGCTTGAGTGTTGCGGTGTTTGTGACTGGAATTGCTGTTGTTAAGTGTTAGCCGGTGCGGTCTGTGCTCTTGTCGGTGCTGCCGAAAGGGATCCTGTTTCTCTAAGTGCTGTGTGTGTAAGACTTTGGGCACTGCTCCAAAACATTCTCTTGGGGGACAAGATCTGCCCAGCCTGAGAATCACTCTTGCTTGGCGTCAGTCAGTGCCCTTTTTATTGTATCCATCTTCAGTTAATGATCTGCAGAGTTAGAGTACAAGATTTTTAAAATAAACATTTCATTATAAATGAAATGGAATTGTTGTAGCTGCTTATTAAGAGCTGGGTTTTATATTAGTGCACATGACATCCAGAAGATCTTTTTCTTATTTGCTCTCTTTCTCTCCCCCTCCCCCCCCCCCCCCCCCCCCCAGCACCAGCACCCAAAATGTTCTCCCCTTGTTCTCAAAGACGATAGCCCAGGATTTCTGATCATCATTCCAATGGTAACTCATTCACTTTAATGGCTTACTGTCAGGGTTACATCTGGAAAACCTAGGCCACTGACTCTCGCTGGGCTTACAATTCCACAGATGCTTGCGGCCTTCCCATTCCTTGCTCAAGTAGTCATTCGTCATGTGTGATCTTTTGACAAGAAGGTTAGCCAACTTGGGAGAACTGTGGCTCAGGCATATCCTGTCTTCACATATGCGCACATATACACACACATCCTTCCCGACAAGTTATTGATAACCCATTAGAAGGGGCGGGGGGAGGGGGGATGTAAATCATTACTTATTTTTCACATCCTGAGCCCAGGGTTGTCGAAGCAAGTTGTCGACCGCTTCTGCCGCCTGGGTCAGATCAGCTAACTCAAGGCAGCCAGTGGATCAAATGTCGGGCCTTCCTGGTATCACTCAGATTTAATAGAGGTTTTTAAAATGATGAATGGTTTTGATAGAGTGAGTGGGGGAACTATTTCCTCTGGTTGTCATCAATTTAAAAATACCACTATGAGAGTGAGGAAAGAAGTTGGGAGAAATGTCTGTTGGGTGCGTGAAATGCTTTTCTTGCAAGGAGTGATGGAGGCAGAGACCATTGCCTCTTTTAAAGGGACAATTGGTTACCCTTTTGAAGCAGAGGATGACTCAAGCCTATGGGGAGAAAGCAAAGCCGTGGGATGAGTTTTTGAATGCTCTAGCAAAGAGCTGGCACAGGAAAATGATCTCCTTTGCGATAAACCTCTGGTTCTCTCCCACATCATTTTGCCAAGCCTCTGTGAGAAGGAGACTTTAGCATTGCTCAATAAAGGGATTGAATGAGGTTTAAATAAATATTAAAACAAATGGTCTAATTCGTGAATAATCTAAAAATCCATTGATGTGAAATATGAATGTCCTTGATATTTTAAAATCTCAGCCTTTAACTGCTACAGAAACTAGCTTCAATTTGAACGGTTAATTTGGAAGAACAGTTGGAGGAATCACATTTGAGTATTTCTGAATTCATCTAATTTTGGAAAAAAAAAGGTTTGAGGCACTGTATGGCATTGATTTTTTTTTTGCAATTAAAGAATGGTATAAAATTAGTGTGTGACATTATAGCTCTGCAGGATATTTTACTCGATTGAAGGATCACACTCGACCCATTTGTTCACCAGCTTCATATCCCCTGGCGTGTAAAGTACAGTACAGAATGGCCCCATTGGCACTGTCCTGGCCAGTATACTGCCATAACTTCGGGCTAGCCTGATGTGTTCTGTTGTTTGTGTGCTTCTATTGATGTAGTGCGTTGTTGCCCATGTGGAGCAGTAGCACACGTTTGATTACAGATAAAGTGTCTGCCAAAATATCTCTCTTACAGCCCTCTTTCGACTGGATACAGTCCCCACCAGCACCTCAGCACCAGAGACATAATCAGCGGTGTAAAATTATCCGAGTCAGGTCAATGTTTGTCTTGTTTGTGTTATGACTGAGTTGCTACATTGATGCTTCAGTGCCCTGTGGTAGGAACAGTTGCCAAGTGGCTGTTGTTAGCTGGAGTTTATAGAAATTCTGACCCACAATGAATAGTTCTTGGCAAACAAACTTCTTGTCCCTTTGACTGAAAATTTACTGCAGTTCTCAAATGGTCAATCATCGAACTTTCAGCAGAGAAGGAGGTCATTCAGGCCATCTTGCTTGTTCTGGTGCTTGCTCCATAGCAGAGCAATCTATTCTAATCCCATTTCCCTGATCATTCCTCAAACCCTTTTAAGATTTTTCTTCTTTAAATGCTCTAATTCTCTCTCGGGCATCCTGAAGGACTCCGTTTCAACAGCCACTCATGCAAACACTCCATATTCTAATAGCTCTCTGCACAACGGTATTTCTTCTAGCCTGCCCCTTGATTTGATGCCCTCAAAACCCATCGAAGCACATTGCACTCTTTTCACTTCTGCGATATTTTTTCACTTCCTCGCCTCAAGTTCTAACTTCACGTTTACCAGCAGGATATGACGACCACTTTCGACATCTGCCACAGGGAGACAAATGCCAAAAATGCTGCTCTTTAGTGCCTCCCAGAGATGTCAACCAGAGTACGTCCCAAAGTTTGTGCTCTCTGTCCTCGACTTACATCCTCAGTCCCGCAGTCCCCCAAAAGCAATGCACTGAAACAGCCCAGCTCATCCCAGTGGGAAAACTGAGTGAAAATAATAATAGCTAAAAAAACTAATAGGAACACAAAAAGAGCATTCGGACTAATGAGCCCAATTCGTTTTGACAATTTAGCAACCTTTTCACCAAATCTCTCTCTCTCTCCAGAAACATCTAATTACTTCATGCACCCATTTATGCTGCCCATTTCAATGGGCTTCCTTGGTAACTTATTCCTGGAGAATGAGGGGCCTCATTGAGAGTTCAGAACTCTCAACATGCTATCCCACTTCCCTGTATCTCTAAGTCTTTCTCAGCAGAAACCTTTATACTTTTAAAACGTAACAAAGTGCCTCCTGGATTGCATTTATCTGTTGAGTAAGATTATCGTCCTACCCCATTCCAAAATCAACAGCTGCTAAAATATAAAATGAAAACAGAAAACGGCAGGCAATCTCTGGGTCAGGCAGCAGCTGTGAAGAGAGAAACTGTTAACGTATCAGGTCGATGACCCTTCGTCAGAACTGGGTCATCTGACAAAGGGTCATCGATCTGTTTCTCTCTCCACAGAAGCTGTCTGACCCGCTGAGATTTCCAGCATTTCCTTTTTTCATTTCAGATTCCAGCATCTGCAGTATTTTGCTTTTGTATTAGCTCCTAAAATATGTCAGGAAGAAAGCACCTTTCATAACATCAGGACCTCTCAAAGCACTTCACAGCCAATAAAGTACGTTTGAAGCGTTGTAACATGGGTAGCTGTAGCGACCAATTTGTGCACAGCCAGCACCCACAAATAGCAATGAGATAAATGACCAGACAATCTGTTTTACTGTGATTGGTTGAGAGATAACTGTTGGCTTCATCGCTGGGGGAACAGCCCTGCTCTTCTTCAAATAATGCCATGGGCTCGTTTACATCCCCGTGAGAGGGCAGAAAGGCCTCAGTTCTACATCCCATCCAAAAGACGGGACCTGCAACCCACAGCCTTGTGACTCAGCGGCGAGAGTGCCACCTACCACTGAGCCATGGCGGACATTGTATCCTCAACCTGTTACTAATAGGAATTTTAAAAATTCTCAAGTATTAATGCCTTATTAAAATTAGAAATGTTATAGATTTAACATCTTGAACTGGTGGAATCAAACTGATAGACCACGTAAACAATCAAGAGTTTCCTGATGTAAATGCGTTTTTGATGGTACGATGTTTGAACTTGTTATGGAACACTGGAATGTAAAAACACAGATTGGACAAAAGCCCCCGGTTAATCTGCCAAGGCTGTACAAGCAGGTCAGCAGTCGAGAGATGTCAGAAGCTTGGACATATGGCAGATGAAATTCAACACAGAATAGTGTGAGGTGATATGTTTTGGTAGGAAGAATGAGGCGAGACAATACATGCTAAATGGCCTGACTTTAAAGGGGATGTAAGAAGAGAGAGACCTGAGGGTTTTTGTACAAATCTTTCAAGGTGGTCGGATAGGTTAACAAAGCAATTAATAAAGCAGATGGGATCCTGGACTTTATAAATAGAGGCATAGAGTACAAAAGCCAGGAAGTTATACTAAAGCTATAAGAAAGAAAGACTTGGATTTATATAGCGCCTTTCACGACCACCAGACATCTCAAAGCGCTTTCCAGCCAATGAAGTACGAGTTAAAATACTAGTTCAGCCCCAAACTGAAGTATTATGCACCACATTTTAGGAAGGATAGGAAGGATGTGAAGGCTTTGGAGCGGGTACACAAGAGATTTACTAGAATGGTTCCAGGGATGACGGATTATAGTTGCATGGATAGACTGGAGAAGCTTAAAGTGCCGTAACCTACAGGGCTACGGACCAAGAGCTGGAAAGTGGGATTAGGCTGGATAGCTCTTGGTCGGCCGGCGCAGACACAATGGGCTGCAATGGCCTCCTTCCGTGCCGGAAGTTTCCATGGTTCTATGATTCTAAGCTGGGGTTATTCTCCTTCGAGGGGGGTTTGATCGAGGTGTTTAAAATCATGAAGGGTTTAGATAGAGTAAATAAAGAGGAACTGTCTCCAATTACTGAAAGGTCGATAACCAGAGGGCACAGATTTAAGGTGATAGGCAAAAGAACCAGAGGTGATATGAGGGAAAACCTTTTTACACAGCGAGTGGTTAGGATTTGGAATGTTGATGGTCGGTTGATGGTTACAGATTCGACAGTGGCTTTCAAAAGAGAGTTGGATACATACTCGAAGGAGAAAAAATTGCAGGGATTTGGTGCAAGAGCGGAGGAGTGGGACTAACTGGATTGCTCTTCGCAAGAGCTGACGCAGACTTGGTGGGTTAAATGGTCTCGTTCTGTGCTATTCTATGACCACCAAAATCCATATTGATCTGAAGTGGATTTCTTATGATAAATTCACTCTTTATTTTGTCTTTTCACCTCAGCCCCTGCATGAACCCCTGCTCTTTCCTTTGCCGATTTTCCCAAGTCAAATTGCCAGTTCACTGCAGGGCTAATAGGATAACATGGAAATTCAATTCAAAAAACAGACATGTCCATGAGGCGATGACATGGAAATTCTGCTCCAAATAATCCCTGGTGGTATCTTTACAAGTGCTTGGCTTCCGAATGATTCCTTACAGTATTCACGATTTATCGAGCATGATTTGTGTAAAAACTAGAGGGGGTCATTTTGACTTTGTGCAATAGTGCCAAACTGGCGACAGTGAATTGGCAGTCTGTCTAACGTATCTCCCCATTTTCACTTTCGTAAACTTATAGAAACGTTTAAAATTCTGACGGGGTTAGACAGGTTAGATGCAGGAAGAATGTTCCCAATGTTGGGGAAGTCCAGAACCAGGGGACACAGTCTAAGGATAAGGGGGAAGCCATTTAGGACCGAGATGAGGAGGAATTTCTTCACCCAGAGAGTGGTGAACCTGTGGAATTCTCTACTACAGAAAGTTGTTGAGGCCAATTCACTAAATATATTCAAAAAGGAGTTAGATGAAGTCCTTACTACTCGGGGAATCAAGGGGTATGGTGAGAAAGCAGGAATGGGGTACTGAAGTTGCATGTTCAGCCATGAACTCATTGAATGGCGGTGCAGGCTAGAAGGGCCGAATGGCCTACTCCTGCACCTATTTTCTATGTTTCTATGTCTAAATGAAAATGGGAGAAAAAGTATAATACGGTCATTTTACACTACAGTACAAAGTTAAAATGACAGCCACCACTACCCACGCAAAGCGTGTTTTGAAAATTTGGCAGGAATTTTGGCACTCAGAGGGTTAAATACCGCAATTTAAAACTAGTGTGATATTCTCCATGCTGGGCTTTTTGAAAAAAAATGAGATTATATAAACTTGAGTAGAATTGTACAATTACTGGAATTTTAAAAACGGCTGGAAGCATTTGAAATTTTATATTGAAAGAAGCACCACTACTCCGCTCGAGAAATTAGACCGAAGTTAATATTTCTCAGAAGATAGATGTCAACGCTTTGAGTCTTCCTTTCACATTCTTTCTTTAAATGCCTCCAATCATAAAATGAAGGGAGGTTAAATTGTCTGTGCAGATTTAAATGAAGGAGTGCTGGTGTGCCATTGTGGCTCGGTCTGAGCAGGCAGAAGGTAGTGTTAATTATTTGTGAGGTCTCCTGATAGCACAGCAGGGGTTGTATCTTTGAATGAAGCAGCTGAATTGACAGTTTTTCCGCTGCTCCGGTCAGTGTGAGAGAAGTGTCGGAACAAGTAGTAACCCCCGAGTCAGAAACATCTGGAAACTGTGCCGGCACGATCAATAAGGATATCTGCAGTTCGTTTCTGTCAGGCTTTTTTAAAAAAACAATCTTACTGAAACAAAAACTTGAAAGTTAATAGCTTCACATCCAGTAGCTGTGATCACGTGCTTCAGCCCTTATAATACTGCAGTGGAAAATCTCTTGGTAGCAGAGTATTTCTGCTTGCCAGTCGATTGGCCATTCCTCAGCTTTTCTGTGGTTCTCTTCATTTTACTTTTAAGTGGAAGAAGCAAATTATGGGAATATTCTCGCAAGGACCTCCGCCAGCTCGGTTTTGAACAGGAGACAGTGCAGGAGTCTTTTCGCAGCACAATGAATTTTTGCTCCCCTGCTTCTCGGCAACAAAAGCATGATTTCAGGAGCTAAAGCCCCAGCCAGTAAATTCTCAGGTAATTATAGAAAAGAATCATATCAGAGCAGGAGCAGATTGTGTCTGGTCGCGAGTTATGATTTCCGGAATCAAAAGGAGCTTTAGGTTGTGTGTTGTAGCTTGCACAAAGAGTTTGCTGGATGTTTGATGCGATGTCAGGTTACCAGATGCCCAACCTTTAAACGTTATCTCTTTTTATCCATTCTTTAGGTGATGAAGAGGCCGTGCTTTTAACTTGTCATGTAAAAGAATTGTGTATTCATGGCCCCGGACTCCTCACATTCATACATTGTCATCTTATTACAGACTATAATTAGAGCTGAAACCATACCTGTACCAATAGTGTCTTCTCATTCTGTATGTCACATTATTCATACTCACGGTAAACCACACCCAGAACTCTTTTTTTTAATTTGGTGAAAATAATGAAAGGTATAAATGTAAATATTGCACCTTATTGAGCGTAGAGATTTCACACTGCTGTATGTATTCACTCGCAGTCACTGCATTTTCATTCTGTCATTATTCTATTAGTGCTGAACGAGCAGTGAGCACATTATTTTTGAATAATAATGGGAAGGGCTATCTCGGAGGTTGCCCACCACTGGGCTTTGGGAAGGGGCAAGGCTTCCTTTCACTTGTTAACCCTCCGTGGCCGGCCACAGATGTGTGGATAGTGTAGCTGGAAATGAGCATTTGGGAAATGGTGCAGTTTGTTGCACTGCTCCGTCTTCAACGGAAGCTCTGCTCCATCCCGAGAGCTCTCTGCAAAGTAATAAGAATTGGTGTCCTGATAGTGTTGGCAGTCATGATTCAGAGCTCTGGTTGGTGACACGTGGGTCAGGGCAGTCATTTGATACTGTCCAGCTGAGCGACAGAGGCTGCAAGGTTACATTTAGATCCCACCGGCCTGATCCAAGCTGGAGCCAATTAGCTCGTGTGAAGGGACCTGCACTCTACTTTTGAGAAGTGCTTAAAAGTTTGCGTGCATTACATATACGTATATATAAAATGTGCGCGCGTAGCTGTGTTTATACATATGCATCAAAAATGCACAGACATATTATGTTGTTGCAGTAAATGTAATGCAATTATATTTTGGAGAAGGAAAGTAATCCTGTTATTTTTGATAGATTGATACCACATGCAAGTGATGTGGTGCTGCATCAATGCGGTTTACCTTATGTTTTTTAAACCAGATTTGCCAAATCCTATTTTTTTCCATTTGAACAGCATACATGAATAGATCAGCTGGAGTTTGCCTGACGCCAGATAATCACTGAGGTTTGCACATTGCACTCAGTGGTATTGCAGAGGTGGTGTTGAGAGAAGGCTGCTGATTTTAGTGACCCAAGATTTTGTGATCTGTCAGAGCTGGCACTGACTGGGTGGGGGAGGGGCAGGAGGGGGGGGGGCGGCGGAAGCTGGTACTTCGGGTTTGGGACTGGACAAAAGGTAGTTTTATATTTAACGGAGGGTTGAAAGAATGTTGCCCAGTCAGAGGCCCGTGACCTTTGTGTGCCACTCTCCGTTGTTTAGCTCAGGTTAATGCTGTCCCGCCACTCCTAATTAAGGCCGGTTGGAGGCTGTTTATTTTTCCACTGAGCCCCGCATTTTGTGCCGGCCCATGCTTTTCGCAGCTGCTCGCGTGCAATCGAGGATCATGACACATTTGAGAGACGTTTAAAAATATGTCACATTTCACAGCACAGCAGAAACATAGAAAATAGGTGCAGGAGTAGGCTATTCGCCCCTTCGAGCCTGCACCACCATTCAATAAGATCATGGCTGATCATTCACCTCAGTACCCCTTTCCTGCTTTCTCTCCATACCCCTTGATCCGTAAGGGTCATATCTAACTCCCTTTTGAATATATCCAATGAACTGGCATCAACAACTCTCTGCGGCAGGGAATTCCACAGGTTAACAACTCTGAGAGAAGAAACTTCCCCTCATCTCAGTCCTAAATGGCCTACCCCTTATCCTAAGACTGTGTCCCCTGGTTCTGGATTTCCCTAACATGGGGAACATTCTTCCTGCATCTAACCTGTCCAGTTCCATCAGAATTTTATGTTTCTATGAGATCCCCTTTCATTCTTCTAAACTCCAGTGAATACAGTCCCAGTCGATCCAGTCTCTCCTCATATGTCAGTCCTGCCATCCCGGGAATCAGTCTGGCGAACCTTCGCTGCACTCCCTCAATACCAAGAATGTCCTTCCTCAGATTAGGAGACCAAAACTGTACACAATATTCCAGGTGAGGCCTTACTAAGGCCCTGTACAACTGCAGTAAGACCTCCCTGCTCCTATACTCAAATCCCCTAGCTATGAAGGCCAACATACCATTTGCCGCCTTCACCACCTGCTGTACCTGCATGCCAACTTTCAATGACTGATGAACTATGACACCCAGGTCTCGTTGCACCTCCCCTTTTCCAAATTCAGATAATATTCTGCCATCGTGTTTTTGCTCCCAAAGTGGATAACCTCACATTTATCCACATTATACTGCATCTGCCATGCATTTGCCCACCCACCTAACCTCTCCAAGTCACCCTGCAGCCTCTTAGCATCCTCCTCACAGCTCACTCTGCCACCCAGCTTAGTGTCGTCTGCAAACTTGGAGATATTGCACTCAATTCCTTCATCTAAACCACTTCGTCGTGAAGCACGGAGAATGCTCATGTTAAGATGTAATGAGGAAGATTCAATTGCAGAATTGTGTCAATCGCTGTGCATTTTTTTTGCATCGTGGCATGAATGCCCTTGCGCACCAAGCAGCACCCAGCTCCGCACATTTAGAATTAACTTGACTCTATGGCAGCTCATCGGACAGCTTCCAATGCGAGCGGGTCTCTGGAGATTCCCATTGTTGAAAGCAGTTGATGGCGGGAGAACTGTATCTGCCTTCAGTGGAACTCCTTAAATATAAATGTTCCCAAAGTGCAGCAAAGACCCTGCAAGAATTGACTCCTTAGTTCACTGGGATTTCGCCTGGTATGAGGAAATACAAAGTCAAATTGGAGCAGGGATTGTTAGACCAGAGGAAAAAACAAAGACTTGCATTTATATAGCACCTTTCACAACCACTGGACATCTCAAAGCGCTTTACAGCAAATGAAGTACTTTTTGAAGTGTAGGTACTGTTGTAATGTAGGAAACGTGGCAGCCAATTTGCACACAGCAAGCTCCCACAAACAGCACTGTGATGATGACCAGATAAACAATTTTAGTGATGTTGATTGAGAGATAAATATTGGCCAGGATACCGGGGATAACTCCCCTGCTCTTCAAAATAGTGCCACGGGATATTTTACATCCACCTGAGAGAGCAGTCGGGGCCTCGGTTTAACAACTCATCCAAAAGACAGCACCTCCGACAGTGCAGCGCTCCCTCAGCACTGCACTGGAGTGTCAGCCTAGATTTTTGTGCTCAAATCTCTGGAGTGGGACTTAAACCCACAACCTGCTGATTCAGAGGCGAGATTTCTACCCACTGAGCTACAGCTGACACAATTAAGCAGTGATCTGTTGAGGTATTTTTTAATTATGAAAGGATGGGACAGAGCAGATAGAAACAGCCTGTGTGCCGTGATTAAGCGGTCTAGAATGAGGGGGCATAGATATACAATTAAATGTAAGGAGAAACTTTTTTACACAGGGTTGTGAGGCTGTGGATTGCACTACTGGAGTTAATGATTGAAGCAGAGACCTCTAAGAATAGGTGAGATAGGTTGCAGGAAAGGAGGATAAAGGGATATGGGAACCGGGGTGGTGAAATGGATTTGGGACTGCTGCTCATGTGGAGGATAAGCACCAAGATGGACTGGTTGGGCTGACCAGCCTGTTTCCGTCTTGCAATTTCTATGTATTACTTTGAAGTTGACCTGTGTACATGTAATGGTAGGGCCGCAACAACCTCTGGCTTAGGGAACAAAATGAGATAAGCGCTCCCATTCCCGATCCCTATCCAGCGCCCCTTACAGGAAAGGTGTGTGGACACCAGGTGAGCATAGTATTTTCTCACGGCATGTGGTGCTCTCTGCAGTCACATAGCCTGCCGACACTCGCTGTTGAGACTCGCACAAGAAAAATGTCAAAGTAGCGAATGGTGACTGCAGCCTGTGGAGCTGTACACAGTGGAGGGAATCAACACCTTTAGGAGAGGTGTGAAAGTTGAGGGCGGGGAAATGAATTCAAGAATGCAGTCTAGTTTTACATGGGCTAACTAATTACTGCATCAATTCACTGATTTATTGTTCAGAATCTGCGCACAATGTAATAGAATTAAATGTAGCTGTTATAGAATAATAACGCACCGATACCGCCTTGGAGCTTTGAGCTGCAGCCACTGCCGTGGAGAACATGTCTATTCGTGTCTCTAGTCACAAGTAGATATTGCAGTGCAATGTGATCTGTTTTATGTCGGTACTCCTCTGGGTACTGCAAGTGTTTTACAGCATACTCTCCAGCCTTTAACATTTCCCCTGAATCCTTTATTCAGAAGGTGTGTACTGTATTGGGACTGTTGAGGCAGGGGAGCTTTCTCAATCAGCATTGACTCTTTCACATCTGGACCGGGTGGTACAGAACATGCAGAAAGTGCAGAATAAAGGTGTCTTTGAGTTTGTTGCTGATAATGGCTCGCACATGCTCCTGATTTGACGAAACAAGAGGATCCAATGATGGGGGCTGAGCACTGTACCTTGAGGTACCGATTCAAACTTAGACCCAAAGTTGCGATAGCTCGGATTCATTTTGATTCAGATGGACTTGGAATGGCCAGCCTGTCCACAAATAAAATGATGGCCTTCATGAAACAACGGATGAAATGTCTGTTCAACAGCAAGCAGTGCCATTATTTCTGCCACCAGTGGGCTTCACCTTTCAAAGGTGGGTCACTGTCCTGTGGCCCTTTGTAACATTTTAAAAGAAAAACATTTTTGTGCATCAATTGGCAGTTCGCCAATGTGTCCTTTGATGATTTAGCAGCCTGCCAGTATTCTTTGCATGGTTTAATTGTTTTTGTGGCTGCTCCTTCAGTCATTTGAAGGGCGTTTTATTTGGGGTTGGGTTCGTCACAATATTTTTTTATGCATTTCTTGGTGCGTATGCGTTTTTTTTTTCTTGCTGTCGGTGATTAAGTTGTCTGTAGGTTATTTATGTAGATTGTGCCTTGTGTAGAATGAAAGGTGTGCTCTCCTAACCTGAATCATCTCGCTGAAGGAGAGAATAACATCGAGCAGTAACGGTGGTCATGGGAATAGGATCTAATACTTGGCAGTTTCCGCGAATGAGGCAGTCAGGGGAATAGCAGCCAAATTCTGACAGTATATTATTTCGGATGGGGATGATAACCTTCAGGAGGGAATACTGTGGCCTCTTTCGGGAGTGAGGCAATCGGTTTTGAGAGCCTCTTGCGAAGCACCTTGTGCTGTTTTTCGATGTTAAAGCTGCTGCACTAATGCAAGTTGTTGTTGTTGTTGTTCCTAATGGGAAGACATGGCTGGCCCTTTCTCTGGTCGTCCAGTTTGTGCCAATCTGATCTCGGGCTGGTCCAGTTTGATGCTGAAGCTCAGGTTCCATCACCAGTGGTCCAGCCCAGTCTCTGGAGGGGATGAGATGAATGAGGCCCAATATCTACGGCTGACATGTGTGGGCTGGTGGAGGATAACTCAATGGATCATTTGAAATTCAGTCCTTAAATCTGAAAGAATTCCGATTTGGACTCAAAAACACAACTCGTCTTACGTACCTACCCAAAGTGTCATCACTACCACTTTTAAAGCCAGCTTGCACTTGCCAAATTGAGGAATTCCCCAAGCATTGATGAATCTCGATAATTTCAAGGATCAATACAGAAAACTATTGAGCAAAGTTGCATTTGCTGGGCCGGCCCCTTGCCAGAATTCCTATAGGGTTTCAAAGCTGTGGTAGGGGATTACATTGGAACCTATGAAACAACACGTCTTACTTGATTTTGTGGGATTTGTTCAACAATCAAATCCCCAAGCAAAAATTGAGCCAAGCAAAGCTGTCCCGTGGAATGAATGCGGCTGAGTAAAGGCAGGAAGAATAGCTCGGTAAAACTAGCCAATGTCTGCCTGTGGTTAATGGGAGAGCAGAGAAGGGGGTATGTGGTAACACCGTGTGTTTGTTGCATTACCTACGATGTTTAACTGGAACACCGAGGAAGATCATTTTGTGCAACATTTACACAATGCACATAATTGTTGTCATTTGGTAAAATGTTGTCACTTAATTCTTGAATGTGGCATTTTCTGTCTTGTAAATCATATTGGAAAAAACAAACTTGCAATTAAATATCCTCTAAGTTCTCAGGATGTCTTGAAGCATTTCACTGCCAATTGACTACTTTTGAAGTGCAGTCACTGTTGTTATTTCGGCTCACACAGCAAGGTCCCAGAAGCAGCAGACGAGGTAGTTCACCACTTAAACCTGTTTGTAATTATGATATTTTGAGTCAGAAATGATGGCCAGGAAACACCAGAAGAAAAACCCTGATTGTTGAGAGTGCCATGGGATCTTTTATGTTCCAGATAAACAAGCAGCCAGAGTCTTGGTTTAACATGTTATCTGAAAGACTGCACCTCCAGCGAAGGAGCACTCTTTCAGTACTGCACTGAAGAGTCGAGCCTAGTTTATATGCTTAAGTCCTGAAGGAGGATTTGAATCCACAATCTTATGACTCGTTGGTGAGAGTGCTGCCAACTAAGCCAGCCTGGCACTAAATCAGGTGAACCAATGCACAACAATATTAGTAATGGAATAATGCCAGCGTACTGTCGATTATGTCTGCTGTTAAATTTGTTTATTTACACGTGCATTTATTTATTTTTTTATTTTTTTATTTTATGTTTTCGCCGCCATCTATAGGTGTCAACACCTGTTGGGAATATTGAGACATCCTTTAACTTGCCCATGGTGGCTATTCTTCAAGTATGAACCTATACAGTCAGTTTGGGCAGGCTGTTGAACTGCAGCAGGTGTCGCAGCCCAGCCCTGTCCTGGGACAGTCCAGGAACACACATGAAGAATGGCCTCTTGGATGAGTCACTGGAGTTCTGCCTGTGGAATCCAAGGTCAGCACAGGTCAGTGCCTTCAAGAGAGGAGGGTGAAGAAGCAATATATTGGATTTAAATGCTTTCCCTGACCGTTGGCACAGAAGTGATTGAGGGCACCTACCTTAGATGCCAAAAGAAAATGAAATATTCCAGTCGCCTTATTTTTGGCCGGTGGCCGGGGTGGGGGTAGCTCACGCTTGCGGCCTTCAAAGAGCTTAAAAGGTCAGGCCATCCATCAATAGTGCTTAATGGATCAAAAAGATGAAAATAAGGTTGCAAAAGAATGCTCGTCTGTTGCAGTGGGAAAAAAAGCTCTGATGTCTCAATCATTCTATCTATCAACGTTTGCAACAGGCTGGCTGAAAATACCTAGCCCCTGTGAGTGAATTATTAGAAAACATTTCCAATGGCTTCAGGTGAGATGTGTTCCATTGGCTTTGTATATCTTAAGCGTACGTGTAATGCTAAATTCTATACCCGCGATAAGGCTGGGTCACACACACAAGTACATAACTGTCCAGGGTTGAACATAACAGCCGATAGGAGCATTTGTTTCAAGGGGGCTAGATTTACTGAAGAATCGATCTATCTCACTAAATTGTCGAGTGAAACTAAAGAGGATACCATGGGGCAGGGCCCATGAAGAGACTTCAAATGTATTTAGTGTAGCAATCAGAGTGCGGGCGGGGCAGTGGTGCAATCTCTCTCTGCTCAGTGATCCCATTAGTGTTGCATCTTCTGATTGACATTTTGTTTGTCACTGCACCCCGCCTTGTGAAAATAAAATGTTGCAGTTTAAATCGCCTCTGGAACATTTTTCTGTTTGGTGCAGAACTTGTTTGCCGACCTTAATCCCCCCGTCGGCTCTTGTCTTTCTGACTGCTACGCTCCGTTTCTGGAATTATGGCAAAAGATTTGTGGTGGCGCGCGACAGTAATTCTTAAACGTCTTCTAATATCGACAAAGGTTCCCTGAAGGATACTGGCAGGAAGTTTGAGGTCCAGTAATTGAAGGGATCCGTGGTTATTGGGTCACATCTATCTGCGGAAAATGTGACCCGTCGGTCAAGCGAGGCACGAAGAACAATTGGAGTCAGCGAGGAGAGGAAGTGTTAGTCTTAATGTTTGAATTATTTGTTCTTCAGTTTCATTAATGATCAGGCTGGGTCGTTTACTTTGATGATACATCTGCTGCAAGTTTTTTTTCCAATTTGAAAGTGCAGTGTTAGCCATTTATAATGGACTGATGTGTACACCAGGGTTTTGTCTGTCAGAGACTGTCTGATGTAGCCATCGGTGACTTTTGACCAGCTTTTACTGTCTATGGGGAATCGGCTGCAATTGCAGCATGCAGATATACTTGGTAGAGACGTTTTATCTTTGCGTTCCAGAACACACTCAGTTATTACAAGAAATAAACAGCAGTGAAATGAATGACGAGCTAATCTTCTTCTAATAATCTTCTTCGGTGGTGTTGGTTGAGGGCTAAATGGCGACCAGGACAATTCTTTGCGCTTTTTCCGAATAACACAACGCGATCTTTCACATTCATCTGAACCGACAGATGAGGCACTTTGGCTCAATGTGCTGTCAGAAAGGTGGCACCTCTGACAATGCAGCAACTCCCTCAGTACTGCAATAAAGTGTCAGTCTCAATTATGTGATCATGTCCTGCAGGAGGACTTGAACCCACGACCTTCTGTGGGCTGAGCAGAGGTGAGAATGCATTCACTGAGCCAAGCTGACAGTTCAAGCACAAGGGTTATGTGGCACTGTAGTGCTGAAGCCGATCCTGAAGTCATCCCACGACACTGGCAGCCTTTAATGAAATGATGAATACCAGTCTGAAGTTACTGTATCCCCGCTAGATCCAGATCACAGCGATGCTGTACCCCACCCAAATCCCCTTCCATCCACTGAGGCACTTTCTTCCCTAACCCTCCCAGTCCATCCTGTCACTCTTCTCTCCCTCGTCAATTCAGCCTGACACGCATCTCCCGCTCCAACCCAGTTAAGCTGGAACTCTTTTCCCACTCATCCCAGCTCAAGATGGTACTTTCCCCCAACCCCCTGAGTTCATGCTGGCTCTTTTTGCTCCCTCCCAGTTCATGCTCGCACTTTCCATGAGAACTTTCCCCTCTTCTTCCTTAAAGCTCTGCTAACAGCTTATGGCTCTTGACCTTGCCACCATATTGCCTTCCATTTCCCTTTGTCGCCATTCATTTACTGTCTCCTTCCTTGACATTGATTCCCCTTTCTCCCCTTCATTTTCCCCCTCTCTCTCACCGCCATGCATGTCTCCTCTCCCCTCGCTCTTTCCAATTAAGTTTCCCCTGTCCCCTCGCTCCTCCTCATCCATTTCCCCCCCACCCCCCATCATGCATTCCACCACCCCCCCCCCCCCCCCCCCCCCCCCCCTCCATGTGCTCGTACCTGAGTCCAGTAGCTACTGCATCAGGCAGGTTCTGCCTCTCTGTCGGTGCATCAAGCGCTAATAAAAGTTTGCTGCCTCTGGTTATCGGTATGTGGAAACAGTCAGAGGAGAAGCCAGTCCCATCCAGTAAATTAGACACCGGACTTGTGCAAAGTGTCACTGTTGATGGAGGGGGCCTGGTTGCAAGGCTTTTGACAGTAAATGCTGACACGCTGTTGAGGCTCCCATAGAACATCCGACTGCTCGCATTGAATGTTGACAATCGGCTTGTATACAACACCACAGGAACCATGATGTCTAATGGAGGATTTTAACCATCTCAGTCCATATCTGTCACTGTAACCACTCTTGAGCTGATTACCAAAGTTTTCCCTCCATCTTAAATTTAGAGCTAGTCCATTCAGGGGTAATTGCAGGAAACACTTTTTAAAAATTCATTCACGGGTTGTGGACGTTGCTGGCAAGGCCAGCATTTATTGCCCATCTCTAATTGCCCTTTGGAAGGTGGTGATGAGCTGCCTTCTTGAATACAACTGAGTGGCTTGCTAGGCCATTTCAGAGGCAGTTTAGAGTCAACCACATTGCTGTTGGTCAGGAGTCACATATAGGCCAGACCAGATAAGGACAGCAGATTTCCTTCGCGAAAGGACATTAGTGAACCAGATGGGTTTTTACGACAAGCCGGTAGTTTCATAGTGAATATTACTGATGCAAGCCTTTTATTCTAGATTTATTTAATTCATTGAATTTTAAATTCCCCAGCTTCCATGATAGGATCTGAACTTGCGACTCCAGATTATTAGTCCAGGCGCCTGGTTCACCAGTCCAGTAACATAACCACTGTGCTACCGTACCCCCTTGAGCCTCCCATAAAACATCCGACTCTTTATGCAAAGAGTAGTGGAAAACTAAACGCTCTCCCATAAAAAGCTAAGAGACTAGCTCAATTGAAAATTTCAAAACTGAGATTGATATATTTTTGTTAGGCAAAGATATTAAGGGTTACGGAACCAAGCCGGGTAGATGGAGTTAAGGTACAGATCAGCCATAATCTAATTGAATGGCAGAACAGGATCGAGGGGCTGAATGGCCTTCTCCTGTTCCTATGTTCCTGTCTATTAATCTGGCTGGGATTGGGAGTTCAGTTCACCATAAACCCTGGGCACCCTTCAGCATTCTCCAGCTCCATGATGTGGTATATGAGACATAACACAAGACCGTTTTTAACATTGTAATTCATTATTTTAAAAAGGAGACAGTGACATTCAGGCATGCAACAATTAACTCAGTGGAGGCACGAAAAGAAAGATGCCAGGACAGCAAGTTATTGGAGAAAACCTTCCTTAAAGAGTCAAATCCATGCTTGAGAGCTTGACTTTGATGTGTCCTAAATCTAAGGGAAAGAATAGAAAGTCTTCTGGGGCTGCATGCCACTCTTGATGCTCTTGAAAATGAAATGGAGGATCCAAAGGTCTTATTTGTACAGAAACTAGTAATTCAGAATGAATCTGAATTAGCAGCAAATTTGAACAAAAAAAACACAATTTGTAAGGGCAGGAATTTTCTGAAATATTCTGAGGGAGCCAAGTCTGGATACATTCCAAACATTCGTTTGGTAAGTGCTGACAGGACAAGTGTCCAAAGCACAGTGGCCTTGAAGTTATGCTGTGCCAATATTAGCCTGCAAATGCAATTGCTTTGCCCGCTATTTTTGTGGAAGCCTGAACCTCAAACTACCAAACAAAATAACTGCAAATGAGCATGGGTTAATGCCACCTCTAAGAGTATCGACAAAGGGAGAGAAATTCGGTTGGTTAGCGCCACCTGTTAACGGGGCGCTAAGCGCCGCGCTGTCGGTGCCTGCCGCGAACTTCAGAAGGTTTAGCAGCAGCACTGACAGTTTGCCGTGGTGTTCGCTAGGCGGTCACTGTGCAATGCCTCCGTAGCCCCGTGTTGCCAAAATTGACTTTCGCCTGCTAATTGACTAGCGCCTGGCGCAGAGACCGGCAGGGGAAAGCAGTCATTCCAACGACGATCCTGGGGCGATATCATTCAAAGTGCAAGGCAAGTGTGGAAATTTCACTCTTTCAACTTTTATTTATTTGTTGCAGCAGTGAGGAAGTGTGGGTAAGGTTTATTGAATTTTTCAACGGGGTTTTAGTTCCATCTTCAGGCGCTAGGATGCCGACATCCTTGCGGCAACAAAATTGAGTAGGCCTCCTGCGCTATCGCTCAGTTAATGCCCTAAGAGTAGTGTGGAACGCTTCTCTCAGTGCTCCACTTTCCTCTTGGGGCAATACAACTGAATATCACACTTTGAGGCGGTAGACATCACCTGGCACTAAAGGTGGGGCCTCAGCGGGCGATACCGAATTTGGATGTACCGCTTTGAGTTTGTGTGCTGATATTCATTACTGTCCTTTTGATGCCAGTATCAGTGTGTATACTTTATGTTTCATACGAGACTGGGTCCAGTATGACTTCACTCCAGAATGACATTGGTGTTGTAAATGGTGTCAGATCTTTTCACTCTTGGTTCATGTCAAGACTTGTGTCTTTGTGGAGGCTCGATGGGCTTTTGAAATGCCAGTCTGAAGCTGAGATCTCTATCCCAGCAGGCTTTGAGACAGCTTGGAAACATTTGCTGACTAAATAATGCTGGTTGTGTCAGAGATCAATTTTCTGGTGTCAGTCCGTAGCACAGGTGCCCTTTGTTTTCTATTAGCCGGTGATTTTTATCTCTGTGGATACTTTGGAGTGGAGTGCACTGAAATGTAATCGTGGTCTGTTTCTCCTCGACTTAGCTTTTATTTTATTTTTAACCCCTTGTGGGAGGACAGCAGCGGAAGCCTGGGTCGCAGACAGCTGCACCACTGCCCAGATCTCGCCACCCCACTAACGGGTACAACTCAAGCATAGCAAGTCAGATGGCTCTTTAAAAGATAGATATAGTTGAATAATCTTAAATGATATATGAGATGAAGTAAAGTTGGGAGGAGGTGCGTGTGGAGCATAAACACTGACAAAGGCCTGTTGGCTTGTTTCTGTGCTGTAAATACCAGGTTATGTTAGGTACTTTACCACCTAGGAGGACAAGGGCAGCAGGCGCATGGGAACACCATCACCTGCAAGTTCTCCTCCAAGTTACGCACCACCCTGACTTTGAAATATATTGCCGTTCCTTTATCGTCACTGGGTCAAAATCCTGGAACTCCCTCCCGAATAGCACTGTGGGAGTACCTTCACCACACGGACTTCAGCAGTTCAAGGCGGCTGCTCACCACCACCCTCGCGAGGGCAATAAGGGATGGGCAATAAATGCTGGCCTTGCCAGCGATGCCCACATCACAGGAACGAATAAAATAAAATCGACCCAACAAGACCCTACCATCCTTCTTTGAAGGATCCAACTGTTCCGCAAATTATTTCCAATTTTTGCCTGGCCTCCTTGTCTGAGTCACTTAATTGTTAGTCTGTAGATGCCATGCTAAAACGGCCCTGACCACTATTTGGTTACCAATGTTATATCTGATAACACTTCAGTCGGTGTGGCAATGCAATTCAGACTCTCTGGAAATGAGAAATATTCAAGCCATTGAGGCTGTGCAGAGAAGAGCCGCATGGCTTATCCCTAGTTTCAAATAACTGAGTTATGAGGGAGGGCTGAAGAGAGTGGGGCTCCTCAGATTGAAGCTTGTGGAGGCGGGTGGGTGGGGCGGTGGGGCAGTGACCGAGGTGTACCATCTGGTCCAAGGAGAGCTACTGGGGCTGGTATGGACAACCAGTGGTAGTGAAGATTGCCAATTCCCTCAACCTTTAGGCCGCAGGGTTCTCCCAAAGCACTTGCAGCGGAAGTGAATTCCCAGTCATCTTCACGATTTCCCCTTGTGCTGTAGCAGGTTACCGGATCAGTTCCCGTGAAGTATATTAAATGCTGCAGAGAAGGTGCCTCCAGATGATCATATCAAGGGAAACCAGGATAGCAGAGTAAACAAGCTCATCTGACTCCTGTAGCTTATTTAGATTGGCATCAGTGTCAGCCTCCATAATCTTCAGAACAACAACGTGTACTTATAGGGTGCCTATCTGGTTCAATCCCACAAATGATCAGATTTATTGAATTCAGTTTTACATCTTGCCGTGGTGGGATTTGAACCCAGGAGCTCTAGGTTGCAAGCCCAGTCCCAGAGCCACAAGGCCTACCCTACTATATTTTGCGCAGGACTCTTACAGTCAACAAAGTGGACAAATCCCAAAGCCTCGGGCTAAAAGGGTCGTGTGCGAACCCACTGCTTGTATCCCACCCTTTGATTTAATGATTTTTTTAATTGTTTACATCTCGGGCAATAAGCTTCATACCATACTAGTCCTTGTACAATATATATTGTAAACAACCAACTGTTATGAGTGGAATGTGCTGCGTAAGTGTGCCTGAATACTGGCGACACTGCTTGGGCTATGCAGACAACAGACTCGTAACAATTTATACTGTTACCGGAAAAAAAACAGATGAAAAGGACCTGCATCCATTTTATTGCTTTGACATCCTTAGCTGTTTTCTGAAATGTTTCTCTATAGAAAATAAAAGGCTAACTTTTAAAGGTTTACGGGTAAAAATGCCTGCATGAGTTACATTCACCCTATAGGCAAATAGTCACTATGACTTTATCTGTGGGTTAAATGTAATATATATAGGAACTCCTAGCCATTAGTTACTGTAGGCCTCCAGACAAAATGCAGTCTAAGAACCAATTGTTTTCTTGCATGCAAAAAAATAAAAAAAGCTTTTGAAAAATCTATGCTTCGTGAATAACAAGAAAAATAACGTATTTATATATTTTATTCCTGAGATGCGGGTGTCGCTGGCAAGGCCAGATTTTATTGCTCATCATTGACTGCCCTTGAGAAGGTGGTGGTGAGCAGGCTTTTTGAACCGCTGCAGCCCCTGTGGTGAAGGTACTCCCACAGTGCTCTTAGGGAGGGAATTCCAGGATTTTGACCCAGCGACGATGAAAGAACGGCGCTATCTTTCCAAGTCAGGATGATGTGTCACTTGGAGGTGATGGTGTTTCCTTGCGCCTGCTGCCCACGTCCTTCGAGGTGGTAGAGGTCGCGGGTTTGGGAGGGGCTGTTGAAGAAGCTTTGGCGAGTTGCTGCAGTGCGTCTTGTGGATGGTACACACTGCAGCCACGGTACGCTGGTGGTGGATGGGGTGCTAATCAAGCGGGCTGCTTTGTCCTGCATGGTCGGTAATGGCGGTCGGGCGGTAAAGTTTGCTCCCAGGAACAGTTTGCGCCTCAGTTATCAAAATTCATCAGCTGGGCTCGGAGTGTGGGGCGGAGCGCCAAGGGAGGCATTTCATTCATTTCTTGGGGCACTAGGCTGGCTGAGCAACTGAATATCCCGAGCTAAAGAGCCGGCCTGAGAGCATTCTGAGAGACCTGGGGGGAAAAAACTGAAAAGAAACGATCAAAAACATTCCCAATAAATAACTCACGCCACCACAACATAAATTATAAAAAAACAATCACACTTACCGAAGGTGGACATTACTTACCTCACTGCAGCCGCTACAGCTTGGACCATGTTCACGTTCAGCCATGAACTCGTTGAATGGCGGTGCAGGCTCGAAGGGCCGAATGGCCTACTCCTGCACCTATTTTCTATGTTTCTATGACCACCCGCTTTCACGGGCTCGACGGAGTGCTGCAGATTGGGCAGCAGCCGAAAATCGAGCCGGTGTCGTAACCAGGGTCGTTGGACACCGTCTCGCCTCTTCCGGGTGTTAATGCCATCGAAACTAGCACGAAAGTCCCGGCAGCACACTAGAAGCTGGTCACTCACCTGGAAGTGCTTCCCGCCGCCATTGCCACCCTTCCGGAACGCCATCATGGGTGGCAGGAGACTGAAAATCTCGCCCTACAAGTCCCTGCTAAATGTACTTGGCAAAATGGAAATTCCCAGTTTCTGGAACTTATCCATTTGTATTGTGAAAAAATGGTTTAAATTCTTATCTAGAAGGAGAGCAGAGGCTGATAAAGTACTGCATTGCCAAGTA
This sequence comes from Pristiophorus japonicus, assembly GCF_044704955.1. Taxonomy (NCBI): domain Eukaryota; kingdom Metazoa; phylum Chordata; class Chondrichthyes; family Pristiophoridae; genus Pristiophorus; species Pristiophorus japonicus. The sequence goes on from NC_091977.1 coordinate 41,100,118, forward strand.
TGGTATTGTTGCAATTTATTTTATAATAATCACAAGTTATTCATTCCACTTATTTTTAGAACCACCGAACCTTCTGCCATTTGACCCAGCATGCCACTTCCAGGGCCAATTCCACATCGGAGCTATCTACTCACAATTTAATTTCCCTGTGCTTTTCCTCTACGCTTTAATATTTTTCTCTCTTTAAATATTTATCTAATTCTCTTTGAGATGCCATGACTGACTTGGCCTCAATAGCCACTTGTGATGATGCATTGCATATTCTAATAGCTCTTTGCCTGGAGAAATATATTTAGCCCCAAGGATCAAAAGCAGAGAATGAATGTTTCGCGATTTGTACATTATCATCATCATCATCATCATCATCGGCGGTCCCTCGTATCGAGGATGACTTGCTTCAAGGGATGAGTTCACAGGTGTTTCAGTGAAGGACCTAATATTCCACGTCCTGAACTACACCCTGAAGGGTGGAAGATGCCTGTGCGTGGATTTTTATAACGCGGGGTGGCCGTTGCACACCAGCCACCACACGGGCTTGACAGAGCGAGGTATTGGCCCAGTGGCAAGGATTAACCAAGACGACTGGAGACCACCACTGCTGCACAGACCTAGTGCGCACACATATCACAGTGTGGGCTGGCCCATGCTGCCCCTGGGCCCACGCCTCTTCTGGCCCCAAACTCACGCCTCTCCTGGGCCCCGATCACGTCGCTCCACGATCACTTGCCGCTCCTGTGCCCCCAATCTCGCCGCTCCTGCTGTACCTGCCCACACTCCAATCACCAACCTGGACCTTGATGTCGTCCAGTCCAGTCGTCCTCTTCACTGCCGGCACCTTCCTGCACCAGCTCACGCTTTACCTTGCCGCCACGCTGCTCCAGGCCGCTGCTCGCCGCTCCTTTTATAGCCCAGACATGCTGCTGATGGTCTCTCGCAGGTCAAATGAAGGCTGGCACTCCAGTGCAGTACTGAGGCATTGCTGCAGTGTTGGATTGTCCTTCAGATGGCATGTAAAGCAGAGATTTCCTGTTCCTCTTGACATTAAAAGAATCCATGACATTATTCAAAGATCAGGGAGTCCTGGGGAACATTCCTCCCTCCACCAAAAACAGTTTGAACTGCCCCCCCTTCTCTCTGCTCTCTGCAGGAGGACTGCACTGTTGGAGTTGCCGTCTTTTGGATGAGACATTAAACCAAGACCCTGTCTGAAGCAGAAGATCTCCCCAGCCGACGAGGTGTTTTTGAAGTGTAGTCATTGTTGTAATGTAGCAGCAGCCAATATTATTTTGTTTTAGTGATGTTGGATGAGGGATAAATATTGTCCAGGGAAGAACTTGTCTGCTGTTCTTCAAAAAAGCGCCAGGGGGGGCCTCAGTTTAACATATTATTTGAAAGACAGCACCTCCCACAGTGAAGCGCTCCCTCAGTACTGCACTGGCGTGCCAGCCTATATTTTGTGCTCAAGATCTTGAAGTGGGACCCCCCCCCCACAACGTTCTGACTCAGCGGCGAGAGTGCTACCACTGAGCCACAGCGGATACTACACCAGTGGCTACATCTCAAAAATACTTCATTGGCTGTAAAGGACGTTGCGACATCCCTAGGTCGTGAAAGACACTATATAAATGCAAGTCTGTCTATCTTTCTTGCTGTTCTGCACTGTGCACAGAATGACTGCCTCATTTGTCTCTTTAGCAGCGGTCACTCCACAGTAAATTCATGGTTTGGTGAAGTGCTTTGAGACATTTCTGAGAGGCATATTAAAATACCATGTTAAAGCGAGACTTTTTATGCTAGAATGCAGTCTCTTAAATGAAAGTACTTTGTCCTCTCTTACGACATATTGTATAACTGGAATGTTCAATATTGATACAGGTATTCAGTTATATTATTTTTGAAAGGATTGTTTTAATATTTTGTAATGCTCCTTTTTCTCCTCCTTTCTTTTCCCTGCTGTCTGAGGGCCCCTGTGGGATCTCAAGCAGCCGTGTGAAATGCGAGCCGCACTACTTCAGTTACACTTCTTTTATTCATAATCTGTTAGGATTTCTGAAACAATTGGCAACAGCAAGAGTTCCCGGCAGCATCAATAAACATAGCCATCTCACATTACTGCCTGGGTCCCCCACTGAGCTGCCTCAGGATCCTTACCCGACCTCTTCCACTGCCCCTCCACCTCGCCCTACCACCCCCCCCTCAAACTGAATGCACCCATTAACACAGTGCCTCTAAAATGGCACTTATGATGGTGCCTGGTCTGAAAACAGTTTTTCTTCAATCATTTTTTTTTTAAGTCTTCCAGGATCGGGTACCTTGTTGAAGTGGTAATGAGATGCGGATTTCGTACTGAATGTTTGTGCAGTGCTTGGATATCACTTTATTCGCAGCAATTATGAAAACTACACAAGCTTATTAATAATACATTGACTTCTGCTCCAGCAGCATCGCTGTCTGGACTGAAGTGAACCGACAAGGTCCGGTCTCGGCACTGCGCAAACTGAATTCACAGAGAACGCCGAGAAACAATCTACTCTCAATTCAAAGTCACTTGATGCGAATTCTCTGATCATTTGAATTTTTTTTATTGGAACTTAATTCCTCCTTTGCTCTGTTGTTTACTTTGCTTTTTTTTTAAACTAACTGGATAATTTGAATCTTTCAGTGCAAAAAGTAACGTTGAATTGGCAAGAGTAGCCCAGATTTCTCCTCTCGTCACTCTTCACACCGTATCATTTTCTCTCCTCTTGTGCAGTGTGGGGAGGGGGGTGCTGGGGGAGCGTGGCAGGGGGACTGTGAGGCCGGTGGCGTTGTCAGGGCTTGTCATCACATCCCCACTATCCCTGCCTGCTATCTGCACACAGGCAGTAGGCTGTTGGGCAGCAATTGGGGTGGGGTGGGTGAGAATCCTACCTGATTTTCCCCCCTGCCCCCCCCAAGCACTTTTGCAGCAGACCCAGTCACTAACCCAAGCCATTGCAGCACCAACCAATTCCTTTTTCACTTGCGCAGGGACAATCATCATCATAGGCAGTCCCTCAAAATCGAGGAAGACTTGCTTCCACTCTAAAAGTGAGTTCTCAGGTGACTGAACAGTCTCTGTCACAGGTGGGGCAGACAGTGGTTGAAGGAAAGGGTGGGTGGGACAGGTTTCCCGCACGCTCCTTCCGCTGCCTGCACTTGTTTTCTGCATGCTCTCAGCGACGAGACTCGAGGTGCTCAGCGCCCTCCTGGATGCACTTCCTCCACTTCGGGCGGTCTTTGGCCGGGGACTCCCAGGTATCTGTAGGGATGTTGCACTTTGAGGGTGTCCTTGAAACAGGGACAATATTTACCCACATGGTGATCCATGTAGACGGGTGTGTAAACTCACCTGCCAAATCATATGGACGGGTCTGGAGCTGTTGGGCCAACATTAGCCTGGTGCCAGCAATGAGCGTTAGGGTCATGACAGTGAATGTGGAAGGCCAGTGTGTGGGCTGGGGGGGAACCGATGCAGAGCCACATCTCAGTGGTATTGACAAGTTAAAACAAGAAAAGAAAGCAATGAATACAGAAAGGTCATTAGTATCATTTTGTGTCACAAGATATTGAGCTGGCAACTGCTACTAATAACCGCATGAAATACTAGGAATATCTGCATAGCAGGGCCCTATAAATCCCTTTCTTTCTTTCTGAATCCTGGATAGTAATGGTGTCCTGAACTCTGCTGGGAAACACATTCATCAGTTTAAAAGTACTGTACACAAATCCTAATTTCCCATGGACCTCAGCCAGTAGCAATTAATATTTCTTCTTTGAGTAACTGCAGTAAAATTCAAACCTGACTTTGCAACATCCAATACTTGGTGCTGTATTTGGCGATTTTGGAGTGGATCATTCATTAGACTGACGGACTTCTGTATAAAGCAACGTGCACGTTTGAATAGGGTTTGAGCAGAAGAGGAGCCTGTTTGCAGTGCACTCGATACAGCAGAGCTGCTTATTACAATGGGAAAAGTTTCAATTTGGCATGTAACAAAATAGGGTGGCGCTCCTGTTGTGGTAACATTACTACCCACTTACACGGGAGATCTGAATGCGGCCAGCACCTGGCTGCTGCTTGACGAAGAAGAGAGAAAGCACCAACTTGTATTTTTTAGCTGTGCTGTGTGGAAACCAATGCCAGATCCCAATTGGAATCTGGTCAGTGCTTGAATCGGTTAATTGCAACTTTTAAAAGCTTCTGTACCTTTGTAACTGCAGGAATGTCTGTCTCGGAAACACATTTGTGTTTTAAGTACATGATCAACGTCTGGACAGTCTCACAACCCAATAAAGTCGTGAGTCTGCCAGACCCAATTTCAGTCGTAGTTCAGGACAGCTCCAGGGTGAATGGTTACACTATCTGTAGACAATCCGTTTCAAGAATCCCAACTTCTTGCTTTTCTCTGTTTTGTCAAAGGGTTTTCACTGTTATTGTCAATCAGCCATAGGGGGCACAGTCTCGGGATAAGGGGTCAGCCATTTAGGACTGAGATGAGGAGGAATTTCTTCACTCAAAGGGCTGTGAATCGTTGGAATTCTTTACCCCAAAGGGCTGTAGATGCTCAATCGTTGAGTACATTCAAGGCTGAGATGGATAGATTTTTAGACTCCAGGGCAATCAAGTGATATGGAGATCGGACAGGAACGTGGAATTGAGGGTGAAGTTAAGCCATGATATTGAATGGCGGAGCAGGCTCGAGGGGCGGTATGGTCAACTCCTGCTAATTCTTTTGGTCTCAGTACAATAAACTCTTGATGTGGTCATTTTGTGTGTGGAATTGTTAAAAGGTCATAGTCATAAAGACATTATGGCTTCAGGCCGGCTCTCTGTACTGAACAAAGCTTTACAGCACAATTCTGACTTGCTCATGAGATTTGGAGAAGAGTTTTCTGCCTACACTGCTAACATTTGAATTACTGCCCACTTTTCAACTCACTCAGCATCATTTGAAGGTTTAAACATGACTATTTGTGACTCTCAGTGGATAAATGCACCTGTGGATCAGGAAGCTCCCAGGTTCAAACTACAGTCTGCACCCAAGTTAACTGTTCAGCAATGGGGTCTATAACAAGGCTTTGTATCTCCCAGGCTAGGAATAGAAAGACTCAAGGTTCCTTGGGCTGGACTTTCCACTGATGATCGCTGGGCTATCGCCCATCTATTGCCCATCTATCGCCCAAATAGGCAGGCTATCGGCCATTTTACCTGAAAAGTGGAAAGTTGGGCCGGGACATCGCCCAAAGATCGCCGGCCCAATTTTCGGCACACAAGAATTTTACATCGCCGAGGTGATCGCTCACCACAACTTTCGCCACATCGCCCACACATCGCCGGGCTGATTGTTCACCGAGAAGATCGCTGGAGAAAAGCTGCTCCCACCTTGAACCTAGGAGCTTCCTGATCCACAGGACTCGGCACTACGGACGCCATTTTGAACATCGGAGGAAGTGAGAGGCCTTATTTACTGACCTCACATTTATATTTATATTTATTGAGGACAAAAGGCATTTAAAGCAACAGTTATGGGGTCTGTAACTTCTCTACCATTATTTGTAAAAGCTCACATGCTGGAGACTAAAGCTGGATTTAGTGACGAGCCCAATCAAAAAGGTGGCAGACTAATGCGGTGGAGGAGACCGTACACCCGACGAACATACAGGGAAAAGCAAACATACCTGAACTTGTCTGATAACGTGTTTTAGGAGGCTGCGCTTCTGAAAGGAGGTCATCGCTGAGATATGCCAGTTCATCAAGAGGGATCTGCAGCCTACCAGCACCATCATGACCGCACTGCCCGTTGAGATAAAGGTTACTGCGGCACTATCCTTCTACGCATTGGGCTCCTTTCAGGCCTCAGCTGGCGACACCTGTGGTATCTCTCAGCTCACCACACATTGCTCCATTCGACAGGTAACTAAAGCCCTTTACGCACGCAGGATGGACTTTCTAAACTTCCCTATGACCAGGGGGGCATAGACATTGAGGGCTTTGGGTTTCTCGAGAATAGCAAATTTCTCCAAGGTGCAGGAAGCAATCGACTGTATGTACATCGCCATGAGAGCACCTTTACAGGATGCGAAGGAGTTTCGGAACCAAAAGGGATTCCACTCCCTGAATGTGCAGCTCGTTGTCGACCACAACCAAATAATCATGGCAGTAAATGCTAATTTTCCAGGCAGCGTCCATAATGCGCACATCCTGCGTGAGAGCACTGTATCTGACCTGTTTACCAGTCACCCACAAGGTCACGGTTGGATGCTGAGGGATAAAAGATATGGCCTTCCCAGCTGGCTCATGACCCCCCCTGCGTAATCCCTAGACGGAAGCCGAGAAGCGTTACAACGAAAGCCATATAGCTACACGCAATATCGGCAAAAAGACAATTGGAGTGCTGAAGCAGCGCTTCAGATGCCTGGACCACTCTGGAGGCAGCCTACAATATCACCCTGACCAGGTTGCTGAGTTTATTGTGGTGTGCTGCATGTTGCATAACCTAGCTATAAGGAGAGGACAACAATTGCCAGATGGGGCTGCTGGTCCATGAAAGAGTGGAGGCAGAAGAGGCAGATGATGAGGAGGAGGAGGATGAGGATCTTGGGGAAGACAATCAGCCCATGAAGACGATGAACCCATGCCACCCCTCTTTCCCCCCCCCCGAAGACTGGAAAAACTCCGTGGGAGCTACGCAGCCACAAAACTCGTGTGTCAGCAGCTCATAAATGAACGCTATGCATGAACTTACATTGCTGACAGTTACAGTTATGGAAAGACAACACTTGCAGTTGCGTAATGTTTCATCCTTGCCTGACCTGGCCATTGTTTTCCAACAATTGTATTCATGTTTTACCTTACCGTATGTTATTAGAAGAGACTGCACAAAAATTGTAAAATTCAATAAAATGTTTTATTAATTTAACAATGTAACTTTTTTGGAACTGTAACATCCGCACACCCCCCGCCCCCCCACCCCCCCCCCCCTCACCCAACAATAAATTTAAACAACAACAACAATTTGCAGGTCTTCATGTCACATGAGGCCAGGGTCAGACTTGACTGTGACATCCCCAGAATCAAGTATCCTGCTGACACTCGAGGGGCAATTTTAACCTTGCCCTCTCAGCAGAACCCAGGTGGGCAGGTAGTTAAAATCCCCCGTGGGACTCGCCCGTCAACGTCCGACACCGATCCCTCGGGTTCTGACTTAGACCTGCTCTTCTGCGCCAGCGAGAGGGATACCTGCCAGAAACCAGCAGGATGAGGCAGAAACCCTCACCACATTTTAAAGAGTACTTGGGTGTGCACTTGAAGTGGCGTAACTTACAAGGCTACGGACCTAGAGCTGGAAAGTGGCATTAGGCTGGATAGTCTCTTGTTGGCCGGCATGGACATGATGGGCTGAAATGGCCTCCTTCCGTGCTGTAAACTTCTATGATTTCTATGATCCTTGTTTAAATATGCAGATCAGGCTCCAATGACACCTTCGGGCCCCGACTCCTCTTTTAACCAGAGGCCGACACGGGGAAGGCGTTGTGGCTTTCCCGGCAGGTCAGACTCGCGAGTTGGGACAGAAGAGACCCTAAAAGGCAAGATCTTTTTTTAACTTTATTTGGCTTCCCTTGTGTGGCCAGTAGGAGCAGCAGTCTCCCTCCAGGCACAAAAGGGAAAGTTTAGGCCTCCCTATGTTTGAGATGAAGAGGGACAGGAGAAGAAATGTGTTTTTTTTTAACTGGGGATGATTGATAGCAATTTTTTTTAAATTGAGAAAACCATGTACAAGCCCAATCCCATTATGCAGTACAGCAACAACTTTGATGCTATTCTTACATTTTGATAGTGACTGCACTTCAAAAGTATTTCATTGGCCGCAAAGTCCTTTGGGACGTCCTGAAAGGCACTGTATAAATGCAAGTCTGAGATGAAGAGGAATTTCTTCACTCACAGGGTTGTGAATCTTTGAACTTCTCGACCCCAAAGGGCTGTGGATGCTGAATCATTGGGCCCAAGTTTCGGCTGTCGTGCACTTCCGAGAGGCCCGCCTATTTTGTAGAATTAAAAGTGCTCCTAAAACTTGCCTCGCAATTCTGGGTGTTTAGCAGGCCTGTTTCGCAGTCGGCTTGGCTCACCACAAGCAGCTGGGGAAGGAGCCACAGCCCTGCGCCGAAAAGACTGCCGGCAGCTGCGCGCGTGCGCAGTAGCTCCTGGCCCTCCCAGCACGTCCTGTCTCCGGGCGACCCTATCCCTGGCCGAAGGGACGTCGCGATGTTCGCCGCCCCTATCCCGGGCCAAGTGGCCTGCCTGCCTCACTATCCCTCACCTCGCCTCGTCGCCACTGCCCTTACCTCCTCGGCGACGGGGCCCGCCCGAACACCACCTCGGCAGCGGGGCCCGCACGACCAGCTCTTCGGCAGGCAGAGCTGCGTGTGCTGTTGGAGGGCTCCCGAACGGATAGGTGCTGCAGTAGGTGAGTAGAAACTTTAAATTTTTTATTTATTGATATATTGATTTTTTTTAATGTTTTTAATTTTTTGATTGATTTATTGATTTATTTATCATTTATTATTGATGATGGCTCTTTATTGCTAATAGTGAAGTGTTTAATGCTGTGGAAAATCTCCTAACTTCCCTCTAACTTCCCTTCCCCCCGCCCGCCCCCATCTCTGGCTACCTGCGCCTAATTTCTAAAGTGTATGCAAGGTTTTTCTGAGCGTACAAAAGTTGACACTTACTCCATTGTAAGTTAGTTTGGAGTAACTTTTCACTGCCTAAACTTGCAAAACAGGCGTAAGTGGCTGGTAACGTCCCCTTTTGAAAAAAAAAACTGAACTAAAACTAAACTAGACTAACTCACTAGAACTGGAGCAAACTAAATGCTGAGAATTGCGATTTCTAAGATACTCCAAACTAAACTAGTTGCTCCAAAAAAATAGGAGCAACCCCAGCCGAATCATGTGCCCATTGAGTATCTTCAAGGCTGAGATAGGTAAATAAATTTCTGGACTCTCATGATATCAAGGAATATGGGGATTGGGTGGGAAAGTGGAATTGAGGTCGACGATCAGCCATGATCCTATTGAATGGTGGAGCAGGCTTGAAGGACCGTATGGCTTAGTCGTGCTCCTAATTCTTATGTTCTTAAGTCTTCTTTCTGGTAAGAATGGAAAGGGTGGTATATCAGTAATGATTCAGTGATGCCCAGGTTAGCCTTTAAAACTTTGCAGGGAGATGTAGAATGAACATATGTCAACCCCCTCACACCCGGAATCAACCTAGTGAACCTTCTCTGAACTGCCTCCAAAGCAAGTATATCCTTTCGTAAATATGGAAACCAAAACTGCACTCATTATTCCAGAGTAGGTTGGGCCTCTCCTCATTGGAGTTCAGAAGAATGAGAGGTGATCTTCTTGAAACGTATAAGATTATGAGGGGGCTTGACAAGGTGGATGCAGAGAGGATGTTTCCACTGATGGAACAGACTAGAACTAGAGGGCATGATCTTAGAATCAGGGGCCGCCCATTTAAAACAGAGATGAGGAGGAATTTCTTCTCTGAGTTGTAAATCTATGGAATTTGCTATCTCGGAGAGCTGTGGAAACTGGGACATTGAATAAATTTAAGACAGAAATAAACAGTTTCTTGAGTGATAAGGGGTGATGGGGAGCGGGCAGGGAAGTGGAGCTGAGTCCATGATCAGATCAGCCGTGATCTTATTGAATGGCGGAGCAGGCTCAAAGGGCCGTATGGATATTTCTTATTTCTTATGTTCTTATCTAAGAGGAAAAATGAATTGGATAAAGGAAAATTTTGCATTACTTGCTGTGCTGAGAGCTGGACATTATTATCAGAAAGAGAGCAAAATGGGTTACAGTGAAAAGAAAACCTTGAAAATATCCATCTCTAAGAGACCGAGCAAGAGAAAAAGGAAGAATTACACGAAATTGACAGCAATATTTTTCCACAAGTTTGTTTATCACAAGCGTGACTGGAAAGTCACAATAGATGAATTGTGCTTTGAAAAACATCAGTCGTGCCAATATTACTGTTGGACTAACAGTGAAAGAAGAGCACCGATGTAAAATAAAACACAAGAGTTTATTCTGTTCTTTCATTTATTTTAACATGACCTGGGGTGTGTTTACACACACAATAGGCTGATTCATGAGTAATATATTCCCAAATCTCACTAACAGTGCACTGAAGCACTTGAGTTCTGGTCCGTGGTTGCTGTTTGATTGGTTTAGTCCTAGTATATAACCGCACAGAGATAGATTGCAGAAATGTCTCTCCTAGGAGAGACTGACAGGGGTTTCAGTATGAACATAATTGCTTTGGGTGCTGGACTATAGTGTCTTATTTGTCTGTACAGTTTTGTCACAACGTGAATTTCCATGCACTTTGATGCAGTTAAAAGGTTGTGGAGAACAGTTTCAACGTCATATACTTTAGGGATTTTTATCTTGTCAACTAAAATGTCAATTATTGCTTTCTTTCTGTGTATTTGACGAGCTGAGCTAATTGAGTTGCCAAACTGGTGTAATTGTTCTGCTGTCATTGAAAATTATAAAGTCTGCTTGGTTGGTATATATCTGAACGTTCAAGTGAAAAAGCAAGATAATCATAGGAAAGTATGGAATGAAACAGAAGGCCATTAAGACCATCAAGCCAACTCCTTTAAATTAGCCCATGCACAGTCTCTCATGGATTCCTCGCAACTTTCCTTAATCTCATGAGGGACTGCGTAACTATAGGTAAACTGTTGAAGGTGAAACTTTCAACTCCCTCACTGGTTACCACTGGTAATCAAATGAAAACTCTCGGCTAACAAGTCAACGTGCCATTTCACACTACCCGGCCTTGAACACTTGTTCTCCACCGATGATATTTTCCAAAAATCCCGAGGCCTGGAACAATGTTGTTTTCCAGAATGTTTAAATGATCTCGGTCTCCCTTGAGAACACGTACCACGAGTATTTTTATGTCATCCAGTCCTGCCATAATGTTCATTTGCCAGTGTCACCGAGAAGGCCACAGCTTACTCCTTCCCCTGCCTAATAGGAGCAAGAGCCCTTCACGGGAAAAGCCATCGGAAAAATGTTAAAGATGTAAATTTGGAGAAAGTAATATTGTGAAAACCGAAACTGTACAATGAAAGTGTTGTTCGGCTGAGTGACACTGAGACAGTCCGTTTAAACTTAGAGTTGCCAAATCTGGTTGGAGGTGTTCCTCTGATTTGATCGTGCAGTTTCTGACCATGTGACCTCCGATCCAGTGATGTCTAACCATGCGATGTATGATCACGTGACATCTGCAAATGTTATATTTACAACAACAGTAAGAACAACTTGTATTTATATAGCGCCTTTAACGTAGTTAAATGTCCCAAGGTGCTTCACAGGAGTGTTGTAAGACGCAAAATTTGACACCAAGCGACCGAAGGAGGAATTAGAGCAGGTGATCAAAAGCTTGGTCAAAGAGGTAGGTTTTAAGGAGTGCCTTAAAGGGGAAAGAGAGGTTTAAGCAGGGAATTCCTTCTAAAGGTTGGGTTCCTTGTAGTTGAGTATCTTTGCTTGGGGTTTCGCGCCAGCACCTGTGGTGCGAGAGGTTCCGAGAACCAGGAGGCGAAGATGAAAAACCAGGGGCAGGGAAGGTGGGGTGGGATTTGCAGGGGAGGGGGAAGCCAGAGGTGGGAGAAACTTTGGATTCTACCAGTAACTAATAGTAACTCACTGCAATTGCACCAATACCTAATGCTGGTAACACTCAAATTCCCCTCATAAGCAACAGTAATAGAATAACTCACTGATGGTCTCTTCTGGGAGATTTCCAGGAAATCTGGGTGGGTTGGCAACCAACCTTCTCTTTTTTTTGCTCTTTAAGGGCTTGCGTGGGCCATTTTAAAATTTGGCACTTGCGCGGTTTTTCTATTTTATAGCCGGTTCACCGGCAGCGCGGGACTGGTCGCCCGACCGCGCAGTTTAAAGACAACATTGTTAACTTAAACCCAAACTACTTTGTTTGATTTGCTTTCTTTGGATTTTAACTTCTGCAAAAATATTTTGACTTCTCCAATCCCCCATAAATCTGAACCGAAAGTGATCAAAAAAAACTGAATCAAGATTTTAGATTTGCTATCAAATGGCAAGAATGGTCGGACTTCAATTTGGACTCGTTTCAGGTCAGTTATTTAACGTGATGGGATTTGGGGCATTACATTGAAAGTTTCTGCCAGGGATGAAGAGATGGTCAGCTTGATGCGCCTAAAACCACTCTTTATTCATTCAAGACTTAAGATTTTGAGTAAAAGAAGGAATTGTAGAATGTTGAGGGAACCTTGAGAATTGAGCCAAGTTTTCACATTCATTGTTGATTTTTTAGCAGCTTTGAGTCTGTTGTCCTTGTTGGTCTCGTGAGAAGGAATGCTGCCAAATCAAATCACACCCACAGAGGCTGAGTTCCTGCTTGGTTTCCCATTGGGCATTCACATTATTTTGGTTTCACCAGCTATTTGAATTCATCTGAGTTATGTTAAGTAGTCCTAGATTTTGCTTGAATCTCCCCGAGACCTTTTTGGTTTCAGAAAATCTAATGATATTACCTTTCATTTTATTGGACCGCATCTATTGGAAACATGCTTAGTCAATATAAATTATTAATAAAACAACTGGGCCAATACCACCCAGAAATAAATTTCAAAACTCACTCAAGCAAATTAATTAATATTAAACTCTGCCATTCAGTGCAAACACCTCCCAACTGAATGAATCGCTGGCTGTCAGTTGCTCAACATTACATTTGTCAATTAGTGGAAGGGGAGGAATTAATGCACTGTAACACAAGGCGCTCGGAGACTTTATTTGGCTCATTGTTTCCCCGACTGGAGGAAGTAGTGAGCTGAGGTTGGGTATCTCTCTGCAGGATAGAAGGGAAAGTTAGACACTATGGTAGCCCATGTTATTTTTTCACAGCTCTTTGTGGGCTTCTTGCTTCTTTGTAGGTCATCTTGCAATTCTTTTGAATGGCAGTGGGGCTTTATGTGGGATAGGAATGGGAGCTTAAAAGACGTGAGCAATCGCTAGCTAAAATGGAGAAAAGGCATTACTGCGAAAACCCGAGGGAACATTAAAAATTGCCCCTTCCCTTAAGACCTGTTGCCGCCGGAAATCGGCGGCCTCGCTGCGGAGTGCAATGACCGCCGATTTTTCGTGGAATGGCCGCCATTTTGAATATTCAACTCCTGTGGTATTCCAGCGGTGACCCGCTGCCCTCCGCTGCTGCCAATGCATGCTAAGTGCGTCATCAGAGCGCGCACCGCCAATGTTCTGCACCCCACCCCCCCGCCGATGGCGCAATTCCACCCAAAAGATCTGGCTCCCGCCTCGCGGTGCTGAAATCAGCTTTTTCTGACGGTGCACTGTGCTGGGAGTCCTTCTAAAATGGCGGTGTGGCTCCCATTAAAGGGAAGGACCTACTGCTCCTGCCGCCATGTTTCTTTTTGTTAGCTGACTGCTATGTCGGCCCGGCCTGGCCGAAACCCTCCCTGGTGGCCCAGTGGACCGAACGTAAAGAATGGCAGGCTCTCCCCTTTTAAGTGAAGGAGAGAGTCGTGGTGCCGTGATGACATCATCAGCGCTGATGACCAACAGCGGCGGACACGACACCTGCCCCCAACTTTCGCCCCTCGAGACTGTGAACGTCTGCTTACTGTCGCACATCGCCCCCATTATGATCGACTTCTGGTCCGCTGCAAAAAAAAAAGGAAAAACAAGGAATTTCACTCGAGGCCACCTCATCTACCGCGCTGGTAAAATCACTCAAAACACGGTAGGTGCACCAAGTTTCCAGCGGTGGGCAATTTCGGCCCCATTGTAACTTCATCTATCCTTGATCCTTGGGTCAATCCTAAAGAGAGTTGTTTTGAAACACTTTATAAATATTAAGTTAGATGTTCAATATGTGCTCTCTTAAGGAGGACACTCAACTGTGTGAATTACTATTAGGTGTCATTAATCATGACCACTGCAACCTTCACCCTGCCTTTCAGTCCTGCATTCTGTGTTCTGTGCTTTTGTTGTACTGGTCAGACACTCCTCACAGCCCTATCGAGTCATGACATGAATTGGAAGTATCTCGTATCCTCATTCATGATGTCATTTAAGAGTCAATTTGCTAAACATTTTATACCATTTCTCAAAGATGAAATACTTTTATTCATCTACGTAGGGGTGAAGAGCAGAATCTAGGTGTTATTATGGGCTGGAATGAAACTTTCAAGTCGTGGATCTGAGTTGAATCCAGTCCAGACTAATGGGATGATAAACTTCTCTCTTGATGGCTATTCGGTGAAATGATGTTGGTCGGCCTCAGCAAATTGCTGGGTGGACAAGTGTGCGACTGCACCAATCTATCTGTGATTCAGCACTAATTGGGCAATCTTGCTCAAGGGAGACTCTTGAGGATAGCTGGTGGAGGAAATGGAATGTATTGAAGTATAGGGCTGGGGTTAAAGCAGTCAAGAATGAGCTCTGAAGTAAACTACCCCATCTGATGCCCGACCTGACTATAATAAACAGATGGTGCAGGCTTTAAGAACCATTGCATTTTGATTGGAAAAAGAAAATGCCTTTCTTTTGAGCAGTGATTACCAACCCTAGGTAAAGAGCTGATGGCTTTTAACAAGAGGCTTCTTTAACTGCAGCAGTGAAACATTTAAAATCCTGCTTAAAGCATTCCCAGGGGAACAAATTATGTTTCGGAACAGCTGAATCCCTGAAGAAAGTCCATCAGTCATTGAGCAGGGACTCCTGTATAAATAAAAAACAATTGGGACAGACATTTCCTGCTGTGTCGAGTTCCAGGCAGTTCCCAAAGTGGTATCTTTCCCTTTGAAATTGACAAAACTCTCTTGCTCACAGTATAAGACAAATCAAGATGATTGATCTCAACAAATTAAAATTGTTTTGTTCTACTGTGAGACAAACATTCTGTGCTGAAAATTAAGAGTTTCAGAATCTTTCTTTTTCTTGGGACTCTTGAACTGAATTCCATAAAAAATATCACAGCGCGTGTGTCCATTAAATTGCCGAAATGATTCAATTCTACAGCTTGCAGATCCCCCTGGAAGGGTTATTTCATTGTTGAAGTTGCATCTTTATTTTTATTGATGGTTCCATTTCTACTCCTGTGATGCTGCACAGGCGATGGAATGGGATGGGTGGGAAGGGGCGGGGGGGGGGCAGGGGGGGGCAGGGGGGGGGGGGTGCGGGATACTGAATGCACAAAATTGACCTGTAATTGACAACTAGTTCATTTAAAATGATACTATGGCTTTGATGCTTTCAAGCCCCAAGATGGTTCTCAGAATGAGGTTTCAGGCACACGGACAGGCAGCTATTTGCAGTTTAGTTTACCGATTACTTCCTCAGCTGAAAGGCCCTGGGGTCCACAAGCCGGGCTGACATTACCATTTAATGAGTCTGGGAATTTGTGGTCACTTTGGCCAGTGTATTAGTAACCCTTAAAGCATTTGACATGCTAACAATTTGGAATTCTGTTCATTAAAGGTGCAATGTCATCCTGCTGGAAGAGTTGCGGAGTTGGGGGGTTGGGGAATGGTGAGAAAGTATAATCTACTTAGAACAACGTGGGCTGTTAACTTCAGTGATAACAGTGGCTCAATGCTTTAAAGCAGAAGAAAAAGAAAGACTTACATAGCGCCTTTCATGACCACCGGATGTCTCAATGTGCTTTACAGCCAATGCAGTACTTTTGGAGTGTAGTCACTGTTGTAATGTGGGAAACGCGGCAGCCAATTTGCGCACAGCAAGCTCCCACAAACAGCAATGTGATAATGACCAAATAATCTGTTTTTTGTTTTGTTGATTGAGGGATAAATATTGGCAAGGACACCGGGGACACCGAAATAGTGCCGTGGGATCTTTTACGTCCACTTGAGAGAGCAGACAGGACCTCGGTTTAACGTCTCATCCAAAAGACAGCACCTCTGACAGTACAGCGCTCCCTCAGCACTGCACTCGAGTGTCAGCCTAGATTTTTTTTCGTGCTCAAGTCCCTGCTTGAACCCACAACCTTCTGGCTCAGAGACGCATGTGCTACCAACTGAGCCACAGCTGACACTCTGCAAAGGAAGCCTCATAGCTCTGGCTAAGGTTTATGAATTTAAATCCTAGGCTTGGTCAACCTTCGTATTTGCCAACTTGAGTGCTTTAATCATCAGATAGTGCCTTGTATCAAAGTGGAGGCTACTCATCACTATTACTTCTGCGTGATAACTTGGGCTAAATCATGTTTACCTTTTAAGTAAGCCAGTGGCAGGAATTTTGAATTTCTCCCTTTGTCTAAGAAGCATTACAACAAGGTGCCGTGGAGGTATCCAGAGCCAGACTGACATCTCACAAATTTGTTCCTGACAGTTCTTCAGAACACCGAAAATGGTGCTAAAATGTTAGCAAGGATGTCAGAGATTTTGTGTCGCACTAAGTGTATATAGAATTGCATCTCAACTAGTGACAGGCAGTGGCACTGTCTGGGTGAGAGTGTCACAGGCAGAATTAGTTTGTGAGTCTTTGGCAATAAGTATTCAATTTCGATGTTTGGGATTGAAGTAACTCGTGTTTTCCTGACATGAATGTGGAGGTGAGTTTACACAGCTTTTGATCTTATAAGCCTGACTTTCACAGGAGAACCTGACACTATCAGCAAAGCTGCATGTCTCCACTTTTTGGGTGATGAACCTTAACATAGAGCGGGTTGTCTCCATCCAGTTCAGGGGTTTAATTGGTTCTAGACTATATTGAGACCAGGGGAAAGAGTTTGGTTTGCTCTATAACCGTGTTGTCCAGTACGTTAGCCACAAGCCACATGTGGATAATTGAGAATCCAAATGTGGCTAATTACATTTCTGATGAGTAAATAAAAAATGAGTCATGGACACTGTCATTAAGCATGTGATCACAATACACATATTCACACAGTGTATGCACGTGTACTTTAATGCTTTTGTTGGTAAAATGATAAGATGGAAAGCGGATTGTGCAAGTGTTTTGTAATTGTTGAATGCTTTAGTTCCTTGCTTACTGAATAGAAACATAGAAACATAGAAAATAGGTGCAGGAGTAGGCCATTCGGCCCTTCTAGCCTGCACTGCCATTCAATGAGTTCATGGCTGAACATGCAACTTCAGTACCCCATTCCTGCTTTCTCACCATACCCCTTGATTCCCCTAGTAGTAAGGACTTCATCTAACTCCTTTTTGAATATATTTAGTGAATTGGCCTCAACAACTTTCTGTGGTAGAGAATTCCACAGGTTCACCACTCTCTGGGTGAAGAAATTCCTCCTCATCTCGGTCCTAAATGGCTTCCCCCTTATCCTTAGACTGTGTCCCCTGGTTCTGGACTTCCCCAACATTGGGAACATTCTTCCTGCATCTAACCTGTCTAACCCCGTCAGAATTTTAAACGTTTCTATGAGGTCCCCTCTCATTCTTCTGAACTCCAGTGAATACAAGCCCAGTTGATCCAGTCTTTCTTGATAGGTCAGTCCCACCATCCCGGGAATCAGTCTGGTGAACCTTCGCTGCACTCCCTCAATAGCAAGAATGTCCTTCCTCAGGTTAGGAGACCAAAACTGTACACAATACTCCAGGTGTGGCCTCACCAAGGCCCTGTACAATTGTAGCAACACCTCCCTGCCCTTGTACTCAAATCCCCTCGCTATGAAGGCCAACATGCCATTTGCTTTCTTAACCGCCTGCTGTACCTGCATGCCAACCTTCAATGACTGATGTACCATGATACCCAGGTCTCTTTGCACCTGCCCTTTTCCTAATCTGTCACCATTCAGATAATAGTCTGTCTCTCTGTTTTTACCACCAAAGTGGATAACCTCACATTTATCCACATTATACTTCATCTGCCATGCATTTGCCCACTCACCTAACCTATCCAAGTCGCTCTGCAGCCTCATAGAATCCTCCTTGCAGCTCACACTGCCACCCAACTTAGTGTCATCCGCAAA
Organism: Pristiophorus japonicus; assembly: GCF_044704955.1. NCBI lineage: Eukaryota > Metazoa > Chordata > Chondrichthyes > Pristiophoridae > Pristiophorus > Pristiophorus japonicus. Next base: position 41,118,176 of record NC_091977.1, read on the forward strand.
TTTGGAGATAGATGTTTGTGCAACTTTGAGTGTTTAGAAGGTGCTTTCTACTAATATTAGGGCATATGGCTAAAATAGTGTCACCTTCGTCACAGCTTTGGCTAGCAACCAATTTCTATTGGATAACACTGCCCTTTAACCTGCATGACAGGGTTACAATATTTCATCATCGGGCATAGAAAATAGGAGCAGTAGTAGGCCATTGGGCCCTTCAAGCCTGCACCGCCATTCAATATGATCATGGCTGATCCTCTATCTTAACACCATATTCCTGGCAGGTGGAGACTTGTTCATAAGAACATAAGAATTAGGAACAGGAGTAGGCCATCTAGCCCCTCGAGCCAGCTCCGCCATTCAACAAGACCATGGCTGATCTAGCCGTGGGTTCAGCTCCACTTACCCGCCCGCTCCCCATAACCCTTAATTGCCTTATTGGTTAAATACATTCAATGAGCTAGCCTCAACTGCTTCCTTGGGCAGAGAATTCCACAGATTCACAACCCTCTGGGAGAAGAAATTCCTTCTCAACTCGGTTTTAAATTGGCTCCCCCGTATTTTGAGGCTGTGCCCCCTAGTTCTAGTCTCCCCGACCAGTGGAAACAATCTCTCTGCTTCTATCTTGTCTATCTCTTTCATTATTTTAAACGTTTCTATAAGATCACCCCTCATCCTTCTGAACTCCAACGAGTAAAGACCCAGTCTACTCAATCTGTCATCATAAGTTAGCCCCCTCATCTCCGGAATCAGCCTAGTGAATCGTCTCTGTACCCCCTCCAAAGCCAGTATATCCTTCCTTAAGTAAGGTGACCAAAACTGCACGCAGTACTCCAGGTGCGGCCTCACCAATACCCTGTACAGTTGCAGCAGGACCTCCCTGCTTTTGTACTCCATCCCTCTCGCAATGAAGGCCAACATTCCATTCGCCTTCCTGATTACCTGCTGCACCTGCAAACTAACTTTTTGGGTTTCATGCACAAGGACCCCCAGGTCCCTCTGCACCGCAGCATATTGCAATTTCTCCCCATTCAAATAATATTCCCTTTTACTGTTTTTTTTTTCTCCAAGGTGGATGACCTCACATTTTCTGACATTGTATTCCATCTGCCAAACCTTAGCCCATTTGCTTAACCTATCCAAATCTCATTGCAGCCTCTCTGTGTCCTCTACACAACCCGCTTTCCCACTAATCTTTGTGTCATCTGCAAATTTTGTTACACTACACTCTGCCCCCTCTTCCAGGTCATCTATGTATATTGTAAACAGTTATGGTTCCAGCACCGATCCCTGTGGCACACCACTAACCACCAATTTCCAACCCGAAAAGCACCCATTTATCCCGACTCTCTGCTTTCTGTTAGCCAGCCAATTCTCTATCCATGCTAATATATTTCCTCTGACTCCGCGTACCTTTATCTTCTGCAGTAACCTTTTGTGTGGCACCTTATCGAATGCCTTTTGGAAATCTAAATACACCACATCCATCGGTACACCTCTATCCACCATGCTCGTTATATCCTCAAAGAATTCCAGTAAATTAGTTAAACATGATTTCCCCTTCATGAATCCATGTTGCGTCTGCTTGATTGCACTATTCCTATCTCGATGTCCCACTATTTCTTCCTTAATGATAGCTTCAAGCATTTTCCCCACTACAGATGTTAAACTAACCGGCCTATAGTTACCTGCCTTTTGTCTGCCCCCTTTTTTAAACAGAGGCGTTACATTAGCTGCTTTCCAATCCGCTGGTACCTCCGCAGAGTCCAGAGAATTTTGGTAGATTATAACGAATGCATCTGCTTTAACTTCCGCCATCTCTTTTAATACCCTGGGATGCATTTCATCAGGACCAGGGGACTTGTCTATCTTGAGTCCCTTTAGCTTGTCCAGCACTACCTCCCCAGTGATAGTGATTGTCTCAAGGTCCTCCCTTCCCACATTCCCTTGACCAGCAATTTTTGGCATGGTTTTTGTGTCTTCCACTGTGAAGACGGAAGCAAAATAATTGTTTAAGGTCTCAGCCATTTCCACATTTCCCATTATTAAATCCCCCTTCTCATCTTCTAAGGGACCAGCAATTACTTTAGTCACTCTTTTCCGTTTTATATATCGGTAAAAGCTTTTACTATGTGTTTTTATGTTTTGCGCAAGTTTACTTTCGTCATCTATCTTTCCTTTCTTTATTGCTTTTTTAGTCATTCTTTGCTGTCGTTTAAAATTTTCCCAATCTTCTAGTTTCCCACTAACCTTGGCCACCTTATACGGTTTTTAATTTGATACTCTCCTTTATTTCCTTGGTTATTCACGGCTGGTTATCCCTTCTGTTACAACCCTTCTTTTTCACTGGAATATATTTTTGTTGAGCACTATGAAAGAGCTCCTTAAATGTCCTCCACTGTTCCTCAATTGTGCCACTGTTTAGTCTGTGTTCCCAGTCTACTTTAGCCAACTCTGCCCTCATCCCACTGTAGTCCCCTTTGTTTAAGCATAGTATGCTCGTTTGAGACACTACTTCCTCACTCTCAATCTGTATTACAAATTCAACCATACTGTGATCACTCATTCTGAGAGGATCTTTTACTAGGAGATCGTTTATTATTCCTGACTCATTACACAGGACCAGATCTAAGATAGCTTGCTCCCTTGTAGGTTCTGTAACATACTGTTCTAAGAAACAATCCCGTATGCATTCTATGAATTCCTCCTCCAGGCTACCCCGTGCGATTTGATTTGACCAATCGCTATGTAGGTTAAAATCCCCCATGATTACTGCCGTTCCTTTTTTACATGCCTCCATTATTCCCTTGATTATTGTCTGCCCCACAATAAAGTTATTATTTGGGGGCCTATAATCTACGCCCCACCAGTGACTTTTTCCCCTTACTATCTCTAATCTCCACCCACAATGATTCAACATTTTGTTCATTAGAGCCAATATCATCTCTCACAACTACCCTGATATCATCCTTTATTAATAGAGCTACCCCACCTCCTTTCCCTTCTTGTCTATCCTTCCGAATTGTCAGATACCCCTGTATGTTTAATTCCCAGTCTTGGCCACCCTGCAACCATGTTTCTGTAATGGCCACCAAATCATACCCATTTGTAATGATTTGTGCCGTCAACTCATTTACTTTATTTCGAATGCTGCGTGCGTTTAGGTAGAGTGTTTTAATTCTAGTTTTGAAACCATGATTTTTAGTTTTGACCCCTCCTGCAGCCCCCTTATATTCATACATATTGTCCCTACCTATCACCTTGTGGTTTACCCTTACCCCAGTGCTACCTCTGCCCTGTTGCCTCCTGCCTTTTGCATTCTTTCTTGGGGTCCTGTTCATTTGAGCTCTCACCCACTCTTACTAGCTCAGAGCCCTCTCCTGGGTTCCGACTACTCCTCGCATTGAGGCTTGCCTTTTTATTACACTTTGACCCTTTAGAATTTTGCTGTACAGTGGCCCTTTTTGTTTTTTGCCTTGGGTTTCTCTGCCCTCCACTTTTACTCCTCTCCTTTCTGTCTTTTGCTTTTGTCTCCTTTTTGTTTCCCTCTGTCTCCCTGCATTGGTTCCCATCCCCCTGCCATGTTAGTTTAACTCCTCCCCAACAGCACGAGCAAACACTCCCCCTCGGACATTGGTTCCGGTCCTGCTCAGGTGCAGACCGTCCGGTTTGTACCGGTCCCACCTCCCCCAGAACCGGTTCCAATGCCCCAGGAATTTGAATCTCTCCCTACTGCACCACTGCTCAAGCTACATATTCATCTGAGCTATCCTGCGATTCCTACTCTGACTAGCACGTGGCACTGGTAGCTATCCCGAGATTACTACTTTTTAATTTAGCTCCCAGCTCCTTAAATTCGTCTCGTAGGACCTCATCCCGTTTTTTACCTATATCGTTGGTACCTATATGCACCACGACAACTGGCTGTTCACCCTCCCTTTTCAGAATGTCCTGCACCCACTCCGAGACATCCTTGACCCTTGCACCAGGGAGGCAACATACCATCCTGGAGTCTCGGTTGCGGCCGCAGAAACGCCTATCTATTCCCCTTACAATCGAATCCCCTATCACTATAGCTCTCCCACACTTTTTCCTGCCCTCCTATGCAGCAGAGCCACCCACGGTGCCATGAACTTGGCTGCTGCTGCTCTCCCCTGATGAGTCATCCCCCTCAACAGTACCCAAAGCGGTGTATCTGTCTTGCAGGGGGGTGACCTCAGGGGACCCTTGCACTATCTTCCTTGCACTGCTCTTCCTGTTGGTCTTCCATTCCCTATTTGGCTGTGTACCCTTTACCTGCGGTAAGACAAACTCGCTAAACCTGCTATTTACGTCATTGTCAGCATCGTGGATGCTCCAGAGTGAATTCACCCTCCGCTCCAGTGCCGCAATGCGGTCCGTCAGGAGCTGGAGGCGGACACACTTCCCGCACACGTAGTCGTCAGGGACACCGGAAGCATCTCTGATTTCCCACATAGTACAGGAGGAGCATAACACGTGTCCGAGCTGTCCTGCCATGACTTAACCCCTAGATTAACTTAATTTGGAAACAACAATGCTAAATGTTACTTACTGAAATAGAAAAGAAAAAGAAAAACTACTCACCAATCACCAGCCAATTCGGGTTGCTGACAGCAACAAGTAAGGCAAGCTTTCTCCAGAATTAGCATTCTGCTACCAGCTTTCCCCACCATGTCTGTCACTTGTTTATCCTGCATATACTTCAGATGTAACTAGTAAGACTAGGAGCAAAAAGTTTAGAATTCAAAAGATTGATCTGCCCGTAGGACAGAGACAAGTGAGCAAGTGTTGGTCGTCCATCTTTTTAGTCCAGGTTGTCCGCTTGGAGATGATTCATCGTATTCTCACCAATTGTCCAATTCTTCTATGTCTGTCTGCAGTGATTGGCTTGTGCTTTTTCTTTTACACAGAATATTGATCTGCTGTAGAGGCTAAGAGCGCTCACCGTTATTTATGCTCAAATGGTCCAGCACCTTCGGGCGAGGGGCAGATGTGAGAGTAAATGAGGATATCCAAAAGTTGCTCACTAAGTTTCGCCATTTCATTGTTAGCTTTGGGAAAAGGGCATCTCTGTATGCCTCAACACTGAATGGCGTGAAGTTGCTGTATTTGCGTGATGGATACAAACTAAAATCACCAAAGTTAAGTAAAATAATTTCAAGCCTTTTAACAACATAATAAGTGTTAATTACTGCCAATCAACCACTCTTCACTGAAAATTAACCATGACAAGTGTGGAGTCTCATTCCGTCAAGTTTTATTGTTTTTTAAATGTTCATTCTGTCTCTTTTCTTTCTCTCTCTCTCCTAATGCAATCTTTCTTTCCCTCTCTCTCTCTCTCTCACTTTCTGTAGCTAATTTGACATTGAATTCACCCACTCAAATTCACACTTTCTTCTCCGTCCTTGAGCTGTAATTTCACAAACTTTCAATCTGATTGGTTAAGGAGATACGAAGTTACTTGGCCTATTCACTCAGATCCCAGATGCCTTGTCCCCCTCACTGCGACGTTATCAGTTCACACATTCAGAAACTTGCCGCGCAACAAATATAAAAACCCAAACATGCAGGGGCAAGTCTAACTGCCGGTGGATGCTCTGCTCCAGCAAAATTTGGGCCAATATCACTGCTGATGACCCCCATCATCCTACTGGTGAAGAGAAGGAACAAAGTTGGGACAAGTATGGTGGTCCAGGGGGCTCCTTTGCAGATCTTGTGATAAGGAGATGAATGGGCTTTGAACATAAACCAGTGTTTGTGCCGCCTTTGAAAAACAAATAGCCAACCAGTTCAACAGCTCACCAGATGTAGCACAGCTTTTCACTCAGTCAGGCGGTTAAATATAGGCGCTCATGATTGGGCATTGAGAGAACCACTCTTAAGCTAAATTGGAAACCAGGTTGTAAGCTGCTGAAGCTCACATGTTGTAACAATTTCTGAGTTACTGTGACTTCCAAGAACTTTTACATCATAGGCTGTAACTGCTGGCCTGTCGATGTCTGGATTTGACTTTGATGCCAGCTTGCTTCTTTTAGCATTCACTGCAATCTAGTAAACTGGTACAACACCAGATTGATGGGGACAATTAGAAGAGATGAGCTTGGGAGGCTGCTTGTTTTGAAAAATCTGTGTACCTGTGCTATCAAGGCCAATTTGTTTGTGGGGGGGGATCAAGTTTATAGATTCAACTTTCTTGTGTCAGATCTTGATTGTGTTGATTGGGTTGTTGCACGAGTGAATCGTTTGAGATTGAACTTAGTTTCAGATGAATATTTGTCTACCAAATATGATGGAAAGATTTCCTCTGTGTGCTATGCGTGACAGATTCATCTAAAAGAACAATTTCACTGCATTTAACACAGGAGAAAGCTCCCCAGCCCCTCCCCCCTCTCCGCAACGGTGTTCCATAACTCTTGCTGTATCTACAGAGGATTAACACATAGCTCTGACCGTCTCACAAAGAGTGATGATGTAATTCAGTCAGGTGCAGCAACCAGTTTTGTTATTCGCCAGCTGTTGGATCTTGTTTGACAATCGCAGTTGGAATTCGATCTGAAACATACTTCAGTCAAGCTAATAAATCTTCTCAATGTCCAAGAGCTTTGGTGCAGAGATACAAGTCTTTTTACTTGTCTATTTTATCAAATATTTTAATTAGGAGAACAGAACTGAAGCGGATCTTTCACTGAGCAAGGGTCATGAGTCAATGTATACACTGCTTGGATGAGATGTTACACTGTACAGCAACAGATAGATACACTTGGGACTTGACTGGCAGATGGGAAGTTGTAATTTTCTGCTTGAGACCATTCCACTTATCCTTCTTACAGACCAAACCATGGTGGTGATCCTTTCAAGATACCAACAAAAGGCTGCTTTGATAGGGACTAAGTGATGGTCTGATGTAACAACCGATGCTTTGTTGAGTGCTTTCAGGTGATCTGAGAATCAGTCCCCTGACCAGCTATTGAGCTGTTAGATCTAATTGGACATCAGTTTCAAGATTGAAAATGACACCATGTCGGAGTATGGTCGACATGTTATTTCCCAGCCAATCCTCATGGTGACATTTGGAGCAAAATGGTGCACCACAGGGTGGATGATCAATTCTGCGACAAAGATGGGAGTCCTCAGAAAAGGCTGGATAATAAGCTGTTGCAAAAAGAACCATCAATTCTTTGAGGACTTCTGTCTCAGAAGTTTGATCATTTGAAATGAAAGAAGTTGGGAACCCGTGTTTGAACTGTAGGGCAATTTGCTTTGTAATCACCTGATCCATTAGGGAGTGAGAAAGGTTTCTAATAGATTTGCTTGAAAGCAAAAGGCCCTTTAGTACTTTTATATGGAACTCCAGACTGTACTCTTTGTATCTGCTTTATCTCATTGCCTCATCAATGCTTTTTGCAGTTTTGACAAAGTAGCAAATTAATTCAATTACAAAATATCACTGAGGGCCATTTTTTTAAAATGGGTTTTCTTTTTGTTAGAGAATAAATTCTATGCAGATCATGTTTACAAATGGCACTCACATCAAGAGAAATATAGCCAGCTATGGTTGGAAGCAGCAAATAGAGAGAAATTGGGTGGAGAGGATCTCACACACATTAAATGGATGGGAAGTTGAGTGGGTTCCCCTACAAGACTGTACTCCTCCCTGTCCAATCTTCCTGTATGTGCTGTGCTCAGCCGATCTAGTTTACCCAGGTGCAAGAACTACAACAATTATTTGCATTTATATCGCACCTTTTAATGTAGTAAAACGTCCCAAGACGCTTCAGTGGAGTGTTAGCAGAAACAATTTGACACCGAGCCACATAAAGTGATATTAGGACAGGTATCCAAAAGCTTGGTCAGCGAGGTATGTTTTAAGAAGTGACTTAAAGGAGAGAGAGGCTGAGAGGTTTAGGGAGGTAATTCCAGAATTTAGGAACTATGCAGCTGGAGGCATAGCTATCAATAGAGGAACGAAGGAAATAGAGGATGTGCAAGGGGCCAGAATTGAAAACAAGAAAATATGCCCCACAGAGCATGCCTCTGTGAATGAAGATTTGAGGGACCAGTGAAGTGGGAAATCATGCCCATAATGGCACAGCTGAAATTGACTTCTTGAGCTGGAGAAGATCCAGTGAGATTTGATGATTTGGTGACAAGGAGCTTTGCAAAGTCCCGCTGGGACTTCTGATGCTATCTGTTAGCCTTTCCATTCACTTGTGTTCTGTGTTGTGACCAAAGTTTCAGAAATTATATTCCAGCGTGGACTGTCGGCCAAGTGTATGTAACAAAACCAGCAATGAATGTTTCATCTTATAATTGTTAAGAACCCTGCTGTGAGCTTTCGCATTAAATCAGCTGTATCCCTGATAATTCATACCAAAACTGAAGAGTTGATGCAGGCCTGTCAAGTCTCATGCTTTTAAGTGTAAGACTTAGATATTTTAAATCGCTGTTGTGCTCTCAAACACACTCCAAATCTCACTGTAAACCACTTGTGTTGATTTGTTGACATTTTATTTAGGATCGCAGCATTAAGTAGTTTGCATCTCTTGGATTTTTCATAGAAGCTGCAAATTGCAGCCCGCTGCCTGCGACCACTATGAGGCTGAAAGTATGGCCAGCGGTGGCCAAAGCACGTCAGGCACTGGGACCCCATATTGTTGGGCATGGTGGCCTATGGCTAACTATGTGTCTGATTTACGGAGTTCGGGGAACTGTGGGCAGGGAGCACCTGGCATGCTAGAGGCCTGTGCATTGACTCACTCAGGCCTGCAAATTTAATGAAATGAAGCGTCTTTCGAGATTTGACTACATCAGAAGCACTGTGTAAATGCAAGTTGTTGTTTGCAGAATCCGGCTGGGCACTTCAGGTCAGATCGCCTCAAAAATAGTACATTTCACTCTGGGCTGGGCTCAGGCCTTGTTGGAGGGCCTATCCTTATTGTGTTACTCAGCTCTGAGAAGGCTTCCACTGGCCAATCCGTCAATGGGGGTGGGGTGCCCCGCGGCTAGACACGGCAACATATAGTGATGCTTCACAGATGGCCAGCAGCACCTTCACTGGCTGCTGCCGCCCAGTGCACTGATCCTGGAGGCGTGGGGCTCCCAGTGGGTCATACACTGCGTGCCAAGAGCAATACTGAACAAATTAATTGACCTCCCACTGTCACACAAGGCCAGCTGAATGGACCGCAGGCAGCACCACTGCCACCACAATGAGCACTGGTTCTGCGGTGGCACCCCATTATTGGCCCTTACAGTATTCGTGCATTTGACCCAGATTGAAGTCTCCCAATTCCCATCGCCCTTCCCCCAGTTTGGCATTACATAGCCAATCATAGAATCATAGCATGGTAACAGCACAGAAGGAGGCCATTCGGCCCATTGAGCTGGTGTCAGCTCGCTGCAAGAGCTCGTCCCACTCGCCCGCCCTTTCCCCGGAGCCTTGCATCGTTTTATTCCTTCGGCTACTTATCCAATTCCCTTTTGAAAGCCAGGATTGAACTTCAGTTGTCACTTCAATTCTCCACTCCACTTCCACTCTGACCTCATGTCCTCGACCTCTTGCACTGTAGGTACGGAATCAGAATCGGGAGAATCACACCCTGTGGCCTTGCTGTGAAAGCCCCACACAGCGGCCTGTTGGACAGTTTTGACTGTTTTCAGGACATTACAACTGGGAAGTCTTCAAATGACTTGAAGCTGAGCAGTTTTACCTCGAGCATTTATTTTACACAAGAACCTCAGTGCTCCTGGCCACCTTTACATTTGATGGTGGGAGCGGGGAGGGGTTGGACGTTTTTGCTTAATTAAACTAAAAATGAAACCGACGATACTCTGTTCATTCCTGACTTTTTTAAACTCTGTGACACAAAGCAGAAGATCTATCTCTATTGAAAGAGTTTCTCTTTATTGACACTCAGCCAGATAGACAAAATACAGAGGGGTGAAATTGCCCCGCGCCCCGATTGGGGCGGTAACCTGCTGGGGGTTTTATCGCCCGACCAGGATGTCCCGTTCCTTGACGTGGAATTGAGTCTTATGACCCCCAAAGGAAGTGGAGCGCTATCTGCGGTGCTCCGCTTCCTTTGGGGGCGGTGACAGAGTGGTCGCGGGGCGCTGAGTCGAGCTCTATGCGGATGCACCGTATAGCGCTGACGTGCTGCAACGCCCCTCCCGTCCCATTAAAGGGCAGGGCCGCTGCGCACTCTCCATGGCCCTTTGGTGGCTGGCACTGCGCCACCAGGGACACGTGAGACTCCACCCAAGACAGAGTGCCGGGCTGCACGATGGCGGCCCTGTCAATGCTAGGGCCGCCGTGATTGGGCTGACCAGAGAGTCGACAACTAACAAAGATGGCGGCCCGGGATGCTGCAGACCTCCCCTTTAAACAGCGCCCCGGGAGCGGATGTCCGCCAGCCTCGCGGCCCTTGGGGCATTAAGGGGTCGGCGAGGGTTTGCCAGGCACGGCGATGACGTCATCACTGGTTGCACGCCGACCCGGGACAGTACTTCCCCAAACCTCCTGGGGCAATTTCCCGGGAGGGGGTAGCACCCCCCCTCCCCCGGACGAATACTGCCTTGTGCCCCATTAGCGCCCCCAGAGACTATAAAAAGCGCCAATTTCGCTCCCATATTGTTCAACCAAGATCCCAAAGTGCAGGAATGACAGGGCAAAAAACATATTCATAAAACATGATCTGAATTAAGTCAGACTGGCAAAGCATGAACCAACATTATTTAAATATAAGACAGGATTATTATCTGAGGTCAAAAGAACTGAAACGAAATTATTCATTTTATATACGTGTTTCTATTATTAATCAAAGAAAATGCTTTTCCATCAAGCAACACTGGAGACTTTTCAATCTCATTTTAATGGCTCCTGCCTACTCATAGTATACTTTTGATTAATTGCCAAATTAATTGGAAATATTATCAGATTTAGCATTAATGGTTTGTGACAGATACGATCATTTTGAGGTTGTCTTGCCCTTTGCTTCAAAGCTTATTTTTAAAAAATCTTTTGTGTAGTCTTGAGGGGAAAGCTTCTGAAGCTCTCTCTCTAAACATCATGGCCTGACTTCCTCTCTCCATACCTTTTTAAAAACCTATGTATTCAATTGTGCCCGGAATTACCTCTCTGACAGAGTATCATGGCTTGTTTTCATCCTTTGTGTAGTGCAATGGGTCTTTCTATATTAAAAGTCCTGCATGAAGGCAAATTGTTGTCTGAGGGCACAAGTGATTGTCCAAACAAGCTCATTGCACTTAAGATGTGGAACTCCAAACACCAACTCTGAGGCTATTTTTACCCCTAATGCACTCCGTCAGAATGGTCTGCACAACAACGAGACTTCACCCTCGGTGGTTGAGTGCAGTCTTCTTTCACTTACACAAAGGACCAGCAACATTAACTTGGCCTTGCAGCGTTCGTGTATTCTGCTCAGCCTCTTGGGCAACAACCACTGCACTTGAGCATCTTGAGTGAGCTGCCCCCTGTGCATTAACAAGGAAAAAGTGAGCCGAAGAGTAACTTACAGCAAATACATGGTGATTGCACGGAGTGTGTCATCCAACAGAAGAGAAAAGGTCTGGTCTTAAAGGATCAGGAATATGAATGTGTTGTGGACAGACTATCAGTTACAGTCAACCAACCTTTTCAAAGTCAGACGATTTTCCTTTGAAATGTGATGACCAGCGCACCAATGTGTTCTTGGAGACCCCCATTAAAACAGCCAAGAATATTCCACTGTGCAATGGAGGTGGTCAGGTCCCTCTGTTTAGAGATTTAAATCATCCAATCAAATAATCGAGATTAAGGTCGTAATTAGTCGACTGAAAGCTCAAACCTAAGTTTCCAAACACCTGAGCAGATTTTACCCATGCTTATGCTTTTGAGTCAGGTGCTTGACTGTACAGTAATGCACAGGTCTTTTTCGAGGTAGAAGTCAGCCTCGGTGAAGGCGCAAGATGGTTAACAAATTCTCGGACCACCCATGATATACCTCACCCTATTTTCCTTTCTACTGACTTTAATGGAAATGAAAATCAGGCAGGTTGTATAACAGGCGGCTGATCTGTCAGATAGTCTGCACATAGCATTGAGCCATTGACCAGCAAATGAACAAATAAAATAGTCTGATTTGTTGGATATATTATGTTGGAAATACTTCGTCATCATCGTCATCATCATCATCATCATAGGTAGTCCCTCGGAATCGAGGAAGACTTGCTTCCACTCTTAGAATGAGTCCTTAGGTGGCTGAACAATTCAATACGAGATCCACAGTCTCTGCCACAGGTGGGTCAGATAGTTGTTGAGGGAAAGGGTGGGTGGGACGGGTTTGCCGCACGCTCCTTCCGCTGCCTGCGCTTGTTTTCTGCATGCACTCGATGATGAGACTCGAGGCGCTCCGTGCCCTCCCGGGTGCACTTCCTCCACTTCGGGCGGTCTTTGGCCAGGGACTTCCAGGTGTCGGTGGGGATGCCGCACTTTATCAGGGAGGCTTTGAGGGTGTCCTTGTAACGTTTCCTCTGCCCACCTTTGGCTCGTTTGCCATGTAGGAGCTCCGAGTAGAGTGTTGTGTCTGGCATGCGGACAATGAGGCCTGCCCAGCGGAGCTGCTCAAGTGTGGTCAGTACTTCAATGCTGGGGATGTTGGCCTGGTCGAGGACGCTAATGTTGGTGCGTCTGTCCTCCCAGGGGCTTTGTAGGATCTTGCGGAGGCATCGTTGATGGTATTTCTCCAGAGACTTGAGGTGTCTACTGTACATGGTCCATGTCTCTGAGCTATACAGGAGGGCGGGTATTACTACAGCCCTGTAGACCATGAGTTTGGAGGGCCTGGTCTTCGAACACTCTTTTCCTCAGGCGGCCGAAGGCTGCGCTGGCGCACTGGAGGTGGTGTTGAATCTCCTCATCAATGTCTGCTTTGTTGATAAGAGGCTCCCGAGGTATGGGAAATGGTCCACGTTGTCCAGGGCCGCGCCGTGGATCTTGATGGCTGGGGGGCAGTGCTGTGCGGCGAGGACAGGCTGGTGGAGGACCTTTGTCTTACAGATGTTTAGCGTAAGGCCCATTCTAAAAGTGAGTTCTCAGGTGGCTGTACAGTCCAATACGGGAATTACAGTCTCTGTCGCAGGTGGGACAGACAGTCGTTGAAGGAAAGGGTGAGTGGGGAGTCTGGGTTGCTGCACGCTCCTTCTGCTGTCTCCGCTTGATTTCTGCGTGCTCTCGGCGACGAGACTCGAGGTGCTCAACGCCCTCCCGGATGCTCTTCCTCCACTTCGGGCGGTCTTGGGCCAGGGATTCCCAGGTGACGGTGGCGATATTGCACTTTATTAAGGAGACTTTGAGGGTGTCCTTGAAACGTTTCCTCTGCCCACCTGGGGCTTGCTTGCCATGTAGGAGTTCTGAATAGAGCGCTTGCTTTGGGAGTCTCGTGTTGGGCATACAGACGATGTGGCCCGCCCAACGGAGCTGGTCGAGTGTGGTCAGTGCTTCGATGCTGGGGATGTGGGCCTGAGCAAGAACACTGACGTTGGTACGTCTTATCTTCCCAGTGGATTTGCAGTATTTTGTATTTCTCCAGCGCTTTGAAGTGACTACTGTATCTGGTCCACGTCTCTGAGCGATATAGAAGGGCGGGTATCACAACAGCCCTGCAGACCATTAGTTTGGTGCCAGATTTGAGGTCCTGGTCTTCGAACACTCTCTTCCTCAGGCAGCCGAAGGCTACGCTGGCGTACTGGAGGCATAGTTGGACCTCATCTTCGATGTCTGCCCTTGCTGATAATAGGCTCACGAGGTATGGAAAATGGTCCACGTTGTCTAAGGCTGCGCCGTGGATTTTGATGACTGGGGGGCAGTGCTGTGTGGCAGGGTCAGGTTGGTGGAAGACCTTTGTCTTACCGATGTTTAGTGAAAGGTCCATGCTTTCCTACACCTTGGTGAAGGTCTTAACGATGGCTCTGAATGTGCTGCTGTTCAGCAGTCGAGTATATGAAATTCCTATGTTATGTTGTGATAGGAAAAGGTATTCAGGCTCATGCACATGCCGCATACTTCTTACTTCACTCATTCTTGTATCCCAAATCTTGCTTTAACCCTCAAGGTTTCTCCTTGAGTTTCCCCAAATGTCTAGCGCTCTAGCTCACAACAATTTTATAAATCGTACATTGTGGTAAACAAAGATTTTGTTTCTGATTCAGCCTGACCTTGATGGATGGAGAGCTAACTTCAAGTATTTTGAACAAGGTTTTGTCGAAATCTCGACCTCCGAAAAGAATGATTCCGACACTTTCAGCTCCGGCAGAAGTTTCTTTAATTTACTTGCTAGCAAGGGGTAGGTCACTCTCAGTCAAGGGCTAAGTGAACACCTTCGCAATGGTACAGTTTCACAAGATATTTATACAGTAAAACCCAAGTTATGGCCTCTCCCTGTGTATTGCTCTGTCTCACAGTCAGTGAATACAGATAAAGAGTTAATTACTATATCCTGGTCCTGACATGGTTTACAGATATTTCCTTTTGTCAGGGATATCAATTGGCCAGCCGGCCATTACTCCATGAGTCATAGGTAATGGGCTATCACCTGTCTTGTATTGTGTCAGGATTGTTCAATTTCCTGGTCAGTTTATCGTTTACATCAAAAGGATGAGGTCTCTACAAGAGATAGTGGCTGGTGGAATGGAGTACATAGGAAAGGGTGGGGTGACATGGAACTGGTGTCGTGTAGACAATAGGAGAGCACCATGGGGGGTACTTGTCTTAGCATGACTTGTCTCCTAGCTGTCTATTGGCTATCAGCCATCTCAAACCAGGTTTAGCTGTTTATGCAAGCTGACTGCTAAAATGCAGAAAGTTCTGGAAAGACCAGGACTCCATTTTGATATATATATATTGCAAAGGGCACACAAATACTGTATGGTATCAGCTTAGATAAAAATACATTTCCACATTCCCCCATTTTATCCTTCACAAGGACAACTCAATCCATTCTGATCTTGTGCAGTCTCTCCATTTCCATTTCCACACAAGAGCCTTCAGCAGTTGTTGCTACCATAACTCTAGCCGTGGTCTCGGTAGGTAACATAGTTTCTCCCACCCTGGCACAGCAACACTTAATGACGACAAATAATAGATACAGGGCGAAGGCTATCAGCAGGAATATGATCAAACCCTGTACCACAGATTTCCCCAGGGCTCCCAACCATCCTGATGCCCAACCCCACAAGGTGATACCGTCCTGGCCAACTGTCTGTTTATACTCTATTACCTTTTTCCTGATGTTTTCAGCTAGACTGACGATATCTTCTGATTTATCTGGGATATTCGTACAGCATTCTTCACCTATTAATGCGCACGTCCCTCCCTCCTTGGCTAGGAGATAATCTAAGGCCATACGATTTTGGAGAGCCACTGTTCAAATAGCTACCATTTCGTCATTTATCCCTTCAAAGGCTTGGGAAGTTGCGGTGGCTACTGATTCGACTAAGTTAGCCAGTTCCCATAACTGCCATTCGGTCGATGCTATTCCATAGGGTGGCACCATTACCTTGAATATTCCGTTTAGCCATTTCAAATCCCGTTTAAATCTGTGACTTCCATAGGCCTCCCTTAGAGTCTTTACTGATCTGATAAGGGGTACCACATATCCTAAGTAACAGGACCCTGTCCAGTTGGCTAGATAAAAATACATTTCCACAGTTTCCAGCAGCATACCTCCGAAGCAGGGTTTGCAAAGTTGAATTCTGTGGCAACAAGAGCAGGTCAGAGGCTGGGTATTCTGCGGCGAGTGTCTCACCTCCTGACTCTTAAAAGCCTTTCCATCATCTGCAAGACACAGGTCAGGAGTGTGATGGAATACTCTCCACTTGCCTGGATGTGTGCAGATCCAACGACACTCAAGAAGCTCGACACTATCCAGAACAAAGTAGTACGCTTGATTGCCACAATCCACCACCTTCAACATTCACTCCCTCCACCACCGGCGCACCGTGGCTGCAACGTGTACCATCTACAAGATACACTGCAGCAACTTGCAAGGGCTTCTTCGGCAGTATCTCCCAAATCTGCGACCTCTACAACCTCGAAGGACAAGGGCAGCAGGCACATGGGAGCACCATCACTTGCAAGTTCCCTTCCAAGTTACATACCATCCTTCATTGTCGCTGGGTCAAAATCCTGGAATTCCCTCGCTAACAGCACTGTGGGAGTACCTTCACCACACGGATTGCAGCGGTTCAAGAAGGCGGCTTACCATCACCTTCTCAAGAGCAATTAGGGATGGGCAATAAATGCTGGCCTTGCCAGCGACGCCCACATCCCGGACCAAATAAATTTTTTTTTAGTATATTCTTGTAAAGAAGAACAGAACTCTCAGAATTAGGGGGGTAGCTTCCAAAAGCCTCATTTCAAATCATTTTGATCTATTGTTTTGCTATGGGTAAAGTTACCATTTATTCCACTAGCTCTCCTTCACAGATGGTGAAGTGTCTGGATAGCTGCTTCACTGGGTTCAGTGTGTGAAATTCTGTTCTACAATATGATAGCCTTGCTTAACTGAGATGGCATGGAGACATTCCTTCCCCTCAGATCAGTGGCCTTGCTACATTTCTGCTGAGAATAATATTTGAGTAGATATGGTCTACAATTCCGAAGATGTTCTGATGAGTATTTTTGTGAGGGATCAATGGATTTAGGTTCCTCTATTGGAATCTGAAATGAGACAGCAGTCCATGTTCTTGCTCCCCAAGCCATTTGCAGGGCCCAGGTGCAATCTTAGGCATTCTCTGTCTAGGCCTAGCACCGAAGTATCGGCGGTGAAGATAAAATGCAGCTGGCTGTCTGGAGAGCAGCCAGTCGGAGGCTTCGAGCCGGTGAGACCATCCTGCGGGAAGGGGTGGCAATTAACATTCCCCTCTCGCAGGACCCCCAGTGATCCGCCTGCTCCTTGCAGGGGCTCCAGGGCAGGGCATTGTGCCAGTGTTCTTCAGGCTCCCCTCTACTAGGGTGCCCAATGTGAGTGCCTGGAGGAAAGAAAAGAAAGACTTGGCATTTATATCGCGCCTTTCACGACCTCAGGATGTTCCAACACACTTCGCAGCCAATGAATTTGTTTTTGAAGTGTAGTCACTGTCGTAATGCAGGAAACGCGACATCTAATTTGCACACAGCAAGCTCCCACAAACAGCAATGTGGTAATGGCCAGATAATCTGTGTTTTTTTTTTAGTGATGTTGTTTGAGGGCTAAATGTTGGTCAGGACACCGGGGATAATTCTCCTGTTCTTCAAAATAGTGCCATGGGATCTTTCACGTCTACCTGAGAGAGCAGACGGAGGCGAGAGTGCTACCTATTGAGCTACGGCTGTTGCACAAAACTGAAGTGGGCTCCCTGGAATGCCTTTCGTGCTTAATTATAATGGCAATGTTGCGCCTGCACCTATATCAGCTGCAGGCCTAGTTACGTGAAGTGGGAAGCCCCAGGAGATGCCAGGACTACTCAATGAGGGGGAGTGGGGGGGGATATGATTCAGTGGGACTCTGTCCTGTCTCCTCTTCCCTACATCTGGGGAATGGCGTGTCCCCAGGCACAGAGGGAAGAAGAAAATCTCTCCTGTGCAATGAGGTGTAGCATGGAGCGTTGCAGAACCGTACGGACCAGGATGCTCCCATATTTTGTTGAGTTAACTGATCTCATAATCTCAGTAGGGATGCTGTGGCCGCAGTACAACTGCAACAGGAAGAAATGAGAAATAAATCAGCTAGGATTCCTGCTCCTGATCATTATCCAGTAGCCTCTGCTGGAAAGTATGTATTTGTGGACGTTATCTGAGCATAATATTCAGCAAATCTGTGATTCTCTCCATGTTTAAATCTATTTCTAGCACAGAAGGTCATTCAGTTCTTCACAATTGTGCCAGCTCTCTGAAAGTGCTGCCATCCAGTCCCCTTCCCTCATTTTTTTTTCTCCACATTCTTTCAAAATGTTCTTTTCCAAATAATCATCTATTCCCCTTTTCAAAGCCATTGTCGATTCTGCTTCCAGCACGGTTTCTGGTAGGGCATTCCATGTCCTCAACAAAACTATCAAAACTTGCCGATTTCTCCCAGGTGGTCGGGCACATATGCCGGGACAAGAGATTTAGATCAAGTTTGGTTGAAAAAAGCCCAGCTCTGCATCGATAAATGCAAAGCCATCAGTTGTGGAAACTATTGTATTCGGAACACAGATGAGACTGCACACAGGGAGGTTAAAGTAACAGTGACCTCAGTCTTTAATAAGACACTCCAGAGTGAGGAACAGGCCTTAGGGGGCCGGCTTATATACAGTGCTCCCAAGGGATCCCTTGGGACTTCAGGGGATGCGCTCTCTGGTGGCGGAATATGGGAGTGCATGCTTTACAGATACACAACAGGTACTCTTAGCCAAATGGTGCCAAGTCACAGGATACAACACAAGAAAAAGATTTGTGGGTATTAGTGAGCACATGACAAGATCGTTTTGGATGAGGAAGGCCATTCGACCCATCTTCGTTCATCCACACTGAAAGGTCCTAAAGTCCCTCTTATCAACATCCAACTGTTTCCTGCAAGATTCCAGAGTTTCCAGCTCCACCACACTTCCTGGAAGTCTTCCATACATTGATTACTCTTTCTGTAAATATAGTGATTTCCTGATAGCAGATCTAAATTTACCTTCTAACCATTTGAATTAACATCCCCTTGTCCTACTCTCACGATTATACCTAAAGTAATATTCTGGGAATCACCTTATCTCTCTTGTACACCTCGAAGATCTCCTACCAGACATCTCCTTTCCAGGCTGAAAAGCCCAGTCATTCCCTCATACCTTAGATCCCTGGCTCTAGCGATCAACCTCATAGTTCTGCTCCGTATTGTTTTTAGGCATGAATGTCTTCCCCTTGTTTCTTGGTGATCAGAACTGGATGCAAAGCACCAGGTGTGATCTAACCAGAGCACTATATAGTTTGTTGAAACCATCTTTAGTGTGCAGCACTATTGGTCTCAAGTTGCATAGCTCATGGAGTAAAACATTACAGGAAAGATATGATTGCACTAAAGAGGATACAGAGGAGATTTACGAGGGTGTTGCCAGGACTGGAGAATTTTAGCTATGAGGAAAGATTGGATTGGCTGGGTTTGTTTTCTTTGGAACAGAGGAGGCTGAGGGGAGAACTTATTGAGGTGTATAAAATTATAAGGGGCCTAGATAGATTGGATAGGAAGCACCTATTTCCTTTAGCAAAAGGGTCAACAGAGGGGGCATAGATTTAAAGTAATTGGTAGAAGGTTTAGAGGAGAATTCTTCATCCAGAAGATGGTGGGGTTCTGGAACTCACTCTCTGAAAGCCTCACCACATTTAAAAATTACTTGAATATGCACATGAAGTGCCGTAACCTACAGCGCTACGGCCTAAGAGCTTGGAAGTGGGATTAGGCTGGCTAGCTCTTTGTTGGCCGGCACGGCCACACTGGGCCAAAATGGCCTCTTTCCGTGCTGTAAATTTCTATGATTCTATGAATGCTAACTACAGGGTGAGATACTGAACGTATTCAGAGCATTGGTTTATCTCCAGCTGGAGTTCTGTATGCAGTTTTGGTGACTACATTACAGGATGGACTCGATAGTACAGCTAAAGGTGCCACAAAGGGCGACCAATCTGATACCTAGAATCAGGCACCCGAGCTGGAGAGTACAGAAATTAAAGCAGAGAAAGCTTGGACGCGGATCTTATTCTCGTTTTGAAGATCCTTCGGGGTCTCAGCAAGGTGTACCCTGGGACAAAGGTTGGAAGAGGGAAGGTGAACGGACAGATCAGATACAACAATTTCACTCATGGGATGCTGCACGTTTGAAATGGAATGCTAGGGATGCGGTCGCGACTGATAACATCAGTAATTTGAAGACAGTCGAGTCGGACAGGTATTTGGCAATAAGATCAATTGATGGATGCAGTTAGTGAACTGTGCATTCTATTTTTGAACTCTGGGGCTGGCCAGATGGACTGAAATGATCGTTTCCAGTCCTGAGCCTTCCTTTGTTGCTCTGCATAAAGTCATTTCTCCTCATTGCTCGCTTTTTTACTTTTGGTATTAATGCCCTCTGGCACTCATTGTCCAGCTTCAGACCCGAAGAGTTACTGGAGGGCTGTTAACTTATGGAACTAGATCCCAGCTCAAGACACCATCTCCAGTTGATGATGGGATGGGGGCGGGGGGGAAAGAAAAGTATATTTCCCCATGATACTGAAAGAAACCAAATCCGTCAGGCCCTGACCTACCTCATATTGTGAGTGATGGGATGGGGGTGGGGGTGGGGGGGACTTACCTAACCGTCACCACATGTAAGCAATATCTGATTACAGAGTGCATTACAAATACAGAAGAAACAACAGCAATTTGCCATTTGACTTAAAAAAAAATATATGAAATGTGATTTGTTTAAATTCTTCAATATAAAACTCCTTTTTGCCGAAACTGAAGTTGGTTTCCATCCTCATTTTGTACAACATGTTGTGTCTCGTCTTTCTAGTCTGCTTGACAGACTATGTATAGATTCTGCAACATCTACACCAGGGATTGAAGAATTCTTGGGTAAATCTGGAGTGTTGATAGATGAATGTTCCACACCTGTCCATTCAGGGTTTCTTTGGGAATTTACACGGACGGTTCTGTTTTCCTCGGTTCATCCATTTTCTACTCAAATCTACAAAGCACACATTCATTTGCAAGATAGGTTCCTGCGGCAATTTTAACGAGCAGTAAAATCGTTTACTAGGTCCTCAACAGGCCATCATATAATTGGCTGACTGAAGTGATCCAGCCCGAGCAATGAAGATGCGTGCATTTTGCTGACATGGTGCAGAGTTCTATGGTTTACACCACAGGGTGTAAGCACAGGAAAATCTCTGCTGTGGAGCATTTATATTTGATCGTGTCACAGGGCGATGGGGTAGAATTTCCACGGGGATTCTCCCGATCGTCCACTATAGCGTCAGCAGAAGATTGGTGGAAACGCCGCGATGGCGAAGGATCAGGATAATTTCCCCCTCCCCCACCCTCCTTCCCATGGAAATTAATAGTGGATTGTCGGTGAACACTCCTCATAGACACATCACAGGTATCTAATTTGTCAAGTTGAGCCTCTTTGAGTGAAATTTGCTCTTGTTCAGCTCATTTACATTTATTGACCAATTGACCGGCAAAAACCTCAGTCTGTGATTACTCTGCACAGTTTTGGTCTCTGAACCTAAGGAAGGTATGCTTGTCTTACAGGGAGTGCAACAAAGATTCACTTCTGATTCTTGGGATGAAGGGATGGTCCCATGAGGAGAGATTGAGTAGACTAGACCTATATTCCCTGGAGTTTAGAAGAATGAGAGGTGATCTCATTGAAACATATAATATTCTTAAGTGCTTGACAGGATAGATGCTGAGAGAAGGTTTCCCCTGGTTGGACAGTCCCGAACTAGCGGGTCACAGTCTCAGAATAAGGGGTCGGCCATATAGGACTGAGATGAGGAGCAATTTCTTCACTCAATGGATGTGAATCTTTGGAATTCTCTATCCCAAAGGGCTGTGGATGCTCAGTTGTTAAATATATTCAAGACAGAGGTCGACAGATTTTTGGACACTAAGGGAACCGAGTGTTATGAAGATCGGGCGGGAACATGGAGTTGAGGTTGAAGATCAACCATGATCTTATCAAAGGGCCTTAATGACCTAATCCTGCTCCTATTTCTTATGTTCTTATGATTTGGCTCGAGTTTGTTTGTAATCTGGATATTTTCCAACATCAAGCTGAGACAGGAAGCTTAGGGCTGCTAGCAAATAATAATGCACAGAACATTGCAATCTCACCCCACACGGTGCTTCACACAGCCTCTGTTGGTATGCCACTGAATCTTCATTACATGTGAACAGAACCAATTTTATTTTCTGTTGACTAGTTCTGTCATCTAATTTTACCTCTCTATCAGCTTGCATCTAAAAAAGTAATGATTTTAGGTACTAGTCATCAGGCTGTTGGAAAAAGAAAAGCAAAATTCAGAGTAAAAACAAAACAGAAATGATGCCCAAGGGATATTTCTTGCAAATCCGTGCCGTTTTTTTCTGCTAAAATATTGGAGCGAAGAATTACTGAGAAATACAAAATTAAATGGGTTTCAAGGAATTTCCGAGATATTACCCCTTTAAACTCATGTACTTTGGTTTTGCACTGCACACTTTCAGTCTTAATTATCAGCCATACAGAGCAAACATTGAAACCAGGAAAGGCCGAGGAACAAAGTTAGGAAAGGCCGTGAAGATCATGGACTAGAGAGCTGAGGACAAGAAGGGAGCAAGACATCGGGGAAGACGGTAGAGCAGAGAGTCAGGCGGAAGCTCTTAACTTTATTTCTGAGTTGAGAACTTAACTTTTGTTCTACTGACCCTTCACATACCAAAACCCTGGAATCATTTAAGAAACAGTGAGAGGTAGTGGTGGTGGGAGTGGTGGGGACGGGGAGGTGGAGGAACTGTACCAAACTATGATAAGACTATGTCAAAACTCATGGACAGAGTTTTAGTTTTTTTCCGCTCTGAATGAATAAATATTGATTTCCAACTTTTTGGTCAGTGTGTGGGTTTGCACAGTTTACCCTCACAACTGGACCCCTATTTGTATTGCCCAAAAACTTCTGGAAACAGTTCTGCATTAGTACCGCCAGCTCCCAGTACTAGTGGTAGCCAATACTGTGGAGAAATTATTTGAGCCTTTGTTTTTGGCCAGCGGGTTATCTAGAAGGTACATGCAGGCCCAGAATTACAACACTGGTATCGCTACCCTGAGACTGCCATTGGCAAGAAAAGATGATAGCTTCTGCCTCCCCGTGGCAACATTTATACCAGCCAGCAGATTGGCAGTGCCTCCTCCTTAAACACCAGCAAAAAAAACATCTCTCTTGGAGTCTCCAGAAGCAGTCAGGTTGCCGTCAGATGCAATGCTGTAATGTAAATGGGACATCAGCAATCAGTTGCAAGATAATAACTTTATTGTTCACATATCACAAGATAGATAGAGATGAGAGAGCCCACTTTCACTTATCCATCTCGAAAGAAACTACACTTGCCCTCACTACAGCCTCTCAACTGCTCCTTGAAAGATTCCAGGGTTTTTGCCTCCAATGCCTGACCTCCCGGAATCCATTCCAGTTACTTATGTGAAGATGAACTTTCTGACATCAGTCCTAAATTTTCCTTTTGCTGGTTTGAACTTGTGCCCTCTTGTCTTACTGTCAAGGTTTCGTATGAAGTAGTGTTCCATTCTTACATTTTGCATACCGTTGAATATCTTAGATATGCCTATATGAGTTCACCTCTCCGTCACCTCATCGAGGCTGAAAAGCCCAAACTCCTCCTGCCTCTCTCTTCACTGCCTCCCGGGCTTGAATGTCTCTCTTGGTTCAGTGACCAGAATGAGGTACAGCAAACTACAATAATGGGCGCTGTGTAAGAAAGGCACTCAAGTATTTTGCTCGATGTAAATGCCTTGGCATATTGTTTAGAATGACATTGCTGGTTTCTGTATTCCTGTTGGAATTTATATTCCTGTCACCATCTATCCCCTGGCTGGTGGGCCACCCCCTCCATTCTTCCTCCCCCCCTCCATTCTTCCTCCCCCCCCTCCATTCTTCCTCCCCCCTTCCATTCTTCTTCCTCCCCCCTCCATTCTTCTTCCTCCCCCCTCCATTCTTCTTCCTCCCCCCTCCATTCTTCCTCCCCCCCTCCATTCTTCCTCCCTCCCTCCATTCTTCCTCCCCCCCCTCCATTCTTCCTCCCTCCCCCTCCATTCTTCTTCCCCCCCCCTCCATTCTTCCTCCCTCCCCCTCCATTCTTCCTCCCTCCCCCTCCATTCTACCTCCCCCCCCCCTCCATTCTTCCTCCCTCCCCCTCCATTCTACCTCCCCCCCCCCTCAATTCTTCCTCCCCCCCTCAATTCTTCCTCCCCCCCTCAATTCTTCCTCCCCCCCTCAATTCTTCCTCCCCCCCTCCATTCTTCCTCCCCCCCTCCATTCTTCCTCCCCCCTCCATTCTTCCTCCCCCCCTCCATTCTTCCTCCCCCCCTCCATTCTTCCTCCCCCCCTCCATTCTTCCTCCCTCCCCCTCCATTCTTCCTCCCTCCCCCTCCATTCTTCCTCCCTCCTCCTCCATTCTTCCTCCCTCCTCCTCCATTCTTCCTCCCTCCCCCTCCATTCTTCCTCCCTCCCCCTCCATTCTTCCTCCCTCCCCCTCCATTCTTCCTCCCCCCCTCCATTCTTCCTCCCCCCCTCCATTCTTCCTCCCCCCCTCCATTCTTCCTCCCCCCTCCATTCTTCCTCCCTCCCCCTCCATTCTTCCTCCCCCCCTCCATTCTTCTTCCCCCCCTCCATTCTTCCTCCCTCCCCCTCCATTCTTCCTCCCTCCCCCTCCATTCTTCCTCCCTCCTCCTCCATTCTTCCTCCCTCCCCCTCCATTCTTCCTCCCTCCCCCTCCATTCTTCTTCCCCCCCACCATTCTTCCTCCCCCCCTCCATTCTTCCTCCCCCCCTCCATTCTTCCTCCCCCCCTCCATTCTTCCCCCCCCTCCATTCTTCCTCCCCCCCCTCCATTCTTCCTCCCCCCCCTCCATTCTTCCTCCCCCCCCTCCATTCTTCCTCCCCCCCTCCATTCTTCCTCCCCCCCTCCATTCTTCCTCCCCCCCTCCATTCTTCCTCCCCCCCTCCATTCTTCCTCCCCCCCTCCATTCTTCCTCCCCCCTCCATTCTTCCTCCCCCCCTCCATTCTTCCTCCTCCCCTCCATTCTTCCTCCCCCCCTCCATTCTTCCTCCCTCCCCCTCCATTCTTCCTCCCTCCCCCTCCATTCTTCCTCCCTCCTCCTCCATTCTTCCTCCCTCCCCCTCCATTCTTCCTCCCTCCCCCTCCATTCTTCCTCCCTCCCCCTCCATTCTTCCTCCCCCCCTCCATTCTTCCTCCCCCCCTCCATTCTTCCTCCCCCCCTCCATTCTTCCTCCCCCCCTCCATTCTTCCTCCCCCCCTCCATTCTTCCTCCCCCCCTCCATTCTTCCTCCCCCCTCCATTCTTCCTCCCTCCCCCTCCATTCTTCCTCCCCCCCTCCATTCTTCTTCCCCCCCCTCCATTCTTCCTCCCTCCCCCTCCATTCTTCCTCCCTCCCCCTCCATTCTTCCTCCCTCCTCCTCCATTCTTCCTCCCCCCTCCATTCTTCCTCCCCCCCCTCCATTCTTCCTCCCCCCCCTCCATTCTTCCTCCCCCCCCTCCATTCTTCCTCCCCCCCTCCATTCTTCCTCCCCCCCTCCATTCTTCCTCCCCCCCTCCATTCTTCCTCCCCCCCTCCATTCTTCCTCCCTCCTCCTCCATTCTTCCTCTCCCCCCCTCCATTCTTCCTCCCCCCCTCCATTCTTCCTCCCCCCCTCCATTCTTCCTCCCCCCCCCCTCCATTCTTCCTCCCCCCCTCCATTCTTCCTCCCCCCCTCCATTCTTCCTCCCCCCCCCCTCCATTCTTCCTCGCCCTCCCGCCCAACGCACACATATTTCTGTGTGCATATTCTGCAAGCTGAGGACAGTGAAGCAGTTATTCACGATCCCTTAGAAGTCACTGACTAAATAAAGGGAAAAACAGAAAGCACTCGCATTTAAAGAGGGTCTTATCACATCTCTTTGGCCACTCCAAAGTACCTCACATCCATTGAATGACTTTTTGAAGTGCAGTCGCTGTTATGTGATCAGAACTTTTTTTATTCACAGGGTTTTTATTTTCATCTGTTTAATAATCTACTGAGTCATCTCTGTGAAGCATGCTCGGATTAAACTGCAATGCATAACTTAATTTTAGGAACCAAATGACTGCAGCAGTTTTACGCTGTTTCGGTGTTCAATAACTGTCAATAAGTAAATCAGTCCAGCTTGCATTAACCAAACCAATCTTAACATCATACGCCGAATAATTTAACCAGTGTCTTGTCAGTTTTGTATGATTTGCTTTCCCGTTGTCAGGGTTTTGGAGTAGTGTATAAAATGATTTTTCTTGCCGACGTTTGTTAAAAAAGAAAGACTTGCATTTATATACAGCCAACGAAGTACTTTTGGAGTGTAGTCACTGTTGTCACGTGGGAAACGCGGCAGCCAAATTGCGCACAGCAAGATCCCACCAACAGCTGTGTGATAGTGGTCAGAAATTCTGTTTTTGTCATGTTGATTGTGGGATAAATATTGGCCAGGACACCAGGGAAAACTCCCCACAGGATTTTTTTACGTCCACCTGACAGAGCAGATGGGGCCTCGGTTTAACATCTCATCCAAAAGATGTCACCTCCGACATGGATGGCATGAGTGAAAAGATAGAATTAGGAGCAACACAATTGCACTGTTCATAGTAATGCTTTGTGATGAGCTGATGTCTACTGGCACAAGCCTAACTGCAGTGGAAATTCCCCCACTCTGGCATAATGGAGGGCACTGCTCCTTCCCCCTTCCTCCTTCCCCAGTAACGTCCCCATGTGTTTGCGTTCTGTGTGAGCCCAGGGATGAAGACGAGTACAATACACACAAACTAAAGGAATATGATTTTGTTTAATTTTTAAAGAAAAGGAACTGTATTCGACATAATCAAAGAAGCTGTGCAATGAGGCAGTGGGGCCAAAATTCAGGTGCACCAGAAAGCTGCCGCACTTGTGAGTTTTTAGCTGCTGGAACTCTTGGCGGCCGCACACAGTCTTCAGAGGGTGCACCGGCAGAAAAACCTGAAGGGGGCACTGCGCGACGGGGGGGGGGGGGGGGGGGCGGGGTCGACAGATGGAGCTGAAAATGGCTGATAAGTATTTTATTCTTTTAATTTTGCGGTGCATCTACTTGGGAGGGATGGGGTCCAGGCTGAAAAATCCCCAACCTGAATTTTGATCGCGTGGGCCTGTTGACCCCAAAGCGGCAGCCATTCGATTTTTAGGAATGGCCGCCGCAAACTGGCATTAACGGGTCTCTTTGAGACCCTGAATTTCGGCCCCAGTGTCTCTCACAGGTTTCATCCTGCAACAGGAACGTGGATAATGGAGGTTGCACTGTACATTCTTTTTCATTTAAATTTTGGAGTAAGCTATTTTGCTCTCTAGGTCACGTGGCGATGGGTTGAGGACTGATCCTGGGGCCTTCACTACTGCCACTCTGAACTGGATGTGCCAGACCGGTCTGGCTTTGACTATGTTATTCTTTGTCCCATGGAATTTTTGGACAGATTTCATGATCCAAAAGGACAAATTTCACAGGTTACGTGAGGCCCAACTCCACAGTTTTAAAGACAAACACTTTACATAAGAACATAATAGGAGCAGGAGTAGGCTATACGGCCCCTTGAGCCTGCTGATCTGATCATGGACTCAGCTCCACTTCCCTGCCCACTCCCCATAACCCTTTATCCCCTTATCGCTCAAGAAACTGTCTATTTCTGTCTTAAATGTATTCAATGTCCCAGCTTCCACAGCTCTCCAAAGCAGCAAATTCCACATATTTACAATCCTCTGAGAGCAGAAATTCCTCCTCATCTCTGTTTTAAATGGGCGGCCCCTTATTCTAAGATCATGCCCTCTAGTTCTAGTTTCCCCCATCAGTGGAAACATCCTCTCTGCATCCACCTTGTCAAGCCCCCTCATAATCTTATAAGATTCGATAAGATCACCTCTCATTCTTCTGAACTCCAATGAGTACAGGCCCAAACTACTCAACCTTTCCTCATAAGTCAACCCTGTCATCCCCGGAATCAACCTAGTGAACCTTCACTGAACTACCTCCAAAGCAAGTATATCCTTTCGTAAATATGGAAACCAAAGTTGCACGCATATTCCAGGTACGGCCTCACCAATACCTTGTATAGCTGTAGCAAGACTTCCCTGTTTTTATACTCCAGCCCCTTTGCAATAAAGACCAAGATACCATTAGCCTTCCTGATCACTTGCTATACCTGCATAATATCCTTTTGTGTTTCATGCACAATTACCCCAGGTCCCGCTGTACTGCGGCACTTTGCAATCTTTCTCCATTTAAATAATAACTTGCTCTTTGGTTTTTTTACTGCCAAAGTGCATGACCTCACACTTTACAACATTATACTCCATCTGCCAAATTTTTGCCCACTCACTTAGCCTGTCAATGTCCTTTTGCAGATTTTTTGTGTCCTCCTCACACGTTGTTTTCCTCCCATCTTTGTATCGTCAGCAGACTTGGCTACATTACACTCGGTCCCTTCTTCCAAGTCGTTAATATAGATTGTAAATAGTTGGGGTCCCAGCACTGATCCCTGCGGCACCCCACTAGTTTCTGGTTGCCAACCAGAGAATGAACCATTTATCCCGACTCTCTGTTCTCTGTTAGTTTGCCAATCCTCTATCCATGCTAATATATTACCCCCGTGAACTTTTATCTTGTGCAGTAACCTTTTATGTGGCACCTTGTCAAATGCCTTCTGGAAGTCCAAATACACCACATCCATTGGTTCCCC
The DNA here is from genome assembly GCF_044704955.1 of Pristiophorus japonicus. Lineage (NCBI taxonomy): Eukaryota > Metazoa > Chordata > Chondrichthyes > Pristiophoridae > Pristiophorus > Pristiophorus japonicus. Next base: position 41,146,741 of record NC_091977.1, read on the forward strand.
TTTATCCACCCTGTTCGTTACATCCTCAAAGAACTCCAGCAAATTTACCAAACATGACTTCCCCTTCATAAATCCATGCTGACTCTGCCTAACCGAATTTTGCTTTTCCAAATGTCCTCCTACTGGTTCTTTAATAATGTACTCCAACATTTTTCCAACCACAGATGTTAGGCTAACTAGTCTATAATTTCCCATAATACTACACATAATATAAGAATCATGAGGTTGTTTTATTCATGAAGAAAGGGAAATAAAGTACAAAAGTATGGCAGACTCCACTTTTAAATTAGCAACATTTCACCATTCACATTCTTAAATTGTTACGATTTGATTTTTGTAATAAGATGATCAAAGAATTGCAAGAATGGAGCCAGACATTTACCCACACGGATAGAAAATTAAAATTTAACATCTAAAATGAAATGCAAAATCTGAATGACATGTAACACAAGAGCACACACACCTTGGTGTTTACATAGAAACATAGAAAATAGGTGCAGGAGCAGGCCATTCGGCCCTTTGGCTGATCATGCAACCTCAGTACCCCACCTCTGCCTTCTCTCTATATCCCCTGATCCCTTTAGCCATTTTGAATATGTCCAACGAACTGGACTCAACAGCTTTCTGTGGCAGAGAATTCCACAGGTTCACAACTCTCTGGGTGTTAAAGTTTTTCCTCATCTCGGTCCTATATGACTTAACCCTTATCTTTAGACTGTGACCCCTGGTTCTAGACTTCCCCAACATCGGGAACATTCCACCTGCATCTAACCTGTCCAGTCCTGTCAGAATTTTATAAGTTTCTATGAGATCCCCTCATTCTTCTAAATTCCAGTGAGTGTAAGCCTAGTCAATCCAGTCTTTCCTCATATGTCAGTCCTGCCATCCCGGGAATCAGTCTGGTAAACCTTCACTGCACTCCCTCAATAGCAAGCACTACCTTCCTCAGATTAGGACAAAACTGCACACAATACTCAAGGTGTGACCTCACCAAGGCCTTGTACAACTGCAGTAAGACCTCCCTGCTCCTATATTTGAATCCCTTGCTATGAAGCCCAACATGCCATTTGCTTTCTTTACTGCCTGCTGTACCTGCATGCCTACCTTCAATGACTGATGTACCATGACACCCAGATCTCTTTGCATCTCCCCTTTTACTAATCTGTCACCATTCGGATAATAATCTGCCTTCCTGTTTTTGCCACCAAAGTGGATAACCTCACATTTATCCACATTATACTGCATCTGCCATGCATTTGCCCATTCACCTAACCTGTCCAAGTCACCCTGCAGCCTCTTAGCATCCTCCTCGCAGCTTGCACTGCCACCCAGCTTAGTGTCATCGGCAAACTTGGAGCTATTAGCTTCAATTCCTTCGTCTAAATCATTAATGTATATTGTAAATAGCTGGGGTCCCAGCACTGACCCCTGCGGCACAGCCTGCCATTCTGAAAAGGATCCCTTTATTCCCACTCTTTGCTTACTGTCTGCCAACCCATTCTCTATCCACGTCAATACATTACCCCCAATACCATGTGCTTTAATTTTGCACACTAATCTCTTGTGTGGGACCTTAACAAAAGCCTTTTGAAAGTCCAAATACACCACATCTACTGGTTCTCCCTTATCCACTCTACTAGTTACATCCTCAAAAAACTCTAGATTTGTCAAGCATGATTTCCCTTTCATAAATCCATGCTGACTTGGACCGATCATGTCACTGCTTTCCAGATGCGCTGCTATTACACCTTTAATAATTGATTCCAGCATTTTCCCCACCACCGATGTCGGGCTAACCGGTCTGTAATTCCCTGTTTTCTCTCTCCCTTTTTTTGAAAAGTGGTGTTACATTAGCTACCCTCCAATCCATAGGAACTGATCTAGAGTCCATAGAATGTTGGAAAATGACCACCAATGCATCTACTATTTCTAGGGCCATTTCCTTAAGTACTTTGGGATGCAGACTATCAGGCCCTGGGGATTTATCGGCCTTCAGTCCCTTCAATTTCCCTAACACCATTTCCTGACTGATAAGGATTTCCCTCAGTTCCCCCTTCTTGCTAGACCCTCAGTCCCCTAGTATTTTTGGGAGGTTATTCGTGTCTTCCTTAGTGAATTCACCTGATTCTGACTGCAAGGGACCTATATTTCACTAATCTTTTTCTCTTCACATATCGATAGAAACTTTTGCAGTCAGATTTTATGTTCCCAGCAAGCTTCCTCTCATGCTCGTATTTTCCCCCTCCTAATTAAACCCTTAATCCTCCTCTGCTGAATTCTAAATTTCTCCCAGTCCTCAGGTTTGCTGCTTTTTCTGTCCAATTTATATGCCTCTTCCTTGGATTTCCCTAATTTCCCTTGTTAGCCACAGTTAAGCCACCTTCCCCGTTTTATTTTTATGCCAGACAGGGATGTACAATTGTTGTAGTTCATCCATGTGATATTTAAATGTCTGCCATTGCCTATCTATCGTCAACCCTTCAAGTATTATTCGCCAGTCTATCCTATCCAATTCACGTCTCATACCATCGAAGTTTCCTTTCTTTAAGTTCAGGACTCTAGTCTCTGAATTAATTGTGTCACTCTCCATCTTAATGAAGAATTCTACTATATTGTGGTCACTCTTCCCAAAGGGACCCCGCACGACCAGATTGCTAATTAATTCTCTCTCGTTACACAAGACCCAGTCTAGGATGGCCTACTCTCTAGTTGGTTTCTCGACATGATGGTCTAGAAAACCATCCCTTATACACTCCAGGAAATCCTCCTCCAAAGTATTGCTACCAGTTTGGTTAGCCCAATCAATATGTACATTTAAGTCACCCATGATAACTGCTGTACCCTTCTTGCATGCGTCCCTACTTTCTTGTTTGATGCCATCCCCAACCTCCCTACTACTGTTTGATAGTCTGTACACAACTCCCACTAACGTTTTCTGCCATTTGGTGTTTTGCAGCTCTACCCATATAGAAACATAGAAACATAGAAAATAGGTGTAGGAGTAGGCCATTCGGCCCTTCTAGCCTGCACCGCCATTCAATGAGTTCATGGCTGAACATTCAACTTCAGTACCCCATTCCTGCTTTCTCGCCATACCCCTTGATCCCCCTAGTAGTAAGGACCTCATCTAACTCCTTTTTGAATATATTTAGTGAATTGGCCTCAACAATTTTCTGTGGTAGAGGATTCCACAGGTTCACCACTCTCTGGGTGAAGAAGTTCCTCCGCATCTCGGTCCTAAATGGCTTACCCCTTATCCTTAGACTGTGACCTCTGGTTCTGGACTTCCCCAACATTGGGAACATTCTTCCTGCATCTAACCTGTCTAACCCCGTCAGAATTTTAAATGTTTCTATGAGGTCCCCTCTCATTCTTCTGAACTCCAGTGAATACAAGCCCAGTTGATCCAGTCTTTCTTGATAGGTCAGTCCCGCCATCCCGGGAATCAGTCTGGTGAACCTTCGCTGCACTCCCTCAATAGCAAGAATGTCCTTCCTCAGGTTAGGAGACCAAAACTGTACACAATACTCCAGGTGTGGCCTCACCAATGCCCTGTACAACTGTAGCAACACCTCCCTGCCCCTGTACTCAAATCCCCTCGCTATGAAGGCCAACATGCCATTTGCTTTCTTAACCGCCTGCTGCACCTGCATGCCAACCTTCAATGACTGATGTACCACGACACCCAGGTCTCTTTGCACCTCCCCTTTTCCTAATCTGTCACCATTCAGATAATAGTCTGTCTCTCTGTTTTTACCACCAAAGTGGATAACCTCACATTTATCCACATTATACTTCATCTGCCATGCATTTGCCCACTCACCTAACCTATCCAAGTCGCTCTGCAGCCTCACAGCATCCTCCTCGCAGCTCACACTGCCACCCAACTTAGTGTCATCCGCAAATTTGGAGATACTACATTTAATCCCCTCATCTAAATCATTAATGTACAATGTAAACAGCTGGGGCCCCAGCACAGAACCTTGCAGTACCTCACTAGTCACTGCCTGCCATTCTGAAAAGTACCCATTTACTCCTACTCTTTGCTTCCTGTCTGACAACCAGTTCTCAATCCACGTCAGCACACTACCCCCAATCCCATGTGCTCTAACTTTGCACATCAATCTCTCGTGTGGGACCTTGTCGAACGCCTTCTGAAAGTCCAAATATACCACATCAACTGGTTCTCCCTTGTCCACTCTACTGGAAACATCCTCAAAAAATTCCAGAAGATTTGTCAAGCATGATTTCCCTTTCACAAATCCATGCTGACTTGGACCTATCATGTCACCTCTTTCCAAATGCACTGCTATGACATCCTTAATAATTGATCCCATCATTTTACCCACTACCGATGTCAGGCTGACCGGTCTATAATTCCCTGTTTTCTCTCTCCCTCCTTTTTTAAAAAGTGGGGTTACATTGGCTACCCTCCACTCTATAGGAACTGATCCAGAGTCAATGGAATGTTGGAAAATGACTATCAATAGATTCCACATCCTCCACGCTAATGACCTTCCTTACTATTGCGTTAATCTCCTCTTTAACCAGCAACGCTACCCCACCTCCTTTTCCTTCCTGTCTGTCCTTCCTGAATATTGAATACCCCTGGATGTTGAGTTCCCAGTCTTGGTTACTCTGGAGCCATGTCTCCATAATCCCAATTACATCATACCCGTTAACAGCTATCTGCACAGTGTAGATACTGCTGGTATGGAATTGGGTGGTTTTTTGCAGGCAATTTTAGCAGTGAATTTCTGCTTACTTTCTATTGATATTTTTTAAACATGATTTTCATAGATATTGCTCAACTTTTCACAATCTGTGTAACTCATTAAAAAAGACCCTATCTGTGACTCTCCATCCTACCTCATGGGGAGCATCTTATCATCTGTGCAGCATGTATCCACAGTGATCTGGGGGAGACGTGTTTTAGGAAGAATGAAGCCGTGTTTTATCATTATATCACACTGTGCTTTAGCACAATACGTCACCTCATCTGCACAGTTATGCTTTTAAAGCTCAATGCCAAATAATTTTTTTTAAATGCATTTTGCATTGCTTTTAAAAATATATATATTTGTGGCTTTAGCAGTTAACAGAATGCAGCATTGTTATGTTGAACAGCACTCACTTAAATGAGAAGGTTGTGGGTTCAAGCTGCACTTCAGTACCTGAGCTTGTGATTTTCATGCTCTCATGATCCTGTGCTCCCAGCAGAGAACTGTGCTACCATTGAGTACGGTCGGAGAATTGTGCGCTGGAATCTTTTGCTCTCCGACCCATGTTTCCTTTGAGTACGTCTTCCCCGCTGGGAGCACAGAGTCGCTGATTCACTACTATAATCTAAGCGCTCTGATGCAGTACTTGGCGTTGTCAGATGTGCCGTTCTTAAGATGAGATGTTAAGCTGACCTCCATCTGCCTGTTCAGATGAGGCTATCGAAGGACCCATGGTGTGTTTGCAGAAGACCAGGTAGCTTTCCAAGTGCCTTGGTCAACATTCCTCCCTCAACCAGAAACAGTTCAACTGGTCATTCATCTCAATGTTATTTGTGGAATCCTGCTTCGTGCAAAATGGCTGCCACTTTTTGCCTACATAATAGCAATCATTACGATTAAAAGTATCGCAGAATGTGTGTAAAGCGTTTTCAGGCTTATGTAATCAACTGCATGCCTCTCTTTTACACAGTGGGCACCTGTTGATTCATTTTTCTGCTCGATCCACCCGAGAAATAGAAATGTATTTGATGGCTTTTTTTATTTCCTCTCACGAGTATGACATCTTCTGAAATATCATTTGAGAATAATTTTTCCCGAAAAAACATATTAGCAGGCACTTACATGAAACCTGAAACCAATGCAAGAGACTTACCGTCAGCATTATCTGCTGTTGTGTTCCTCAGAGCACAGTGTAATCCATTAAGGGTGTGAAGGTTATTTATTTCACTGATTGATTGGTTTTGAGATCAAATCGATTATTATTCAATTAGTCACATTTTAGCCATTGTTTCTCAATTTGCTCTGAAAATCAATAATGCAACCAGCATGGCAAGCTTTCCAGGAATTTATACAATAGTGGAATATCGGGAACAATGTAAACAAGAAGCACGGAAATGTGTGATGCTGTGGACGCTGTTCTGGAAGATGAAAAGCACGTTGATTTGGTTGAGGTGGTGTGTCTTTTGCTGCCAGCCTCTATTTAGCTCCCCAACAACAACAACTTTTATTTATATGGCGTCTTTAACATAGTAAAACGTCCCACGGCGCTTCACCGGAGTGTTACAAGACAAAACAGATAAATTCAACACCAAGCCACATAAGATGAACTTACGGCAGATGACCAAAAGCTTGGTTAAAGAGGTAGGTCAGCAGAAATCTTGCTATCAGTTTGCGCTATTCTCCTCTCAGCTGTCCAAATCCAAAGGAATTTGTGTGTGCTGTTTCCCAAGCAAAGTTGCACATCGCACCCTTGGAAGCGCAGAGAGCGGAAGGTTGGGATGCGGGACTGACTCCCAGGGCTGTTTGTCACTTGAAGTTGCTTTGATTTTTGGGTGGCTCATTTTCAGCACTTTGCTCCAGGGCCACTGGAGCATGGCATTCCATCTGTGTTGTGTTGTGGGGGAGGGAGAGAGAGAGAGAGAGGAATTGTATTGCCTCTGGCTGCTGACTGATTGCAGAAAACATGAAAAGATCCTGCCCTCACGGCTGAGAGGCAATGGATAATAGCACAAAGTCCTTTGAAAATGACAACCAAGTGCAGGGATTTGTAGAAATTACTATCAAAAGGGGGAACATTTAGAGATCATGCAGTGTTATGAAAGACACGGGTGTGGAGACTGGGGAACAATGGGAGGGAAAGGGGGGTAAGAGGTTTAATCTTCACTTATACAATCCTTTGTTAACTGGAACATTTGCCGTTTCCAGGGCGATCAGTGTTTAATGGACAGTAGAAAAGTTTGCTTTCTTCACTTCCTGTCCTTCTTCATTTTGTGGTAATATATAATGATCGGTGGTGTAGCTGTGGTCAGTCCATCCACATCCTTCCCATCATGCATTGCAGTGGCCCATGTGTCCATGCTGTCCGAGCCAACGTGAACCAGATTGTGCGGAGAGTGAAGCTTAATCACTTCTGTAACTGGAGGCAGGAGACAACTCCATTTCCTCTGAATGACGCACTCGCAGAATCAGTGTAGATGAGGAAAAAGCTTTGGATGATAACAGGAACTGAGGAGAAATGGGATACACATCAGTCATCGTGACTAAGTGGTGGTTGTCAGCCGCCATTGAAAGGCCTGTAACCATCAAGCTATGAGTTACTGAAATCCAATTGCCTGGTCAGTCATTGAACAGCAACAGGACATTTAAATCTGACCAATTTATGATCAATTGCGAAACTGTTTGAAATTTAATCCACCTTCTAGTAATGATTGTTATGGACTCAAAAGGAGAAAATGTACAAATTGGAATTTGATACACAGACCCTGCTACACGATGTCCTGGCATTAAACCTATTTGGATCATTAGTGTGATCAATAGAGCAAAGCAAAGAAAACTTTATGTTTTCTTAGTGAATTGATTGTGCTTTGGGACAGAGTCTGAAATACTGTGAAATGGGTTTTTTTCAGAAAAAAAGATTAAGAGCTTGGAAATCAGTTTCAAAAATCTTAGGAATTTTCCCTATATCGGTGACTTCTTGAAGTCGTTGTCTTAGGCAGTCCCCTGGAGTCGAGGATGACTTGTTTCCACACTAATATGAGTTCTAAGGTGACTCATGAGTCCTATGTGGGATCTAGACAGTCTGTCACAGATGGGGCATGGTTGAAGAGACAGGTGCGTTGTCGTACGCTCCTTCCGCTGTTTGTACTTGGCTTCCGTGTGCTCCTGACGAAGAGACTCGCAGTGTTCGACGCCTTCGTGAATGCTTCTCCTCCACTTTGAACGGTCTTGGACCAAGGATTCCCATGAGTCGGTGGGGATGTCATTGCACCAACTTCTTGAAGTAGATGATTGAGGACACACATAACCAAAAGAACTTGCATTCATATAGCACCTTTCATGGACTCGGAAGGTGTTTCACAGCCAGTGAATTCATTTTGAAATATTGTCGTTGTTATAGGGACAAATGTGGCAGTCAGTTCACACACAAACACCAAGTGAATGATTGACCAGTTAATATGCTGATGGCAACTTTAAAATTCAGGTGCTCAGGACACTCCCTTCTACCTCTTTGAATATGATCTTTTACATTTGCCTGCACAGGCATGTATTTGTGTAAATATGCTGGTGGAATGGTAAGGGTGAGACAATCCTGATCCTGACAAAGTCTTGTCTCATGTATCTCTCAGCAGTTTGATCTGTATAGCATTGGGGAGAGGGGAATAAGAGAGCGAGAGAGAGAAAAAAACCACAAGGAGGCAAGAGAAAAATAACTCTCAAATGAAATCATCGGCCTTGCATGTCTGTGGCTATGACATGCGACCAGTTGGCTCAAGGAAGCCGAACAAGGCAGCCCTTTTTTTGGAAATTATAAATTTTGGCAAGTTGGCCAAATACAATTGTTGACCTGGGTGTCCTTGTATATGAATCACTGAAAGTTAATATGCAGGTACAGCAAGCAATTAAGAAAGCAAATGGTATGTTGGCTTTTATTACAAGAGGATTTGAGTATAAGAGTAAAGACATCTTCCTGCAATTAAATAGCGGCCCTGGTGACACCACACCTGGAGTATTGTGTACAGTTTTGGTCTCCTTACCTAAGGAAGGATATATTTGCCATAGAGGGAGGACAACGAAGGTTCACCAGACTGATTCCTGAGATGGGGTGATTGTCCTATGAGGAGAGATTGAGTAGATTAGACCTATATTCTCTACAGTTTAGAAGAATGAGAGGTGATCTCATTGAAACATACAACATTCTTAAAGGGCTTGATAGGGTATATATCTAGGGAGTCTAGAACCAGGGGTTACAGTCTCAGAATGGGTCGGCCATTTCGGACTGAGTTGAGGAGAAATTTCTTCACTCAGATGGTGGTGAATCTTTGGAATGCTCTACCCTAGGCTGTGAATGCTCACTCGTTGAGTATATTCAAGGCAGAGATATGGATAGATTTTTGATATTAAGGGAATCAAGGGATATGCAGATAGTGCTGGAAGGTGGAGTTGATGTAGAAGATCAGCTATGATCTTATTGAATGGCGGAGCAGGCTCGAGGGGCCGAATGGCCTACTCCTGCTCCTATTTCTTTGTTTTTATTTGTTACTTGTTTTGTTTGGATAGTGGGATCACAGTTCCATCTATAATTCTCACCCACCAATATGATTGCAAGCCATTTTAAAATTTAGAACCATCCCCCGCCACTTGCTGACTGGCAAGATGCACTGTGGCCCCCGGGTCACTTCAGGGAAAGCTTCCTCACGCCCACCTCACGTGGCAGCACATCTACTTCACCAGCCATCAGAGAGGGGGTCACGTGCAGCTACACTTCCCCTTTCACTTTGGATGGAAAACTAGTGAGAGCAGTTCGGCTACCCACTCTACACCTGATCTGACTTTCCTTTCCATTGTGATCCCCTCTGCTACTTTTCTGCAGACTCCATTTTGTGCCTTTTACATTGAGTTTCTTTTCACTTCACTTTTTTGCCTCCCCACAGCTTTTGGCAAAGGTTGACAAAGTTCATTTTGAATCTTTCTAAAGGCTCCAATTATATTTGCCTCCATATGCAGTCACTTGCCTTTAAATTTGAGCTGCATCCCAGATTTCTCATATTCCCCGTTAGGTTATTTCCAGTGCAAGATCAAAAGTGTGCAGAGAGCTTGCGCCAATGATTCAAACTAGCTAACCCAGCAAAATTGGGCACTGTGGACCAGCTGGGCTCAGGCAGCCAAGCATTCCTCGCACGGATGTTGACTGTCTGTCTTGCAAAAGCGCGGGCCTCTGAGTGATGTAAAGGTCCGGCTTGCACTTTGATCTGCACACATGATTTTATCTGTGGAGCTGATAAACCATGTGCTGAGTTTGGGAAGAATTGTGAGGGTGTAAGTTGTCGCAGAGCATAATAGAGAAAGTTGATTGCTGACTCGCAGGCCAGAAATACACTGGCTTGTTACTTTAAGCACTAGTGATCCTGCCCTTGGTAATGCAAACAACCTGGCCGGTTGGAAAGTGTTTTCAATTCCAAGAGATATAATCCATCTCTGATCATGCGTGAATGCATTTGTGCATGCAGTATATTGGTCCCCGGGCGTTAAGAAACCTTGTTCAGCATAGTCAACTGCTACTTGTTCTGTTATTGCTGCAGATGTCTGGCTAATAGATTCGGGCACTGCAGACCGATAATCTCAACAGGGTCCCAATGCCGAAGATGGTGTGGGCATCAGTTGCCATCATGGCCCTTGATGTGGCTATTAACGTAGTCAGATATGGTTGATTGTTTGAGGTGGTACCTGTCTTGGGGCCAAGTCTGGTTGGTTATTTGAATGATAGATCCCTTTCGTTCGACTGAGGACTCCTCATCGCACTTCTTATCTTTCACTCACTTGTCCTTCTCCAATTTCACACTCCTCAACATCATCTTCCTTTCCTCTGCTGCAGTTTCTGCAGATATTAGGCATTCAGGGAGACTTCTGTGTCATCGTACCGAACCTGTGTTGTCCTACTGCACAGCCTGGTCTAAGACTCCTGAGTCCCCTCTGACAGAACATTTTCAAATACGTGGAATTCATCATATTTTGAGATGTGCTTTGAAGCAGGCAATTATTCTGAAAATAAACACAAAGGTAGGTTTAGGAACGTTTTGTAAGGGAACACGTCTAAACTTGAGAGACTTGTTTTTTTTGATGTGTCCCTAGTGACTGTGAAACATTTCCACTGAAAATGGGTCACAGCCAGATAGATCTCTGTTGCAGATTGGAGCTGCGACACAAATGTGGGGATGGAACTCTGCAAATGCTCGGAAAATCAAACCCATCATTTTTAGATCTCTAATGGAATCTGAATTTTAAATGTGTCATAATAATGTTTTTAACAATGACCAAGACATTGCTAATGCGATGAAGTGAGTGAACTCTGGAGCTGGTGAGAAAGAAAAGTGAATATTTACTTGCTCACTCCTTTCTTGGTTTATGAAAATCAAAGGGTGCCTTTTGGGGTTTTTTTGTTTACAGATCTCAGTGTCAGACATTTGAACATAAATATATGTAGGAAAAGTAAAGATTAAGAAAAAGCTATTTGATGCATTGAAGCTCATCCCTCTGGTGTCCCGACTCTCCAATTATCGTATCAAACTATATTTTAAACATTTCCAATGTTTTTATCTTCACTACGCTGTCTGACAGATTATCCTGAACATTTAGCTGTTTTTCAACAAATACATTCTTTCTAATATGTGTTTTAAATTACTTTTCACCCATTTAATTTTTATGTCTTCTGGTCTAACTTTGAAGTAATGTTCTTGATGTTTCTTATCCCTCCCTGAAGTGCTTTCTTTCTAGACTGCAGCTCGAGTTTATCTCATCTTTGCTCATTGTTCATCCCTTCCCATTACTCTTGGGATGAAATGTCTTACTCTGCTCTACATACACTCCAATGTATGTGTCTGTGTTTTGTGGTGTGGTGTGATGACCGTAACTGAACCCAGTTCTCCAAATGTCAACTGGCCAGTGCACTGTGAAGCCATGCCACAAATTCTGAAGACTTGTCGGGGTAGATTTTTTGCCTTCACCAAAATGGATTGGGAACCGAGCAGATTCAATAACGGGTGGGACATTTGCTCCGCCAGATTACCGGCCTGGCAGTAAAGATGAAAATCTACCCCCTGCTCAACTGTGTCGGCTACACTGCATAGCATATTCTACGATTTTTTTGAGGAAGAATTTCAACTCTCGTCAGTTTCCATTGCGAAATGGGTAGTTCCTCTTAAGTTGTTCAACTTATGCCAGTTTCCATAGAGAATCTGTCGTCAGCCTGAGGCCCCATTGAACTGGGGCTTCAGGCCTCATCTGCATGAAAGCAGCAAGCTGCAGATGCCAATCGGGCAACCTGACGCAGGGAGCCGGTCGAGGTCTTACATATTGGTAGGATGAGTGGGGAGGTCACATATTACTTGGTGGGTGCGAGTCTAGGTGGGATAGAGGAACAAAGAGATCTAGGAGTACAAATACACAAATCGCTAAAAGTTGTGACACAGGTTAGCAAGGACATAAAAAAGGCAAACCAAGCACTCGGGTTTATTTCTAGAGGGATAGAATTGAAAAGTAGGGAAGTTTTGCTAAACCTGTCTCGAACCTTGATTAGACCACACTTAGAGTTAGTGCGTACAGTTTTGGTCGCCATATTATAAAAAGGATATAGAGGCACTGGAGAAGGTGCAGAGAAGGTTTTCAAGGATGATATCTGAAATGCGAGGATATATATATCAGGAAAGGATGAACAGGTTGGGTCTCTTTCCTCTTGAAAATAGAAGGCTACTGAGGGATCACCTATTGGAGGTCTTTAAAATTATGAAAGCTTTTGATTGGGTGAATACAGATAGAATGTTTCTACTTGTGGGGAAGAGCACAGAGGCCATCGATATAAGATTGTCACCAAGAAATCCAGTAGGGAATTCAGAAGAAACTTCTTCACCTAAAGAGTAGTGAGAATGTGGAATTCGTTACCACATGGAGTGGTTGAAGCGAATAGTATCGATGCATTTAAGGGGAGGCTCGACAAGCACATGAGGGAGAAGGGAATAGAGGGTTATGCTGGTTAGATTACTCGAAAACTGCAACAACTGGGCTGAGCAGCTGTGGCACTTGCTCCGCCCATTTCTTGGCCAATTTTCACAGTGGTCCCACAACAGGCGCTGGGACCCCAATTTGAATATGAAAGACGCCTAATGCCGGTGACAGGCTTCCAATCTGGCAAACGGTATAGTTCCAGGGGAGTGAGGGAGGTTGCAACAGTTCATTTACTCCAATGTCCAGCCACTAAAAGCCATTTACAATTGTCAGTATTTAATTTACTATTTGACTCCTTCACTGTAAAATTTGCCGGAATGTTTTTCGATGCGCCTGCTGTTGTTTATTCCTGCTTTAGTTCATATTCTGGGAGACGGGTACCATTGTGCTGGCTTGCGTCACTTCTGCTGTGAAATCCAGATGACAGATCTGTGAGTCTGTCACCAAGAAAGGGAGACTGGTGGGGGGGAGGAGGGCAGGTTTAATTTGAAGTCTTGTGGAACTTTATTCAAAGCTTTCTAATAGTTTAAAAAAAATATATCACGGAGTTCCACCACCTACTTTATAACTGTAATGCAGTTGAACCTCCTTTATCCGGAACCCTCGGGACCTGGCCTGTTCTGGATAAGGGATTTTGCCAGACGAGGGGTGGTCACATTAAATTGGATGGTACAGGTACTGAGCAAGGGGATATCGGGGCTGGCTGGCTTGGGGCTGGGAATGTGGCAGAGAGATCATGGGGGGGTGGGTGGCGGGTTGCGGTGGATCGCGGGGTCAGGCCAGCGATTGCGGGAGTCAGCAGCGAGGAAGGACTTCAATTTGTTCATGTCGGAGTTCTGCGCATGAGCCACCCGGTGGCCGGGAATGGTTCTGGACGAGGGATGGTTCTGGATTAGGGAGTTCTGGATAAGGGAGGTTCAACCTGTATCCTGAAAGCAATTAAAAAGGTTTGTCGGGCAGGTTATTTCCCATCTAACCTGTTTCTTATTAAGTTATTGCCGTACAGCTGCTCCTCCAACCTATCCCCTTTGAATAGCTTCAATTCCAGGATCTGTTTCTGATTCTCGGCTCAAGGCCCTGTCATTACCTCGGTCAGGTTTGTTCAATGTGGGCCTTATGTTTGCTTGGTTCCAGTCCTGTGTAATCACATCAACGCTCCAAGGATTTCCTCATGATAGCAGCCAGTGACCCACAAATTCCCCCCGCCCGGTTTCTTTTAGAGCCTTAATAGATCTCCCAACATGCCCCGGAGATCTTTTAGTTTTAAGTCCCTTTTAATGTATCCAACAGCACTGCTACATTGAATTAAAATCCTGAAGGACACTGAAATGAGAGAGTATTGCATTATCGTTTCTCGTCAATACATCTAGAAAATATTCAAATACATCTTCTCCAATGGCGCTCTAATTATTTTTAGAGTTTTAACTTCCTCTCGAATTGCTCCTTTATTTTAGTATTGTGCTAAGCATCTTTTGCTATACTTATCCATCCATAGGGTCCTTTTACTTCTTTTAATATGCTTTTGTAAACTCCTACACTTCTCCCCTGGAGACTTTGCACAATGTGTCTTCCTTTTTTGCTACCAATTTAATTGCCCTTCTCATCCATTTTGGAGACTGTTGATTTTGCTCACGTTTATCTATCTTGGGTATCTATTTAACTTGCACACTCAGGGTGAACATTTGAATGAAATCCTGTCAACGCAATCATATCAACAGGTTAGTGCCCCTTATGAAATAGCAGAGACAGGAATTCAATATGAGCACATTAAGCATTCTTAGCATAACATTGCCATCAGTAATTTGCCAGGTTTTCATTTTCGAAGTGCTAATTTTTCTCAGCTGAATTATTTGCCAGCAATATCTCCCAAGTTAATTTTCTTGAGTCAGCTGATTTCATACAAGATAAAGAAAGACTTGCATTTATCTAGCACCGTTTACGACCACTGGACGCCCCAAAGTGCTTTAGAACCAATTAAGTGTTTTTGAGTCACTGTTGTAATGTGGGAAACGTGGCAGCCAATTTACACACAGCAAGCTCCCACAAACAGCAATGTTATAATGATCAGATAATCAATTATGTTAATTAGTGATGTTGAATAAATATTGGCTGGACAACTTCCCTGCTCTTCTTCGAAATAGTACGAATAGGATCTTTTACATCCATCTGAGAGAGCAGACAGGGCCTCGGTTTATCATCTCATCCGAAAGACGGCACCTCTGACAGTGCAGCACTCCCTCAGTACTGCACCGGAGTGTCACACTAGATTTTTTTGTACTCAAGTCTCTGGAGTGTGACTCTAACCCACAATCTCTAAATCAGAGATGTGTGTGCTACCAACTGAGCCCCAGCTGACACTTGCAGAGCACTTGCTGGAAATCTGGTCTAACAGCAAGCATGGATTGTACAAGCAAGTCATAGTGCCAGTGCAAGGAGCCTGTCCCAATAGTTACTCTTCCTACACTGGAAGAACCCCATTGCTGTACAGGGGGACTGATAGCTTCGAACAAAGAGATGGCATTCAACAGTAATGTGGACCTCTAGGCCATTGGAGACACTGGAGTCACCTGCTTTAAATAATAGCACGGCGCGAGAATCGGGGCTGCATCCAGTGGCTACACTGCAACATAATTACAGCACGCTTTAATGGAAGTTAACCTCATTACTTATTTATTCCGACTATCAAGTCAAGAGAGCTCTACACATTTCACTGACTCTGCATTCTGGTTTTACAGAGACATTTGGGATGTTGATAGATCCTTCCAGCTTAGCTCTCCCAATAAGTGTGTTACATGTCACTTAGCTAGCATGGCACACAGTTGGCTCGGAGTGAAAACAAATCAGCCAAATTTCCTATTCTTGATTATCATCCAGCAGTCCTCATGGGAAGGCGTGTGTGTGGAAATTGGGTGGAAAGAAAGACTTGCATTTATATACCGCCTTTCACGACCACCAGACGCCTCAAAGCACTTTACAGCCAATTAAGTACTTTTGGAGTGTAGTCACTGTTGTAATGTGGGAAACGTGGCAGCCAACTTGTGCACAGCAAGCTCCCACAAACAGCAATGTGATAATGACCAGATTAACTGTTTTTATTATGTTGATTGAGGGATAAATATTGGCCAGGATACCGGGGATAACTCCCCTGCTCTCCTTCAAAATAGTGCCATGGGATCTTTTACATCCACCTGAGAGAGAACAGACAGGGCCTCAGTTTAACATCTCATCCGAAAGACAGCACTTTGGACAGTGCAGTGCTCCCTCAGTAGTGCACTGGAGTATCAGCCTAGGGAGTCTCATCCTAGAGGGCGAGGGCAGTATCAAGCTCAACTGTAATGGCCTTCCTACAGTCAACCAACCTACTGACACTAAAGGGCGTATTTTATGATATTGTATCATGGGAGACCTTCGCTCCTGGGGGCAGAATTTCATCAAATTGACCTCTAACTGTCTGGGTGCAATTATGCCACATGTGCAGTCACAATCCAGCATGAATTGGTTTCTCCAAGAAAGGAGGCAAAAAAAGGAGATTGGAAGCAAATTGGAGGAGATGATAAGACAAAGACTGCAATTTGTAGAGCACAGCAGTAATTACAGACTTTGGGAGCCTGAGAGAGCGCAGTATTAAAAGAAAGTGATGTTAGTGGAGAAGGTGGTTTACTTCGACAATTTTCGCTCTTGTTTCTCCCCTCCTCTTCTCTCGGTCTGTGCTGGAGTGTATTCCATAGATGGTCGCAGCTCACTGGTATCTGCATTTGGAAGCCGAGATGAAAGTGCTGGCCCCTGAAGGTAGCACAGAAAAGCCCAACCCTGTACTCCAGCCAACACGCCTTGGATGTGTTCCTGGAGGTTTCATCACATGACCTCCCACCGTCAACTGCCCGCTCCTCCACGCTATTTCCCATTGGCCGGCCAACATGCCTTCCCATGCCAGTTGGAAAGCGATCAAATTCTTCAATACCCAATTGACTGATTATTGACTGTCAATCAAACAGCCCTTTTCCTTCTCCAATATCCTTACAACTTATCTAAAAAAAAAAAGGGTTCACAGTAAATGAAAACAGATAATACAATGTTTTTAAATGTCCATATGATGTTTCTCTTGGGTTCTTCCTGGCAGTGTGCGGGAGATCAATCTTCAATCCCTGGAGCCTCCGTGGGAAGGTTGACAATCCTAATTACAGCAGTTGTCGCCGGGTAGCACTGAGGAGCAGGAGACACTGACTTGAGTCTTACCTCCCACATCCCTCCCTAACCCTGAAGGTCTTAGGCCAGTTCTAGCACCCCAATTACAGCCTCAGCTAAGATCTGGCGCCATTGCACAGAGGAGGAATCGAGATTAACGAGATCGTGAGTTAATAAATCAATATTCAAGGGCGAGGGAGCAGTGAACACATTTGCTAATGTTGCTTTGAGTTGTATGGAAATTACAGCACAGAAACAGGCCATTCGTCCCAACAGGGCGTCCATGCCGGTGTTTATGCTCCACATGAGTCTCCTTTCTCCTCACTTCAACCCTATTGGCATATCCTTCTGTTGCTTTCTCCCTCAACGAGCTGTCCCTTAAATACATCCATTCTATGCGGCTGACGTAGGGAGGAGAAATTGCCACGGATGGATTCCTTTCAGAGGTGTTTGCAACAGATCAGAACAGGAGCCGGATTGAGGGCTGGAGGAGGCGGAATTGGTGGGGGGAGAAAAAGAAGCATTTGATCAATTGACGAGTTTGCTTTCGACGCAGCCCTTTAAAGGATGTTCGTGAATGGAGCTGGGTTCTTTTTCTGTTTCTTTCTTTAAAGTGGAAATAATTGCTTGCGGCCCCAAAGAAAGCGTCCTGCAATATGTTTCTTCTGGATTTGTTGTTCACGTGAAGGCAAGTCATCCCCGAGAAAGAAAGTAGCGCATCTGTCCTGCAGAGCTTCTAACAAATTCAAAACCGAAGAAAAGAAAGGAATCGGATCAAAGGTCTTCTTTCCTTAAAAGGGGATAAACTGCTGACTCATCCTTCCGATCATTCTGACTTCTTTAGCCGTACAAGTGTATTGGTATCTGCGATGCAGACAATGACCAGCTTGGGCTGAAAGGTTAATGGTAAACTGCCCTGTACACTCCTTCATTGGAATGCATCGTGAGACCTTTGCTACGAGGATCATTTCCTGGTGTAAGCCGGGCTTTAACCCTCTTATTATTTTGGCCATCTGAATGAAGTTGGCCTGAATGAGAAAGCAAGAGTGATTTATTGGATTGTCAGTCTTAGCTGCACTAATACTTAAATACTTTCTCTTAACTACTGAGAGTTTATTTGTGTGTGGATCAATTTCCCATTGATCTTCGTCAACAAAGGAAGAGACTCTCGACTGATGTTTGCTTGCTTCTCTCCTGAAAAATGGATGACTGGAGTTAAAAATCTGGTGAAGTCTTTGTGCCCCCATTTGTCCGTCTGAATCAACTTTCAGGCAGGCCTTTAACTGGGCGGCCAGCACTCCCGCCCAAAACAGGGAAGAGGCAACGTTCCCTCTAAGCTGTGCGGCTGGTCCGGCTCAACCCAGGACTGGCTTTTCCAGTGTTAAATTTCGCACAATGCGAAACTGTGAATGGGCCGCAAAGCCCCTTAAAAGGGTCGCACATCCCCCAAAAAATGAGGGGAAACTTTGGCAGGAGGCCGTTTAAATATGCAAATCATGGTCTTACACTTGTTGTATGACACCGATTACAGCTTTCACAGAGAAGTAGGCAAAGGAGCTATGGTGCATATCGGTCCCACTTTCTCCAGGTGTTGACAGGTCTTAAGGGGTCAATTCCTAAAAGGCACGTTTCCTTTTAAGATTTTTATAGGACCAGAAAGATTTTTATGTGGAGAGCCAAGAGAAGCTGGGTTGTTCTCCCTAGAGCAGAAAAGGTTTAAGGGGAGATTTAATAAATGCATTAAGGGATCAAGGGGTATGGGGAGAAAGCAGGAAAGGGGTACTGAGGTAAATGATCAGCCACGATCTTATTGAATGATGGTGCAGGCTCGAAGGGCCGAATGGCCTACTCCTGCACCTATTTTCTATGTTTCTATGCATTGCAGCTACAGCAAGTGATCAGGAAGGCCAATGGTATCTTGGCCTTTATTGCAAAGGGGATGGAGTATAAAAGCAGGGAAATCTTGCTACAGTTGTACAGGGTATTGGCGGGGCCGCACCTGGAATACTGCGTGCAGTTTTGGTTTCCATATTTACGAAAGGATATACTTGCTTTGGAGGCAGTTCAGCGAAGGTTCACTAGGTTGATTCCGGGGATAAGGGGGTTGACTTATAAGGAAAGGTTGAGTAGGTTGGGCCTCTCCTCATTGGAATTCAGAAGAATGAGAGATGATCTTATCGAAACGTATAAGATTATGAGGGGGCTTGACAAGGTGGATGCAGAGAGGATGTTTCCACTGATGGGGGAGACTAGAACTAGCGGGCATGATCTTAGAATAAGGAGCCGCCCATTTAAAACTGAGATGAGGAGAAATTTCTTCTCTGAGGGTTGTGGATCTGTGGAATTCGCTGCCTCAGAGAGCTGTGGAAGCTGGGACATTGTCTATTTCTGTCTTAAATTTATTCAGTTTCTTAAACAATAAGGGGATAAGGGGTTATGGGGAGCGGGCACGGAGGTGGACCTGAGTCCATGATCGGATCAGCCATGATCATATTGAATGGCGGAGCAGGCTCGAGGGGGCTTGACAAGATGGATGCAGAGAGGATGTTTCCACTGATGGGGGAGACTAGAACTAGGGGGCATAATCTTAGAATAAGGGGCCGCCCATTTAAAAGAGAGATGAGGAGAAATTTCTTTGAGGGTTGTAAATCTGTGGAATTCGCTGCCCCAGTGAGCTGTGGAAGCTGGGACATTGAATAAATTTAAGACAGAAATAGACTCTAAATTGTTGGCCTAGATTGTGTGAGGAAGTCTTGAAGTGGGGCTTGAACCTTCTGGCTTAGAGGCGAGAGCGCTACCACTGAGCCACAACAACAAACTGTATTTATATAGCGCCTTTAATGTAGTAAACCATCCCAAGGCGCTTCACCAGAGCATTCTCAAACAACATTTGACACCGAGTCACATCAGGAGATACTGGGACAGATGACCAAAGGGTAGGTTTTAAGGAGCATCTTAAAGGAGGAAAGATTTGCAGAGAGGTTTCGGGAGGGAATTCCAGAGCTTGGCAGCTGAAGGCACGGCTGCCAGTGGTTGAGCGATTAAAATCGGGGATGCTCAGGAGGCCAGAATTGGAGGAGCGCCGGTATCTCGGAGGGATGTGGGGCTGTACGAGGTTACAGAGATAAGCGGACAATAAGTAACTGAAGAGCAACTGGCACCCGTTGGCCTTATTCCAGCAAGGATGAGCTGACCAGGAGAGGGAAGAAAATTAACAGAATAATCTTTTAAAAACCGGTTTGGAAAAGCTTTGTAGTGCGGCCCATTTAATCATTCATTCAGCAAGTCAGTCAGCACAGGGTCTGCAGAGATCACTTTAAAAAAAAAACATTTAACACAAAAAGTGATTAGACTTTTAAAATGCAATAATGTCTCTAGGTGAGATTTGGCAGCAGATTCATTGTTGGTGTGCTGAGCATTGAAAAGCAGATAATTGGGGAGGATTTTCTGCTTGGGTCAGGGTTTCCGCTGTATATAACAGTTATACGCGGATTAAGAATTCCAGAAAATGGGAGTGAATTGATTCTGGCGCGGTGCTTTGGAACTGTGTTATACGATCCGATATCTCTTTACCTGGAGTCTGTGTATTTTTTACAATCACAGTGACACTGTCGAGTCAAGCTGGGGCATGATTTTACAGTTGCTGTCCACTCTTAACGTGAGCACAGGAGCAGACTATTTAACTGTGGAGGGCTTTGCACTTGAGCCGGAATACTGGCAACCGAATGTGTATACGCACACACATGTATATATTTGTCAACCATGGCTCAGTGGCTAGCACTCTTGCCTCTGAGTCAGAAAGTTGTGGGTTCAAGTCCCACCCCAGAGACTTGAGTGTAAAATAAAATCTCGGCTGACTCGAGCAGTACTGAGGAAATGCTGCACTGTTTACAACAGTGACTGCACTTCAGTGGCTGCAAAGCGCTTTGCGATGTCCCGGGGTTGTGAAAGCCACTGTATATATGCAAGTCTTTCTTCTATATAATGTATAAATAAATAATATGTATGTAGACACATAATCCTCATCTGCACATAAACCACACACAGGCAGTTTGCAGCAAGGGTTACTGGAATGCAAGCAAGACTTTTTCTCTCCCTAGCCCAGAGGTGCTCAGGCTAGTTTGTAACTGTCCAACTGATAACCCTGGCTGAGGTCGGCCCACAGACTGGGGATTAATCATTAACCACCTGGGTATCGCTTCACGTTCAGTTGGTCATAGTTTCTCCAGGTGGAGCACCTTTGCTTCAATCCTTAGACTGCTCTGAAGTACTTGCTCTGACTAACATACATAAGAAATAGGAACAGGAGAGGTCATTTGACCCCTCGAGCCTCCTCCGCCATTCACTAAGATCATGGCTGATCTGATCCTGCCCGCTCCCCATAACCCTTGACTCCCTTTGACTAGCATTAATGGCACCATTACAGGCCAATCTGTAACCGACATCACCAGGGTGGCTTGGGAACCCACAAGTAAACTCAACAACAACTTGTATTTATATAACATCTTTAACGTAGTGAAACATCCCAAGGCACTTCACAGGAGTATTATGAGATAAAAAATTTGACACCGAGCTGCATAAGGAGAAATTAGGGCAGGTGACCAAAAGTTTGGTCAAAGAGGTATATTTTAAGGAGCGTCTTAAAGAAGGAAAGAGAGGCGGAGAGGTTTAGGCAGGGAGTTACAGAACTTGGGGGCCGAGGCAACAGAAGGCACGGCCACCAATCGTTGAGCGATTATAATCAGGGATACTCAAGCAGACAGAATTAGAGGAGCGCAGACATCACAGGTGGGGAGGGGGGTGGGGGTGATGTTGTGGGGCTGGAGGAGATTACAGCGATCGGGAGGGATTTGAAAACAAGGTTGAAAATTTTGAAATCGAGATGTTGCTTAACCGGGAGCCAATGTAGGTCAGTGAGTCCAGGGATGATGGGTGAGCAGGACTTGGTGCGAGTTAAGACACGGGCAGACGAGTTTTGGATCACCTTTAGCTTATGTAGGAGGCCAGCCAGGAGTGTGTTGGAATAGTCCAGTCTAGAGGTAACAAAGGCATGGATGAGGGCTTCAGCAGCAGATGAGCTGAGGCAGAGGCAGAGACGGGCGATGTTACGGAGGTGGAAATAGGCGGTCTTAGTTATGCTGTGGATATGTGGCCAAAAGGTCATTTCAGGGTCAAGTATGACATCAAGGTTGTGAACAGTCTGGTTCAGTCTCAGGCTGAAGTTGGAGAGAGGGATGTCGTCAGTGGCTGGGGAACGGAGTTTGTGGCGGCGATCGAAAATAATGGCTTTGGTCTTCCCAATATTGAATTGGAGAAAATTTCTGCTCATCCAGAACTGGATGTCGGACAAGCAGTCTGACAATTTAGAGACCGAGAAGGGGTCGAGAAAAGTAGTGGCGAGTTAGAGCTGGATGTCCTCAGCGTACATGTCGAAACTGACGTGTTTTCGGATGATGTCGCCAAGGGGCAACATGTAGATGAGAAATAGGAGGGGGCCAAAGATAGATCTTTGGGGGCACCAGAGGTAACTGGGCACAATAGTGTATTTGGTTACATTAGTGGACCAGTAAACCAGGGGCCTGGTCGAATAATCCAGGGAATCGGAGTTCAAATCCCACTACAGCAATTTGACAATTTGAATTCAGTTCAAAGAAATTTAGGAATAAGTGGCCATTAAGCTGTTGGATTGTTGTAAATACTCATCAGGTTCACTCGTATCCTCTGGGGAAAGAATCCTGGGTCCAATGTGGAAGCCACTCATCTATCAAACCGCTATCTCAGGGCGATTAGGGATGGGCAACAATATACAGGCCGTGCCAATAATTAAAATATTGTTTAAATTATGTTGTTTCCTCAGAAGTTAGAGGTATCAAGGTGATATCTTTTCTTTAAAGGAAGGTTGAGAGGAATGCATTTTCTTGTCCTTTTAAGTTGTGATTCTTTTCAGAGAAACTTTTTGGGAAGGGTTAAATCCATGGGGCTGATGAAAGGAAAGTGATTCACAGTTCCAGAGTCCTGGAGGTTTCTTTCCCTTTCAAAAATACTTAATGGTAATTTTCTACACACTTGGATGCATTTATTTATGAAACATCTCAGCTTTAATTCTTTCTGGATGACAGTGAGAACATTGTACTTTTTTGTAGCTTACTCAATGACAATCTTTTTAGTTTATAGAGAAATTGCTTCTCTGGCAGAAACTTCCTGTTCTCTTCTTCTATCTACTCTCTCTGTCAATTATTTCTAATGTTCTTCTCTGAACCATCCTTCTCAAACGATGCAAACTGGGTGTTTTGACAAGTGAGGAAGGGAGAGTTTTAATAGTGTTTTGAGACCGATAGGTTGAAAGTGCGATGCGCAGTGTAGTGGTGGATATTGCCAAGCCATTTTGATGAGCCCTGGAATGAAATTTGCACCTAAAGTTAATCTTGTTGTCCTAGCATCATCAACAACATACATCATCATACAATAACTTGTATTTATATAGCGCCTTTAACATAGTGAAACGTCCCAAGGCGCTTCACAAGAGTATTAGGAGATTAAAAAATTGACATGAGTCGCATAAGTAGAAATTAGTGCAGGTGACCAAAAGCTTGGTCAAAGAGGTAGGTTTTAAGGAGTGTCTTGGAAGGAGGAACGAGAAGTAGAGAGGCGGGGAGGTTTATGCAGGGAATTCCTGAACTTGGAGCATCAATTCAGAACTAGAGTTTGAATATTCATTAGTGATATGTGGAGGTTGGCCTTTGGGATTATATACCATGCAGTTCAGTTTCATTTGAAAAATCAGAATTTATTTGAAGTGTGTTGTAGATATTTCATTTGAAGACTCCCTCCCCCACTGCAGCAGTACCTCACATAGCCTAGTGATGTAAAATAGGACATCGCCTGCCGAGCTACGAGCAACACTGCAGCAGATACACTAGCATTTATACTTAAAGAAAATATATATTTTTAATTAAATGTATTCAGTTTCGGAAGTAGTTCACTCAAAGAGCTCTATGTGCACGAGATGCTCTGGCAATGATGCATCAGAAATTGAGGGGCAAGTTCAGAGGGCAAAGGTCACCAATTTCTGGGTTGCAGGATAGAAATTCTTGCTATAAATAAGCTGCTCGTTCAGCAGGCTCCACAATGCCTGCAGGCCGCTCGTCTTGTCACCTTTTAATTAATGCTGTTCGCCAAGAGTTTCAACCAGTTTAAACCAGAAAATCAGAACCCACTCCTTCGATGGCTCTGTGAGTATAGCCACAGTCCAATATGGTCCCAGGAAGGCCATACAAATCGAGAAGGTTCCAGGTTAGAAAAGTTGGCCTGTGCTGAGGTAGCTGACCTCATCCCTGGTGCTTGTAAAAGGTGCTATAACTGGCTTTAGCATCTCCGTGCTAGTGGGAGGCAGGGGGTGAGGGAGTAATGGAACAGGGGAGGTTGAAGGTAGACTTATGAGGTGTATAAAATTATGAGGAGCTTAGAGTGGATAGGAAGGACCTATTTCCCTTAGCAGAGGGGTCAATAACCAGGGGGCATAGATTTAAAGTAATTGGTAGAAGAATTAGAGGGAAGTTGAGGAGAACCTTTTTCACCCAGAGGGCATTGGGGGTCTGGAACACACTACCTGTAAGAATGGTAGAGGCAGAAATCCTCATCGTATTTAAAAAGTGCCTGGATATGCACTTTGTGCCGTAATATACAAGGCTACGGACCAAGAGCTGGAAAGTGGGATTAGGCTGGATAGCACTTCTTTAGCCGGCACAGACACGATGGGCCGAATAGCCTCCTTCTGTGCTGAAAATTTCTATGACTAAATACTCATCCAGGGTTCCTGCTTCTGATCGCTATCCAGTGACTGCGCTGGGAAGTTTTAAGCGTGTAAGCATCGATTAAGGACAGAATTGGCCATCCTGCTGGGGAAAGGAAAGAATAGTGGAAGTCATTGAACTGTACCACACAAGAGGTTGGGCCTTCAGGGTTGGAGGGGGAGGGAAAGAAAAAACAGCACAACTCTTGAAATAGCTTCCTTGAAAGCAACGAGAGAGGCTTACAGGCCTCGATCGCTACTGGTAACAGCCTAGGCAAGTTTCAGATCATAGAAAAATAACGACACAGGAGGAGGCCATTCGGCCCAGCGTGTCCGTGGTGGTTGAAAAAGAGCTACCCAGTCTAATCACACCTTCCAGCACTAGATCTGTAGCCTTGTAGCTTACAGCTCTAAGTGCACATGTAAGTACCTTTTTAAATGTGGTGAGGGTTTCTGCCTCTCATCATCATAGGTAGTCCCTCAAAATCGAGGAAGACTGGCTTCCACTCTAAAAGTGAGTTCTTAGATGACTGAACAGTCCAATACAGGAATTAGTCTCTGTCACAGGTGGGACAGACAGTCGTTGAAGGAAAGGGTGGGTGGGGAGTCTGGTTTGCTGCACACTCCTTCCGC
Organism: Pristiophorus japonicus; assembly: GCF_044704955.1. NCBI lineage: Eukaryota > Metazoa > Chordata > Chondrichthyes > Pristiophoridae > Pristiophorus > Pristiophorus japonicus. The sequence goes on from NC_091977.1 coordinate 41,172,070, forward strand.
TGCCTGCGTTTGCTTTCTGCATGCTCTCGGCGACGAGATTCTACCACCCTTTGAGTTCCAGACCCCCACCACCTTCTGGATATTACTGTAATTACTCACCTGCCCTGTAGGACAGCTATTACCCCTTTTATAGGGAGAATAAAATGCCGTCCTGGAGACACTTGATCAACACTGTGTGTTGGGTATTCTCGGCAGTCTGAGATTGTGACTCAGTTGGCAGCAGTTTAAACAACTATGAGCATGTATCACCGTCTATTCATCTGACTGTGAAGTCTGAATCTCAAGTGAAGTAATAGCAGTGATATTTGGACAGGTCTCGGAATCTAAGCCACTTGCTGTCTCTCCGAACTGTTTACTGCTGAAAGTGGGCTTCAGTGTCAACAATTTTTTTTTAAGAAGTTGGCTTCATGGAAGCATGGGAGGGGGAATGGGATACAACTTGTCACTGCAACCTCTAGCAGGCAGTCGAGGCAGCAAATCAGGTACAGCAGTGGGTTTTGTGGGCAAAAGCAGTGTGCAGCATTCTTCTTTATCTCCTCCTCTTGTTATTGTCACCCACCCACCAACCACCACTTCAGGCTTGTGTCAGAGGTCACTGATGCTGTCCATCCAGTCACAATTGGCTGCACAGATGCTGCTAAGTCACAGCAGAGCGCTCCCAATGTCTCGGGAGAGGCTGCTGTTCCACTCAGCAGTTTTGTTGGGGAAGCTGCTCGCTTGAATGGAAGCCTGAGCGAAGCACTGTTATTAATGAATTATGACAGGCCTTGTAGTCGGCAGGGGCAGAGCGGTTTCAGCTCTCGCTCGCTCTCTCTCTTTTTAAGGACACAACTTAATTGACGAAGGCGAAAGATGAAAAAAAAAGCGCTCTTTTTTTTTTAAAGTGCGCACTTTTCAGATCGCCGAAGGGTATGTGGCTGGCTGCAAGTGGCAGTGTTTAAAGCCCATTGTAATGGCCGGATGGTTTTGCAGACAATGATCTCTCGCAGCCGCCGCTCCCGCTGTCACTGGGCTGCTCCTCACCTTGGCCCTTGCCTTGCCGGTGCGATGCCGAGCCGGCTCGAGGTGTGGTGCGAGTTTGGGGAAGGGGCTGAGTATTGCAGTCGCCTGTAGGTTCACTGAAGGGGTTGAGTATTGCAGTCGCCTGTAGGTTCACAGAGAGAAGGGGTTGAGTATTGCAGTCGCCTGTAGGTTCACAGAGAGAAGGGGTTGAGTATTGCAGTCGCCTGTAGGTTCACAGAGAGAAGGGGCTGAGTATTGCAGTCGCCTGTAGGTTCACAGAGAGAAGGGGCTGAGTATTGCAGTCGCCTGTAGGTTCACTGAAGGGGCTGAGTATTGCAGTCGCCTGTAGGTTCACTGAAGGGGCTGAGTATTGCAGTCGCCTGTAGGTTCACTGAAGGGGCTGAGTATTGCAGTCGCCTGTAGGTTCACTGAAGGGGTTGAGTATTGCAGTCGCCTGTAGGTTCACTGAAGGGGCTGAGTATTGCAGTCGCCTGTAGGTTCACTGAAGGGGCTGAGTATTGCAGTCGCCTGTAGGTTCACAGAGAGAAGGGGCTGAGTATTGCAGTCGCCTGTAGGTTCACAGAGAGAAGGGGCTGAGTATTGCAGTCGCCTGTAGGTTCACAGAGAGAAGGGGTTGAGTATTGCAGTCGCCTGTAGGTTCACAGAGAGAAGGGGTTGAGTATTGCAGTCGCCTGTAGGTTCACAGAGAGAAGGGGTTGAGTATTGCAGTCGCCTGTAGGTTCACAGAGAGAAGGGGCTGAGTATTGCAGTCGCCTGTAGGTTCACAGAGAGAAGGGGCTGAGTATTGCAGTCGCCTGTAGGTTCACTGAGAGAAGGGACAGGGAGGGGAGAGAGAGAGAGCTCGGTATCAGGCGGCGGGGAGTCAAACTCTGAATACTTCTCGGCAACAGTCCCCTGGAGGCATGACGGGGACAGACGAGCAACAAACTCCACGCACCAAACTTTCTCTCTCATTTTCTCCACGGATGTCGGCGGTGACGAGGCAATGGACTGTCAGCCCGGTGAGTTGCGGAGACTGTTCCCCTCCCGCTCTCTCAGTTGTTGATGTGCCCCCCTGTCTCTCCCAGCCGCCGATCTCCGCGCTAACCCGCGCGGCTCTGCTGCCCTGTCCACGCTGCAAGTTGCCCGTCATTCTCATCTCCACCAGCTGCTGCGCCGCCCATTCCAACGCTGCGCCTACTTCCGCGCTGGTTTCATTTGAATTATTTCTTCCGCGACTGTCAATTTTGCCGCGACTCAGCCCCTCTGAAACTTCGACATACAAGCCGCTCTATAAGAGCTTCCCTTCTTTTCCCCTCTGACTCTCTCCCTTTGCATCATCATCATAGGCAGTCCCTCAGAATCGAGGAAGACTTGCTTAAAATAAGTCCT